>NW_028145565.1:32500-710000 GCF_977016875.1 Pavona decussata
TCACGCTTTTATTTGATTCTGTTACAAACTACTACGTACGTGACAGGAATGTCCCAAATGTAAACAGTTACATTCTCCAAGAGAAAATGTGTCAATTTCCTGGCGTAAAATCCAGCTTTGTCCCGTTTGACGACATATCACTCTTGATAACGCAAAATACTAGCATTCTACACGATTAACAGGAAGACATGTAGCCATTTCAACGATTAACAACGATTAACGGCAGTTCTATTAAAAGGTAAAGACTACCAATTCTTTTTACGACCAGTCGGTGTTAACCGTTGAAAATCTATGTTAATCGTACTTTTATTGAATCATTGCCTTGAAATTGTCAAGTTAATCGTTACATACCGAATTTCAAGCCTGACAAACCACAGCTAAGGCTTGCAAAACACCTTGTATATGGCGGGATTTGTCTCTGATGCTCCCCCGGGATTTGATAATCGAATTGAAAAATTCGCCACGGCACAGTCATCACTACCAAGGAGGGATTCTTTGGACAACACTTCCACCAGTTCCTGTGAACTGCATTCGTCAATTTCGTAACTTTTCAAAAGATCCATAGATGTCGTGCGTTTACAAACTTCACCAAACAAAAGCGAAACCAACAAGCCAGTACGATACGCAAGTTGTTTATCCCGACTGCCTTGATCTATTTTGGGCTTGTTACAACCCGCAAAAGCAAACCATGATATCATCTCAAACGTTACTTATAGCAACAACAACTGGTGCGACTAAACACGGCTCGTGGACAGTGGAAACTTTTAGCCTACAGATAATTTGGAAAACGAGTCTGACGTGGACAAAACCTATAAAAAAATTTGCCTTCCAAGCGCGTTCACTTGTAGACAAGCAAACTACCAAATCCCCCTCCCCCCCCCCCCCCCTGACTCAATGTTGTCTTTTGGGTCACGAACAGTTTCCTGGCAAGCATCACTTCCCACATCAACATTGCATAAGGGGGAGGGGGGAGGGAGAAGTAACTGTGGTAGAATTATGAAGGGAGAAACAGTAAGTGAGTGGTTTTTTGGCTGTCTGTGTTCGGTTGTCATTGCATAGGGGGAGGGGGTGGGAGGGAGAAGTAAGGAAGTGGTTTTTAACTCGTGAATGCGCGTAGCGCAATGAACGAGTTATAGCGATAGTTGACTGTGGACTTGGTTGGTTAGTTGGTCGGTCGGTCGGTCGGTCGGTCGGTTTTGTCGTTAACTTTCGGGCGTGCGCAGTGAATGAGTTTTAAATTCAATTAGTGGAAAAAACACGCGAACATTTGTTGTTCACGGCGCATCAGGAAATTCTTATTCAATATGTAGAGAATAATTTGACGATCATTTAGTGCAAGAATGGAGATTTTTCGTTCAATCTAAGCAAAGTTAAAAGTTTTTTCAGTTTTTCAGAAAGTCCGGGGTCGTAAACTCAATTAGTGAAAAAAAAAAACGGGAAGATTTTTTTCACGACGCGTCAGAATTCTCTCATTTATTCTGTAGAGAATAATTTGACAATCATTTTAGTGTAAGAATGGAGATTTTTCGTTGAATCTGAGCAAAGTTATAGGTTTTTTTCGTTTTTTTCTACAGAGTGCGGTTTCTTTTAAGAATTAAAAATAATTTAATTTAGAAATAATTTAATTAAAATTAATTTAATTTGTCAGTTTTCACGCGAAATCGGAACGTGCCATGTCACGCATCATTGACGTCGTAAACAAAATTATGCAAATTTCTGGTGAAATGAACACTTTAAGATCTTGTCAGCTTACATGGAGGTTTCAAAGGGAAAAATGTTTCATTTTCGAAATTTACAACTGGTAATTTATGGGAAAGCAAAAGGACGCGGTCGATAAATAATTCTTATGTAGCAAGAGCTTGTCATAGTTCATTATTTTTACTTGAGGATTGCGTGGACTGAACTCCAAAGGAAAAATTTCACGCATTTATGTCGGGCATGAAATGTAATGCGATACTTTGTTGAACAGATTTCCCTTTGTGAGATCGGCTTACCCTACAGTCTAAATTTCTAAGCCGTCTAAATTTCAATTACTATGTGTCATCTGCATTCACGAGTTGGCTCACAGGAGCCTTTGATTGTTCTTTTTGTGTTTGGTTTTCTCAAGGAGTTTTGTCCACGATTGTAAAACTGCGAAATGTTTTCCAAACCAGGGAGAGCCAAAATTCGGACAAATCCGCGCGAAACCGAAAGCCGTGCTAAAATTCGACATAAGTCAGTTATGCTCTCAGACCTTCAATTACAAAATCCTACTAATAAAAACATTTCACAATTCATGTTCCCTGAATCAAAGGAAATATTTTCGAGAACAAAGTCTCATATATCAACTTTAACCAAACAACTGTTATATTTGTGTCAATGATATTTGGACAACAAATGCAAGGAAACGTTTGTCTACTTAATTGTTATCTTTCAATATGATACTATATCATCTTCAGACTAAGGTGACAACAAGTAGCTATGATTTAAATACTGAGAGATGTTAATTTAGCAATTCAAAACATGCACCTGAAAATACAAAACAAGACATTAATGTCAGGAGAACAGGCATACTGTAGTTGACCCTGCGAGCTTTTCAACCATTGTTCAAAGATGGTGCTGAACACTATGATATGGTAGGCTTCTTTGTATAATAGTAAATTCCAATTATCATCGTATACCTGCCAACTCTCACGCATTATGCGTGAGTCTCACGCCTAGGGACTAGAGACATCGATCTCACGCATCAAGGACAATTTCTCACGCATGACTGACAAATCCGGACGAGTTCTGTTGTTCTAAAAAAGCTTCGTTTCATTTCAGATTTGTTATGTATTATTTCTTTGCTCTTTATAACAATCGCAAAAGTTTTCAAATGTCTACAATCCGTTTGAATCGTTAGTGTTCAAAGGTCGTCGGAATATTGTCGTTTATTTTTGACAACGTTCGGAAGTCTCCGGAACATCTTTGGCAATCTTCGGAAGTGACTTGGAAGTCTTCGGAAATCCCGGTTATGACGAGACAAAAACCTCACGCGTTTGACTCAGAAAAAAGTTGGCAGGTATATCATCGTTGTCTATTATCTTTGTGTTAACATGCATGATATGGGTGAGATATTCTTTGTTCATTGCAGTAGAAGGTGGGTTGTTATTAATAAAAATAATCTGATCACAGTATAGTGCTATCTTTGTCCGCGGTCGCATGTTCTTGTGTACGGATAGGCAGAGTTCTGTTTGTTTTGCTGATGTACGAGGAATTGCAGCTGGGGCAAGTGAATTACCGTTTCAGCACCATCTTTTGAACAATGGTTTAAAAGCTAGCAGAGAACTATGCCTGTTCTCCTGACACTAACGGCTTGTTTTGTATTTTCATGTGTATTTTCGTGTTGCAGCAACTGAAATCTTAGGCAAACTTTTGAAAATTTCGCTGGGCTCCTGACAGATATTATAATTTTTCAAAAGCTATAAAAACTGTTTCCCAAGTGACTTTAACCTTCGTTGAAATCTTCATGTTGACGAATTTTAATTTTTTTTTTATTCCGGATTCCGGATTCCGGATTCCGGATTCCTGGCTTTAGATAAACTTTTAATTAATCAAGCCAGTATTAGGCTTATTTTTTTGATGTTTCCCGTAAGCGACCACCTCCCGTAAGCGACCACTTTGTCGTGGCCACACGACACAATATGACAAATCCGTTACTGGCTTACTCTCAAACAGAACGCCTAGTCATCTAGAACTACTAATAATAGCAAACTTACTCTTCTGCCAATGTGCCTTGCGGAATTATCAGTTCCTTTAACCGGTTGAAGTGCGTTCATGGCAAATCCTTTCTCAAAAAAGACTCTTCGTATAAAAAGCTGAGCAAAACGGAATTCCAAAGCAGCCGCCATTTTGAAGTATGTACGATTGAAAACTGGGAACAAGTTAGGTCCAAGCCTCTCGCGACGCACTGGTTCGCTGGACAAAAAGCTGAAAAAAAATGAGATGGCCAACATTGTATGGGGCAATCTATTATGTTCCCAGGGAAAGAAAATCATGCAGGGAGAAATCAGCGACCCCAACTTGAAATAAGCGCTGTAATTCTTAGGTAGGTTTCAATTATATACAGCCAAAGGTCCCTAGAATGTAGAATCTAATGCAAAATCCATGGAGAATGGTGAATAACCATACATACATGCTAAAACTATGCATACAGAGTACACTCGATTGCAAAAACGTTGACACCTAAAAGCAAAAACCGTGAACGATGAGACCCAATGCCTTTATGGGTATAAGTGTACTAAATTTATTTGCATGATTATTATATGCTATTCTCGTGCGACGGTTGCAGTGATGCCAACTCTCCCGCTTTTGGCGGGAGACTTACGCTTTTTTGCCTCGTCCCCCGCTCTCCCGCTTTTTACGTCCACTATAAATATGGAATATTTAGTGAAAGATTGAACGCTGATTACGGCTTTTTTGTTTTTGTTGAACCATAAAGAAATGTTAAAATTACGGTGGAATGGTGAATCCCCCCCCCCCCACCCCACTGAAGGCCTATATATAGCCCTAATTTCACAGCCCTCGGAGGCTCTTCGCTGTTGCTGACACGGTTCTGCTGGCTGCCCCTGAAGATTTCTGGACGTCTCCCGATTTTTGAACTCCGTGGGTTGGCATGTATGCGGTTGATGACCAAAATTAGTTGCACTTGGTGAATGATGGAAATTGTCAAAGCAAGTTGGCCAACAAGGGCCAATTTGAGTGACATAAAATTCACTATTTGCCTAAGTTCAAAACAGGCAATGAACTTAAGCAATATTTGGTGGAAAATTATTTGGAAGAATTAAGTCAGCACTGTATCTTTTATTGCAAAGACAGAGAATGGTAAATTATTGATTATGGAAATAAGGTTATTATTTAAACACTACCCACAAATCCTTTGGTTCTCATCGTTCACGGTTTATGCTTTTTAGGTGTCAACATTTTTACAATCGAGTGTATGCAATCACAGGTGGGTCAATAGCCATGCAAAGGAGTTCAGCTGGGTAATTTTTATTCAAAATGGCGAAGTTGTTGAGCTTGGGTTACCTGTGCCTCAATTCAGTTCAGTAATGCAAATTAAGTGCCTCCTTTTGCTTCTGTGCGTGTGTACGTTGAACTGTACTGTGCATCTTGGGATAGTCTGGGAATCTCTAATTTCTTAGGGAAAATGCCTGCTAATGCAAAGATATTTTTGCACAGTTTTTGACTCTGCGGGAAAACAAGGTGATAGCAAGGTCTTTTGAAATCTAAAAAGAAAATTGGGGATAACCACTGCATACATTTTCCAGAGATAATTAAGCTTCAGTTTGTTAAAACTGCTTTACATTGTTATGTATTTAAGAGTTTTTTGGAGGTAGTGCTAGTTAATTATCTCTGGAAATTAAAAGGAATGGTTACTCCCAAATTGGATTCCAATAGGCCTTTCTAAGATATGCTTTTCCAGCATAGTCATAAACAGCACTAAAATACTGCTCTATTGGGAGGCACTTGATCCTTAAATATTGACCAAAAAAAATCTTGACAACTGTTTTTATAAACAATTGACAATGCATGTTATAAACACAAATTTGAAAAATTTACGTTAGTTTTATGAACCATAATTTACATCATTTGTAAATATTAAAATCACACTATTTTCACACCAACAAAGTTGCGTGTCATCTACCTGTACCTCTGCGTCAGAATCAGTTGACACATTGTCATTCAATATTGATTTTAAAATGATTCATCAATGTAACGATCGTTTTCTCTAAGCTCGCTTCTTCTACTTTCTTGTGCAAATATTTATTGTCCTTCACCTTTCTGTCCTCTCATTTAACAGTCACCTCAATAGGAATTTCCAGACTGTCTTGAAGCGGAGATGGCTAATGTATCTAATCACATGTGATCTCACCAATTATGTCAGCTCCTCTTTGTAGTGCATACCAGATATATCAGCTCAGATCTATTGGAATATGTCCGACATTGATATTAGAAGGGAATAGGGCCTGGCAATATTGTTTTCCCAGCAACTGGAAACCTGTTTATAATTGTATTTCTCTTGCTTAATTGTTATGCATAAAACATCAAATTTTCAAACATATGCCACACAGAAATTTGCATTAATATAAATACATGTAAACATAACTTTTCAAAAATTCATGTTAACATTATAACTCGTAGATTTTGTTTGCGTTGTTAAAATGCCTCGTTATATTCCTATAATAAGGTATTGAATTGATTGCTAAGTTTACTGGCAAGCTGTACTGTTGATGATTTGACAGTTCAATTTCTAAACTCCATCAAACTTTAAGTGGACTGATTTTACCTGGACTGATTGTTGTTTGATTGCTTTCAGTGGATTGAGTTTGATTGCATTCAATTAAGTTTGATTACTGAACATTTGATTGGCTATACGAGGGGGTTATGTAAGTCACCCTTCCCATATCCTCTCTTGACTGCTACCCATACATTTTACAATTTCCTTAATATAGCTCCTAGAACAATAATGTATGTTTATTATACCATACAATTTCTGAATAAAGTTATGAAAATTCTAGAGCATCACCAGGAAAGGTTGTTCCTTACTGCTTGTTCATGGCTCAAGGAATCTGCAAACAAAATGGGTGAGATAGAATTAAGTGATTTAACTGAAGTCAGCTGATGAGTTGTTTAACACAATGAGCCGCAAGGAGTTTACGAAATATTTATTAAATACAAAGACAATGCAAAAGTGGTGTGGAGATTAGTAAGAGCTTGCTGAGTGTTGGCAATAAAACGTACAGATTCAGAGAAAAATAAATCATTGACCTTTGAAGTACACAAACATGCTAAACTGGGCTTGAGCTTGGATGACAAGAACCATTGCCTGTCATAAAAGTAATTTGGGCATATTAGAGTGGTTTTTCAATTGATTGTCTCAAAGGAAGCTTTGGGGAGGGCAGAATCCACTCAGTGAAGGTGCAAAATAATGTAACATAGAGAGCGTATAGGCATTGGCCAGCTTCACTTCTTAATCAGTCTCACACCTGCACTCCAGCTGCTCAGCAGGAGGCTCAAAGGAGGTGTTTGGTCACGTCATTAGTTAACATTTTATATATTTGGGAGGTCTGCATATATATCGATATTAACCTTAAGATCTGCCATTTCAATAATTATTATTACTTTCTTACAACAGGAAAGTAGTGCTCCTTAGCTTTCATTTGAATGGCCATAGTTAAGGATTTCATCCACAGACTCAAATGTTAAAACCAATTTGTACAGCATAATAAACAGCACTGCTTTCATCTAAATGATCACAACCATGAGAATTTATACCTTGATAGCTTAAAAGTAAACAGTCTCACAGGAAAGTAGTGGTTTAAGTCACTTGCATTTCAACAATTTAGGATTTCATCCACAGACAAAATATTTGGAACCATCTTATACTGCATTATAAAAAGCACCTGCAAGAAAGTACTGTTTCATAGCTAATTCATTTGAATGGTCACACTTGAAATCCTAGTAGGAAAACACCTGTGCAACACACAGGAAAGTACTTCCTAGCAGCTTTCATTTGAATGGTTACACTTGAAGATTTCTTCCATGGATTCAAAAGTTAGCCCCACTTTTGCAACATATTAAACAGCAGCACGGGAAAGCACTGCTCAGTAGCTTTCATTTGTATGATCATACTTTAGGATTTTATTCACAGACTCAAATGTTTCCACCACCTTGTGCAGCATAATAAACAGCACCACAGGAAAGTACTGCTCAGTACATGTGTAGCTTTCATTTGAATGATCACACTTTACGATTTCTTCCACTGAGTCAAATGCTAGAACTACCTTATACAGCATAAGAAACAGCACGACAGGAAAGTACTGCTCACAGAAGCTTTCATTTGAATGGTTAATTTTAGGGTTTCATCCATGACTCAAATGCTTGAATCACCTTGTACAGTATAATAAACAGCACCACAGGAAACTCAGTAGCTTTCATTTGGATGGTCACACTTTAGGATATCGTCCAAACACTGAAACATTAGAAGCAACCTGCAAAACCAATTGTGCCAGTTACATGTATTTTCTTCAAATTCTGATTGACTTGTTGACTGTTGTTTACATCTGTTGCAATTGGCCAGGGTAATAATTATTACTTTGGTTTTGGTTTTACGGCACTCAGTACTGGCAACCGCTCTAAGGGGATGTGTGTATTAATTATCAGGTGTCTTCATATAAGAAAATGACTGCATCTATTGAATAATTTTTATATTTGAATGAAAAGATCTGGCCTTGTTACTGCATGAGCTGGTTATTTTATCATGTAGGTTGTAAGGTGGGATATGTTGTGAGTTTGAAAGTTATGAAAGCTTCTGGCCACAACAAGTGTACCCAAGGGAGAACTAACTGCAAAGTCGGGGAAAAGGAAAAGATCTGAACTGGATGGATTTAACTAGCAGATTAAGACAACTGCAACACTGTATCTACACTGTAGCTATTGTTATTGTGTATAGTAATCTAATTAATGATAATAGCAGAAATAACCTGACAGTCCAAGGCTAGGGTTGGACCTTCACAACCACAACTCTAGTGCAAAGGACACTGTATGAGTAACAAAATCAATTACTAACTATCAGGGCTACTCAGGTCTCAGAATAGTGACTTGTATGACTGGAATGTCTTGCCTGACGAAATAAGAAACTAATAATTAGTTTCTTATTTCGAGAAAGCACAATATGACAGTTATTGTCATATAATCTGTGCTTTCACGAAAATGTTATGTGAGAAATTTAGAAGGGAGAGTAGAGTTTTTTAGCAAGTTAAGTCCTTAAATTGTGAGTCCTTATATATTTTATTTTTTTAGCTTGCTTCTTAATTTTGTCTTTTATCTTGTATATTTTTAGTTTTTATTTTTCTGTTGCAGTTCCCGATATATTATATTGAAAACCACCTTGTGTGACATCCGACATCTGTATAAAAAATTGTATTGAGATGACAACAATCATTATTATTATCACAGTATTATTAAAGCCAGTCGTATTGCTTTGACTTCTTTTGTCAGTAACCCCCGACGGACCCTGTTTGGGGTTGAATGATTATTATAATAGCATTTCTTGGGATTGTTGTTTAGAAGTTAGAAGTGTAGCTTTGCTTTGTTCCTGTCACAGCTAATCTTCTTTTCACATAGTTAAGTACACAAAGGAAATAACAGATTAGATTGAAATTAAGTGTTCAAAACGAGAAAATAAAAAACCTTAAAAATGTCATTTTTCATGTATATTGGGTTTCAAAAAGGGAGGGGTTGTTTATCATGTCTAGTATAGAAGGGGGTAAAAGTTTATGCTTTCAATGCACAGATCTTGCCTTGATCTGTTTGGTGTCCAAATTTGATACAAATTGACCCAATATTGACCAAGTAATGACTTCTTGTTCTATATGGCACCCTTGGGAGTGTGAGGGCTAAACTCTGGTGGCCTCTAACCAAAAATATAGTCCATGAAACCCTTTTTAGGGGTGGGTGGGGGGATGTACAGGGAGTGTTAATGTTCCAGTTTTGTTCCCTTTACGCTTAGTTGCTGGGACCCCTCCCCCATTTTGTGGTGTCTATCACCTGATGAGGTGTATCGAATGGTCCCATTTAATTTAAAAGTGCTCGCAAAAATTTGGCCTATCCTCGAATTGCTCGCAAAAATTACACAGGTTCCTCGCTTGCTCATGCTCGCAAAATTTTTGCAACTGCTCACATGCTCGCGTTCTCGTTAGCATGTGCTCAATTGCTCGAAATTTCGTTAATCCTCCTTTGTAGTTATTTTTTATACATATATAAACGATAAATCAGTTATGATAGGGTTAAAACAGAAATGTTTAAACATCCTTAACTCTGGTTTCAGTCTTTCTTCAACAGTTCAGCCTGTAACTATTGTTCTGTTTTGGAGGTGCGGCCAGATTATTGGCTATTACTTGGCGTAAAACTGAACGTGTCCTATTAATAAAAGAAAGATTTCGGCTAGTGGAAAATTTACAAAGTACTCGAAGTACTCGCCGCTCGCCATCTGTATATTTCTAAAGTGCTCGCTGCTCGCAAAAAAAATTTGACAACTGCTCGTGCTCGCAAAAATAAACACGCTGCTCGCAAATGCCCGCAAAGACCATTCAGTACCCCTCTGATTGTACTGTTAAATCCCTTAAAGTTTCCAAAATGCATAATATAATATTTATGCTGGTTGTTTTGTTAATTTCTTGTGCTTTGACTCATCATCTTTCTTAGATACCAATTGTTTCCCGCCCCACTTTTTCTCACCTTCTTTTTCACCGCCGGCAAATGTGGCTGCATATTTGTTTCTGTTCAAGGATTGTCTGTGAGGATTGCCTGTGAAATAAGACATAATCAGCATCTTCCCATTTCAAGGTTTTCAAGCATAATTGGACATTTAACCAACCTCTAATGTCACTGCAGTTATAATATTTTTAAGTCAAAATTAATATTATAGCATGGATTGTTTTCTTACATGTTGTACTCACAAAAAATAAACATTAATGATTTTTTTTAACAGAAAGCAACAGAGCTATATCCAATGAAACCCCAGCTGTCACCATTTGCTTGGTTCCTGGTAAGTAGTTTATTAAGTAGTTGGTTCCTGGTAAGTGAATTTAGTTTATAATGGCGTGCATTTCTCTTGAGGCCAATGAAAGACAAAGTTTGACAATAGAAACCCAATTTTATTGCTTGGACTCTTGTTTCATGCAAGCAGTACTCAATAACTTACCAGTAGCTCCCATAATTTCACTCTGTCACCTCTGATCCAGTGCAGATCTAGTCTCAAAGGGAGTTTTTGGGAAGGGCAGAATCCACTTAGTGAAGGTGCAAAGTAATGTAACAGAGAGGGTAGGGGCTTTGGCCAGCTTCACTTCTTTATCAGTCTCACACCTGCACTCCACCTGCTCAACGGGAGGTTCCACGGAGGCTCAAAGGAGGTGTTTAGTCACATCATTAGTTAACATTTTATATACTTGGGAGGTCTGCATATAAATTATATGGATATTAACCTTAAGATCTGCCATTTCAATAATTATTATTACTTTCTTACAACAGGAAAGCACTGCTCCATAGCTTTCATTTGAATGGCCATAGTTAAGGATTTCATCCACAGACTCAAACGTTAAAACCAATAAACAGCACTGCAGGAAAGTACTTAATGATTAATTTTTATCCACAGATTAAAAAGTAAGAACCACCTTATACAGCATAAATAATCATAGCAATAATAATCAAATATTTATACAGAATAAGCCTTCAGTATAGAGTACTGTGAGCAACAGGCTCCTGTTGACTAAGAAATAAAAACTACAAATAAGAATAACTTAAGTATGTAAAAGCGAAACATGCACTAAGTCATAGAAATACAGTACAAACTAACTGCATAGTCGTGGAAAAGGAAAAGATCTGAACTGGATGGATTTAACTAGCAGATTAAGACAACTGCAACACTGTATCTACACTGTAGATATTGCTGATTTATAAAATCTAATTAATGATAATAGTATAAATAACCTTACAGCATGATGAGCTTAGTTAGAAAAATAATAAAAAAATAGAAAAATATTCAGAAGCAAGAATCAAAAGCAGAAATGCTTTTACTCCACTTTGCCAGCCTTCTTGGCCGCTATTGTCACCATGCAGTTTTTCACAAGATCGTGGTTTCTATTACAATGGGCTTCCCTCTGTTGGGCGTTATTTTTTCTCTCACAGGCGTCTCTCTTGCTCTCAGCCCTTCATCGTTTCTGTTATTTCTAAGATTAGAACCCGTCTCTCTCTCTCTTTTGTCTGCATCTATCGTGCTTGAGACTCTCTCAAGTCAAAGAGACGTAAGCTTCTGGATAAAATGCTGTTTACAGCACTTCCTGTTACAATTGTGATTGAATTGTGGAGGTTTCGCCCCCTGTCGAGTTCAACCCGTTCAATGTCACCCCCCACTTTTCGAGTTCGACCTCACATTTCGAGTTCGCCCCTCACATTTCGAGTTCGACCCTTTCTTTCAACCGAGTTCGCCCCGTCAGTGTATCCAATTCGACCACTTATTTTAGTCAAATTTTAAAAGCATAAAATAGAGTAAATAAAATAAAGTATTGGTTATGGTCTAATCTGCTCGAGGGCCGTACAGATGGGAGCACGCCTTTAACAGCTGTTTCGCAGACTTCTCGCCACTCTCGAACTCATCCCATAGGGTGAAAATTCTTGCTTGGAGTTCGCGATATGACCTTCGTTGGATGCGGTGAAGCTTTCGTTCCGATACTAATCTGATCTGAAGTGCGGCCAGGCAAGATTCTTGGTGTAGTAGCGAGATCAGCATGTACAGAGGCAGTTGACATTTACCTTGAATGCATCTGTTGAGCCCATTGTGCCATCCCTCCACATCATTGTTTGTATGGATGGACTGGCGGTATACGCTCCAGGCTGTGGGCGGCCAGGTGGTGCTTCGAATCCAAGTGTCCTCCACGTACGACAAGAACTGCTGGAGCGATGGTGTGATTGCTTTTTGCTGAAGCTGCTTGAAGACTGGTGTTATGTCCTCTTCCGGAAGGAAAGGAAGGGCCATTACCTTTCGTATAATAGAATACGTGCCCTGGTCATGCATATAGGCTGCCTGTAATCCTAGTTCTTGCACCTAGAAAAGAATAACAAAAAATAATAAAAGAATTAGTCAATTTTTAAGACTGATTTCGTGGATTTTTTCAAATTTCAGCAAATAATTCATTTCAATTCATTAATCTATTTGAACCAGTGACTAACATACCTTTCTCCATAGAGCTTGCGTCCAATGGAATGAACATCCCTGAAGTTTCACTGCTGGGAAAACCTGGGGTAGAACAGACCACAATGCTTTCTCAAAGTCTATTGTTATCTTAGACACTATAGGTGCAACGGGTAGCATGTTACGTAGGGCTTGAAAGACTGCTCGATAATCTCTCTTCTTCCGCTTCAACATTACCACAAATAGAAGAGGGATCTGCTTAGCACAGTCAACAGACCGGACGGAGGCATTGACTGTCAGCAACTGGCTGAATGGCTTGTGGCACAGCTTGAATGTTCCGTCCACGTATTAGGTTTTGGCTCAGCATGAGACTTCTAATTGTTGGGTGCTGGCAAATATTAGGTGACATCGGCCACGTATTTGCAAGATATAAACAAAACATGGGTTACATACTGATAGAACGATTATATAGGTCATATAATATACGTGCATTGTCATGTTTCATGTTCATTTTGTTGTCACATTATATACAACTTAAAGGTTTGTCGTTTTCTTGTCCCAAACCGGACCACTTTCAGGGAAAGTAAAAAAATATTACAGTTACTGTGACCAATTTATGTTTACTCAGAGAAGCCTTGTAATACTGACCTTAATATCTCCGCAAAGGAAGTCATCTGGTATGTGCTCTGTCTCCAGATCGAAGTCCAGGTCCGTTGGATCGGCCGGCCGAAGACGCTTTTGCAGATGGTTGGCTGCTTTAACTAAGTTGATTGGCTTAGGTAGCCTAGGGCAGGGTTTGGCTGTCAGCTCCTCGAGAAGTACCTCATTGACGATGGATGGGGTTGGTTTGAACAGATTCACCACGGCTTCTTTTTTTGTTCGCGCAGTTATCTTGGCAGCCAAAGCAGCGCCAACGTTGCCTTCATGGTTGTGTGGTCTGCTCCCCAAAACAAAGGTCCTGTCAGCTCGTTGAACCACAGTGGCCATGCAAGGATTAACCTAAAGGAAAGTTGCATAGGGTCAGCTAAGTTAAACTAAGAATACTTCCTTATTAAGAGCTACTGACCGTAACATAAAAAATCCCACGACAGATAGGAAATTTCAGATTTTATTTTACTTCACCTAAATGTCCCCTTTGGTTAACTATTTTCAATAATCACAATTAAAAGTTCCACCGATCTTTTGTTTTTGTAGAAATTAGAAACACGGGAGAATCGTGCATCTTAAGCAAGCTCACACACAAAAACGTTTAGTGTAAAAATGAAATCGCAAGCCATATTTTTTATGTGGCTGCTAATTCACAATTTTTATGTGCTAATTCACCTTCGAGAGTTAGATTTCGAATTGAAATTCAAGTCGATTTCAGATGCCTATATCTGTCCTGGCATATGTTTTTTACCGTGGGGAAAGAAGCGGGCGTGAAGCTGTTAAGTCAACCTTTCTAATTTTCAGAAAAACGAAAGCGCGGTGGACCTTTTTATTGTGATTTAAAATAAAACTAGTTCACCGCTTTTAAAAAAATGATTCATAGCTCTTAATATAGAAACGTGTTCCAGAGTATTTTGTATAGCTTTCTCCAATATAAATAAACCCTTTTTGTTGACCAATTTGGCAAATCGCTCATATTTGGTCCAAAAGTACCCTTTGGTGAACTATTTTCAAAAATCGTATTTAAAAGTTCCAGCAACTTTTTTATTTGAAAGATTCGCAAAAATTTGAAAATGCGGTCAAAGTGCGTTTTTTTGGCCAACTTAAGGTTGCTGCCAAGTGCTTAAAATAACTTCAGTTGAAGTCAAACTTTACATTTTTAAAACCACCTTTGTTGAGCGCAAAAAATAGCGGCAAAATATAGGTAATATTCAACGACACAAAAGTGTTCCTGGTACCTCAGTTTTCGATAATTTTTCTTTACAGCCTGAGCAAACAGTTACCGTATTTACTCGAATAAGCGCCGCCCCCAAATAAGCGCCTCCCTCGATTAAGCTCCGCACATGGAGCGGAATGGTTAATAAGCGCCGCCCTCGAATAAGCGCCGCAGCTCCGGTGCGGCGCATATTTGAGTATTTCGATAAGATGATAAAAATACACTGTGATCGCTGCAATGTGGTTCAAGCCAGCAATGGGAATTTATTTTCATCAATAGTGATGTTTTTCAGTTCGAAGTGAGTATATCTTAATGCTCTCTCATTCAGTTCTCTCTTCAAAATGTTCGCGTTCTTCAGTTCTTGCGTGAAGGCTGTAAACTTCACCTGTACGACAAGCCCAACCTCCCTCTTCCTCTTCCCTGTAACTGTTGCAGTAAGGAGATTGTCAGCATTTGCTTGTACAATCAAAATGTTTTGGCTTTGTGGTATGAACCTTTTAATAAGCGCCGCCCTCAAGTAAGCGCCGCCCTCGAATAAGCGCCGCACAGGAGAAACGAAAAATTAAATAAGCGCCACGGCGCTTATTTGAGTAAATACGGTATTTTAATAAGTATTTGCTAAGCGAATCTCTCAAAATTAAAAAGTGTTGCTCCTGAATTGGCATCCAATTATTTTAAAATCAATAAAGATTACTTACCTTTGGACGCACCGTGCATTGCCAGTCAGTGTTCCTCCACGCCACCTTTTCACATTGTAGGTATACCCACGGTTGTATGTAAGTTTGTTTTTCCCACGTTTTGATGAGTCTGGAACAATCTCGAATTCAAGGTGGAAACTGCCGGTTTCGTTATCCACTGCAAGCGGCTCTCCTAACGACAATTCATCTGCCACAAACCTAGGGAGCATGGCCTGAGGTGTCCTGTTGACAAAAAGGATAACATTTCGTGAGAATTTTACAAAACATATTCATTCAATAACTTAGTAAACCAGTCTTAAGGATGAAATAAGGCAAGCCATTCTATATTATAATCAGTAAAAATTAAGTTCAACTTTACCATAGTTTCATCCTGCTGGTGGCTGCTTTCAATGTCATTGAAAAGCAGGGGAGATTGATCCAGGTCTGCAGATGACTCTAGGCGAGTGCTCTCCATCACTGGTGGGCTGAATACCGGTGGGCTGAGGAGGGAGCACATTTCACACTGCCACTCGATGCCTAGTCCGGCTTGGACAGCAGCGTGGTAGTCTTGTTGGGATACTCCAGTATTGAAGGTCCTATGCTGCCATCTGCTGCATCCATCACACTGCAGGCCCTCTTGACGCGGTCTTACGGGAAAATTACAGTTGATGCACTTGTCCATCTTGAAAAATCTTGATTATAATTAAATGAATACTCGATAGCGTTGTGTTGTTTGTCTGAGCTCTAGAGCTGATATGATTAACTTAACACAACTTCATCTTTTATACCCTCCCATGGATCAACATGGTAGGTGCAATGAAATAATTTGTTTTGATTGGTCGCTTAAAAGTATATCAATACAATAGACCCACGCGAATGACGCGTTTACACGCATGCATGAGTATTTATATTCTAATTTCATTGTGTTAACACAGGTATTCGTATTCGAATTATTTTCCACGCGTGGGCATTACAAACGTAAGGAAACATTTCACACAGAAATAGTTTTTCACACAAAAATAACACAAAGTTAGCGTTAGCAACCTGTCATCTGACAAAATTCATGTTATTTCAACCAAAACAACAAAAAGATGAAGATGTTAAGGCGTTAAAGGCATGCCTTTAACTTGATGAAATTTTGTCTTGTACGTGATAAAATGCATGGTTTTGATAACTGGGATACTGGTGAGTACCCTTAACTAATATCCTATAGTTCCTGGAAGCCTATAGTTAATAAGCCCCAGGCTTCTATATAGGCTTCCTAACCTTTAACACATTTAATCTTGTAAATAGTTTAGTAGATTGTAATATTGTGTATTATCTTTAATGCATTTATGTTTTTTTGTTTTTTTTTGGTTAATGGCAAAATAAATGAATTGTTATTGAATTATTATTATTGAGTTATTCATATTCTAATTTAGTTAAACTCAATTTCACACGTCTTTTTTCAGAGTGCCAAGTGCGTGTTGGTTGAATTGCATTACTCGTGAATTTCTCGGATAACTTGTGACTTTTACTTTCCAAACAAAACAAAGGTTAATATATTGACGCAAGACAAATTCTATTAGCACACGCGGTCAAGTTAAAAGCTCTTGTTTGGCTATACAAACAAACATTTCACAAACATTGTTCACATTTTACTTGTTCAATAAACTTGTGAATGATTATTCATTTAGGTTTGTATGCTTTTGATACCTTTATTTTAGACCAACTTCATAGCTATGGTAGTCACCCGGCTCTTTGGATTTAATTAAAATTGGTGGGCGAATTCGATATACCAACGAGTCGAACTCGTAATGTGGGAGTCGAACTCGACAAGGGGCGAAACCTCCTGTTACCTTGTGATTGGATAGTGGTCTAATAATCCTAATTGGCTATATCCTAGTTTTGATTAATGGAAAAGATCTGTCCGTGGTTGAGACACAAAAAATCCTTGGCATCACCATCTCCAATGATCTTAAGTGGAATGACCACATAGAGCAAGCTATTAAAAAGGCCAACAAGAGACTGTATTTCCTGGTCCAACTGAGAAGGGCTGGTGTTGGGGCCGAAAGTCTAATAAAATTTTACTCCGCTGTTATACGACCTGTTCTTGAGTATGGCGCCCAAGTGTTCCATCACAACCTTCAAGATTACCTCTGTGAAGACCTTGAGAGGGTTCACAAACAGGCTTTGTCCATAATAATTATTGCACCTGATCTCCCATACCAGCTCTGTCTAGATTGTTTTGAATTGGAGAGCTTAAGCGTCCGACGTGAAAGGCTGTGTTGCAAACTAATCAATGAGATATTTGATGAACAACACAATCTCCACAGCCTTCTGCCTCCAAGACATCATCATACAATTTCAGGCAGCAAAGAACTTTTAGCCTGCCAGGTTTTAAAACCGAATATTTTAAAAACAAATTTATTTGTTTAGTTTTTGAATTGCTCTTCATCAAGAATCTCAAGCCCGAATTAAACATCCAGACGGACTCCATACGTGCAAAACTTTTTGTTTGATATTTTCAATTTTTTCTCACCTTACAGCTTTTAATCAGCTATTGTTGTTTTTTAGTATTCTGAGTATTTACAGACTGCAACTAACGAGCATATTTTGACTTGATAATGACGTTTAGCTAACATCGAAACGTCGTCGTTTTTCAGCAAAGTTTTTTTAATCTGAAAATGATTTTAAGAAATATTTTGGCGCAATTTCTTATATTGAAATGATAGAAAGGATAAATTCTTTGTTTTCTAAATCTTATGTGGATAAAACGTATCCGTTGGACGAACCACAAAGACATTACTTTTGATTACAAAGGAAGCTTAAAAAATAGAAGGTGATTACGAAAAACCATAAAATATTTGGCGCCAACAATAAGTTTACACAGGTACTTACGTTGGAAAATGGCTTTGATTATAATTTGTGATAAGAAATTCCCTACTACGAATGAGTTGCTAAAGCACAGGACATCAAGACGTCACTCCACGGGGTGACTGAAACAACTGGCAAATTAATGTCCCAGTTATAACAATGATATTTTCGCAGAAAATTAAAGTTAATGTTTGCCAAAGCAAGGCCCGCATTGTCCCAGCGGTACATCCTGCGGGGTGTTTACCATATTTAGCACAAATCGGTCAAGCATATATTATCGGTTGATCATTCGTCTCCTTCTCATATTGCTGCAAGTCTCCTACGCAGCAAGGTTAATCCCTCCCACCCTCCCTTTTTACGTAGCCTTTTTTTGCTTACTGTTTTTCTTCGCTTTCACTCCTTTGTAAGGCATGTTCGGTTTTGTTTTCATGCCTTTTCCTAGCATTGTTAACATGCTGTAAGAAGTAGCATTAATAAAATAAGGGCAGGGAATTGCTGCCTGGGGCACCCCTTCAGCCCTGTGCTGGAGCCCCGTCAGGGAGGGAACATCTTGATATTCTGGACTGGATTTTACTCCAGGACATTACCCCAGGTCGATGTCTGCCTTGCAGTACAGGCATGAGGCACCCCCTCGGCATGGCGCCATGTGCCGAGGCCCCTCATCCCTTATGCGGTCGGTGGGTCCTATCCCCACCCCAGCCTTGCCAGTACATTCCCTGCCCAATCTTGCCCATCAATAATTATTGACTCGTGTTTATTGCGTGCCTTTACATTAATTTAAATTAAACATAAGCAAAGTAACGCCTCAGAGTGTTAGTTAAATTTAACTCAGGCAAATTAATGTCCCAGTGTATTGCTTAATTTAAACACAGGCAAACTCATGCCCCAGTGCATTGGTTAAATTTAACTCAGGCAAATTAATGCCCAAGTGTATCGCTAAATTTAAACACAGGCAAATTAATCCCCCAGTGTATTGGTTAAAGTTAACTCAGGCAAATTAATGCCCCAGTGTATTGGTTAAATTTAACTCAGGCAAATTAATGCTTCAGTGTATACTGCATGGTTAAATTAAACACTGGTAATTTAATGCCCCAGTGTATTTGTTGAATTGAACACAGGCAAATTAATGCCCCAGTGTATCGCTTAATTTAAACACAGGCACATCAATGCCCAAGTATATTGGTTAAATTAAACACAGGCAAATTAATGCCCCAATGCATCGCTTAAATTATAAACACAGGCAAATTAATACCCCAGTGTAATGGTTAATTAAAACACAGGCAAATTAATGCCCCAGTGTATCACTTAAATTATAGACACAGGCAAGTTAATACCCCAGTGTATTCGCTTAAATTATAAACACACGCAAATTAATACCCAGTGTATCACTTAATATAAACACAGGCAAGTTAATGCCCCAGCTGTGTATCACTTAATTTTATCACTTAATTCAAGCACAGGCAAATTTAAATGCCCCAGTGTATTGTTTTAAATTTAAACACCTGCAGGCAAATTAATGTCCCAGTGTATCGCCTCAATTATAAAGTAATACAGGTAAATAAATGCCCTAGTGTATCGGTTAAATTAAACACAGGCGAATTAATGTCCCAGTGTATTGCTTAATTTAAACATAGGCAAATTAATGCCCCAGTGTATGGCGTAAATTATAAACACAGGCAAGTTAACAGAATTAATGCCCTGAGTATGTCGCTTAATTTAAATAGAGGCAATTATTAATGTCCAGGTGGATCGGTTAAATTTAACACGTGCAAATTTATGCCCCAGTGTATTGCTTAATTTTTACAGAGGCAATTAATGTCCCAGTGTATTGCTTAATTTTAACACAGGCAATTAATGTCCCAGTGTATTGCTTAATTTTAACACAGGCAAATTAATGCCCCAGTGTATTAAAAATTATAAACACAGTCAAAAATGCCCCAGTGTATACTGCATGGTTAAATTAAACACAGGCAATTTAATGCCCCTGTGTATTTGTTAAATTGAACACAGGCAAATTAATGTCCAGGTGTATCGGTTAAATTTAACACAGGTAAATTAATGCCCCAGTGTATACTGCATGGTTAAATTAAACACAGGCAAGTTAATGCCCCAGTGTATTAGTTAAATTGAACACAGGCAAATTAATGTCCAGGTGTATCGGTTAAATTTAACACAGGTAAATTAATGCCCCAGTGTATACTGCATGGTTAAATTAAACACAGGCAAGTTAATGCCCCAGTGTATTAGTTAAATTGAACACAGGCAAATTAATGTCCAGGTGTATCGGTTAAATTTAACACAGGTAATTTAATGCCCCAGTGTATTGCTTAAATAAATTATAAAGACAGGCAAATTAATGCCCCAGTGTATCACTTAATTTAAACATAGGCAAATTTATGTCCAATCCAAGTGTATCGGTTAAATTAAACACGGGCAAATTAATACCCCAATGTATCGGTTAAATTATAAATACAGGCAAATTAATGCCCCGATGTATCGCTTAAATAAATAATTTACAAAGACAGGCAAATTAATGATTCAGTGTATTGCTTAATTGATACACAGGCAATTAATGTCCCAGTATATTGCTTAATTTTAACACAGGCAAATTAATGCCCCAGTGTATTAAAATTATATACAAAGTCAAATTAATGCCCCAGTGTGTACTGCATGGTTAAATTTAACACAGGATATTTAATGCCCCAGTGTATTTGTTAAATTGAACACAGGCAAATTAATGCCCCAGTGTATCGCATAATTACAACATAGGCAAATTTATGTCCAAGTGTATCGGTTAAATTAAACACAGGCCAATTAATACCCCAATGTATCGGTTAAATTATAAACACAGGCAAATTAATGCTTCAGTGTATTGCTTAATTTATACACAGGCAATTAATGTCCCAGTGAATTGCTTAATTTTAACACAGGCAAATTAGTGCCCTAGTGTATACTGCATGGTTAAATTGAACACAGGCAATTTAATGCCCCAGTGTATTTGTTAAATTAAACACAGGCAAATTAATGCCCCAGTGTATCGCATAATTTCAACATAGGCAAATTTATGTCCAAGTGTATCGGTTAAATTAAACGCAGGCAAATTAATGCCCCAATGTATCGCTTCAATAAATTATAAAGACAGGCAAATTAATGCCCCAGTGTATTGCTTAATTTATACACAGGCAATTAATGTCCCAGTGTACTGCTTAATTTTAACACAGGCAAATTAATGCCCCAGTGTATTTGTTAAATTGAATACAGGCAAATTAATGCCTCAGTGTTTCGCATAATTTAAACAGGCAAATTTATGTCCAAGTGTATCGGTTAAATTAAACACAGGCAAATTAATACCCCAATGTATCGGTTAAATTATGAACACAGGCAAATTAATGCCCCAATGTATCGCTAAAATAAATTATAAAAACAGGCAAATTAATGCCCCAGTGTATTGCTTAATTTATACACAGCAGTTTAATGCCGCGGTGTATTTGTTAATTAAAACACAGGCAAATTAATGCACCAGCTTATCGGTTAAATTAAACACAGTCAAATTAATGCCCCAATGTATCGCTTAAATTATAAACACAGGCAAATTAACACCCCAGTGTATTGCTTAATTTATACACTGGCAATTAATGTCCCAGTGTATTGGTTAATTTGAACACAGGCAAACCAATGCTCCAGTGTATCGGTTAAATTAAACACAGTCAAATTAATGCCCCAGTGTATACTGCATGGTTAAATTAAACACAGGCAATTTAATGCCCCAGTTTATTTGTTAAATTGAACACAGACAAATTAATGCCCCAGTGCATCGCTTAATTTAAACAGAGCAAATTTTAAAATGTGTCAGGGTATTGGTTAAATTAAACACAGGCAAATTAATGCCCCAGTGTATCGCTTAATTTAAACATAGGCAAATTTATGTCCAGGTGTATCGGTTAAATTAAACACAGGCAAATTAATATCCCAGTGTATTGCTTAATTTAAACACAGGCAATTAATGTCCAAATGTATTGGTTAATTAAAACACAGGCAAATTAATGCACCAGCTTATCGGGTAAATTAAAAAACAGTCAAATTAATGCCCCAATGTATCGCTTAAATTTAAACACAGGCAAATTAACACCCCAGTGCATTGCTTAATTTAAACACAGGCAATTGATGTCTGAATGTATTGGTAAATTCAACACAAGCAAGTTAACGTCCCAGTGTATCACTTAATTTAAACACAGGCAAAGTAATGACCCAGTGTATTGCCTTAAATTTAAACACAGGCAAATTAATACCCCAGTGTAATTCACTTCAATGATAAAGACAGGCAAATTAATGTCCCAGTGTATAGGTTAAAATAAACACGCAAACTAATGCCCCAGTGTATCGCATAAATTATAAACACAGGGAAGTTAACAGAATTGATGCCCTGAGTGTGTCGCTTAACTTAAACACAGGCAAATTAAAGCCCTAGTGTATCGCTTTATTTAAACACAGGCAAATTTATTCCCTAGTGTATGACGTAATTTAAACATATGGGCCAATTGCCCTAAAGTGTATTGCTTAAATTAAACACAGACAAATCAATACCCCAGATTTTAGTTGCCTTTCCTTCTTTAAAAGGGCCCAAGGGAAGTTGAAGACGCGATTCTGTCAATTGAGCAAGGCGTTGCAGAGGTGTCCGCGACTTGTGATCCCATAGCGTGTTTATTTGGTGTAGTTTCTAGGCTTAGCCACCACGATCGAACTTTCAATATCCCGTTACTTTTCCCCCATGGAATGTCCATTTTTCACGATTTCGGCGTTCAATCAAGAGCTTGTATTGTGCTGGGAAGGCTGCATTACCGAGTTCTCTGATATCAACATCGTTTATTGTCTCCACAACTCGCTTGCAAGCATCTGAAGACAAAAATCCATCACAGGTAGACGACGAGTGCCTCCGTCGGAACGTGCTCTCCATTTTCCCGCCACAACTCACCGACCTCAGTGAACGCGACAGATATTGCTTGGAAAAAGCTCAAAGGACTGTATCATCATTTTCCCCTGCTCCTTTTCTCCTCTGCAATGTGCGCCATTGTTTGGGCACATGCGCGATTGAATTTGATTTGTTTTTCCCGCAAAAATCATCTAGCCACTGAATCGATGAAACATTAACTATTTTGTTCCGCTTATCATTAGTTAAGTTAATTTCAAATACAATCTGATTGATCCTAAACACATTAACACTTTTCTGAACACAAAACACCTTTCGCGCCTTTGTTGATGGATTTCTTGACTGCGGAATTGATTTTCGTGTGTCATTAAGAGACGTCGACAGTCGCGAATTCCTGAGTGGAGTTTAGCTCATCATGCAAGGCTAGGGTTTGACCTTCACAACCACGACTCTAGTGCAAAGGACACTATATGAGTAACAAAATCAATTACTAACAATCAGGGCTACTCAGGTCTCAGAATAGTGACTTGTATGACTGGAATCTCTTGCCTGCCGAAATAAGAAACTAATTGTCATATTACGCTTTCACGAAAATGTTATGTGAGAGATTTAGAAGGGAGAGTAGAGTTGTTTAGTAAGTTACAGTAAGTCCTTAATGTGAGTCCTTATATATTTTATTTTTTTAGCTTGCTTCTTAATTTTCTCTTTTAATTACTGTATCTTGTATATTTTGCATTTTATCACATATTTTTAGTTTTTGTTTTTCTGTTATGGTACCCTACATAATTATTATATTGAAGACCACCTTGTGTGACATCCGGCATCTGTATAAAAAGATGTCTTATGATGACAACGATCATTATTATTATTATTATTATTATTATTATTATTGTTATTATTATTATTATTATTATTATTATTATTATTATTATTATTATTATTATTATTATTATTATTATTATTATTATTATTATCACAGTGTTATTAAAGCCAGTGGTACTGCGTTGGCTGCTTTTGTCAGTAACCCCCGACGGACCCTGTTTGGGGTTGAGTGATTATTGTAATTATAGCATTTCTTAGAATTGTTGTTTAGGAGTTATAAATGTAGCTTTGCTTTGGTCCTGTCACAGCTAATCTTCTTTTCACATAGTTAAGAACACAAAGGAAATAACAGATTAGATTGAAAAGTGTTCAAAACGAAAAAATGAAAAACCTTAAAAATATGTCATTTTTCATGTATATTGGGTATAGGTATATACCCCTAAACTATAGCTTAATTTGGAGATCTCAGTACATAGTTTCTTGTCAACTGTTTACTTGGTATTAAAAGTGTAGTAGGATAAAGTTTCAAAAAGGGAAGGGTTGTTAATCATGTCTAGTATAGAAGGGGGTAAAATTTTACGCTTTCAATGTACAGATCTTGCCTTGATCTGTTTCGTGTCCAAATTTGATACAAATTGACCCAATATTGAGCAAGTAATGACTTCTTGTTCTATATGGCACTCTTAAGAGTGTGAGGGCTAAACTCTGGTGGCCTCTAACCAAAACTATAGTTTATGAAACCCTTTTTAGGGGTGGGTGGGTGGATGTACAGGGAGTGTTAATGTTCCAGTTTTGTTCCCTTCACACTCAGTGGTAAACGTTTATGCTTTCAATGTACAGATCTTGCCTTGATCTATTTGGTGTCTAAATTTGATACAAATTGCCCCAATGTTTAGCAACCAATGACTTCTTGTTCCACGTCATGGCACTCTTGGGAGAGTGAAAGCCTGGTGGCCCCCCGACCAAAAATATAGTCTATAAAACCCCTTCTTAGGGGTGGGTGGGGGGATGTACAGGAAGTGTTAATGTTCCAGTTTTGTTCCCTTTACACTCAGTTGCTGGGACCCCTCCCCCATTTTGTGGTGTCTGTCACCTGATTGTACTGTTAAATCCCTTAAAGTTTCCAAAATACATAATATAATATTTGTGCTGGTTGTTTTGTTAATTTCTTGTGCTTTGGCTCATCATCTTACATTAGATACCAATTGTTTCCTGCCCCACTTTTTCTCACCTTCTTTTTCACCGCCGGCAAATGTGGCTGCATATTTGTTTTTGTCACAAGCATTGCCTGTGAAATAAGACATAATCAGCATCTTCCCATTCCAAAGTTCTCAATCATACTTGGACATTTAACCAACCACTAATGTCACTGCAGTTATAATATTTTTAAGTCAAATATTATAGCATGGATTGTTTTCTTACATGTTGTACTCACAAAAAATAAACATTAATGAATTTTTTTTAACAGAAAGCGACAGAGCTACATCCAACAAAACCCCAGCTGTCACCATTTTCTTGGTTCCTGGTAAGTACTGGGTTTTAGTTAGTTTATAATGACCTGCATTTCCCTTGAGGCCAATGAAAGACAAAGTTTGACAATAGAAACCCAATTTTATTGCTTGGACTCTTGTTTCATGTAAGCAGCTAGTACTCAATAACTTACTAGTAGCTCCCATAATTTCCCTCTGTCCCCACTGATCCAGGGGAGAGTCTCAAAGGAAGCTTTGGGGAGTGCAGAATCCACTCAGTGAAGGTGCAAAGTAATGTAACATAGAGAGAGGGTAGGGGCATTGGCTAGCTTCACTTCGTTATCAGTCTGACACCTGCACTCCACCTGCTCAATGTAATTAACGACGCTTCAAGAAACTATTGCTCGCATTAGGATTTCATCAATGCACACAACAGTGAGAATTACCTTGTATAACTTTGTAAACATGCAGTCTCACCAGAATGTAGTGCTTAACTTGCAATTCAACACTTTAGGATTTCATCCACGGACAAAGACGTTGGAACCACCAGGTACAGCATAATAAATAGCACCACAGGAAAGTACTGCTCAGAAGCTTTCATTTGAATGGTCACACGTTAGGGTTTCATCCACAGACTGTAAAATAAGAACCATGCTATACACGCTATACACGACACAATGAACCACCTTGAATTGGTAGCTACCAATTCAAATTGCTTTCAATGGTTAAACATCCACAGACTCGGATGTGCCAGACACCCACTTTCCACAATGTAATTGATAGCACTTGAGGAATTACCTTGTATAGCTTAGTAAACAGTCTCACTGGAAAGTAGTCCTTTAATTAACTTGCATTTCAACAATTTAGGATTTCATCCATGTTTTATAGCTAATTCATTGAATGGTCACACTTGAAATCCTAGTAGAAAAACAGCTGTGCAACACAGAGGAAAGTTATACTTGTTAGCAACTTTCATTTCAATGGTTACACTTCAAGATTTCTTCCATGGATTCAAAAGTTAGTACCACTTTTGCAGAATATTAAACAGTAGCACAGGAGAGCACTGCTAAGTACCGCTTGAATTAATGTTTCTCAAACTTAAAGGTAATGAATTAATAACTCCACAGGAAAGTACAGTTTGGTAGCTTTCAATGGTCTTACTTTACGATCTCATCGACAGACTGTAAAACAAGAACCATCGTACACAACACAATGCACATCACAGCAAACTTCGACTTGGTACCTTTCCGTAGCCGCTGCTAATTTCACTCAGCACTCTACTTTATTAAATGACTTCACTATTACGAAACATCCCGAGGGTAACAATTCCGTACCAGAACGGCTCTTGTAAAGACAAAGATTAAATAAAAGTTGTTAAAAAATACCACAAGTGACAACATGGAATAACTGAGAAACAATCGACAATGAAAGACTGACGTACCTTCCCGGTGATTTTACAGTAAATTAACATGGAATGATCAACGAATAAACGGGGTCCTGTTGGCCAAGAATTAAAAACTACAAATAAAAATAACTAAAATATGTAAAAGCAAAACATGCACTAAGTTATAGAAATACAGTACAAAATTTACAGGGAATAATTGTCCAAGGCTTTCCTATACTCTTGAATTAATGTTTCTCAAACTTAAAGGCAATGAATTAACAACTCCACAGGAAAGTACTGCTCAGTAGGTTTCAACTGAATGGTCTGACTTAAGGATTTCATCGACAGACTGTAAAATAAGAACCATCCTAGCTACACAACACAATGCACAAACACCACAACAAAATTCAACTTGGTACCTTTCTGTAGCCGCTGCTAATTTTACTCAGCACTCTACTTTATTAGATGACTTCACCATTACGAAACATCCCGAGGGTAACAATTCCGTACCAGAACAGTTCTTGTAAAGACAAAGATTAAATAAAAGATGTTAAAAAATACCACAAGTGACGACATGGAATAAGTAACTGAGAAACAATCGACAATGAAAGGCTGACGTAAGAACGTACCTTCTCGGCGATTTTACAGTAAAAACATGGAACGATAAACGGATAAATGGGGTCCTGTTGGCTAAGATTTAAAAACTACAGTCAAATGAGAATAACTAAAATATGTAAAAGCAAAACATGCACTAAGTTATAGAAATACAGTAAAAATCTACAGGAAATAATTGTCCAAGGCTTTCCTATACTCTTGAATTAATGTTTCTCAAACTTAAAAGCAATGAATAGTAACTAGTAACTCCACAGGAAAGTACTGCTCGGTAGCTTTCAACTGAATGGTTTGACTTTAGGATCTCATCCACAGACTGTAAAATAAGGACCATCTTACACAACGCAATACACAACACCACAGCAAAATTCGACTTGGTACCTTTCTGTAGCCGCTGCAAATTTTACTCAGCACTCTACTTTATTAGATGACTTCACCATTACGAAACATCCCGAGGGTAACAATTCCGTACCAGAACGGTTCTTGTAAAGACAAAGATTAAATAAAAGATGTTAAAAAATACCACAAGTGACGACATGGAATAAGTAACTGAGAAACAATCGACAATGAAAGGCTGACGTAAGAACGTACCTTCTCGGCGATTTTACAGTAAAAACATGGAACGATAAACGGATAAATGGGGTCCTGTTGGCTAAGATTTAAAAACTACAGTCAAATGAGAATAACTAAAATATGTAAAAGTAAAACATGCACTAAGTTATAGAAATACAGTAAAAATCTACAGGAAATAATTGTCCAAGGTTTTCCTATACTCTTGAATTAATGTACGTTTCTCAAACGTAAAGGCAATGAATAACATGTGTAACAACTCCAACTCCACAAGAAAGTACTGCTCGGTAGCTTTCAACTGAATGGTCTAACTTTAGGATCTTATCGACAGACTGTTAAATAAGAACCATCCTAGCTACACAACAGAATGCACAACACCACAGCAAAATGCGACTTGGTACCTTTCTGTAGCCACTGCTAATTTCAGTCAGCACTCTACTTTATTAGATGACTTCACCATTACGAAACACATCCCGAGGGTAACAAATCCGTACCAAAACGGTTCTTGTAAAGACAAAGATTAAATAAAAGATGTTAAAAAATACCACAAGTGACGACATGGAATAAGTAACTGAGAAACAATTGAAAATGAAAGACTGATTAAGATCGTACCTTCTGGGTGATTTTACAGTAAATTAACGTGGAATGATAAACGGATAAACAGGGTCCTGTTGGCTAAGAATTAAAAATTACAAATAAGAATAACTAAAATATGTAAAAGCAAAACATGCACTAAGTTATAGAAATACAGTAAAAAATTTACAGCGAATAATTATCCAAGGCTTTCCTAAGTAATACTCTTGAATAAATGTTTCTCAAACTTAAAGGCAATGAATTAACAACTCCACAGGAAAGTATTGCTCAGTAGCTTTCAACTGAATGGTCTAACTTTAGGATCTTATCGACAGACTGTAAAATAAGCACCATCCTAGCTACACAACACAATGCACAAATACCACAACAAAATTCAACTTGGTACCTTTCTGTAGCCGCTGCTAATTTCAGTCAGCACTATACTTTAATAGATGACTTCACCATTTTGAAACACATCCCAAGGGTAACAATTCCGTGCCAGAACAGTTCTTGTAAAGACAAAGATTAAATAAAAGATGTTAAAAAATACTACATGTGATGACATGGAATAAGTAACTGAGAAACAATTGAAAATGAAAGACTGATTAAGAATGTGCCTTCCTCCGTAATTTTACAGTAAATTAACGTGGAATGATAAACGGATAAACAGGGTCCTGTTGGCTAAGAATTAAAAACTACAAATAAGAATAACTAAAGTGTGTAAAAGCAAAACATGCTCTAAGTTATAGAAATACAGGACAAAATTTACAGGGAATAATAAATTGTCCAAGGCTTTCCTAAATAGTACTCTTGAATAAATGTTTCTCAAACTTAAAGGCAATGAATAGTAACTAGTAACTCCACAGGAAAGTACTGCTCGGTAGCTTTCAACTGAATGGTCTAACTTTAGGATCTCATCCACAGACTGTAAAATAAGGACCATCTTATATAACACAATGCACAATACCACAGCAAAATTCGACTTGGTACCTTTCTGTAGCCGCTGCAAATTTCAGTCAGCACTCTACTATATTAGATGACTTCACCATTACAAAACACTTCCCGAGGGTAACAATTCCGTACCAGAACGGTTCTTGCAAAGACAAAGATTAAATAAAAAAAGTTAAAAAACACCACAAATGACGACATGGAATAACTGAGAAACAATCGACAATGAAAGACTGACGTACCTTCTCGGTGATTTTACAGTAAATTAACGTGGAATGATAAACGGATAAACGGGGTCCTGTTGGCCAAGAATTAAAAACTACAAATAAAAATAACTAAAATATGTAAAAGCAAAACATGCACTTAGTTATAGAAATATAGTACAAGTTTACAGGGAATAATTGTCCAAGGCTTCCCTATACTCTTGAGTTAATGTTTCTCAAACTTAAAGGCAATGAATAGTAACTAGTACCTCCACAGGAAAGTACTGCTCGGTAGCTTTCAACTGAATGGTCTGACTTTAGGATCTCATCCACAGACCTAAAATAAGGACCATCTTACACAACGCAATGCACAACACCACAGCAAAATTCGAGTTGGTACCTTTCCATAGCCGCGGCTAATTTCACTCAGCACTCTACTTTATTAGATGACTTCACCATTATGAAACACATCCCGACAGTAACAATTCCGTACCAGAACGGTCCTTGTAAAGACAAAGATTAAATAATAGATGTTAAAAAATACCGCAAGTGACAACATGGAATAAGTAACTGAGAAACAATTAAAAATGAAAGACTGATTAAGAACGTACCTTCTCTGTAATTTTACAGGAAATTAATGTGGAATGATAAACGGATAAACAGGGTCCTGTTGGCTAAGAATTAAAAACTACAAATAAGAATAACTAAAATATGTAAAAGCATAACATGCTCTAAGTTATAGAAATACAGTACAAAATTTACAAGGAATAATTGTCCAAGGCTTTCCTAAATAATACTCTTGAATAAATGTTTCTCAAACTTAAAGGCAATGAATAGTAACTAGTAACCCCACAGGAAAGTACTGCTCGGTAGGTTTCAACTGAATGGTCTGACTTTAGGATTTCATGGACAGACTGTAAAATAAGAACCATCCTACACAACAGAATGCACAACACCACAGCAAAATTCGAGTTGGTACCTTTCCGTAGCCGGGGCTAATTTCACTCAGCACTCTACTTTATTAGATGACTTCACCATTATGAAACACATCCTGACAGTAACAATTCCGTACCAGAACGGTCCTTGTAAAGACAAAGATTAAATAATAGATGTTAAAAAATACCACAAGTGACAACATGGAATAAGTAACTGAGAAACAATTGAAAATGAAAGACTGATTAAGAACGTACGTTCTCTGTGATTTTACTGGAAATTAACGTGGAATGATAAACAGATAAACAGGGTCCTGTTGGCTAAGAATTAAAAACTACAAATAAGAATACCTAAAATATGTAAAAGCAAAACATCCTCTAAGTTATAGAAATACAGTACAAAATTTACAGGGAATAATAAATTGTTCAAGGCTTTCCTAAATAATACTCTTGAATAAATGTTTCTCAAACTTAAAGGCAATGAATAGTAACTAGTAACTCCACAGGAAAGTACTGCTCGGTAGCTTTCCACTGAATGGTCTAACTTTAGGATCTCATCCACAGACTGTAAAATAAGGACCATCTTACACGACGCAATGCACAACACCACAGCAAAATTTGACTTGGTACCTTTCTGTAGCCACTGCAAATTTTACTCAGCACTCTACTTTATTAGATGACTTCACCATTACGAAACATCCCGAGGGTAACAATTCCGTACCAGAACGGTTCTTGTAAAGACAAAGATTAAATAAAAGATCATGTTAAAAAATACCACAAGTGACGACATGGAATAAGTAACTGAGAAACAATCGACAATGAAAGACTGACGTAACAACGTACCTTCTCGGCGATTTTACAGTAAAAACATGGAATGATAAACGGATAAATGGGGTCCTGTTGGCTAAGAATTAAAAACTACAGTCAAATGAGAATAACTAAAATATGTAAATTAAAGCAAAACATGCACTAAGTTATAGAAATACAGTAAAAATTTACAGGAAACAATTGTCCAAGGCTTTCCTATACTCTTGAATTAATGTACGTTTCTCAAACTTAAAGGCAATGAATTACAGTGTAACAACTCCACAGGAAAGTACTGCTCGGTAGCTTTCAACTGAATGGTCTGACTTTAGGATCTCATTCACAGACTGTAAAATAAGGACCATCTTACACAACGCAATGCACAACACCACAGCAAAATTCGACTTGGTACCTTTCTGTAGCCGCTGCAAATTTCACTCAGCACTCTACTTTATTAGATGACTTCACCATTACGAAACATCCCGAGGGTAACAATTCCGTTCCAGAACGGTTCTTGTAAAGACTTTAAGATTAAATAAAAGATGTTAAAAAATACCACAAGTGACGACATGGAATAAGTAACTGAGAAACAATCGACAATGAAAGACTGACGTAAGAACGTACCTTCTTGGCGATTTTACGGTAAAAACATGGAATGATAAACGGATAAATGGGGTCCTGTTGGCTAAGAATTAAAAACTACAGTCAAATGAGAATAACTAAAATATGTAAAAGCAAAACATGCACTAAGTTATAGAAATACATTAAAAATTTACAGGAAATAATTGTCCAAGGCTTTCCTATACTCTTGAATTAATGTACGTTTCTTAAACTTAAAGGCAATGAATTACAGTGTAACAACTCCACAGGAAAGTACTACTCGGTAGCTTTCAACTGAATGGTCTGACTTTAGGATCTCATCCACAGACTGTAAAATAAGGATCATCTTACACAACGCAATGCACAACACCACAGCAAAATTCGACCTGGTACCTTTCTGTAGCCGCTGCAAATTTCACTCAGCACTCTACTTTATTAGATGACTTCACCATTACGAAACACATCCCCAGGGTAACAATTCCGTACCAGACCGGTTCTTGTAAAGACTAAGATTAAATAAAAGATGTTAAAAAATACTACATGTGACAACATGGAATAAGTAACTGAGAAACAATTGAAAATGAATGACTGACATAAGAACGTACCTTCTTGGTGACTTTACAGTATATTAACGTGGACGGATAAACAGCTAAACACAACTATAAACTCTGAAAACAATGTGCACACTAAAAGCTTAATATGCAAAGAAACTGGGTTAAAAAAAAGGTAAAAGGAGAGACAGAAAGGTTATTTACATAGGTGATGATCCCTAAGCTGTGGGGGTGAAAGTTATGAAAGGCGTAGCGTAAATAAATGGAACGACAGTAAGTGTAAATTAGGAGCGCCAGAAAGAACTATGTAACTCGCTGTAACATTTTGCTTTCGATGATTGCATTCAATGATCTGATCCAAACACTCAGACATTACACCCACTTTCCTTGGCGTAATTAACAACACTACAAGAAACTACTGCTTGTATTAGCATTTCATCAATGCACACAAAAATGAGAATTACCTTGTATAACTTTGTAAACAGTCTCACCAGAATGTAGTGCTTAACTTGCATTTCAACACTTTAGGATTTCATCCACAAACAAAACAGTTGGAACCACCAGGTACAGCATAATAAACAGCACCACAGGAAAGAAAACCAATTTAGAGTCTTAAGAAAGTGCCAGGGCAAATTTGATTGTTTGGTTTTTGAAATGCTCATCATCAAGAATCTCAAGCCCGATTTAAACATCCAGACGGACTCCATACGTGCGAAACTTTTTGTTTAATATTTTTAATTTTTTCTTACGTTACAGCTTTTAATCAGCTATCGTTGTTTTTTAGTATTTTTAGACTTAATGCCCCAGTGTATCGCTAAATTTAAACACAGGCAAATTAATGCCCCAGCGTATTGGTTAAATTTAACTCAGGCAAATTAATGCCTCAGTGTATCGCTAAATTTAAACACAGGCAAATTAATGCCCCAGTCTATTGGTTAAATTTAACTCAGGCAAATTAATGCCCCAGTATATTGCTTAATTTAAACACAGGCAAATTAATGCCCCAGCGTATTGGTTAAATTTAACTCAGGCAAATTAATGCCTCAGTGTATCGCTAAATTTAAACACAGGCAAATTAATGCCCCAGTGTATTGGTTAAATTTAACTCAGGCAAATTAATGCCCTAGCATATCGCTTAATTTAAACACAGGCAAACAAATGCCCCAGCGTATCGCTTAAATTTAAACACAGGCAAATTAATGCTTCAGTGTATACTGCATGGTTAAATTAAACACCCAGTGTATTTGTTAAATTGAACACAGGAAAATTATTGCCCCAGTGTATCGCCTAATTTAAACACAGGCAAATTAATTCCTTAATACATTGCTTAAATTATAAACACAGGCAAACTAATACCCCAGTGTATTGCTTAATTTAAACACATTGTCAAGCAAATAATGTCCAAATGTATTGGTTAATTAAAACACAGGCAAATTAATGCCCCAGTGTATCACTTAAAGTATAGACACAGGCAAGTTAATACCCCAGTGTATTTGCTTAAATTATTAATTCAGGCAAATTAATGTCCCAGTGTATCAGTTAACTTTATCACTTAATTCAAACACAGGCAAACTAAAATGCCCCAGTGTACTGCTTTAAATTTAAACACCTCCAGGCAAATTAATGCCCCAGTGTATCGGTTAAATTAAACACAGGCAAATTTATGCCCCAGTGTATTGCTTAATTTAAACACAGGCAAATTAATGCCCCAGTGTATGGCTTAATTTAAACATAGGCAAATTAATGCCCCAGTGTATGGCTTAAATTATAAACACAGGCAAGTTAACAGAATCGATGCCCTGAGTGTGTCGCTTAATTTAAACAGAAGGAAATTAATGTTCAAGTCTATCGGTTAAATTTAACAGAGGCAAATTAATGCCCTAGTGTATCACTTAATTTACACACAGGTAAATTAATGCCCCAGTGTATCGGTTAAATTTAACACAGGCAAATTAATACCCCAGTGTATTGCTTAATTTGAACACAGGCAAATCAATGCCCCAGTGTATTTGTTAAATTGAACACAGGCAAATTAATGCCTCAGTGTATCGCTTAACTTAAACACAAGCAAATTAATGTCTCAGTGTATCGGTTAAACTTAAACACAGGCAAATTAATGCCCCAGTGTATTAAAATTGTAAACACAGTCAAATTAATGCCCCAGTGTATTGCTTAATTTAAACACAGGCAATTAATGTCCAAATGTATTGGTTAATTAAAACACAGGCAAACTAATGCCCCAGTGTATCGGTTAAATTAAACACAGTCAAATTAATGCCCCAATGTATCGCTTAAATTATAAACACAGGCAAATTAATACCCCAGTGTATTAAAATTGTAAACACAGTCAAATTAATGCCCCAGTGTATTGCTTAATTTAAACACACAGGCAATTAATGTCCAAATGTATTGGTTAATTAAAACACAGGCAAATTAATGCCCCAGTGTATCGGTTAAATTAAACACAGTCAAATTAATGCCCCAATGTGTCGCTTAAATTATAAACACAGGCAAATTAATACCCCAGTGTATTGCTTAATTTAAACACAGGCAAATTAATGCCCCAGTGTATCGCTTAATTTAAACATAGGCAAATTTATGTCCAAGTGTATCGGTTAAATTAAACTCAGGCAAATTAATGCCCCAATGTATCGCTTAAATTATAAACACAGAAAAAATAATACCCCAGTGTATTGCTTAATTTAAACACAGGCAATTAATGTCCAAATGTATTGGTTAATTAAAACACAGGCAAATTAATGCCCCAGTGTATTGCTTTATTGAAACACAGGCAAACTAATGCCCCAGTGTATCGGTTAAATTAAACACAGTCAAATTAATGGCCCAATGTATCGCTTAAATAATAAACACAGGCAAATGAATATCCCAGTGTATTGCTAAATTTAAACACAGGCAATTAATGTCCAAATGTATTGGTTGATTAAAACATTGGCAAGGTAATGCCCCAGTGTATTGCCTAATTAAAACCCAGGCAAATTAATGCACCAGCGTATCGTTTAAATTAAAGACAGTCATATTAATGCCCCAATGTATCGCTTTAATTATAAACACAGGCAATTAATACCCCAGTGTATTGCTTAATTTAAACACAGGCAATTAATATCCAAATGTATTGCTTAATTAAAACACAGGCAATTAATGTCCAAATGTATTGGTTAATTAAAACACAGGCAAGTTAATGTCCCAGTGTATAGCTTAATTTAAATACAAGCATTTTAGTAATGACCCAGTGTATCGCTTAATTTAAACACAGGCAAATTTAATTGCCCCAATGTAACGGTTAAATTAAACATAAGCAAATTAATGCCCCAGTGTATTGCCTTAAATTTAAACACAGGCAAATTAATGCGCCAGTGTAATTCACTTAAATTATAAAGACAGGCAAACTAATGCCCCAGTGTATCAGTTAAATTAAACACAGTCAAACTAATGCCCCAATGTATCGCTTAAAAGTAACACAGTCAAACTAATGCCCCAATGTATCGCTTAATTTAAACATAAGCAAATTTATGTCCAAGTGTATCGGTTAAATTAAACTCAGGCAAATTAATGCCCCAATGTATCACTTAAATTATAAACACACGCAAATTAATACGCTAGTGTATTGCTTAATTTAAACACAGGCAATTAGTGTCCAAATGTATTGGTTAATTAAAACACGGGCAAGTTAATGCCCCAGTGTATTGCTTAGTTAAAACACAGGCAAATTAATGCACCAGCGTATCGGTTAAATTAAACTACAAGCAAATTAATGTCCCAGTGTATCGGTTAAATTAAACACAGGCAAATTAATGCCCTAGTGTATCGCTTAAATGAATCATAAAGACAGGCAAATTAGTGCCCCAGTGTATTGCTTAATTTATACACAGGCAATTAATGTCTCAGTGTATTGGTTAATTTAAACACAAGCAAGTTAATACCCCAGTGTATTGCTTAATTTGAACACAGGCAAATCAATGCCCCAGTGTATACTGCATGGTTAAATTAAACACAGGTAATTTTATGCCCCAGTGTATTTGTTAAATTGAACACTGGCAAATTAATGCCCCAGTGTATCGCTTAACTTAAACAATAGCAAATTAATGTCTCAGTGTATCAGTTAAATTAAACAGAGGCAAATTAATACCCCAGTGTATTAAAATTGTAAACACAGTCAAATTAATGCCCCAGTGTATTGCTTAATTTAAACACAGGCAATTAATGTCCAAATGTATTGGTTAATTAAAACACAGGCAAATTAATGCCCCAGTGTATTGCTTAATTAAAACACAGGCAAACTAATGCCCCAGTGTATCGGTTAAATTTAACTCAAGCAAATTAATGCCCCAACGTATCGCTTAAATTATAAACACAGACAAATTAATACCCCAGTGTATTTGTTAAATTGAACACTGGCAAATTAATGCCCCAGTGTATCGCTTAACTTAAACACAAGCAAATTAATGTCTCAGTGTATCGGTTAAATTAAACACAGGCAAATTAATGCCCCAGTGTATTAAAATTGTAAACACAGTCAAATTAATGCACCAATGTATCGCTTAAATTATAAACACAGGCAAATTAATACCCCAGTGTATTGCTTAATTTAAACACAGGCAAATTAATGCCCCAGTGTATCGCTTAATTTAAACATAGGCAAATTTATGTCAAAGTGTATCGGTTAAATTAAACTCAAGCAAATTAATGCCCCAACGTATCGCTTAAATTATAAACACAGACAAATTAATACCCCAGTGTATTGCTTAGTTTAAACACAGGCAATTAATGTCCAAACGTATTGGTTAATTAAAACACAGGCAAATTAATGCCCCAGTGTATTGCTTAATTGAAACACAGGCAAACTAATGCCCCAGTGTATCGGTTAAATTAAACACAGTTAAATTAATGCCCCAATGTATTGCTTAAATTATAAACACAGGCAAATGAATATCCCAGTGTATTGCTAAATTTAAGCACAGGCAATTAATGTCCAAATGTATTGGTTGATTAAAACATTGGCAAGTTAATGCCCCAGTGTATTGCCTAATTAAAACGCAGGCAAATTAATGCACCAGCGTATCGTTTAAATGAAAGACAGTCATATTAATGCCCCAATGTATCGCTTAAATTATAAACACAGGCAAATTAATACCCCAGTGTATTGCTTAATTTAAACACAGGCAATTAATATCCAAATGTATTGCTTAATTAAAACACAGGCAATTAATGTCCAAATGTATTGGTTAATTAAAACACAGGCAAGTTAATGTCCCAGTGTAATGCTTAATTTAAACACAAGCATTTTAGTAATGACCTAGTGTATCGCTTAAATTAAACACAGGCAAATTTAAATGCCCCAATGTATCGGTTAAATTAAAATTAAGCAAATTAATGCTCCAGTGTATTGCCTTAAATTTAAACACAGGCAAATTAATGCGCCGGTGTAATTCGCTTAAATTATAAAGACAGGCAAACTAATGCCCCAGTGTATCGGTTAAATTAAACACAGGCAAACTAATGCCCCAGTGTATCGGTTAAATTAAACACAGTCAAATTAATGCCCCAATGTATCGCTTAAAAGTAACACAGGCAAATTATGCTCCAGTGTATCGCTTAATTTAAACATGAGCAAATTTATGTCCAAGTGTATCGGTTAAATTAAAGACAGTCAAATTAATGCCCCAATGTATCGCTTGAATTATAAACACAAGCAAATTAATACCCCAGTGTATTGCTAAATTTAAACACAGGCAATTAATATCCAAATGTATTGTTTAATTAAAACACAGGCAACTAATGTCCAAATGTATTGGTTAATTAAAACACAGGCAAGTTAATGTCGCAGTGTATCGCTTAATTTAAACACAAGCAAAGTAAGGACCCAGTGTATCACTTAATTTAAACACAGGCAAATTTAAATGGCAGTGTATCGGTTAAATTAAACATAGGCAAATTAATGCCCCAGTGTATTGCCTTAAATTTAAACACAGGCAAATTAATGCGCCAGAGTTATTCGCTTAAATTATAAAGACAAGCAAATTAATGCCCCAGTGTCAGTATCGGTTAAATTAAACACAGGCAAATTAATGCCCCAGTTTATTGCTTAATTTAAACACAGGCAAGTTAATGCCCCAGTGTATTGCTTAAATTATAAACACAGGGAAGTTAACAGAATTAATGCCCTGAGTGTGTAGCTTTATTTAAACACAGGCAAACTAAAGCCCTAGTGTATCACTTTATTTAAACACAGGCAGATTAAGTTCCCAGTGTATGACGTAATTTAAACATATAGGCCAATTACCCTTAAGTGTATCGATTAAATTAAACACACTGGCAGATTTTAGTTGCCTTTTCTTCTTTGAGGGCTCAAGGGAAGTTGAAGACGCGATTCTGTCGATTGAGCAAGGCATTGCAGAGGTGTCCGTGACTTGTGATCCCATAGCGTGTTTATTTGGTATAGTTTCTAAGCTTAGCCGCCACGATCGAACTTTCAATATCCCGTTACTTTTCCCCCATGGAACGTCCATTCTTCACGATTTTGGGGTTCAATCGAGAGTCGAGAGCTTTTACTGTGCCGGGAAGGCTTGCATCACCTAGTTTTCCGATATCAAGCATCTGAATCCAAAAATCCATCACATGTAGACAACGACTGTCTCGGAACATGCTCTCAATTTTCCCGCCACAACTTGCCAACCTGAACGCAACAAATATCGCTTGGGAAAAGCTCAAAAGACTGTATCATCATTTTCCCCTGCTCGGAGGTTATCTATAAATCAGATGAAGAGAAAAATTGTTCCGTGCCTCTGCAATGTGCGCCATTCTTTTGGGCACGCAGGCGAATTGAATTGGATTTGTCTTTCCCGCAAAATTCATCTAGCCACTTAAAATGGTCATTCGATAAAACATTAACTATTTTGTTCTTCTTATTATTAGTTAATAATAATTAACTAATTATATATAATTATAAATAATTAGTTAATTAGTGATCCTAATCACATTAACACTTTTCTGAACACGAAACACCTTTCGCGCCTTCGTTGATGGATTTCTAGACCGCAAATTTAACTTTCGTGTGACGTTAAGAGACGTCCAGTAGCGAATTCCTGGGTCGAGTTAAGCTCATCATGCAAGGCTATGGCTGGACCTTTACAACCACAACTCTAGTGCAAAGGACACTATATGAGTAACAAAATCAATTACTAATTATCAGGGCTTCTCAGGCCTCAGAATAGTGACTTGTATGACTGGAATGTCTTGCCTGCCGAAATAAGAAACTAATTGTCATATTGCGCTTTCACGAAAATGTCATGTGAGAGATTTAGAGGGGAGAGTAGAGTTTTGTAGTAAGTTAAGTCCTTAATGTGAGTCCTTATATATTTTATTTTTTAGCTTGCTTCTTAATTTTGTCTTTTATCTTGTATATTTTGCATTTTATTGCATATTTTTAGTTTTTGTGTTTCTTTTAAGGTGCCCTATATATTATATTGAAAACCACCTTGTGTGATATCTGAGTGCATAAAAAAATTGTATTATGATGACAACGATCATTATTATTATCACAGTATTATTAAAGCCAGTGGTACTGCTTTGGCTGCTTTTGTCAGTGACCCCCAACGGACCCTGTAACTTGGGGTTGAATGATTATTATAATTATAGGATTTCTTGGGATTGTTGTTTAGGAGTTAGCAATGTAGCTTTGCTTTGGTCCTGTCACAGCTAATCTTCTTTTCACATAGGTAAGAACACATTCAGTAAAGATTTTGAATTTTAGGCCTTCTTTTCTCTGCAATGGAAAAATAAAGTCTAAAAACATACAATAATGTTCCATCAAATTCACAGTATTAAATGCCTGCACAAATAGTGATGACATTAATTAAGTAGAGGTTTTATTCATAAATTCCCATAAATATCAGATATTTGTAGGTCTATGAATAAAACCTCAACTTAATATCATCACTACCGTATTTATTCGAATAAGCGCCGCTGCGCTTATTTAATTTTTGTGTCTCCTGTGAGGCGCTTATTCGAGGGCGGCGCTTATTAAAAGGCTCATACCACAAAGCAAAAACATTTTGATTGTACAAGCAAACGCTGACAATCTCTTTACTGTAACAGTTACAGGGAAGAGAAAGAGGGTGGTTGGGCTTGTTGTACCAGCGAAGTTTACATCCTTTACGCAAGAACTGAAGAACCTGAACAGTTTGAAGAGAGAACTGAATAAAAGAGCATCAAGATATACTCACTTTGAACTAAAAAACATCACTATTGATGCAAATAAATGCCATTGCTCTCAAGGAGGGCTGTTTTGGTTCGGTCAAATTCCAATAATAATTTTTTTGTCTTCCTCAAAAACGTTTCCATTAAACAGCCCCACCATCCCCACTTGAAATTTTCAATGATTTTCAATAGAGGGGCACAGGTCACCCACACAAAGGGTAAGTCTAATATGTGGCTGTTGGAAGATTTCAAAACTCAGTATATTAGGGATTGTATGGGAATAATAAGGTTTGCATTATTGGAAAAAACGCTAAATTCACCATTTTGACCCACAAGAATGATAAAGGACAACAACTAAGCTATGTTTACATTAACTTTTTTATTTTGAAGTTTGATGCTTATATGCTAAGGAATATTTCACCATTAATGTAAACCTTTTGGGATTCCCATACATGCGCTAATATACTGTATTTTGAAAGGCAAACATTAGTCACACTTTGCGTTCCCTTTCACTCCCACTGGGAAATGCCATAGTTTTGGAAAATGGCAACAGTGAACCCATATACCAAATGTAATATACTAAGGTTTTGTCTGGGACATTGCATATATCATTCTTGCAAAGCCAAAGAAATAACAGATTACGTTGAAAAGTGTTCAACACGAAAAAATATACAAAACCTTAAAAATATTTCATTTTTCACGTATATTGGGTATGCCCCTAAACTATAGCTTAATTTGGAGATCTCAGTACATAGTTTCTTGTCAACTGTTGACTTGGTATTAAAAGTGTAGTAGGATAAAGTTTCAAAAAGGGAGGGGTTGTTTATCATGTCTAGTATAGAAGGGGTTAAAAGTTTATGCTTTCAATGAACAGATCTTGCCTTGATATGTTTGGTGTCCAAATTTGATACAAATTGACGCAATATTGAGCAAGTAATGACTTCTTGTTCCATATCATGGCACTCTTGGGAGTGTGAGGGATAAAGCTTGGTGGCCCCTGACGAAAAATATAGTCCATGAAACCCTTTTTAGGGATGGGTGGGGGGACGTACAGGGAGTGTTAATGTTCCAGTTTTGTTCCCTTTACACTCAGTTGCTGGGACCCCTCCCCCATTTTGTGGTGTCTATCACCTGATTGTACTGTTAAATCCCTGTGTTTGGCTCATCATCTTACATTAGATACCAATTGTTTCCTGCCCCACATTTTCTCACCTTCTTTTTCACCGCCGGCAAATGTGGCTGCATATTTGTTTCTGTTACAAGCATTGCCTGTGAAATAAGACATAATCAGCATCTTCCCATTCCAAGGTTCTCAAGCATAATTGGACATTTAACCAAACACTAATGTCAGTTAGTTATAATGCAGTTATAATGTTTTGAGTCAAATATTATAGCCCGGTTCATACGTCAAACTTTACATGAGCCGAACCTAATCATTCGGTTCGACGCATGCAAAGATCGACGTATGAATCAATTAGAATCGACAGATTTGTATTTGGGTCGACCCGCCATTCTATTCGACTGCGCCAGTCGAATAGGACGATAGGACGGCAAAAGTTCGACTTTGATTCATACGTCGAACTTTTACATATGCCGAACCAAATGCATACGTTACGTATAAATTACTGTAAATTATATCTATCCCAGAGGTCTGCGCGTTCCATCGACTTGGCATGCGCAAAGGACTTCATTCTCAACAAGATGGCGGGAAAAGAGGAATGCGCTTGTTCTTCTTGTTTAGAAACAACTAAATATACTGGTCTGAGATGCGAAAGATTTAAAAAAAAAAGAATCTATTCTTGATGTACACACGCACTTCAAACAGACACGAACTTTCCAATACAGGCTATATCAAAGGCGAGGCCTCAAGACTTCTCAGAACAAAATCTTCAAAAAAAAAAATTTGAAGAAAACATTACTCTATTCAAACAGAGGTTACGCTACAATAAAACTCTCAGAAGTCAATTTCAGCGAAAGAATGTCGGCACTACAAAACAAACAAAAACCGCGCAAAAACATTTTGCCGTTTGTTACGGAGTATCGCCCTTCTGTGCCTAACCTAAAACCATTCAGATGAGTAAATGGCACTTGATAGAAAATCAGCCTCTGCTAAGAGAGATCTACAAGACCCTTCCCTACTTTCGTACAGAAAATAATAATAATAATAATGATAATAATAATAATAATAATAATAATAATAATAATAATAATAATAATAATAATTCTTATATTGCGCACTTTCCATTAAATGATCAAATGCGCATTACATGATTTCTATCTATCTTGAAAGACGTACTCGTAAGAGCAAATTAGCTTTGAAGGTCATACCTCTTCCTATCTCGATTAATAGGAGCCGTGTTTGGCCTGTCTTCATTATTTTACCAAACAAGCTCTTCCATGTCAGAATTCATCTTTCCCGCCATTTTGAATCTTCAGTTAGGTTAGACGCCCGAATCAACTGCCGAACTTAATTATTTGGGTCGACCTCAATAGGTATTAGGTTCGGCTCATGTAAAGTTCGACGTATGAACCGGGCCTTATTGGCCTCAGTTAAAACTTCTTTATCAATGCAAATTGAATCAGCTCGATACATTAACATCGGAATCACAAAGGTTTTTATAATCTGAATTCGTCCGATGATTGTCAGATTCCTCCATTTCTATAATTGGAGTTTGTTTTGATGGCACCTATTATTTCTATGAAGTTAAGCTTGTCTCAGAGGACGGTGATACGTGAAGTACACTCCTAGAATTTTCACTGCTTCCTTAATCTCAATGTTTGCCGTACGTTGATCTTAAATGGGGGCGATAATAGAGTTCCCCAGAACCAAAAATTCTGTTTTATTAAGGGCCGAGACCTTCCCAAACTTCTTAACAGCTTCAAGGAATACGCTTAGGGATTCGTCGTTCCTTAAGAACGCGGTTAAGTCATCTGCAAAGAGCTCGAGTTTAATTTCAGTCCCATCCACAATAATTCCTTGAATATTGTCATTTTTACGTAAACTAATAGCTAAACATTCAAGGACAATAATGAACAGGTACGGAGAAGGTGGATCTCCTTGTCTCACACCTCTTTGTATCTCAAAAGGTCCAGTAGAGAAACCGTTGTTGAGAACACAGCTTGAAATATTTTGGTAAAAAGGCAATAGCTTTGGATCCTATCTTGGCATCCACATTAATCTAGGAAATGGGCCTCCAATTCGAAACTTTTCGTTTATCTTTATCTTTCTTCTCGAGCAAAGTCATTACCGCTTGTTTTTGTGAGTTTGATAATTAACCTCGATCATATGAGCAATTGAGGCTATCCACAAGTAATTCACCGAGAGTTTCAAAGAAAGCGATATAAAACTCTACTGTGAGGCCATCGTTACCAATTCCTTCATAATTCTTTTAGGATCGGAGGTCAAGAAATCTTCCTCAGTATACACTTTACGAATACAACTCTTAGATTTTCTATGAGTTTCAAGGTTTAAGAAATATTTGTTGCTTTTTTCTCCATACTCGTACCAAATGGCCCTGGAACGTATTATCGCTCCCTTTGTCACGTGCTCATAGAATGATTCATACTTATTTTTAGCATTGTCCAGTTTTTCAATATTGTCAGGGGACGGATCCCTGCTACAATCATCCTCGTATTGCTTGAAGGAATCTTCTATAATTTTCAATTTCTGTCTTCTCGCATTACCTTTTTCTTTACTATACTCTATCGTCACTTGCCTTATTCGGTATTTACTTTTACTTAAAAGTCCCAAAGCACTCTCTTATCGTTAAGGGACTGGTCAAAAAGTATAGGATGGGGTGGGCCGGAGCATTTGGAAATGTGGTGGATAAAAAAACACATGGCCCACCCATTCCTTTTGGCACAAAACTGACTGACCCACCCCTAAATGAAGGTTGAAAATTACATGACCCACCCCCAATTAAACATGAAGTTTTTTGGTTGCATTGCAATCCAAGGAAATCATAAACCTCCGCCTTCCGGCCTCGCTTCGTGAGGAATTAAAGTTTAGCGAAGTACGCTTAACGATACATCGCTATCACTGTCACTCCAACTGCTGAAAGCTTGTTTTGCGAGAGGGATATTGTCATCATCGGAGCTATCATTCCCAGTTTCCTGCAGAACACAGTCTTCGCTTGCTGCTGACACTCGATTCAGAGTCACTTGTTTCTTTGCCAGTGGATACACTGTCTATGGCTTCTGACAACAGAATGTGAGCTGACACTAAGTCAAGCTTGCTTTTCTTTTTTTTCCTTAATTTCTTTTCGGTTGTCGGATTGTGATGTTCGAGATACACTGATTAAGGACAGAAACTCTTTGCTTTCTCACCAAATCCTTAATTACATAGGATTTTCCCCCACTCCGCATCCTCATAGGTCAAGTTACTCTCCCTTTCTGCTTTCTCCCTTCTTTCTCTTTTTCTCTTTTGTTGTTCATGTTAAGCTACGCAAGGTGATAGTTGTATTTCACAACAAGGTCTTGTTCTACTGCATACTTCTCAGAGAAAGCTTGAATGTTGCTCTCTTTTTCTAGTGAAATTTCACCTGTAGGTTGGAAGATAAACGTGTGCCAATTACTCTTAAAAAATAGGATGACCCACCCCAATGGGTAGCTGAAAATTGCGCGACCCACCCCTTACCAAGGGCCTAAAAACTGACGACCCACCCCCCTCTCTGCTCCGGCCCAGCCCACCCTATACTTTTTGACCAGTCCCTGACCTCAATAAATTCCTCGCGACACACTGGTACACTTTCCGTTATAAGCCTAACAAAATCAGAATCATCCAATAAACTTGCATTAAATTTCCATTAAGATGGACCATGCCTTTGTTCTTCTATGCTATTAGAATGAAGCACGATAGCCGAGTGGTCTGAATTTTTTACTTCTTCCTGGTACGAATCACTCAACAACCAGTAATCCGATCTCCGTTGAATAATAGGACTTTTTTGCTTCCAGGTAAAGCGTTTGCATTCTGGGTTTCTAACGCGCCAAATATCTACTGTCAAAGTTTAAACATATATCTTGAATGTACTTAACAGAACCTTTCTTTGTAAGGTTGCCACCTGAACCATCCCATTCCGGATCTAGAACCGCATTATAATCGCCGCCCAGTACAATCTTTTGCTCAGCGCTTAAGTGAAACTTCTCTACCAACTTGTCCAGGCAACTAAAAAATTCACATTGTTCTTGAACCTTATTTGGTGCATAAATATTAGGAAATAAGTAGTCCGATCCATGCACAGTAGCATTAATCAAAATGTAACGACCTTCGGTGTCTAATACAGACGATTTAAGGTCAAATTCCAAATCATCTTTTATCAAGATCATAACTCCACAACTGTGATTGGTACCATGAGAGTAAAACATCTTACCTTTGTACTGTGTTTTCCAAATAGCCTCAACCTCTTTCGTGCTATAAGTTTCCTGGAGAAACATAATGTCCGCCTTTTGCTTGTTAAGCCACAGGAACAAAGCCTTCCTTTTTGTGGATGAACGAATCCCTCGAACATTTGAAGAAAGTAATTTGAAATTAACGTTATCCGTTGTGAATGCAAATTATGGAAAAACAAATTATTTTCGAATTGTTTGAAACATGCATATAAACTAGATAATACAAAGCGCTTAACACCGAGACAAAGCTGTTTACCAAACGCAAAAATATATATTCTTTATCCATGTGCTACTCTAGGGATTAAGGACTATAGTTATTACCATGTATGCAAAGTTCTCAAAACTGCACTGCACGCTTTTAAAGATAAATAAAAAAAACAATTTGAATGTGCGGGAAAACACCCCAAATGGCTATTTCACGCTATAAATCCCAGAGGCCTAGGTTTGAACAAAAACATAAAAAATGTCAAGTTCGTTTATTAGAACATGCGCATAGAATTCCATTCCAAATATGGTTTTTCTATCGACCAGCGATTGGTTTCAGCTTCTAATCCATATTCAGTACTAAAAGTGCAGAATTTTCGTCAAACCGAGCAACTGCTTGGCGAGTGAGGACGTGTGAAGGTGACCTCTGTCGTTGAAGCTTTACTGATACGCCAGGAATAAGCGTCAAAGACTTTGAAGGAATGAATATTCGCTTCGCTAAGACGCAAACGGTAGGAGTCTAATTCCGAAGTCAGTCGATGTGAATGCGTCCTGGAGTTTCGCTTTATCGACGTTGCGATTCACTCTGTGTGGTTTTAGAATATAACTCAACAGCACCTTATAAGAAGAGCTAAACAGACCTATAGCTGTGACAGAATAGTTAACGATAAATAAACTGAATTTAAGGTCTTCTTTGTGGCAAGAAACCTGTTTTCCAAATTGTCCGAAGCGGCCACGTGTTGAGAACTTTGTCCGCTACTTTGTATTAAACTATGAATACATTTTGCATTCTTGTTTTGAGTTGAGAAACTTACTCAGACAAGTTGTACTCCTGAAACTTAGGTACAAGTTCACTGTGCAAATTTGTTAGCTCTCTTCATCAACTTTCGCTGTGGTATCGTTTGTCATGCTGTACAAGGTGGTTCTACCTTTTGAGTCTGTGGATGAAATCCTAAAGTGTGACCATTCAAACGAAAGTCACTAAGCAGTACTGTTTATCATGCTATACAAGGTCGTTCTACGTTTTGAGTCTGTGGATGAAATCCTAAAGTGTGACCATTCAGATGAAAGCCACTAAGCAGTACTGTTTATCATGCCATACAAGGTGGTTCTGTGTACTCTTGAACCTAAGTGTACTCTTGAACCTAAGGTACAAGTTCACTGTCCAAATTCGCTAGCTTTCTTCACCAACTTTCGCTGTGTGGTACTGTTTATCATACTGTACAAGGTGGTTCTACCTTTCGAGTCTGTGCATGAAATTCTAAAGTGTGACCATTCAAATGAAAGCCACTGAGAGTACTGTCCTATGGAGCCTTTTGTTCGTCATTACTTTACAAATTATTTAAATTTCAAAGTAATTAGCTAAGCACGCTGCTGACTTTCTATGGGCGTATTTGTTGAACACAAACAAACTCATGTGTTTTGTTTTATTTTCAGGAAGGACATTTTCATATGAAAGAAGATCGAACAGGAGGTGGAAAAGGATCAGAAGAGAGGAAAAAGCATTGAACTGAAGCAAACGGAACAAAGAGATTTCATTTGTGTATAAAAATGATACCTTTGAAAGATGGTGGCGGTGTTTGACAAAATAATTGAATTTTCAATTCAGTAACAGTCAATTGATGATCTATTTACTAAAATATCGTATGTTCAAATTTTGCAACTATCCAACCATTTTGTGTGAGGGCAGATCCCGAGGGGATTGAACTGATATTTTTAGTAAGAAATGGTGGCGTTCGAATATACGGTCGCTTAATTTTGAAAACACTGTCGATGCAGCAGAATTTCTCTCAATCCTTTTAAAATATACCAGCCATCTTTTTAAGACATTATTCTGCAAATCGGTTAAGAATAATAGAATTTTTTTAAAAGTAAAATTGGGATATGAAAATTGAAAATTAAAAAGGTCAACATCGGAGATCACTCAGTGTTGCGCTATTTAGAAATCGGTTAAGTTATTTTCAGTTATATTCTGTTGCCAAGGTGGAACTGCAAGTTGTATAAAAGGCAAATGAAAACATTATGTTGTATAAAAGGACAGCTCGGTCAAAAGCTAAAAAATTGTTTCTCTTTTTGCCAAAAAAAAAAAATGAAATCTGAAACACTTCTAGGCTAAGTCGAAACACCGAACAAGGATATCAAGAGATGAGACTAGCGATTGCGTTTTCGTTGTTAACTACAAAACAATTTGATGGAATTGAAAACATCCAAAAGAAGTGTTAGTTTTCGTAGGTCAATCTAATATTACCTGATTGTTTACAGATGTCTTGAAAATTATATATTACTTGGTGTGTAAATAGGAAATTTTGTTGATGGGCTTACCTTTTAACTGAATAACAAAAGAAATGGAAGCTTAAATTTCAAAATCACTGATTCTTCCGTTTTCTATCACTCTCCATTTTGGTTAATTCGATATCAAATTGCCCGATTATGAACAAAAATCTTCAAAACTCTATCATTTGGTCTGTGAATGGAAGCCTTGTTCGTGTTCTTACGAAAATGGACGCTTAAATTTTAAAATAAATTATTTAGTTTTGGATCTCTCTCTGTTTTGGTTAATTTGATATTAAAATGCCTGATTATCTACTAAAATCGGCGAAATTCTGTATCATGTGGTCTGTGAAATAGGAACTCCCTTGATGGCCTTGATCTTTGGACCGAATTACAAAGAAATAAATTCTTCGGTTTTGGCCAATTCGCGACGGGAATAAAAATAAAAATCAAACATCTACACTTAGCAGTTCCACCTTCGCTCACTGTTGTCAAGGGAACACAAGGCTTTAAAGAAGATCCCAATGGAAACGTGGGTAACATGTATTACTAATAAAAATTGTTAAAGTGTGGCGTGGACATATTTTATCCAGATTTCATTGATCGAAAATTTTATTATTAACTGAAAAAGAAAAAATTATGGAGGATCCTTCTGTTATTCCTTATGTTTCCTTTGCATGCTGTAGTATGTATGATATAAACAAGCGTCTGGTTGGAATGATGTGGGCTAAACGATAGAAAGCGTCTTCGGGACATCTTTTGCACCAAATTAGAGTTACGAACCACAAAAGATGAATGATTTTCCCACCATTTCATTTCTGGCAGAGATAAAAAAAATATAAATTTGCAGGTTTGCTTTATTCCAATTTTTCTTTTGTCCTAAATAAGTTCCATGTAAATTGTTTTTTGGTTGGGAAACAGGTTTTTCTTTAAACGATTAAAATCATCACAAGAAAGCATACAAAAATAGGAGTTCAAGTCATTAATTTACCATTAATTCAAGCCATTAATTTAGCTTACACCACTTCGGAAAGGAAACCTTACTTCAGACAAATTTCGTTGAAAATTTTCACAAATTCAAGACTTAAAATTGGAAACAAAACGTTTCCTTACGAAGTGGTGTATGTTTTTTGGCGGGTTTAAATTTGTAGGGGTATTCTTTGAAATTTTTTTCTGATCAAAAAATTTCAAAGGGTGCCCCGTTAAATTTTTTGCGAAAATTGTAACCAGGGGAAACTCTGTGTAAATTTCATCAAATTTTCTCTTTAACAGACTTGGTATATATATCAGAAGAAAAATTTTGGTCACACCTTTAGTTAGTTAAAGGATTTTTACTTAATTAATTAACTTATCATTGAACAGCATTGTTAAGAAAGAAAGAAAATAAAGAACACACAATGCAACTGAAACAACTGTTTCGATCTTTATTTCCTTTTATTATTAGCTAATAAAATGAATACCTGACAACCAAAATAGATATTAAATATTGCATTAGACCTTGAAAATTGTAAAAAAAAAAAAAAAAAAAAAAAAAAACGGCGCATGCGTATTTTAGGCACCTGTATTTTTTCTAATCCTTTTGGCGGGGAAATTTGAGTAGTTTAAACGGCAGTTGCCATCGAAAAACAAACCAAGGCAAAACAAAATGAAGAAACGATATTTGGCAATGTATTTGTCTAAAAAAATCTTGTTACAGGAGCTTCTATGATGAAACACATACAAGTAGTTTTACTTTTAGCTTGTCCTCAAACTTTGCTTACAAAAAATGAAAAAATTGAAACGCGTTGAAAAAACTTTTCAGCAGTAGTGGCTATGTTAAACGTTTAAAATTGTCTTCGAGTGTGGCACTTTGTCATTTAAAAAGCAGTTTACCGCCGTGATACAGTTGTAAGCAAATGAGTACCGTGTAAATGAACGCTAACTCATTGATACAGTGCAACACAGACATAACGAGAAGAAAAAATTTCAAAGTAAATTTAACTTGACGAAAATGTTTTAAACCTGCACGTTTAAAGTTGGAATCACAAATTGCTACTGAATAATTTCAAGAAACTTTTTACAGGAAAACTAAAGTTCGTTTCTCAATCAGAATGCAATAGTAATCGCTTGAAATTTTGTGGTTTTCCTTTGCTATTGTTTAAACCACTGACTTTTTCGAAATATGTTAATTTGTGTAGGGAGAGAAAGAAAGCAGAAATTTTTAATAAAATATCACAGCCTGCATTTTATTGAAAGTGCAATGTTTATGCTAGCGCGAGCAAACGCGAAATTCCTTGAATTATTTGTTTTTGAGCAAGCTGACATTTGTTACATTTAACTTACACCTTTCTTAATTTCAAATTGAAAAACCCGTGGGTTTTAGCACGTTAAGGTTTGAGGTAGAAAATATTTCATCTTAGCTAAAACTTCTAAAGGGAAAAATCAAATTTAAATCAACTGATGTCGAAAGTGGGAGGAGCTTGGTCCCTTTTGTATTGCGCCTTGTTGATTAAAAAACGTTGAAAACTAAACTGAAGACAAACAGATGACCTGAGACGGTTAATTTTACCCACTAATTGGATGTGTTACTGAAAAAAGACATATTGGTAGAAAGCTGGTAAGATAACAAAAGATGGAGAGCCTTATAAGTTATTCAGAAATTGATGCTCCTGAAATTGACCGGTGGTTTACATTTTCTTTACATAACTGCAAACTGAAAATCCTGGCGTGATAACTTCAAATTTTAGTTCAGAAAACACGTCTTAAGTGACAATAAAATCCTCATAGAAACTGGTAAATATGCAAAATCTAACTGAAAGTAAAAAAAATTGAACTTCATTTACATGCAGAATTTAACCAAGTGTGAAGAGACAAATGGCCTTCCACTTTTACTGACATAAGAAGCTCTAATTTTGAAATTCTCAAGTAATGAAAACTAACATATGTTTAACTTAGACGAACTCGTTACTCAACACTTAGTAATCATGTCTCTGAAATTAAAACTTTTCCTGAAAACTGAAAACGCAGAAAACGCTCCAATATGGCCTGAATTTTTCAACGATAAACATTTAAACTGCAACCAGACTCAGGAATGTCCTGCAAATGATTTTTCAAACCCTGTTCAGCCTAGGATTTTTTCCTTCGAGTTCCTAAACCTGAGGGGCACTTTTTATAGCTCCCCTCGTCACTTCAATATCATTAACACTATGACAATGAAACGTGGAGGGTAAATTATATGCCAAACTGTTTCCTTTAGTTCTGAAAATATGGGACAATAAGGTCATATGCTGTGGCAATCATTTTGATTGATTCTTCCCAGCCACCACCTTGAGTTCGCCATTTTGGATTTCTTGATTTCATGACCAAAACCTCAGAAAAGTGTTCATATTGACTCGAAAATAATCAAAACCAACAAAAAATCTTAATTAAAATGGTTAAAAAATGTAAAAGCAACGACGATACCCTTTTTCACAAAAGGTAAAAATTTAAGCAAAAAACTCAATAATGGCCTGAATTCTTCAATGAGGAATCATGCCTAGACCAACTACACAACCCATTTTAAAACTAGTAAGGAAACAAAATTTTTATTTTAAAATGAAGACTGAGAATGATATAGTATTTTCACCTCAAAACGGAGAACAGCAAGTTTGCATCTCTTGCCAAAAAGATACAAATGGCTACAGATTTTACAGGACTTTTCTTGACAACTTTTTTCCATACTCGAAAGAGAACAATCGTCCTTAACTTTTCACTGGAAAAATTATTTGAGCCTGAACTAAATACCTGATGAAAAATGACAGACAGTGCTGAAAGATGTGAAAATTGCATTATAGCGTACACAATTTTTATTTAAGAAATTATCATTTCTTAGCCCCAATCTTCAAGTTGTAAGGCACATTTGAATGGCATCAAATTTAATACAAGCTTGGCCCAGAAAGAACTGGCTAAATTTGCAGTTAACGCCTATGTCGCAAACGGAGGTTGGGTGCCCAGGAGCCAGGGGCTAGTACCGCCAACCCAAACCCAGGTAGGTAGAAAACACCCCATAAGCCTGCCCTACCTACAACCCAGCCACGAGCCCCGCCCGCAACTCTAGCACCCGTCACACTGAGACTAGAAGCTCAGTGGAAATAATAAGTATATAAGACAACGAACTAACCCTAACCCTAACCAACCCCAACACCAATCCCAAACAATAACAAGGTAACACTACCGGGAGGGAAAGGAGGGAAAGAAAAGCCCAACAAAACGCGATAAACTAGCCACGCCACGAAAAAGGCTGAGTAGAGTAAATTTCCGAGCACGTGCAAAGGAGCACGCCTAAACTGCAAGAGAATACCGCTGGCCACGCAACTGCCTGCAGACCTAAACCAGGCCCAAACAGTAATGTAACAACAAACGCTTAAACGCTAATGTGCCACCCGTGCTCAAACTATACGCCAATAAACGCTAACGCCTCGCTACGCCACGCCACCAAGGAGCAAACTTGCTCCAAGTCGTTAACTTCGTTAAATTACATTTAATCCTATTAAAATAAGCTCAACTGAGTCACACAGACAACAAGTACTACTTTCTACAGAAGAAAAAATAAAGCAGGCCTAAAAGTAAAACAGAGAGCACATTTTGATTCTTATCTGTAACTTGAATTGTACTCAACGTAACTGAAAACTGAGAAACGCTAAACGTTTAAAATGCAAACAGACTCAGGAATGTACCACTTAATGATTTTGCAAACCCTGTTCAGCCTAGTTGTTGTTTTTTTTTTCCGAGTTCCTAAATATCGGTATCAGCCCCCTTCGTCACTTCAAGAGCATTAACACTACGACAATGAAGCCTGGAGGGAAAATTATATGCCCAAAAATGTTTCCTTTAGTGCTCAGAAAATGGGACAATAAGGTCATATGACGTGGCAATTATGTGATTGATTCTCCCCAGTCGCCATCTTGAGTTCACCATTGTCAATTTCTTGATTTCATGGCCAGGACCTCAGAAAACCGTTCAAGTGGACTCAAAAATAATCAAAATGAATAAAAAATCTTAATTTAAGGTAACAATGATACACTTTTTCACGAAAGGTAAAAAAATCAAAAACAATGAAAACAAAGCTGTCAAAATCTTGTTGCCATGGAAATATCAAGTCACGTAAACAATTAGGTGTCGAAGCAACTTGTTCTCAGATACATTTTAGGCAAAGTCTGCAACTTTTTTAGCCCTTCATCAGTGGAAAAGTCGAATTTGACTTTTCCACTGATGAAGGGCTAAGCCCGAAACGTCTGGACTTATTTCAACATAATGGCACTCAACACTCGTATTCGAGTACTATATTTTACCTTTCATTGTTTATAAGTACAAGTGCCACGCAGCTAACGGAAATTTTTCCATTAAACTTTTAATATTTAACTTTTAGCAGTGTTTGTTTAATATTGAGAAACTAATGAATGCTTGAAGTCAGTGCAGACACTTTGTACCCCCCTCCCTGCAAAAACAGGCTGAATAGGATTAATATTGCATGCATCAACCCTAATCTTCGTTTATGATAATGTTTATTTGTGCTTTTTTTCTATTTACATGTTGATTATTACAATCTTTTAGTGGTGTTATATAAATTAAATTAATTATCAGTTAAATTAATGTGTAAAGCAAGGAAGCTAAATAAACCATTAGGTTGTCTTGTTAGCTCCCTGGCTAATTTAGGTCCTAGATAGCAGGCAAAAAAGAAAGAAAAAAAAAATGAAAAAGCAAAAGGAAGGAAGAACTTATTAATTGTAAAAAAAGTTAACGTATGTTACGAGGCCAGCATAAAAGAAAATGGGTTCATTTGTTGTTCTGACAGTAAATAATGTATAATTTGTTTCGGAAAAGCAGACACACTTTGTATGAGTTTTTTTAAAGGAGTTGGAAGATCTTTCCAAATATCGGTTGCCATGAAGGAGATTAATTGTTTACCTACATTAGTTCTTACGTTCGGCTTATAAAGATTATGCTTAGCTGCATATCTTGTGTTGTAGCCATGTATATTACTAGCATATTGAAACATGTTGTCGAACACTTCAGGCAGGAGGCCTTTATGCCATGAATGCAAGAATTTCAACACTTGTAGGCGATAAATATTATTAACTGTCAGAAGGCCTAGTAGATTTAGCAAAGGTTTGGCTTTCTCTGCTTCGCTGCCAAATGATTTGGCAAAAAACAGACATGTATTCATTGATCAATAGATGAAAATACAAATTCACAAGAATAGTCTGTACTGACGTATGGTCTATGAAATAGCTAGTCTCCCTAACAAGGCTAACATATCGAAAACAAGCCACTTTTGAACATCACTAAAATAGCTTTCTTATCAGGCATGTAAACTGACCAGGAAAATCAATTTAACAAAAACTGACTAACTGATTAACAGACACACATAACAAAAACATTGAAGAGTGCAGGGCAAACGTAATTCCCAACATGACCTTACAACAGTAAAAAGAACCAGAAAATCCTTAGATTTATGAAAGCAAGACTACAGACCAACCTAACAAGCTGACTGCAACAGCTTGTTACTCAATGGCCCCTGAGGCAGCCAGTACATTTACTGAGAAATCATCATGATGGTTTTGACCTTCACTCTCTATACCCAACTGAGGTAGAAAAAGACCAGAAAATCCCTAAAAGTTTAGTCTTGAACTCACTTCACATCTTAAACCAAAGATCAAAGAGACAAAGATTAACAGGCAAAATTAAAATGAAACAGGGTTGATCCGCAGATTGCCTGGCACTGGGTTTCGCTTGAGATTGTGTGATCGAGTCTTGAATTCACACTGAAGATGACATTTGGCCTAACTCTGAGTCTAACGTGAGTATTATTTCAAATTTAACCAAAAACTAACATCATCATTATTCTTGGGTTGCAACCGAGATTGAATTCATCACCCCGTACAAGGAATCTGTTGCTCATTTGAAAAATGTCTAATAATTATTATTTTACCGAAAAATTGTCTCAACTCCTTTATGTCTTAGTTTATAGTCTTACCACCGTATGTTAAAAAATCTAAATACAATGTCTTTACTAGTCTTACAGTCTTAACATATCTCCGAGGAGACATCTCAGTATAAGCCGGGGGTTTCTTGAGGTCTCCTCGCCACTTCTTACTTCTTCTTTTACTATTATTATTCACTGTAAACTTATATACGATCTTAGTCTATTATTCACTGTAACTTTCTATGAATGTATGTTGTGGTGAATAAATAAATAAATAAATAAATAATAAATAATAGTAAAAACTAAAATTTTAGTAAAAACAACTAATTGAAAATCACTTAAAATCAATCCTAAACATAAAAATTTTATTAAAAGCTGACTAAACTTTTAAATGCGGCCTGCAAATACATGTTGTTTTAATAAAAAATTGTAAGTGATGTTTAACTCCACATAAGCAGACAAAGAAAAATAGCTTTTAGGAGAAAATCATTTCAAACGCCAGTAATTATTGTCAAAACAGAAAAAGCTGGTCAATAAATAAATAAAATGCTTGTTCGTCTTAAAATCCTTATTCAGCAAAAAATGGCAAAAGGACAATATTTAAACTTTAAGCAGGACCGAGAATGGACTGATAGATCTAAATCATTTTAATTTGAACTTCGTTTTCCACAGTCTTGAACAGCAATAAAAATTGTCCTTGAAAACGGACGAATAGCTCTTTGATTTTTGATAACAAAACACTTGTTAGAATTCTTACTGAAAACTATGAAATTGTGAGATGTAATGAAATTTAAACAGACTGTGAGTAAGACATTTTAAATCTAAGCTCCTTAAAGTCAAGCTTCCTGAAAATACGTTTTCTATCCTAACAAACCACTAAAAAAACATTCAGTAAAACCAGCCTAACTGAAAACACACAAATGTCCTGTTCACCATAATTTATATACTTGTACATATGCATATTTTTACTGATAAATAATTGTTCTCTATCATCAGTTGAAAGTCTGACAAATTACTACCTGAAATGATACAAGCCGTTTACAAATTCTGAATACCATTTTCACAGAGAATGCATTTCTCAACATGTATTGAATGCAAAATGGTGTGTGGTTAAATCTGCACTAAGAAATAATTTTTAGCCTTAAAATATTGAAAATAAGATAGCATTTCTGTATCTCAACATTTATTCAAAATGCACTAAATTCAATTTACAGATTCTAAACAGAAAACTATCAAGGAGTAGCAAAGAGAAATCGTTTTTGACTTTAAGATTGTGCTGGATTGGCCATATTCTGGGATGAGGATAAACGGACCGGAATAGCCTCTAGATTCTTGTTTTGGGTAAAATATGGAAATTCCTCAACATCAAAATCTCCAATTAAAGCTGAGAAACAGACAACATTTGACCGAATTTGAAGACAATCATAGTAGTCCATGATTTCTACTTTGCAATGGTTGGAGCTGATGTGAAGCTACAATAAGCGAGTGACCCAGGCCAACTCGGAAAAAGGCAATTGATCTGAGTGCTCCCATCATGAGTCGAACCTAAGAACTTCCGATTACTAGTTCGGATGCCCTACCACTAAGCTACAGGAGAGCACAATGTTCAAAGAGAGCTACAGGAGACTCTTATTTAAAAATGACAGCCTCTGTTACAAAGATAATTACATCAAGTACAATAAGAAATAGCACCCCTTCCTCAAAACTCTTAATGAAAAATAGACAATAAGCCTAAGATTTCCATGCATATTCACTTGTTCTTCAATCTTGTTTAATCATTTATTATCGTAAAAATCATTGCAGAAAAAGGTAAACCATTCTTTAGAAAAGAAAAAACAAAATGCCTCATAGTTTTATCAAAAAAATTAATCCTAAAGTGTGACCTTTCATAATTATGAAACATGGTGCTGTTTATTAGTTCTAACTTTTTGGATGCGCAATTTCTACTTTCACACTTTCTCTCCCGAAAAATTATATTCTATACTGGCTTCTTTATATCTGTGATTGCACTGTATCTTAAAAGCAAAAACTTTGTCGTAGTTGTTTGGCTGCTTATAAAAAAGAAACGAAACTGGAGCATAAACTACCGCATTTACTCACACGTCTAGGCCATATTCCTGTGGTTATCCTAAGCTGCATGCACATCCCAACTATCATCCGCTGTGCCCACATTTTAACTGCAGCATACATGTAAATGCTTGACTATTAATTTTGCAAGAAAAACAAAATATACAGATTTGCTCGCATCTAAGCTGCACTCTTTTTAAACTTTAAACCTTGTATTGTATTTTGTTCAAATTCGTATGGCATAACCGTGAGTAAATACGATAGTCTTATTGCACTTCTTAAAGTAAAACTAGTTTCTCTACCTCTACTTGAATTGCTTGCCCAGTTATGGAGATGATCACCTTCTCTGCTTGTTTGAATCTGACATCTAAAAGTGCCTTGGATCCTTTATAGAAAGAGAACAAAAATATATCAATCACTAAATGTAGTATCACAAAGACAGCACTGTCATAAAAAGTTAAGGACGGTGCTTACTAAAAGCGTATTTTTGCGCAGTTTATCACAATGTGGGAAAAGCGGATCTTAGTAGCAGCTATTGATATTCAGAAAGAAAAGTGGGGGTAGCCACGCATTTTTTAGAGATAACTAAGCAACAATTATTCTAAAAAACAGCAAAATACAAAGCAATGTATGGCAATTTTTTCCAAATTGAAGCTTTATTATCTCTGAAAAATGCATGGTTACCCCCAGTTTTCTTTTTGGATACCAAAATCACTTGCTAAGTTCTGCTTTCTCCGCATAGTTTTAAAGTGCGCAAAAATATCCCTGTATTAGTAGGCGCCACCCATAGGAAACCCGAGTATCTCGAGATGCGCAGAACGTATGCGCAGTAACAATAGTAGGCACCGTCCTTAAAGTGTTTTGAGATGTGTAGGGTCGGCAATTAAAGTGTCTCAGTTTTACATGCCCTGTCTACGATGTACGTTGGGTCTATAATTTCGTTATTTTGTGTTGCTAGTCCAAGATCGCATTCAATTGAACATATTTTGGATTCAAAGTAACAACCTCTATGTTTTTCTCTCTGGGTAAAGGATTTTTAGCAATAATTGTATGTAAAAAACCTATTCTTATTCTGGAATAGGGCCAATCAGACGCACATGAAGCTACAATGGTGGTGTTAGATTGTCCATGTTCTGGAATAAGAATGAGCAGAATAGCTGTTAGATTTCTCTTTTTAAGTGAACATGGGAATTTCCAAACTTTTGCTGATACACAATATCTAGTATTCCAGTAACTCCAAAAATTTAAGTGAACGTGGGAATTTCCAAACTTTTGCTGATACACAATATCCATTATGCCAGTAACTCCAAAAGTTTCTCATGAGGGATTTCTAGAATCATTGTATGTGTTTATGTTCCAAAATAGGGCCAATTGAATGCAAACTAAGCGATTTTGCTTAAGGGTAACCTCCACTCTCGAAACATGTTAACGTCACATTATTGATAATACAATTTTCTTTGAAATTTCATTGGAAATCATGGAAATAGTATTTCAGTGTCAGAAAAACATAATTTGATTTTCGGCTATTTTCGCTTTTAAATTTCCCGCACGCCGCCATCTTGGATTTCATGACGTAATAAGGTTGCTCAATAGTTTTACACAAAAGAACTTCTGCTGAATAACATTAGCGGCAACCATTACACGTCATCAAATTCAAAATGGCTGCCCCCAGGAAATTTAAAAGCGAAAGTTGTTGATAATCATATCTAATATTTAACACACTTGAATGTCATTTATACGTTTTAGACAAATATTTAGAATTTAGACACTATTTCCAACGCTTAACCGTCAATTTGTTGTGAGAGTGGAGGTTCCCTTTGAAGAAACCAATAATGACTCACCAAAGAGTAGTTATAAATAATTTTATTTATGTATTATAAATAACCAACTCACCTCTTTAGAAAGTAATTTCTAAGTTGAGGCATCTGTCATGGCTTCTCAATCATCGTCTGAAATTTACCTGGAGAGAAAGAGTTAAATATAGAGGATCAGCACCTGGAAGTGAAGAAGTAAGGGACAAATCTGAAACACATGGTTCTTGTTACTCTCTTTCAGAGGTAAAGGTCAAGTTGTGAACAGTCAGACCAAAATAAAAGCTAAACCTGGTTCCCGTAACATAGAATCAAAGGCACCTGTGGGCCAACTCATGAATGCAGAAGTGAATACTGTTAACGGGAAAGCAGTGCTCGCATCAAACTACACTACGTGGACACCATGCCGCATTGCGGGAATGCATTATCTTTGAAGTTGTTTGCTTAACGCGCAAACCAATTAAATTACACATGCACTCTGATTAGGGTTAGGGTTAGGTGAAGCTTACTTATCAAATTGAGAAGATAGATCCACAATTAAAAGATTAATGGAAGCCATAGAATAGTTAGAATAACTGAATATGTTTCATGCCGAAGTCTCTAGTAAATGATTTGTAGAAATTTGTAAAATATTTTTTTTTGGCTCCCCAATTTCAGTAGCACTTCTCATTATGCACACGTAAACGTGAACAATACAATTATTCCAGGATTACTGTAGCCTTTTCTTTAATGTATTGTATTGTAAGCAATGTCCTGTAATTTCTCTCTTCCTTCTTTTGTATGTCTTTTTTCTGAAACTTAAGTTGAAAGTTGTAATTAATTAAGCAATGAAGTTGTAAATAAGTTGTAATTAAGTTGCTGAGACTTAAATAAATAAAATGTTAAGAAAAAAACATTTTATAACAATAGAAGAATTTTTAGCTGTATCCAAGTGAAAGTAAATTGTAGTGATGCATCAAGCGTTTAGGTACTCAGTAAGGTCCAGTAGCCCCTTAAGCAAATTTTAAGTGTTTAAGTTTGTTCCGGTGAATCAATCTTATCACACACACTGGGCCCGAATGGAAGTTATTGCAAAGTTTTAGTTTCCTATTTTACCCTTAGGCTTTTACCTATGGAATTGCCTTGGATCTTTCATTACAACTTCACGCCGATTTAAGTGTGTCATTGAGAAATGGGTGACTCCGCTGAATTTTGTTGCCTGAAGGCTCTCTTTATTCCTTTGGGCATTCACTTCGGCAGCCGCGAAATTAGCTCGTTTTTACTTGGTTGAGAAAAGGTGAGAACTTTGCAGGAAGACCAAGATGCGAATTCAAAAGACAGGAACAATTGTCTAATTAAGCAGCCTTGAGCCGCGAAGTTGCAAGAGTATTCCTTTGTTCTTGTTATCAATAGGAACTGCAAGGGATCACTGCAGACGTTTGATGGTTTTAAGTTCTTCGCAAAATACTTTAAGCTGTTATTTATATCAGTGAACGAAGAGTCTTTTGAGAGCTTTAAAAAGAGATCCTAAACGTGGTGTTTTGATCACTGTAAGCGGAGTTTCGATATTTTTTGCCAAGCAGTGCTTAGAGCGGCGAAGTTATTATGCTTAATTAAATTTGTGCTTCCCGACGCGTGGAAATCAATACCATCTGTTTAATGATAACTTTTTTTTACGAAAACGCTAAAACATTGATTTGTATTCCCTAAAGAAAGCACCTTAGGAGCTATGAAAAAGTCAAAAGAGTTCCAATTGTAATTCACTGTAAGCAAACTGGTATTTGATGTTGCGCGCTTTGTTTGTTACAAGTGAAGACGTGGTCGATCGTAATTAAGTTTATGTTTCTAAAATACTTGCTTCTAGCGAAGAGATTCCAAAATATCAGACCAAAAAAGGAAGAAACAAAAGGGAAACTCAGCGTGGAAGTCGCATAATGATTTCTGATTATACTTAATGACGCATTGACAAACAATAACATCAGCTCTTTGGCCTATGTAGGCACGCGCTCTTTTTAGTTGACGTTATTTACATTTTATATTCAGCGATGCTCTAACTTTTAGCTGAAAAGCGAGAATCTGTTATAGATCGCTGTCATTAAAGATGACAGATAAACAAATCGGCAAATCCATGTATCTGTTTAGCAAACGAAATTTGTTTATTACAGCAATTATTCGTTAGTTTGCAGGACGGGAAGTTGTTTTTAAAACTCTCGATACTGGAGCGGCGCGTTGGGGGTCGATGTGTTCAAAGTGACTCATTTCTCTAGCCTCCCCAGAGAGCTTCCACAGGCCAGCAGAAAACTCTAAAACAAAAGATAAAATATCTCACCTACTTCAAAGGCTTTGCGATCTTCGGAAACATGCTCTATTGTCGGAAATTGTTCGACAAAAGAGAGAACAATAGCTTGAATATATGAATACTTAACGACCCCAAAATTTGGGGTACACACTTAAATCGGCGTGAAGTTGTAATGTAAAGTTAATTGAACATTTACATTTTGCGGCCAGAGATAAAAATGCATGAAGTGTTGTGTTTGGCTGTATGTAAATTCAGTGTTTAACACCATAGGAAGATTTATTGCACTTACTATGGAATTTCCTATTCTTTCGCTCACAGCATTTGTTTGAATTTTTTGGGATAGCTCTTTAAAGGTTTTCACGTTTGCATTTGATGTTTGCTGAAATGAACACTTCTGCCTGACGAAGTCAAACTTTTAGAAAATATCGGTCCTGAGAAGTTGCTCCTTAGTTTCGGTAAATGGAAGGATTTAGCTGACAACACTCCTACTAACTGTTATTTGTTGTGTTGATTTAACACCCTTGTTTTTACTGACCGTGTCCCATAATGACCGTAATGGCGGCTGATGGTGAATACAATCATCGGCTATACGTAGATTAATGAATAATTTATGATTTTGATTAAATTTTGATTAAATGAATATAAAGTTTATGACAGAAAGAGCAAGTGAGTGAATGACAATTTCCCCACATTACAGTAACTCATTCATAGTGCAAGCGCACATTCAGGAGTTAAAAAATAGGAGTATTACTACGCCCCCTGGAGGAGATCAGAGTCCATAGCAGAGTTGGCTCATACATTTTGTTCAATTTCAGTTAACAGTTTGCTGAGCTGGTACCCATTTATACATGTATACAGTGTATCTGATGATGAAAGAGGAGCATGGTTTCTGAGAAAAAAAAATAAGTCAAGGATGGAGGCAAATTCGTCATACCCGTAGACTTTAGCACAGCCGAAGACGGGGGGGGGGGGGGAGGGGGACTACTGGACCATTTATGGAATACTCTGTGGATTTCAAAATGACATTTGGTGCACCAGAAGCATTACATAGCGGGCAGAAAAATAACTTTCGTCTGCTGGCGTTTTACAACACCATGCAATCCTGTGGCTGTCAGACCCTATTAATAAAAACTACTACCAACCCAGAGTTCAGACAGACTACCCGGGTGCAGCAGGCACGTCACTTACTCAAGATGGTGAATGCTCGTGGCTAATTAAAAGAAAAAAACCTGCTATACACATTTAAAATAATCAACATTGGCAAATAAGACAAATACATTAGTAAAACAATTTTGAGCGTTTTTGCTTGGGATACCTTCCCCTCAAAACGCCAAGTACCTTGCAGTTACACTTTCCTATCCACCCAAGATATCTGCTTGTTTGAAGGAATTACGCTGCTGGAACTTTTGCATGAACCTATCCAAAGAGTGTCAGTTTTTTCATAATTCACTTTCAAACCAGATATGTTTGCAAATTTGTGAAGTAAACTGAGGGTCTTGGAGAACCAGAGTTTAATAAAAAGATAGGGGGAGAGTGGGCACCACTGTCTCATGCCACAACTTAAATGCCTGCTCATCAAGTGTCTCAATAACCCTTGAGCTTGCGCTGATGAAGAAAAAGTCTAAGTGGCAGTGTATTTCTAGTTTCTTTTTCCTCCAGGTGAACCTTTTGGCATCTGGGTTAAGGACACACCATATGCCTAAATTTAGGAATGCCGATTTAGGAGGTACAACTTTTGCTTACCACTGTTGCATGTGATTTCTAGAGCGCACACTGCTCGCATCATTCAAAAAGTCGCTCACAACTCTCATCATTCAACATTGCCTATATTTAATATACGATTCTCTTAGGATTTTAAAACATGTTTCAAAATTCCTACGACAATGGTAGGTATAGGATATGTTGAATGATGAGAGTTGTGTGCGACTTTTTACATGATACGAGCAGCGCACACTCTAGAACCCCCACCCCCAAGAGAGCTTGCTCGCAGAGTCGCATGCAACAGTGTAAGTAAAAGTTGTACCATCTAAGTCAGCCTTAACAAATCCAGTAAGTTCACTTTGTTCTGGACTTCTTTCAATGAATTAATTTTTTATGCGTCACTGGGTTCCCTCCTCTTTGTCTTTTTGGACATCTAGTACCAAGTTGAAATCACCTCCCCAACCTATATCCTCACAGTTAAAAGAGAGCAGGTGACTGAGTCATATTGAGAAGATTTTTGAGGCTTTCACTATAAGATTCAGGCCTTTTGATGATAGAGCCATGTAGCTGAATGACTTCAGAATCAATAGCGTAAAGCCCAATCAAATAAATACGCTAAATAGGATGGTGTATAATTAAGCCTGCTAAACAAATGAGAATATTATTCTGTCAGTGACAGACATCACATTTATGTTATAACTGTGGTTGAGTCTGTTGGTGAAAATTATCATTCAGAATTTAATGAAAAGCTGCTGAAATTCTTTTTTTTTTCGTGAATGCGCGCATGCGCAATGAACGAGTTATAGAGATGGTGGGGTTTTCACTTGGTTGGTTGGTTCTGTTGTTAACTTTCAGGCATGCGCAGTTAATGAGTGATCATAATGTAGCGGAATTTCACTCTGGCGCTGATCGAAATTAGCCAATTTTGCGTTTTTGGACGGGAAACACACCTCTTGGAAACGGTGAATTGAAAGAGGAACTTCTAAGCTTGACAATTTCAACAGCGGAAATTAACGGCGAAGAAATTGTTCTTCGATTTGTGGTTTTATTAGCCTGATGATCGGGCGGATTTCAAATCAACTTTTAATCTGCAGAGTTCCTTGATATTATGTCCTGTGTTTCTAGGAATACAACACCCAAATAATAATATTACAGGTTTGATAATAATTATATTTGTGAATTTGTACTGAAATACTACTATTCTAATAGACTGATTTTTCCTACTCCAAACAGTTCTTGCAAAATGTTTGAAAAACATGCTCTGATAGATTCACTTCAAAATTGACTTAAAATTGCTTGCAAGTCGCCTCGCCGCAAAAATTATACGCTTTTACTTCTAGACCTGTAATTAAAATTGACCTATTTGAAAAACAATTTTATTTAGGAAATCTTTTTGTGTGTTTTTCTATTTTTATTGATGAAACGCAACAACTAGGCGCAATCTTCTGTAACCAAACACGTGTCCTCGCAACTAGCAGATGAAATTTGCCCAGACAGAAGTCGCAATAAAATTCATTTGGCATCCAGTTTGAGTGATAAGATTGATTCAACAGAAAAAATGTAAACACTGAACATTTGCATCGCAACACTGGATGTATTTATTTTTACGTTCACTTGGATAAAAACAAAAAACCTCCCGATGTTATAAAAAGCAGTCGTTAGAACACTGAAAGGAATATTACCATGTTGAAAACAGGAAGAGTTAGGTCACATGCTAGGCAACCAATATCGTTCACATGTATCAAGTTTCATTCGGCAACAACAAGACGCGAGGAAAGAAAATTACCGAAGTTTTTGGAAGAAAAACTGGATGCTTTCTTGTCAATTGGCAACCAGGCAAAACCACCAAAAAACACACACGTCCACCTTTGCATTGCTTCGCGTATCGGAAGGAATCAGAGTACCTGTGTAATTTAATTGTTTACACATGACGCATTCCACAATGCAGCATGGCCTCCACGAATCCTTGTAGCATAGTTTGATGCAAGTATTGCTTTACTGTTAGCGCTATTCACTTCTGCATTCGCAAGTTGGCTCACAGGAGCCTTTGTTTTTTTTTTTTTTTTTACAATATTTTTATTTTCAAAACTTATTGACTGGCCAGTGTTTAACTTGCACAATCTTCAGAGTAAAGGGACGTCTTTGATGCAAAATCAGGGGCCACACAAAAACTGGGATGAGTTCCATTCCTAAGCCTGTTCCTGTCTCATACCCATGGGCCAAGGGCCCTGAAATTACAGTGAAAAGGCATATTCTTTATCAGTAGCCATGAAATATTAGAAAACAGGAAAACAAACTCACCAGTTACATGTAAAACAATGTCCTTGTTCCATGTCCTCTGACTGAAACTAAAACATTACAGAAAGGTTAGTACAACTCCTTTCTGCCCCACTGAACATGAATGATTATACTAATGGGGTAGGACTGAGCAACACATTGTGCATTGATTCAATTTGAAATTAAAAAGTTGTTCTTTGTTCCCAAGAGTATCAGTGACCTGTCTGGCACAGTGATCCAACAGAAGTCCTGAAAAAGACTGCTGTTTAGCCAATGATTTTTGTATAATAACTGCAGAAATTCTTGCATGCTCATTGGCAGATAGACACACAACAGACACGCTCATAAGCAGACAGACACATGCTTTTATAATTTAGGCAATGTTGATCTAACAAACAGGGAATTTGGAAACAACCAAACATCAATCTGTCACTTTTCAACCAAGAGAAAGTCTCCCTTTTTTCCATTAATCATACAGAGAGCAAGGCAAGTTTTTGATTCTGGCTGCATCAGATTTAATAAAATTTGAGTTCCTCGCATTTTTATCCTTCTGGCTTTTCTTTAGTAAAAAACAGTCAGTTTTTCATGCATCTGTCCTGTTATTGATCATGAATGATGAAATTCATGATCATTAACAGGAGACCCATGAATAACTGACATCAATTCGTTAAGAGTCCAGGAGTATCAGATAGCATATAGAAATCCATATGGGCAAACAGCATGGAAATGGCAAGTAAACACACAACTGCATGCTTGCTATCAGATCTTTACTATATATACACTGCACCTTTATTTTTATCTAAGTATTTATCATTATTTTGGTTTAGTAGACACAGGCGTGAAATTTTCCTTTTTTTCATCAATTGTAATACTTGATATTAGTATTCTAGTATTTTTTTATTTTCTTACAGTGCCATATTGGAAAACCACCTTGCATGATATAGGCCATCTACAGTTTTAAAGAACTCTCTTGTTATTACATAGGCAGTGTAAACTTCTGGATGCCCAGAACCAAAGCAAACCATGGTTGGACGGCAAACCGTAGCCAACCTCGCGAAGACTAAACCATAACAACTAATCACTAACTTCTGATCAAACCCCTAAATCCTAATGTTCACTTAGAAAAATCAAATACTCTGAAGCTCTAAAAATGAATCAAATTATAAAACCCTAAAATTACTTTTGGACTAAAATGCTTCGAAAACGTCTCACAAAAAACCCAAACTTCTCTTGTTGTTATTATCATTATTATTATTAGTATTATTATTATTATAGTTTTACTGCACGTTTTTATTATTATAATTATTATTATTATTATTATTATTATTATTATTATTATTATTATTATTATTATTATTATTATTATGTGCAGTAAAACTATCTGTATGCACAGGATCAGAAAGTAACACAGGGTGCATAGCACAACCTGTGAGCCAAGCGAAACTTAAAATAACACGTGAATAAAAAGATCATTATTATTACAAAAGATTATTATTATTATGAGAGAAATGTGATGGTATATTTCCAGCCTGGTGAATGAATGAGAATGATGATTATTCAAGAAAGTGACGCAGGCATACTCGGAAAAAAGAAATCCGAGTGCTCCTATCAGGAGTCGAACCTAAGACCTTCCGATTACTAGTTCGGATGCTCTACCACTGAGCTACAGGAGACTCGTGGGTGCTAAGGTCATTAAACTAGGTTCATGGGACAAACATCCTGCATACTGCTAGGATTTGAATGTCGAACGTGTGGTATATGAGAGAAATGTGATGGTATATTTCCAGCCTGGTGAACTCCTGATAGGAGCACTCGGATTTCTTTTTTCCGAGTATGCCTGCGTCACTTTCTTGAATAATCATCATTCTCATTATTATTATTATTATTATTATTATTATTATTATTATTATTATTATTATTATTATTATTATTATTATTATTATTTATCATTAACCCAATCATCCCTGTGCCAGCCACATCTGGCCATGATTTTGGGCACCAAATAATAATAATTATTGTAGTTGCTTTCTTCTTCCTCCAGAAGGGCTTCTTTTGTCCCCTATTATTCTTATTGTCTTCAGTAAAGACTAATCAGAATCCATCAACTGGGCATAGATTTATAGGTCTTAGGGGGGCCTAGAAAGAAAGGTTTTCATCCTCCACACAAAAGATCACATTTTAAACAAAATGGTAGCCATGTTCTTAACATGTAAATTTACAAAATGCCAATTTCCTGTTTTTTCTAACTTTTTGAACTGGTAAAGTTTCAAGTAATACTCAACAGCTTAAACAGTGGAAGTCGGAAAGTTTATAGTTTTAGTTTTAGTTTATTCACTACGCTTAAAATGTAACATTGGGTCTTTCACATACTACCACTTGTCAACATTCAAATCCTAGCATTATGCAGGATGATTGTCACATGAAACAAGTAAAATTTGCTGTATTAGGTAATTTATCACAGATACTGAAATTCTTTGATAATATGATTGTAACTACTAAAAGTTATTACAGCTGTAATTAAAATGGGTTTCGATGAGCATTGGCGCATACACCAATAATTGCAAATAATTGCAAATATGGCAGCCCCTGAGTGAAAGGGAGGCTTTTGGTAGTAACTGTTGCTAAGGCCCAATTTACCTCTCATTTCATTTGTTGAAGCGAGTGTGTTTGCTCTTTGTTCGCTGTTTATGTGCTCCATTAATTCAAGTAAACTGGTGAGAAAAGAGTTTGCATCTGAAGCAGAAGTCAAGGAAAGCTTGGAAAAGTTTTATTCATACTTTGAAAGTATGCCAGATAATAATTGTTGCGTATCGTTATGTCATAAGGCAGGATACAGAGTTGGACCAGGTGGCAGTAAGGTCACTTAACATGATGCTAAAAGATCCTACGAGGCCGAACGTATTTGAAAAAAGAATCAATCAGTGTATTTATTTACCTATTTGACAGCTGGTGTAGACGAATACCATTTCCAAACTTTTTGCAGAATTGGCTGGTAAAAATTGAAGGATTTTCAATTAACCAAGTGAACTAATTAAAACTAAAAACTGCCCTCTGCACTTCAAAGCTTTAGATTTTCATGAAAGAAATGTTGAAGACAACAAAATACAAAGTCAATTTATGTGACCAACAGTGGGAGAAAGAGCAAAATCACTCAAGTGGTGGGAGAAACAAATCAACTCTTTCATAAACGGCTTGATAGCGAATACCAGCCAAATCTCGAAGTGAAAGATTTTACTCCGATCCGAAGCAATGAAACATTGGAATTTTCCCAGGCTTGAAGTGAATTTTCAGCTCACTTAACGTTGTAAAACGAATGAAAAAATCAGCAATGGAATAAAAGGACTGGTTATTCTCCAAAGAGGTGAGAATTGATGTGATTTTATTGACAAAACTGTGCTGGTTTGCAAGATATTGTTCTTTTTCCAGTGTTGACATGCCATTTAAGGTTACAGTATACCTTTAGAGGTGTCTGGCAACCAAGCAATTTAAACTGCAGATACCTAAGCCCCTATATCAAATTAAAGCTCATAGAGCTGGCTATCAAACTATACCAAGAATTTTGAAATAAAATGAATTGTTGAATTTTTAGCGCTGTTTTTTTAGTCAATTTTTTTACTTGATTAAAGAGCTAAACTCAAAGGGAATTTGTTCGTTTAGCTTCAAATTTGGACAGTACACGTAGCTAGTTTAACATATAAACAACAAAAACATTTCTGCGAATTTCTTCTCTTGAAATATTTTTTCTGCGAGAGCGATTTTTGTACGATCACTCCACAATTTTTTAATCCTATTTTGAAAATGTTCTGTAACTTTTTACTGCAATTAAATATGACAAAATGCAGAAATGGTTTTTTTAGCTCTTTGGGTCTGGAATCTAAGGAGCAAATTAAATTAGGGAAATACAAAATTCGCTTTGACTTGTAGCTTTCAAAAGGTAACTCGGACGCTAGCATTTAGAGGTCAAAATTTGTGGTATAGTTTGATAGTCAGCTCTATAAGCTTTAAGTTGATATAGGAGTTTAGGTATCTACAGTTTAACTCAGACGCACTACATCACTTGGACAGAAGACACCTCTAAAGGTACACATGGTTACCTTAACTGAATGCTCCTAACTTCAGCACATTTTTTTGAGCTCATTTTTTCAGTTCATGCTAGTATTTTTCACTGAAAGTCTTTTCAAACAACTTTCGTTAAAAGTGAATGTAAAATTAAAGTGTGATCACAATGCTTATGCAGAACATATTTTATTTGCCTGTTTGTGTGAAGTATTTAAAGATAGTTGTTTAGTTTATTTCAATACTACTTGTTATGAAATATCACAGTTTGCTTTTTACATTTTATTACTCCAATGCTATATTTGAAGTCTGTTTATTGTTAGTTTAGCCTCTTTTTTTTTTTAAGTTTTAGGCACAGCTTTCTTGATAAGCAAAATTTACTAGACAGTGACAGTGCTACATACATGTAGCGAGTGTAGACTGTTCACAAACCCGTTCGCCGTGATCATCTTAAATACTAAAAATATATACAAACAAAAAATAAACAAGTTATTCACCGGCCTACATGTAGGTCTCCTCTAAATGCTATTAATAAATAAATTCACACCACGTTCAAATGGTTTCATAACCATGTATTCCAATGTTTGTTGAATGCTTTTACCCGATGTGCGGACGTACTTTATGACTGAGTGGCATGTGAGCAGGGGAAAGCAGTCCAACATTTCTTATGTCTTTCTCAGTTCTTTTTCTCTTCATTTTCCCCGAGAATTTTTTTGTTGGAGCACATGCTTGCGTTTGTGCAGTATTTTTATCGACTGGGATGTCCTTTCTTTGAAGGATTTCTTACTTCGCAATGAGCTGCACCTTCACTGTCAAACATTTCAGGCTAGCATTATAGTCCCGAAGAAACTGCTTTAACTCGTTAACATGCATTTCCTCCACTGGCCTGTCCATGACTGTCTAATTTAACTTGACAAATTTGACAAATTTAACTTCTACCTTTCTGGGGAGAGCTCAGAAGACTTACAACACAAAGCAACTGTGGCATAGAACTTGCTCACATCAACAAAGGAAACTAGACACGAATTGGCCCTTAGCAACGGTTACTACTGAAAAGGCTTGCTTTCGTGCAGCCGCTGCCATATTTGCAATCAGTGTACGGGGTTAATCTCCGGAGTCACCTTATGGCAATGATTTCAAAATTTAGAGTCCCCTTGGGGTCTGACCTCTTGTAAGTGACCACTCCCGTAAGCGACCACCTACGCTTGACATTTTGGGTGATTGCTTACGGGAGGTTTAACTGTATAAGTAACAACTGAACAAAAGTACTGGAAAACTGTTGTGAGACACCTTAAACTGAGTGCATTTGTTAGACCAGCGTGCATGCAGTCCTGCAGTCCTTTACAGTTTACGAATAACTAAAATTAAGTGTACTTTATCTAAAGTGTGTATTTCCTGCTCATACCCGGTATGCTTAAAGAACGAGGCATTGTCATATTGGCCAGTTAGGGAGTGTTTACATGTGAAAACTCGCCCCGATGCGAGTTTCATACCGGTATGACATTGTGTGGTTCCAGAAAATATCTATACCCCCACCACGGAGGGAATTTCACAAAGGACCCCCCCACCCCCCAGAATTTTCCATTTTCGAGGTATTTTTTTAACCCCCAACCCCTTCGGAAATTCCTTAAATACAGAATACACCCCCACCCCCCTCTGGAAAAGTTTTATTTCAAAAGAACGCCTCAAAAATCAGTTTGTTGTGAACATTTCAGAAATATCAAGAACTGCCTACACAAGGAGAAAATATACGTTATCAAAGAGCACGCGTGCGGTTCAATTTCACCGGTAGAGTTTGCCAAAAAGCTCTTGATACTGATATAATTGTTGTGTGTTATATTTACCTGTGGTCATTGACATCAAACTTTACCATTAGCTTCGCTGAAGATTTTAAATCTAAATTGTTGGAATAAGTCCGGCAATGCAAAAATGTGTTTTCAATTTGCATATGTCATGTTTACGTTCCTATGCAAATTTTAGGAGATCAAAAAGATTATCGCTTTAGTTCTACTCAGTTGATGATTTTTCTCCTGGTAATCATTCAGTCTAGTTATTTTAGTCAATAGTTTTCCTATTGGATCGGAATAGCATGGAAAAAATAAGCATTAGCACGGCAGGGAGACAAATAGAGCTTTCAGATCGTAACTTGAAACCACAGACGAAATGGAGCCGCAAAACGAAATTAGCATGTTCACGTTCTTATGCAAATTTTGTATGAGACCAATAACGCATTAAAAGAATGTTGAATTGGCTCTATTTTGTTGAATTTGGCATAGAAATTAAGTTTCCTTAATAGTTTTGGACTTTAAGTTGAACTACTTTAGACAAAATAAGTTTTAACACGGGTCAGTTTTGACAAACCAGTTATAATTGACCCCGGGAATTGACCTTTGCCCGTAACTCTACACAGCATACAAAAATAACAAACAAATATTTCAATGTTTTATGTAAAATTGGGGCTTTCTCTTTATAGCCATACAAAATTTTCCCTTTTTAACATTGATACAAATTCAATTGTTGCCAGTAAACAATATTTTCTACGCAAGAAAGTTTCACAAACAACAGTTTTGTAATAACTGAGTCACGCAACACAGACATAGATAATTTTTCTTGTTTTAGTTGGAGTACTTCGCTTACAAAGGCTTTTTGGAGAAGAGGAACATGTTTTTAATGTAGCAAGGGTTTCTTTAAAACAGTTAAACAAAGTTATGTCTTCAAGAAAGATCTACGAAGTTGCAAAGTTGGTAAGTTACAATTTTGAACATTTACGTCTGACATGAACGTGAAGTTGACCCTCTGGAAACTTATCCAACCATTCACCCCTCCTCCCCTCTGGAATTTCCTGGGCCATTGACCCCCCCACCCCCCACCCCTCTGGAATTTCCAATTCCCTCCGTGGTGGGGGTATGGATATTTTCTGGAACCACACATTGTGATTTCATATCGTGTTTAGATGAATGGACACTTCATTTCGACCGACGTGATTGTGACGGTAGAGGTGACGCCATATTGGATTGGATATCAAAGACTGCACATGCGCTACCCGTTCTAGACTCCCAGGAGAGTGATTTCATGCTGGAGCGAACAGCCGTACCGCGTTTACATGACATCGGAATGAGTTTTCGTAGCGGAATGAAAATCTCGCCCCGGTACAGTAACCGGGGTGAACTCGCACCGGTATGACTCGCTCCGGTTCAAGATTTTGTGTTGGTATCATGTAAACGAATACAGAGCCACAAGAGGGAACTGGAGTGAACTCGTAGCGGAATGAAAGTCGCGCCGGTATCATGTAAACACCCCCTTAGTTTTTTGCTTTTTGCGGGCGAGCAGATTCTTAAGTTGAATTTCAAGTGGATAGCGTACTCTGAAAACAAGCCATACTCTCTCTTATTTTAATGTACACAACTTCTGAAGGTTTCTGTAAGCCTCGTCTTTCTGGTTTATAAGAGCCAGCTTACCTCAAAACATGTTAACATTCATGCGAATGGTCGATGTTTGGCACGTCAAGTTGACGCGTAACACAAATTTACGAGGACAGGGTCTTCAAAAGCCTGCAAAGAAGATAATACATATTTGCTTATCACATTTCAAACGCGCCTTACCTCACCAAGTTTAGGAAACCGAATCTGGTAAAAATAGAACATACTTGAAGCAGATCGTGGCCATGTTGGATATTCATGCGAAGGATGCTGGTGCATTAAGAGCACGTGACGGGAGGTTTGCCCGAATGGGGAGGGGAGAGGTAGAAGAACGCTCCTGTATTTGATCCAGAATGCCACAAAATAGATATTTCGATTGGCAAATATGTCGATAAGAATAAGTTATTAAACTTACTTCAGAAAATAAAAGTTGATGTTGAAAAGAACCTATTAAAACGTAGCTTCGCCGCTCGACGCTCGTGTCTTCGACCGCACAAAGCTCCTCGTCGCACGCGAGAAAAAACCTGAAAAACCTCTGGTATCCAGGGTATTCAAACACAAGAAATAACATAAACACGCTACGAAGTTGGAATGAAAATCAAACACTTTCTAAAAATACTAATTAATAACTTAATACTTACGGTTTGAAGCCAGAGAGCTCTACATTGGTAACATTGCCAGACTAGAATACTTTGGAAACATTGCACCTACGTTTTCAACTAGAGAGCGGGACGAATATTTCCAAAAAATGATTGTAGTTGTCAAAAAGAATCCATGCCATCTTTTTGGACTTCTCTCTCTTGTTTTAGCTTCAACTCGTCGAAAGTAAATCCACACCAGAGCAAACAAAGTGCATGTCATGACCAATACCGAATTGAAATTTTTGCCGAGAGAAAAAGAGCGCGAAATTATCGGTCGCAGGGCGCGGCCGGCTGGTCGCGGAAACCGGAAGTCACCAACCGCGTATCTAAGCAACTAGGTCAACCCATTGTACATCAAGTAGCGAATGACAAAACTGTTTGAAACACGCCTTGCATTCGACAATGCGTTTCTTTTTCAATTAAGGGCATTTGCTGGCGTCTAAGCCATTCAGGAGACGGGCCTTGTGATGGAAATAGTATGGGCTTAAAAGTGTAATTTTTTAACAAGTAGCAGTCCGCGGATGACCACATTTTTCCAGGAAACGTTCCTCGTTTTTGTTGTTGTTTTTACGACATTTTGTACATCGTATTTTGCAGACTTTTAAAGCTCAGGAGTGATTACAAATCATGAATGAAATTGTGAAAAAAAGTGGCGATAATAAACGAGGGAAGTTTACGAGGCTTAAAATTTATCAGAAGCTGTAACAAATGGATACTACCCTTATTCTCGTTTATTTTAGCGGAACTTAAATTTCGCGAAAATTTTCTCGGCACATTTCGCGAATCTTTAATTTCGCGATCGCGGAGAAAAATTGTGTTTGCAGGGAATTTAATTTCGCGAAATTGACGATTAAGTGACTTTATCTTTTCTCTTTTACAAAAATTGTACGTTAATCAACGAGCGACACAAAACCAATATGCTGTCCCTTAGTGGCAGCTGTATTCCTCTAAAAGTCAGTCTTACAGTAATAAAAAAGTCTTCTTGTTCTTCCGAGTCATTATCGAGAATCGAGAGTATCGTTACATGTCCTTTCTAGGAGATCTAAATAGAACCTTCAATCTCTTCAAATGGATCCTCAGGGGGGAGACGATTCATCTAATAGTTGGGCGATGCCAGCCTTTTCCCACCCTTTAGCGATGTGGCGCCTAGCAATATCACTGCTGAGATGGTTGAAATGAACGATACACCAAGGAACAGGGCAATAATGGAAAGATACAAGACACTCGTAACTACACACTACAAGGAGCCGGGACACTGATGGTCAATTTGACGACTGTACAAAGGATGTATTGGAGGAACTGTGCGAAGATGATTACTCAGATGTCGAAGAAGAACTTGAGGCGAATCTTGACACTTATTAACATCTAAAGTTGATAGATGATAGCTCCTTGTAGTAACACCTTGTGTTAAAAATTGTTTAGGACCCTTGAAAACACAAATACATGATTTTTCTATGTCCATTAAATTTCGCGAGATCAAAGTTCGCGGTCGTTATTTTTCGCGGGTCATTAAGTTCGCGAATTTTTTAAAATCGCAAAAATCGCGAATTAAAGAGTCCGCGAAAATTAAGGAGAATAAGGTTCGTAGGCTGTCCGCCCACTACGGATTTCACTGCAGTTAAACTGGGCAACACGATCACTCTATTGTGTCATGGTGTGCATACACAGCAGTCCATATCAGTGACAGTACACTTTAATACATAGCGTGGATCTATTTGCAAACACCATTAGCTTTGGGGCGAAAGGATGGCACACACACACACACACACACACCTCTGCCCCTCCTGAACCAGGATTAGGGAACATTAGATTTGACTTCGATCTTGACTTCTTGAGATCTGGCAAATCACTTGTCTCACTAACCTTGTTCTCGTATTCAAATCTAAGGGTCGCTAATAATAAACTTGCATTAGCACGAACCCTTTCTTATCCTGACTATGCCAGCACACGATGCCCCGTCTTGTATCTTGTGCAAAGTCTAGCAATGGGCCAACAAATATAGTCCTAATCAATCCCTTCACATGATTTTATTCTTTATTTTCATTGAATCTCGTGTTAAAATGGTCTTTGCATCCTGTGCTTTGCACTTTACATTTACATATATACCTTTACTGCTAGTGCAAAAATGTCTTCCTGTTATCCAAGCTAACTATGGATTCATGCGCCATATTGAAAGCAAATCCAGCAACGAAAGAGAAAGCCTCTGTTAAGCCTCTACTAACAGAGTATCACCACGTTTGTGTTTCATTAATGTTAAATATTACGAGTACACTACATTAATTCCATGAAACAACGACAACAATTTACTTTATGTTTTAGGAAGTTATTAATATCTACGTTGTCTGCAGATAGGCCTGAAGATAGGCCTGCGCGACTCCCACTCCCATGTTTTTAGCCATGTTCAGTTACAGCTTTGCTATAACGAGTATGTCTTTTAGGGAACGCCCTCTCTTGTATAAGCGGTGCTCCCTGTAAATTTTCTCTTAGCGCGGTATTTTGTTGTTATTAAATGCCATTTATGGTTTGGAGGATTTGCGTGATAGTCAGTGAACAAAGCCATGTGCTTAAATGTCGCATGTTTTGTATTTTGATCTCAAAGGTCATTTCTGGGTTTTGTGTTTTATCTATTTAACCTCCTGTTGTTTCTGTTTAGCGACTGTCGTTCTAATGCCGAGGTTGCCGTATGGTTTGAAAACGACAGAAAACGGGAGAAATCAGGAGCATACAAACCTGGACGCTATCCAGCACCAACACTGAGAAAGTGAACACTCATGATATTTTCAACTCGTTGGTCAAAAACATACTATTTGCATAAAGTCAATTGTCATTTCTTGCACCAATTCCAATGATGAAGTGATGTCACTAGCACAAACAAATCTTCCAACATGAATCGATGAAATTGGTAAAAATCAAGATAAATAGATAAATGAAATGAGTGTGACATCAATTTCTACCAATTGATCAATAAAATCAATATTAGTAAAATCAGATTTACCGAATTTTATTGATTGATAGATTGATACTAGTGATTTTTATCGATTGGCCACTCCGGATTAACCTGAAGTAGTCAATCGATAAAAATCAATATCGATCTATCAACATTGCTCTTGACGAAATCATGAATAACTTTATAGTGAAAACATTCTTTCACATCAAACAGTCTCTCTGTGAGGTATTGAGGGAATTTAACCCTTTGCCGAGTTTTAGTAAATATAAGGAGACAAATGTTACGAGAGATTTCGCATTTCACTTTAATACGCTTAGCAAGCGCGTTTCAATAGCTTTGCATTTGGAATAGAATACATAATCAGGTGGTTACAATAGCTTTGAGATTTTGAATAGAATATTTAATCAACTTATATCTGGACACAAGAAGTGAACATTCTCGGTTGTATTGACAACCGTAGTGATTTGTGTGTCATCGTTCGATATTTTACTTGTTTTTCGCTTTTGCTGCTTCATTTTTAGCTGTTTATCTTATGTACTTTTCGCTTATAATCATTCGTTTTCATTTCAAACCAGCATAGGGTTTTCAAACAAAGAGTTCTTATTTTAATTTATTCTAGTTCAACAGGTGGCTTGTACACGTGTAAGAGTTCATTGTACGTGGCTCATGTACTTTGCTCGATCACGCGAGTCCTTAACCTTTGTCCTGAAATCTTACGACTCAGCAATTCTTTTGATGCATGCTTAGTTTCCGCAATCAAAGTTCAGTTTCCTTTGTTACGGATATAGTCCGGAAAAGTACTTTCCTTATAAGGAACTCTCAACAATTACACGCACGTGAAAATAATATATTCGTAAGTGACTTTGTCTGTTGTACCCTCGTGCGATTACAACATGCAAGCGTCTTGAACAAAAGAAAGTACTTTAACCTTTTGTAATCAGTAAGTATATAAGCACTAGGCGTACAATTGTAAATCGGTTACATCGTGGTTACATTCAAGATAACGTCCTGTTTACATCGAGTATAGAAACGCAGTGCTGAATAAACCTATGCTGGATTGAAGAAGATTGTCTATTCTCTGCTGTTCGTCGAGTTCCAGTTGGCTAGATCCCTGTACCTAAGAGTTGTGACGAGCTCTGTCTTGCTAGCGAGCGAGTGCTCTCAAGCTAATTCCCCCCGTTATTGTCAAGTCGCCGTCGAAGTTCAATTTGTCTCTCCTGTGCGCTCAAGCAAGGAAAACTCCGTCGCCACGAGGAAAAACCCGTCGTCACAGTGGTGGAGAATCCGGGTAATACAACGTCAACGAGCGATGCTTTACGACCTTTAATGGCCAAAATAGATGACTTGGCAAGTAAACTGGGTGTTACAAGCGGACAGAAGACCATACCGGTTGCTGCACTCTCCGATAGCGCTGCCAGTTCTGTTCCCGTAAAGTCAGAAAACCCGCCTGCATGGGTCGAAACCTTGTTGGAAAAATTGTCTCAGAGACCACAAACCTCAAACTCAGTTGTTGCGGCACTGAACGAACCTTCTGGCGAACACTCTGGAGCAATACACAAGACAAGAAGCGAATTTCAACAATTAAAAGAGATGATCCAGAATCTTGGACGAGAAATGGATGCCAGGATACGCGGTCTCGCTCGTCGCCAACAACCACCGCGCGCCGAACAACCCAGAGAGAGAACCCGCGACGGTCGTCCCGTGTGTTTCACTTGTGGAAGAGTTGGCCATTTACAAACTAGCTGTCCAGAACGACGAAATACTGCTTCGCGAACAGCTCCACAGCAACCACAACAGTCGCCCAGGCCAAATTATTCACTGAATTCGAATTATAATCAACCAAGAGATAATTATAGAAATTATTCTCAAACCAATCGACGAGAACAGCGTTTGGCAGTCCTTGATGATGACCTGTACGATGAGGAGTTTGTAGGCCACTTAACGCCAAGCCACTCTGAACAGATGTATTTCGCTCGGAGATCCACGCCGCTTCACCGTGAAAATAACGTGATTTCTGCAATAAAGCCGAGCCGCAGACAAAGGATGGTTCGTTGTCCAACAAATTTGCATGAGAAGGTCGCAACACAGCACGCGGTAATGTCGCCTAGCAACCGGAAACCGCAACAGGCCAAACCTTCAGCAACAGTGGCAAGTGAAAAGTTTCCAGTACCGAACAACAATCAAGCTACCCCTGAGCCAGTAACAGACCAAGGATCCGATGCTTCAAATATCCCTGTGGAATTCAAGCCAGCATTTGGCTTATTCCTACGCGCAATAAAACAGTCGCAGCCTGCAACGGCAACTGAAGACAAAACGCTGAGCCCACAGATCGTTAATATTCCAAACGCAACTACAGCACAGCCCATTGGTACCGAGGTGGAAGATTGCGTAGACGAGATCTCCTCTGACCTAGATCCAGGTAGTTTAAAGACAGGAGCCTTACAAGTCCAAGATTGCACTCCCAACAAAGAGATGTCACAGCGAGGTGACAGTTTAGCCGAACAGGTGTGGGTCAGCACAGCAACAAGAAGTAGTCCAGGGAAAGTACAGAAAAGATTGCCTCACTCAGATGCAAGTCTCCATTCCAGTGATCTGACCATCAGCGGTGTAATTGCAGGTGAAGCAGTTCAGTTACTCGTGGACACTGGTGCGTGTTTATCAGCAATAGACGAAAAGTTTCTCCAGAAGATTTATGGCTCGTTTTCGCCTAAGGTGACAGATGGCATCCTACCGTCTATCCAGACAGTCAATGGAGAGCGTGTTCCAGTATTAGGGAAGATTACCGTACCTATCGAGCTGAGTAGACATGAGTTTGTCTGTGATTTTCACGTCATGCAGAACCTTGCCTATGATGCTATCCTTGGCCGAGATTTTTTACAGCAGAACCGAGCCTTGATTGACCTAGACAACAACAACATCACCTTCAAAAGATCCAAAGACGCCAAAAAGACTCGAAAGCACAGCTCCAATCTGCCTGTTCTAGGAACCTTCTTTTCTCCGACATCTGTAGGAAGACAGACCTCCACGGAAGCTGACCTAGAACCTCGCCCCCAGATGCCTAGTCCAAACGGAGTCCAGGAAAGACAAAACGGAAATAAGAGAGTATCTCATTACTCCCTCCTGTTATGGGTCTGTTTCGTTTTGTACCTATTAACAGCATCGCCAACAGTTATGCAGGAAAGCAACAAGCCCGCTCTCCAGACGACACAAAGGTCCTGTATTTTTCACGATGCCATAAATGAGAACGCGGCTCGAGATAACGCAGGTGTATCAGTCCACACAATTGACCCACTCAATCACAAGGAACCTTTTAAAGTTACACGAGATAATCTCGATGCCCCGAAATCCTGCAGAGTACCGTTAAAGAATAAACAAACCGCCGTAGACATCTTCAACGATTCCGAATATGCAGTTCCAGACGGTGTTAGAATACAGGAAGAGACTACCCTCAGAGACTTGGTCAATGAACGCCTGATAACCGTTGCTCAGGATTTGCCCGAAGATGAGTTAAAGATAAAACCAAGCCCAACGTTGAACGTATAAACAATGGACATGTACCAGTTATAAAAGATAGCTGTTCGAAGTAGGGAGACGATAAATACCCTTGTAAGGTAGCCTATTTATCAGAGAATCATAGTTTGTTTCAGAAATGTTATACCACGTATTATAATTACGATTATTTTCATTACTCGCTCTCCTGTCAGAGATGCAGAAAAAGTTCGCCACAAAGATTGAGAATTATTTAGACCATTATGCGTCACATAAGAAGAAATGCGTAGAAAAACGTACAAAGGAAAGTACCTTGTGTTACTTATTTTTGCTCGACGAGGACGTCGAGATTTAAGGAGGGAGATATGTTAGGAGAGAAAATCAATAGCTTATTGTAGTTGCTATAGTTTTGAGGCCTTCGTTACAGAATAACGAATTGCTCTATTGGATCTTTTAGCACACGTAAGAACAAACCATATTTAGCCATGTTTAGTATTAAGCCATTCATATTTACTCGAATTGCCATTCATTTGTTCGCTTTAAGAGAATAACTTAATTGTTACTTATTTTGCTCGGCGAGGACGCCTCGATTTAAGGAAGGACGGATGTTACGAGAGATTTCGCATTTCACTTTAATACGCTTAGCAAGCGCGTTTCAATAGCTTTGCATTTGGAATAGAATACATAATCAGGTGGTTACAATAGCTTTGAGATTTTGAATAGAATATTTAATCAACTTATATCTGGACACAAGAAGTGAACATTCTCGGTTGTATTGACAACCGTAGTGATTTGTGTGTCATCGTTCGATATTTTACTTGTTTTTCGCTTTTGCTGCTTCATTTTTAGCTGTTTATCTTATGTACTTTTCGCTTATAATCATTCGTTTTCATTTCAAACCAGCATAGGGTTTTCAAACAAAGAGTTCTTATTTTAATTTATTCTAGTTCAACAGGTGGCTTGTACACGTGTAAGAGTTCATTGTACGTGGCTCATGTACTTTGCTCGATCACGCGAGTCCTTAACCTTTGTCCTGAAATCTTACGACTCAGCAATTCTTTTGATGCATGCTTAGTTTCCGCAATCAAAGTTCAGTTTCCTTTGTTACGGATATAGTCCGGAAAAGTACTTTCCTTATAAGGAACTCTCAACAATTACACGCACGTGAAAATAATATATTCGTAAGTGACTTTGTCTGTTGTACCCTCGTGCGATTACAACATGCAAGCGTCTTGAACAAAAGAAAGTACTTTAACCTTTTGTAATCAGTAAGTATATAAGCACTAGGCGTACAATTGTAAATCGGTTACATCGTGGTTACATTCAAGATAACGTCCTGTTTACATCGAGTATAGAAACGCAGTGCTGAATAAACCTATGCTGGATTGAAGAAGATTGTCTATTCTCTGCTGTTCGTCGAGTTCCAGTTGGCTAGATCCCTGTACCTAAGAGTTGTGACGAGCTCTGTCTTGCTAGCGAGCGAGTGCTCTCAAGCTAATTCCCCCCGTTATTGTCAAGTCGCCGTCGAAGTTCAATTTGTCTCTCCTGTGCGCTCAAGCAAGGAAAACTCCGTCGCCACGAGGAAAAACCCGTCGTCACACAAAGATCATGTATAACAATTACAAAATCTTACTAATAAAAACATTTCACAATTCATGTTCCCTGAATTAAAGGAATTATCAGTTTCAAAAACGAAGTCTTATATCAACTTTAACCAAACAACTTTTATAATGAAGATATTATATTAATTCAACTTTCTCACGATCGAAGAGAGTTAATTGTTAAGCTTAATAAAATCTACCAAAACTTAGCGTCAGAGTCAAGTGATGACTTACGCACCTTCCAAAACAGTTTTTCTTTCTTTATAAATATTTATGCAGCAACAAAACTCTCCAATGATGGACTCAGTTCACCTCCGCATTTGAAGTTGTTATCAATATTAAACATCCGTATCCATACAAAGCATGCCACGTGTACAACACAATTGTTAAGAGAGTCTCAAACAGAACGCCTAACATCTAGAACTACGAATAATACCAAACTTACTCTTCTGCCGATGTGCCTTGCGGAATTATTAGTTCCTTTAACCCAGTGAAGTGCGTTCGTGGCAAATCCTTTCTCAAAAAAGACCGCTCGTATAAGCCAAGCAAAACGGAATTCCAAAGCAGCCGCCATTTAAACTGGGAACAATCTAGGCCGAAAATCCGCCAAATTAGAAAATTCCTCAACCCTGAGTCGACGAAAACTGTTATTCATGCATTAGCAACTTCACATTTGGACTATTGCAACTCTCTTTTCTTTGGCTTTCCTAAATATCAAACTGATCGTCTTCAGCTGCTCGATTAATTTTTGGTATACCTAAATTTGATCACATCTTGTCTGCCTTGTTCACATTGCCTTCCAGTTGTTTATCGTAGTTCAGTTTAAACTCCTGCTTTTAGTATATAAAGCTGTTAACGACCAAGCTCTACAATGCGTTGAAGAACTGCTGTTACCCCATTCCATTTCAGCCTATCAACGCCTACGCTGTTGTGACCAGGGTCTTCTTTTTGTGCCGAAAACTAATCACAAGACCTTTGGTGACAGGACCTTTGCGTATTCTGGGCCATTACTTTAGAACCAACTCCCTCTCGATATACGATCCAGTTCGAATGTTTCTATTAAAGACATACCTTTTTAAGTTAGGATCTCCACTTTAGTTTGTTACAATAATTTTCACATTAGTCCGCTTTGTTATATTGATTTTAATTATGTACTGTAAAGAGCTTTAGAATATTTTATAATTTTAGCGCTATATAAATTAGGTTTATTATTATTTATTATTATTATAAAACTGATTTTCACATGAAAAGCTTTGCACTTAGCCTCGCTTTTGTAATGAGGTTCAAAGCAACTCGGAATCGGCCTGTTAGCAACAAGGGGGGGGGGGGGGGACCTTCAAGCTTTATTTTGGTGCACTTCTTTTCTTTGATAACTAAGGATTTGGAAAAACATTTCAGAAAAAAAAGTAGTGATATTAAAACATGACGTTTCGGCGACGACATGTCACCATTATCAAATGTAAATTACCGTTACCAATCTTATTATAATTTACATTTGATAATGGTGACATGTCGTCGCCGAAACGTCATGTTTTAATATCGCTACTTTTTATTCTGAAATTTTTTTCTTTGATGAAGAAAAATAATAAAAACACTAATGTTTTTCGGCGTAAACCATCGTAAACCGATCGTGTTTGCTAGTTTCCGCTCAACCTGCATAAACTGAAGATCCGCTCTTTTATTCGAACATGCACTGCTTTGTCACTTGCTATTGGGATGCAAATATAAGTGCTCTTCCAAGGATGAACCGAAACAAAAAGCCGGCCTTAGCCAAAATGATAACAGAAAATTTACTAACATGAAATTATTTCAGTTCCGCTCAAAATCATCCGTCTATGAAATCGGCTTACGAGCTGCAGATCAACTCACAAAATCAGCTGTAGCTATCTTTTGTTTGAGATGTACTGGAAGAAAAACTGTCGAGAACCAAATTCGTATGAACGTCCTTGTTCCGTTGCCCGGCTTTTAAAATCTATCCAGTGTACATGCGAAATCAAGGGATGATAACCTTTGATAAAATGACGATGATCGATCTACTTCTTGGTGCTTTCATGTTTTTGGTTGTCATTTTTTGTCTCATTGTGTGTTGTACACTTTGTCTTGTGCGCCGGCTTCGCAGCAAAGAAGACGACCAAGAGTGCGGCCTCATGGACTCTGCAATGAACACAACAGATTTTGCTGAAGATGGAACGACATACAACTTAGTCCCTCGTCGCGGCAGGCACAAGAGAAACGATGACAATGAAGAAGTTTTTGACATGCAAGTTTTTCGTTACAGGCTGGGAAGTGAAGAATCGCCGACTACAGTGTGACAGCTCTGATTCTTTGTAGGAAATTTTTTTTTTGCGACGTAAATCATTGGCGGTATACATTGTATTTCGTCACGATTTATACGAAAACTGAAACCGAAGATGGCTTGACATCTACTAAAGATAGTTTAAACATATTTAACTGTTTCTTATCGCTGACTAAAAATCTTTGCTACAACAACAACAACAACACAACACTCTGCTTGTTGAATTTCTCGTGGTCAGTATTATTATTAATATAATAGTTATACCACTTATGTCCAGAAATGCACCTGTTTTATATGAAGTACCCAAATTCAGGGTTAGGCCTTTTTCCGATCGTTCTCATATGACCTCATGTTTGACAGAATTATGTGTGTTTTAGTGAGAATTAAGGTTAGGGGACAGCTTGTGATGTCTATCATACAGTTCATGAATCTCATTAGCGTGCATTTCTGGACATATCTTATTGAGGCTGACTAACCACTGGTATCCCAATGGTTTGGTACTGGCACAAAAACAATAATTATTCACTACTTTGTGGTTCAAGAGACCCCCAGGACCGGATCAGGGTACGTACATTTCAACCGCGTCTTGAAGGTAATTCAGCCAGAAAAAACTGACAAATCAGTCTAACAAACACAAATCCAAACAACACATAATTTAAACTGTAACGGCTTGAAACTGAAAAGCGAAAAAAAAAGTCTCTTGAATAATGCAAGGCAACGTGTACAAACAGTAACAAAGTGAAGCCGGATCTTCGTGTAGATTAGGATCAGCAATGTTGAATAAAACGTAAAACCAAATGCAAGGCTGACCGGACAGCTAAAAAGGGAATTTTTATTGCCCAATATTTCGGTTAGACAAAACTATCCTTCTTCGGGGGCTGTAAAAAGCTAAATAAAAATTGGAAATAAACGGTTACAACCTTTAAAATTATAGTTGAGACATGATTAATTAAGCGAAAAAGTCCGACAAAATACAGATTCGATTCTTTTCTGTCACTTGAATTTCAAACGAGAAGAACGAAATTCAAATGAGTGTGATTAACATCTTTTCGGTATAAAACGAAATATAGTTATTTGTTATTATTCATTTTTTCCATTTTAAATCTGATTATCCTGTGACGATGATGTTATGTCGACATTATGTTCAAGACAAAAAAAAATATAACAAACATTTTCGCGTACATTTATCGCAAGAAAAATAAAGCAGGAAAATAATACAGAAAAAAATTTAAGTGAAAAAATAAAAATACTCGGACTGAAGTGCTTTTCGCGACTTTCGTGCGTTGCTCGTGTGTTCTGTGTGTTAAAGAAAGAAATTATTAAATAAAACAAACTGATGCTTTTTTTTATTACTGAAGTTCTCTTCCCTTTCTGCTTTTTAAAATGACCCAAATACATGTCAAATCTAACGTTACTAGCATTAAAAAGGAAATTTTACACCAATATTTCTTAAATGTATTGGATCAAACAGATATGGATCAATTACAAAATAATATTCTTTTGCCTGAGGCGGTGACGTATGATTCACTTATCCACAAAACAAAATCACCTGATTATGTTTCGACATTTTTTCCTTTTTTCAATTAAGCTTCAGAAAGCCATAGATTTCTTGATCAGTACGGTAGATTTGAGGTTCATTTGTGTTCATTTCCAATGAAGTGTTAATTTTCTCTACCGCCAATAAATGTCTTGCCGCGTACCAATGTGAAGAAAGTGTAAATATATAAACCGCGTGATCTGCCGGGTGTAAAATATTCGGATGCCAAGTCGCATACTATAAAGGACGCACCGTTCCACTATTTTGTTTAATAAAATTTGTACGCGAAGAATATTTTTCCTTTGTCATCAAATAGTCGCTCCAGCGATATATAATCTTGTTATTTGCGAATTTCAACTTCCTTCTCATGGATATCCTTGTAGATCCTTGTATACATTCCAGCTGTCCTTTTGTTTCCGCATATACGCTTTCCACGTCTTTTTTATTTTTTTTCTCGTTTTTGTCTTGCTGATCACAGCTCTGTATCTCCTTTTTCTATCGGTGGTAACCCTGGTGAAACAGTTACTGTGCAGTTGTCATTCTGTGCCTCGTGTGTTGAAACGCTTGTTATGTCCGTAAACCCTTGAAAGCGATCGCCATCGAATTGTTGTCTTTGTTGGATTGTTTGAATTTGTGAAATTTCTAAGGCTCTAACGATGCATGCTCTTCGTAAGAAGAAATAAAGCAGGAATAAAAACGCACCCAAAAAAACCACTGAGAAAACTCCACATAACACGAGGAAAAATATCGACGTTTTAGACGCCATATACGAAATGTCCTAAGGTGCAGAAGAGCTGCAAGACGTGATTTGTGGTCCTATAGCACGCTGGGAAGCTATTGGTGTCTAACCTTCTTGTCTTCGTTATTGTGCTCAAAACAATGTCGTCCTGAGGATCTTCTCGTTGTTCAAATGGCGGCGAGAGAGGATCTCGGTATCTAACGGATCGGGTGCCCTTAAATACAAACCATTAAGCGAGCCTGATATATTTGGAGACATTCTTGTTACGAACTCGCCGCCATTTTGTACAACAAAAACAATCGAGGGACGAAACTGTCAAGGGCGGTGCATGCGCGAGTTTTACAAATATTAGCCTAATGTTGTCAAATTCAAAATGGCGTCCACCGAGGAAAACAGCCGTGGGTCAAATTAAACAAAAGACAACTCGGTGGGAAATCATTTTTTTGGAATTGTTTGAAATTTCTGGAAATCATTTTTTGGAATTGTTTGGAATTTCTAGAAATCATTCTTTGGAATTACTGGGAATTTCTGGGAATCATCCTTGAGAATTAGCTGGAATTGTTTTGAGGTACTGAAAATTGCTCTTCGGAAATATAAGGAAGCACTGAGAATAATTCTTTAGGAATTGTACCTATGTAAAAACAGTTTGGAAGGTGCCAGAAGCACGGCGTTTTGACATCAGAGGTCAAAACAGGTATATGCGGTTTAGAAGCGAGTGCCGAAAATTTGATTCAACCACTGCGCGTCGCGATAACTATGTCACTGGTAGGCGGATGTTTCAGCATTTAGTTAGTTTTCCAATTTAACTTGTACGGTTGGGAGTCATCTTCTATTCTCTGCTACAAAGAACACGATCTATCCGATCTACAAGGATCACAGGCTTTGTGCTAAAGGTGAGAATGCTTAATCAGAGTGGAGTCGGATGTGGATCGTCGAGTTTCCGCACGTTATACACGTGTATTTCGTCTTTTCGCGCTGGGTACCCTAATCTCTTACCCCGATCTCAGTCGTCGGTTCGGGAATGTCGAGATCTGGGTACGAGATTAGGGTACCCCTAAGCAGAGTGGGAGTAAGAGTTATTTAAACAGCAAACAAACGATATAGTATGACTCGTTAAATTCGAATTCTACTTGAACACTGAGTCTGATGACTGGTGAGCATTATGCTCCCGTGAAATATCAGTAAATGCGTATTCGGGGCTAACAGGCAATATCTTGATTTTCTTAGTTTAGTTCACTATCTAAGTAAAAAAAACTCAACTCGTATATTGCTTAAGCCAGAAGTTGATAAATACTTTCTAGCAGACAATCAGACTTGCTAACTACTTAAAAAACCTACACAATTACAGAAAATGGTAGTGAAATCGAGAACTCACTAATGACTGAAGAACAAGCGACCAGTGATTTAATCAGTGTTATTAGCTGAGTAATCACTCCGCCCAACTAAAGTGTTGAATTTGTATCAGGTATTTTACACTTAAACTTACAATATTCCAGAAGTCAAAGGCCTCGATTAACAGAAGCTTAGGTTTAAGGTGAGAATCTTTAACTAATGTTTTATAATTTATTACTACTTGTAAGGCAGGACGAACGAGGGAAAAAACCTGTTAATAGCTGTGAATGTTTGACGTATGAAGTAGGAACAAATTCCCTTGGAGAGCTACAAGTATCAGTACTGCTGGTGCTTTCAACAGCAGTTCTTTTCCGACTAAAAAAATAAATGTTAACTTTCGTACACACCAAAGTTTTCTTTGGATTCTATGCAAGCAGCATTACTTATCAAGTAAATGCAAAGGCAACACAGGAAAATGCTGTGATCCAAAAATACAGCAAGCCTGATGGGTGGAATGTTTCAGGTTAAACAAAGATGGCTCTTGTTGCAGTATCTGAAATATAACTATGACCTGTGCTTTCCTGCCAACAGACTTTGGGTATAAGTGATCCAAACCATAAAAAGAAAGGCTAATAATAATGATAAAAAATAAAAACTACTTTGTATACAGATTTCCCATCGTGTTATGAAATGTGTCCTTTGCCAAATTATTTCATGTAGGATGGCTTGTTTTTCGACTAAGAACCCGCACTTGCTTATATACCACTTAAATGTGACAAAGTCATGCCATAGAACCAAATTTAGGGAAATTCGAACAGTTTGCAAAGAAATTAAAGAAAAAAAAACTGTGTTAACACTTAACAGCTTCAAGCTTATACAACGTGGAACACCAACAGTATTTTTCTTTTTTTTTTTTTTTCGTTTTTATCGAGTCATTCAATTTAGTTTCAGTGTAAAGTAGTTTGCTTCAGTTTCAAGCTGATCGAAACTAAACGCAATTTTTCAAGGTTGAAAAGGTTTTTCACGTTAGTAATAGTAATATCAATGTAGAGCAATATTCGCACCTCATCCGTAAGTTTATTGATATGTTGGATGACTACCCTACAAGAATTTGAACGTAAAAACATATGTCCGTTTCGTATTTTAGTTCTGAATTTTCTTTGGCGTCTGTCCGCCTTCATCATAAAGTTAAAAAAAAAAAAAAAAAAAGACGCTAATTACTGAAGAACCAGAAGAACAAGATTGAATTCAACATTCCCTCAGTGTCTCCCATCCTATTTCAATTTCTTTTAATGATAAGGGTTGATGGTCATGTCGCTGCCGAATGGCGCTTCGTTGAGTGTGGGGGCTTACTCGAAGAAAAAAGATATGTTTTTCTTTCTGTCTCAGGATATCCTTTTTTACAAAACTCGTCCATTTCCTAAAGGATACACAATTTCAGCTCACACTCGTGTGGGCATGCAGACCAAAGAGTGGACACCTTAACAACAGGCAAACCCAAACTTGATTATCTATTGCAAGCCATAAATCACTGGCTTCTGTGGCCCTTTTACCCTAACAATGTTCGTCAAGTATCTTGACCAGTTGAACTTTGTGTTTCTTTTTCAATGTATTATTCACCAACGTTTCCGCTCGTTTACACTCGCAACATTAGCTTGGTGCTCGACGCTTTGACGTCACAGCGTTTACACACATTATCACCATTGCCATCCGGTCATAACATCGAGCATCAAGTCAATTAATGAATTCATTAGATCTCTTTTTAAATGACCTGTTGTAGTTTAAATAAATAACGATGCAGTCTCGTCGAACCCAAACTGATCTGGATTCACAGCGTAACTTGTACAACCTACTGTCTAGTAGAAAATAACATGGTGAATTTCCCCGCAATGTTGCCCGCGTTTGGCGTCGGCTGTGGGTGTTCGCACCGTTGTTTCCTTAGTGACCGATTTGATTGGTGTGATGGAGGTCTCTTTCGGTTTGGTTTTACGACACTAATTATGAAACATGTCATTATTAATAACCTTTTACCTTTTTTATCTATTGTTTGTCTCTAATTTTCTTAGTCATTCTAAAAACATAAACAGACCTAAGGGTATATGACCGAAGCTTGGTCAGCAAGTTTAGGAGTGTTGTCTCCCTGCCAGAATTATAGGCTTTGCTTTAGGAGATTTCACGCATATTATATTTAGCTATACACTTCTGCTTGCCTTTAGAGATAAACGAAATTGAAGCAAGATAGTCACACAGAGAATAAAAGAGTAGTAGTTTTGGGCCACACTTTAGTCTTTATTCTCACAATGACTGAGTCAAACAAGGCTCCAACATTTACAGCTTTTGTCGCTTGAATAAGTAACAAGGGTAACCATCGAAACGTTTCTGCAAAAAGATTTTTGCAAATTCCCAAAATTCGCTTTAATAAACCACAGCGCTCACGGAAACATTAAACTCGATATGTATTTATTACACAGTGGTATCAATGGGTTTATTTTTAAGTTATTTCGTCTCTTTCTTTCACGTAAACGATTTGCGAACGCAATATATCGGGCCATGAATCGGTTCAATTGCAGTCGTTTGACGACGAGAAGAAGGACGAGGACGAAGACAACAAGAAAAAGGAGACACAGAGTTAAACCGCTTTTCCATGATATTCTAGCTAATGACTTCAGTGAAATAACTTTTTGCTTGTTGAAGCTTGCAAGAAACAAGATTTAAGACTTTGACGGCAACCTCAATTACAACGGATTTGAACAAACCTTGGTCGGTGTGGTGTGATCATTTATTCCCTGCAGTGTTAACACTAAAGAATAAATGATTAAAACATTTGTCACGTATAACGGACAAATCTATATGCTGAATGTACTGAGAATGTTGATACTTGCGTCAAGAAGAGCAAGGTACAAACATGTAGACATCCACTAAATCCCTTGTCGGTATATTTTATATTTTGTGGATACGGAGGATATCGTGTATTCTTCAAAATGGAACTTCTTCATTTCGCTTGATATTGCGTTTTATTTGCTGGGTACAATAACGATTAGTGTTACCATAATTTGATCAAAATTACCACATGGCAAATACAAAATCAAACGAAACGTTGTGGCATCCAGTATGTTTGAGATTTAAATAAAAATCGTCCGTAGGTTTTAAATCCAAATGACTGACACAATTTTTATGGCATTTATTAATAACCATACCTGAAATGACTTATCACAAAGTTTTGCAAACCTTCAGTGTAAAAATAAAAGAATCCTGCCGAGAGCGGATTTTGGTTGAAATATAGCCGGCATTGAAGGCAAAAAAGGCACGTTGTATTTTCAATAAATTTTTAGTTTCATCGAATGAAAATCGTTTTTGAATGAAGATGATAAATTTATAATTCAATTCACGTTTTTGGTATCATACGGGTCGACATTTTGATGAACACTGATGAACAATGAAAATAAATTAGAAACGCGAAATTCCTGATAAAGAAACGGTATGAAGCAATTTAGTTTATGCGCGAGAAATTCAGCTTGGACCGGAACTGGCCTAGCACTTTTGCTTGGAGTAAATGAATATTCCAGTGAATGTGTTGGCACCTTTACAGGATCCATGTGCTAATGCTATGATCAATGGAACCTAAAGAATTGCTAATTGCCGTCATTTGCAGCCAGCCCAGTGTCACGTTTTTTTTCTTCTCAATTGGTTGATTACAACGCTCTGATTCAACGGCCCCGCCTATTTGAAGAAAGGAACACTACAGATTGAAACGCTTTTCATCTAAGTCACGGCCAAGCTATTCAATAAAGTGAAAAGCCAACAATTATGGCACAGTTGTAACAATGCCTTTTCATTGAAATCCCTGTTAATTGATTTAATGCTGTTAAAGGACTCTTAGACAAAGAGCGATATTGGTAGTGGCAGAAAAAGAATAAATGTGACTTGCCTAAGCGCTTTGCAGTCAGAGAAGCAAGGCTATTTCGAACACGCTGTTTCCGGGCACTGAAGTTAAGATTCCATATCCTTCGTGAAAATCAGGAGAGGTAAGGAAAAACCAAATGGATACTGAACAAACAAGTACGGGATTTTCAATCTCAAACCTGCTTGGTTTTGATCGAACACAAATCAAACCATCAGAAACCACTCACAATAGACATCAGCAGAACCTTTCGGAAAATTCAGGTAAGAAATTTGTTTTCCTGTCAGTATAGTTAAAAGTGGCAAACTATTTACTTCTCAGCACATTCTCAACTCTTCCATTTTGAACCAGAGGTTGAATTTTTATCTGGCGTTGTTTTAATCTTCACTATTCAACAGAGAAAACACACTTTATGTTGGCATTCTAGAGATCGTGAAATTCGCAACACAACAGAAAGCACGACAGAAATGAACTGCCTTTCTTGTCACTGACTCATTTGAGTAAAGCCATTTATAAACTCTCACACTTTAAACTGTAAACTATAGCAACATTTTTCTCTCGTTCCCGAGTTACAGGGCACAGAACGTTGTCGTACTTCATTTACGTCGAAATATCATCACAACGCGTGTGACTAATCGATCTTAGCTTAACTTAAATCGAACACAAAACTAAGAAAATGAAACGTCGATTCATTTGCTATCAAATATATTTATATACTTTTTCCAAGCGAAATATAATTGCTTAACCTTTTCAATTTTAACACTGCCAAACTAAACTAGAAATTACCAACTACTGAAGAAACGGGAACAACACCATCTGGGGATGGTAATGCCAAAAGGATTATATTTGAAAATTGTCTAACAACCAATTTGTAAAGCAATTTATGCCACGCATCACTACAGGCAATTACTGCTCAGTAGCTTTATTCTGAATCTCAAATTTTAAAATATTAACTCAAAGCACTGCGGCTTAGAAGCCATGCACTTTGTACAACATAACTCAGCACCACAGGAAATTGTTTTTGATCAGTATTCTTTGTTACACTGTTGCAAGTAAGAAAAGGATCTTTCGTGAATATACTCCAAAGTGAGAAACACATTACATTGTTCAGGGCAAAATTTCTGTGTCAACATCATGGCAGTTTAGAGACTTCTAAAGTCAGGTAATCGCAATATAAACGCTTCGTTATCACAAAACATTGTCACCTTTGGATCAAAAGATGGTAGAATGGAAAATTTAACCGCAGATGAGTGAATTATCCCTAGTACACTGTTAATGTTGCGTACTTTTTGGATGAGTAAAAAAGGCGAGACTTGGATAAGTTTCGTGTGAAAAATACACCGCGAAACATGCTTTGTTCATGTCGGTTGGAAAAAATTTTGCCTCCTCTAATAAATCAATTAATCTAAATCACAAATCATCGTCCAACGAACGATGGACGAGTTATTGTTATTGACTGAGTTGGAAAAAAGAAAAAAACGAGACTGAACTTAACAATATATACATGCTTTATCTACAAGGTCAAACATTCTTCTCAGTTTTAAGTTATACCTAGCTTTTAACTTCTATACCGGTAGGTAAAACTTCTAAACAAGAAACAGTGACTTGAGGAAAGCTTTTGAGTAGTTAAATTTCCTGCGATGTTTAATGAAAATAGGTCTTTCTTTCAAATGATACAAGCACAACATAGTATTCTTCCAAACTATTAACTCATTAGTAGGGCGGGACTAATTAACGTTAAACACACACACGGGAATTTTAATCAACAGCTTAATAAAACGGAAATAAAGAGGTGGACAAGTTAACTCCCTGAGAACTCTAAACACAACAGCAGCTGACAAAAGGAGTATAGAGTTGGGAATCTGAGCGTTCGCCCACTCCGCGCCAATTCGGGTTTGAAATGCTGTCTGCCGGCAAATGCAAATTGAAGATCATTGGCCCGGTTTAAGCTTGGCGACTTTTTGGGACAAATTGAATTTTTTTTTTTTCAGACAAGTGTGCATGGTAAACAATTAATTCCAGCTGCAGCATAAATATGATGGGCGCAAAACAAGTTTCATGATGTATTATTTCATCTAAAAGATTTACTAACCGACTACAAAATTTAATAGCAAGTTTCAGTTCTATAGTCCAAGTTGCACAAATGTATTTTTACAATAACTGTTCAAATTCACGCGCGCTGATTGGCTCGTGGCCATAAGAGTACAGACAATAAAAATGACGTCAGATGTAACGTGCGCGCTTTCCCAACGCAAAAAATAGCCAATTCCGCTCGTACGTTTTCCATGTTATTGTAAAAAACAAATCGACGGCAGTTTTCTATGGTCTATGCTCTTATAGACCATAAAATGACACCATAAAATGTCCAAAACTTGGCAGTGAAATCACTCCCCTACGGCTCGTGGTTCCACTTGAGTTTTGAACATTTTTTGACGTCATTTTATGGTCTATTTAACAATTATTCCACGAGCGCGCGTTGGATATGAGATGATAGATAGCCAACGAGGCGCGTAGCGCCGAGTTGGCTACAATCATCTCATATCCAACAAGCGCAAGTGGAATAATTGTTTTATTAAAAACAATCAAGAAATATTGCTAGATCTTACTGATTTTGCTGTGCAAGAACAACCAGCAGTCAATTTAATGGTCGCCATTTCTCGGCCATGGTATAATTGCTCATATACCATAGCGGCTAAGCCAATCAAATCCCTCGAATTGCATTATACGATGATCCAGTTTTTAATAAAAGAATATAGACCATAGAAAACTGCCGTCGATTTGTTAATTAGTCATAATTATAGAATGATGCTGTGGGTCTACAATACGTCAGCAAGGTTAGTTTTAGGCCAGTCAAATAAACTAATCCAGGACACTTTATTCATAGTCACTTGTCTAATGGCCAACCGAGTATTCTCAAATGAAATGAAGCTTCCGACTTGGAGACCAACCATCATATTTTACCGTATTTTAAGTATTTTTGTAAAAAGGGGCGATCGTTACACGCATTATGTCACATACCTCTAATGAAGCGTTATGATGGTAAGAAATGAATGAAGTAACGTAAACTTTTTTTATTCCTGGAAATATAGTTTTATGACGTAATAAAATATCGTAGATGTATTGACAACAATTTAGTTGCAAACTAAAAACTCCGTTTCTGAATAAACGTTTGATAGTTTGTCTTATTGCGCTGTCCAAGCACACGTGAGGGAAAAGGCTTGACAAGATTTTTCTAACTAACATAAAAAGGAATGATTGGCAATTGATAACGAAACCAATACTTTGAGATGGGGTCTAAAAACATTTCACATTTTTTTATTTGAGAAACATAAGAAAATTGGAGACGCAACTGGGTAACATTTCCGTTTTGTAATGGTTAATGCTTTAAATCCTACAGAGAAAGAAGGATGCAACATCAAGACAACTAAAAAATCAGACAAAGAAAGACCTTCCAAGAGAGTGAAGAGGCTCACAGCGGGAGAGGACAATGAGAAACGATACCGAGCTACATTTGACAAGTCACAGATTTATCAGATGGAAAGAGTGTTTCTCCTTAACCATTACCCCGACGTTGCAGCGAGATCTGACCTGTCTTCTAGCACTGGCCTTTCAGAGGCTCAAGTTCAGGTCAGTACAGAATTTTGCAAGTTGCATTATGATAATAATTTATGTTACTGTAAAACCAAACAAGTGAATACATTTTCTTTTCGCGCACTCCAAGTGGCTACTCAAACTCAGGAGAGTGTTTTCTAGTCACCAGCTCCTGGTGCTGTTCTGGATACCTTGGGCGAGTTTCACTATCTTCTGTGATAGAGTTTTGAAATTGTCCCGTATAATTATAATGCAATGGCAAATTAAATTTCATCCTCTCTTTCGTCTTATAACAGATCTGGTTCCAAAACAGAAGAGCCAAATGGCGCAAGCAACAGCGCAAGCGCCGTCACGATGTACCGACAATCTTCGGCTTGGGATACCCCAGCCATTTAGCGCGCTTTTGCGGCGGATTCGAGCCTTACAGCTTCTTCCCGTACGAATATTACAATACCGATTTCTGGACATGCGCAAGGCAACAAGTAGCAGCGCTCCACTTTGCCTCGCTTCCTAGCACAGTCACGCCACCTAATCCTGACGGGTCGTGTTCGCCAAAGTCCACAGACTCGGCAACGTCAGGCTCGTCGGAGGTCAAAAGCGAGACTGAAAACTTGGAAATTCGGAATGACTCAAGCCTGTTGTCATTAAGGTTGAAAGCCAAAGAGCATATAGCTTCAATAGAGCTCACACCTTGAGGAACATTAAAAAGAGAACAACTTATTTTAAATGCTGATTGCTAGCGTTTAGCGTGCAATAGCTTGAGCTTACTGATCTTAACATGCTTCCAAATTAATGTTTAAACGCATTGTTTGCAACGACAGTTAAGAGATTTGATCACAAGATATGCCTGCAAGGCTCGCGAGAGAAAAAAGAGAGAAAGAGACGTTGTGTCGGACTTTCTCGTACCCTTCAGTTCAGATTTAATAAGTCATTTGATCAGCGAATCAGTGCCATTAGTTTTAAGAGTGCAAGTGGCGAAAATTAAACGCCTATTGTAAGAGTTTGTGTTTTGAAAATAGTTTTATACAATAAAAACATTCTAGCATTTATATTTGATAAACCTGTTTATAAAACTAAGAGGCTTTCAAATTTTTCAGAATAGTGTGTTTTTAGTAAGAGTTTTCGCTTTTTAATGTCCATAAAAATGCGTTTACAGTTCATGGCACTACTTCAAGCAGATGTAATAGAGTAAAAAGTTTTTTAAAAGGAAAATTTTTCATAAACTGTTACGCAGAGTGCATTTTAATGCTTTCAGTAAATGTAATAATAAAATTTTTATATTTTATGGTATGGTCTCAAAATTTTTCTTTATGAGTCCAGTTTAGCAGAATTATCATTTTTCCTTGCCGCTTTTTTTACTCCCTTATCCTCTAACTAACATCGTCTACTGCTGAGACACTGACTTGAATCAATCAGCAACCTGAATCCATAATCCTTCCAGATTTCATCATCCTTTTCTAACTTTATAAAACACGGTAATGATTTTCGGCCTTAAAATGTACGTCATATCCTAACAGTCTAACAGCCTGACAGAGAGATACTTTTTCGCGGTTATAACCAGTCAGGAGTTAAAATTTAACAATTTTCCAAAAAAGCATGCCCTCCGATCCGAACAGCCTAGAACCTCGCGCATTCAGCGCTCGCTTTATCAGAAAAGAATCGTTTTGTTGATTTGAGTATATAGTTTTATCTACATACTAGAAATAGCGATTACTTGTTCCAAATAACGCTCACTTAGTATTGTAAAAAGTTACCGTTCCTTGTAAAAGAAAGCCTCTTTTGTTGATTCGAATCAAACTTTATCTACGTACAAAGATGAGCGGTTGTAAATAGTACTAAATATGGACTTCAATCTTTTCGGTATTTCGCTGCGCGACCTTGGAATGCGTTACCGGAAGCAACAAGAGTCATGGCTTCCACAAGACAATTTTTAAAAAGGATTTGTCAGTTGTCACACAGAATTTTAAAATTTTCGATTTTTAGACTTAAGTTCAATTCGCGTACACATATTTTAATTTAGTTAGTATTTTACTTTACCTTTATATTATTTTTATAGTGCGCTTCCTGTGAAGTAGCTTTAAGCTTAGTGGAGTTTCACTTTAAATAAAATTACTTACTTTACTTGTCCCATAATTATGAATGCTCTTATGGTGTTTATTGAAAATGTTCTGCAAATGTTCTGTAGTTTTGTCTCTGTATTATCTTGTAACAATTGTTTCCTTGGTAAGATAATTTACTCCACATTTTTTGTCTCCATCCATCAGTGATTGGGTACCGGCGACAAAATGCTAAGGGTAACCTTGGGATGGTTTGGCAACTGATCCGGTGGGGAGTATAGCCGGGTGTGAAAGATGAATGAGTTTCATGACTTTAACAACTTCGCCAGTTAAGGCTTAAGCTTAAAGTAAAAACACAAAACTGAAACAACAACAAAACAAGAGAAAAAGCTCTTACAAAAAGTTGAAACTTCAGTATGAGCTCACTACTAAGTTACTTTTTATAATAACTGTTCAAATTCCCGCGCGCTGATAGGCTCATAGCTTTTGTCTATAAGAGTACAGACAATAAAAATGACGTCAGATGTAACACGCGCTTTCTTAACGGAAAATAAAATCAATTCTGCTCGTACTTTTTCCATGTTATTGTAAAAAAAAATCGACGGCACTTTTCTATGGTCAATACTCTTATAGACCATAAAATGACGCCATAAAATGTCCAAAACTTGGCAGTGAAACCACTTGCCTGCGGCTCGTGGTTCCACTTAAATTTTGAACATTTTTTTACATCATTCTATCGTCTATAAGAGAATAGACCATGGAAAAGTGCCGTCGGTTTGTTAAAAATGCTCCCGCAAGGAGGGGGGGGGGGGGGTCACTTCCTAGTGATAGGATAATGGGAATGTGCCGTTGGATGGGATGGCATTTGAACGACTGACTGAACTTACTACATTGTGGATGCAACTTCAGCAGATTTCAAAGAATGAAGTAGCGCAAATTGCCAGCATGACTACCTTAATGGAAAATGAAACAACCCGATGAATCTGGACTTAAATTCGACACCGTCTAGTGCTTTGTACAGTATTTACACACGCGCTGGTTAGTATCAAAAATCTCCCTTGTTCGCTTTCTGATACTTCACCGACTCGTTCGCACTTTCCATAAAGTATTGTATACTTACGGAGTCAGAGATCGCAACCGAACCAAAGAAAATACTATTTCCTTTCATTTCCTACGGGTTTTTCTCCGGGTACTCCGGTTTCCCTCCCTCCACAAAAACCAACATTGTCAAATTCCAATTCTAGCCCACCTGAAGACAGTGGATGAAAAAGCCACTCTGTGGAAGCCACTGAAATTCTCATTTGTAGTCATTTAATAGACGGCTTAAAACATTACGTAACGTTGTTCTAGAAAGTAAGTACACTTACTTACTTTGTTCCTTTGATATAAGACGTCATAACAGTGATCCTATGTAAAAATATGGCCGATTCACTTAGTGCGGATATTCCCTACTGTCTGTTTTATGTTCTAGAAAGTACCCTACTAAATTAAAGATGTCACGTGCCACAATAAGCAAATTATTAGCCAAAATGAAAAATTAGCCAGAACTGATAACAAGCGTAACGGAAACATTTAGCCAAGAGAGGAAGTTGTTGACACTCAATGGGTACCGATTACACATTTTAAAGCGATTAACAGCCGATTAAGGATTTATAAGGAAGGCGTACGATTTCCGAGCATTAACGACCTGCCACAGACGTACTAGAGTTCTGTTATTCTTTGTAGTAAACAGACCACTTGAATGTTTGTATAACATATCGATAAAGTCATGGCCGGAGGTCAGAATGAAACTCCGCAATGTAAAAATCATTGCAAACGTAACGACACTTACGAAGTAGTTCTTTCCAGTAGTTCTCTCCCGTTATCATTTTCATTACGTTTGTAAAAATTTTTTAAAAAAATAAACGTAATAAAGTTGTTGCTGTTGTTTGTCGCTCCACACATAAGTCAGTCTCGAACCAATCGGCATTAGAAGTATTGGGGAGAAAGGGGGCTAAAGCACGTTTATTTCAAGCTTCCCGTCGTAATGGACACATATTCAAATGGCCACTCGGGCGAACTGTCGGCTGAGGTTTACTCTACCCCCTCCCCTCCCCACTGGGATAATTTTGACAGTAACCTGAATGAAATAGTCTTCTGACGTCCGAGAGACAACAACCCTGATAATAGAACACTGGAGGGTCTCAAGCGCTTTGCTCTTGTGGAACAACGCCAAATACTTGGCGGCACATCAAAGGCACATCACTTGTTACAGATTATTTCTACGAAATTCAAAGAAAGCAACAACAACAACAACAACACTGAACAACAACAAAAACAGAGCCAAACGTTAAAAAGAAAACAAGAAAAGAAAAGAAAGAAAACTTCGTTTTCGAACTAGCTTCCTTCAATTTTCTTTCAGTCATCCAAATATTCACTTCCAAAGGAATTTCCAACGCTAAGGGCAGCGGGCATTTTTGTTTTTACTTCCCTTCCCGCCTTAACAATTTTCGGGGAATGAGTGAAACATCTTAGCAACATTAACCCTAATTAAGATCACTTTTCCTTTTAGCCAATGCAAAAGGACACCCCGATTTCTTTGACATGTAACACGATTCCAGTAATCCTTAATTTTCTGCATGTTATTTATGCCAGTCACTATTTTAAGTGTCATATATAAGGAGAGAAATTGGTGTGGATTCATTGCTGACCCAAAATGTTCTTTGCGGAAACAAACTGTCCCTGAAAAGAATCAGAAATAGTTTTTGGTTCTTCGGAAGAAAACGTTTCTGCAACAAACGTCTCGTGTGCACACAAATGGAGAAACATCTGGAAAACAATTTCTTGTCAGCAATGTTTTTTCGTTCGCGCCACAGTTCAAGTATCGGTTTATGACAAGATTTTATAAAAGGTAGCCATAGAGAGGTCAAGGTGGTTCACAGGAGTTTTGATCTTCCTATTGCTTTTTTCGCACCAGATTGACTCCACTTGGATGTTCAGCTCAACTCTTGCGATAACCCACCTTTAAATCATTTACGGATCACTAAAAACTGTGAAAATATCAGTCCACTTCACGTAACGAGGAATTTCGCAGTTATGGTCACCAACGAGTCAATGGATGTCGATTGGATAACAAAATACTTTCTTGAGGTGTTTAATAAGGCCTCGTATTGTTTTATTATAACTTTTTATATTTTTTTGTGGTTAATTAGACTAACAAGCCGAGCTCATGGGCTTTTTGAGATTATCTTAAGGTTCTTGAGTACTTTGTAATCAAACATTCGAAGAATCGCTGCCACTAAGACTCGATAACAGAGATCACAACAGCTTATTCAATATACGCATTCCATACCGTGAATACTTGACCTCTGAGCCTCGTGTTGTATCAGTTGAACCGAGAAAACAATTATTTTTAGCTTTGTCTCCCAAACCTATTTATGACATTTTTTTTCGTAGTCTGTGCGTACATGTAAATGCAAACGTGTTGAATTATTTCCTGTTTCTATTTCTGTCCCTGAAATCCTGAATATTCGTCCCTAATTAATGTATCCTTTTAAGAAAAAATTGTACAAACTTAAATTTTTTTTTTTTTTCATAAAATGATTGCTTATTTTCTTCAGTTTGTATTTTCATCAGTCTGTTGGGTGTTTCTCATGCCGACAGGCCAGGCACACTTGCACCTCTCTTCTACCATATCCGACTTTTCTAGTTTTCAATTTTGTATTCACCAAACTGTCAACACCCGTGACAACGACGTTAGCCAAAAGAGTGTAAGTTAAAATAGGAAATGAAACTTAAGAGTTTGGCTACATCGCTGGGCAAATAAAGATTGCTTCGACGATAAGATTAAGTATTGCTCTGGTGAAATTACATTGCTAACATTTCCTCCTACACAGCAAAGGGCGTATGTGCATTCCCAAACATGTATGCAGCTCAATTTATTTTTCGATGTTCAAATGAACGCAGCAAGTATGACGGAAAAGATCTACTCTTGCGCTGTGAAGTAAGAACATGATTAATTGCTGGGGTCAATTTCAACAGTGCAAAATAGCGCCTTAAGACAAAGAATTTGCGGCTCTTTATCTGTTTTAAAATACCATTTACAGGTGGTTTATAGTTGATATTTATCACGGCTCTCAAACGCTCCTAAATGACCGGTATTGTTGACGGAGTTATAGTGTCTGTACTGGTCTGTCTATTACAAAGTAGAGTTTCGCGTTTCGCACTCCAAAAAAGTGCTTCACGGCTTAATGATCAAAGCTTACCGAAAGAAAAGGAATGCTCAAGAGTATACTTAGAGCCGGTGATATGGTCTGCGGCGCTTCAGTATAACAGTACTTTTTGTCTTGGATATTGCAGCGCCTTGTATACAATACTCCTGAGAAAAGGAACTTGAAATCATGTTTTGTTATCGTGCAATCAAAGTATAACAACAATCCTTTCAAGCTCTTTAGCTCTTTGCTTGGGGTAAAAACATTTTTAATTCTACCGCAAACCGCGTTTATAGGATCACTTTCGGCAAAAGTTGCGGGTTGCCGGAGAGAGACTGAGAGATCAGTTGGGAATCAACGTTTCAGTGGACATCAAAAAGATCACAATACAAAAGAATGTAATTATGTTATGGAAATAAGAGGCAAACCAGACCTTTTGAAGGTCTTACTATGCAGATTGGCGGTGTTTCAGTTGTGAACGATATGTCCGGGCGTCAATGCTGTAACTGAGAGTAAACAATATGGAACACGAAATGACAAGTAGCGAACAGATATTGCTGGAGGAAACAAAAACGCTTAGCGAGACAGAACGGATGCAGCAAAATGTTCTGAACAAAATGGGAAGAAGGTTTTCACTTGAAATGGAGGAGCAAGACGAAAATGAAAACGTTTACGTGAAGATTTCGGAAGCTTGTAAGTCCGAGGCCGCGCGACAGAGCAATACGCTGCTACAGGTTGCCGAAGGATTATGCAGCGAAAAGTCGCCGACCTTGCAACGGAAAGGAAAGATGTTTAAAAAACTTGCTCCTGAGGTAGAAAAACACGTGTTTAACGAAATGCAAAAAGACTTGTGTCAAAATTTGTGGCAAGTGGCGAGACAGCGTGTATACGGAACACCATGTTACTACGGTGCGGTCACGAAATGTGAAACAACAGATTCGCAAAATGAAAATGTATAAAGCAACTGGCGTACGGCGGAACAAGAGGGTACGGTGAAATGAAGAGGTGACTTCTGAAAATGATGGAAATTAGCTTATAAGAACCTCGGGCGGCATCCCAGATGGATGAATGTTAAATGCTAGTACTGAATGAAAAGATTTTGAGATTGTTTCCTGAGCAAACATTTCCAAACATTTCCAAGTGAACTATGCGATGGACATGGTCTGTCTGTCCGGTTTAAATGCTTTCAAGCATCGCAACGCAATGCATTAGAAGCGTAGCTTTTCACGTCAAAGAGCCGAGCATGATTTACATGATGTGAAGAAAGTCCTAGCTTTCCGTTTTGCATGAAACAAAAAAACAAATGGTACCACTCGAGAGCAGTGTACTGTAGGATTCCATTCACAGACTCAAGAGTTGAAACAATGTGCAGTATAATAGCGATGAATACCCGGCACAGGACCGCAGGAGAGTACTGCTTGGACCTTCATTAAAATGACCACTTTAGGATTTTCACCTACTTCAAAAGCACACACTCAAACACTTACCACAGACAAACAGGAGATAAGGAATTTCTTCAAGTTAAGTTTGAATCTGTTAGCTGTCTGCTGTATTTTCAGTCGCAAGTATGTTTTGCGTCGTTCGTGTGTAACAGTGCAATTGACTGACAGAGTTAATTGTAAATTCTTAAAATAATACAAAGAAGTTTTTAAGCTTGTAATTTATCACATCTCTGTTTTCAAACACAATTCTCTTTTCAAACATTATAAGGAGAAGTCGGAGAAGTACGTGATTTCTTTACGGACTTCCAAATGAACTCAGTTTTATGACATGACCTATCGGACTACATAGTAAACAGAATTTATTTTCTACTTTGCTCCATTTACCAAGAAGGTCTACTGCAAGGCTCCCTTCCCCTCCAACCCAAGTAAGAAAATATGTTTAGCATCCAAATTAACATTAACTTATTCGGGTAGAACAAGTTTAGAGAAACACACGGAAACAAACCATACTATTTAAGGAGGATGCCTCATAATAAAGAAGTATTTTTGTGCAGCTTACTGACTATGCGGGAAAAGCAGATCTTAGCAAGGCCTATTGGAATCCAAAAAAGAAAATTGGGGGTAACCACGCATTTTTCAGAGATAATTAAGCAACAATATTTCTAAAAAGTGCCAATATATAAAGCAATGTATGGGATTTTTTTTTCAAAAAAGAAGCTTAATTATCTCTGTAAAATGCATAGTTACCCCCAATTTTCTTTTGGGATACCAAGAGCACATGCTACGTTCTGTTTTCTCCGTATAGTTTTAAAACGCGCAAAAATTTTACTGGTATTAGCAGGCACCACCCATAGGAAACCCGAGTATCTCGAGATGCGCAGAACGTATGCCCAGTAACAATAGTAGGCACCACGCTGTCCAATTTCTGTACAGGGACACCCAACGGTTAATAACCGTGAAAATCGTGGAATAAAAGTTGTCACAGGCCTGGTTCCGTAACGGCAGCTTTCTTCAGCTTTTTCGACCCCGAAGATGGCCATATAACACGCAAATTAGATATTTAGGTTCATTTTATCCTTTTGACAACTTTCATCCCTTGCAATTTGTAACCCCAGTGGTGTACGTGAGTTGAATGTCTGTTCCAAAGGCCTCGATTGATCGGTTTTTGCAAACATTCTCGAAATTGTTTCAACTCTAAAGTTTTGACAATAGACCAAGTTGACGTCCAACGTTTGGCGCTACAAATTCAACAAATCGCTTCAGACGCAATTCTCACATCTGTTGTTTATTTTTACAACAAAATTAGTTTTGTCTTCCGCGACTGCTACCTCAGTGCAAGTTAATCAACTGAATGCTTTGCAACAAGGGAACTCCAACATCTCGAGCTTCGTAAACTGCTAGGGAAAACATCTTTTGTAGCAAAAAGTCGGAGTGACCTAAGAAAGGAACAAGGAGAGTCAATCAAAACCTGTAAAGTAATATATCAAACACGAGGAAGAGTGTTTCATCAGATATCCAAACACTGAGAAGTAGGTTGAAAAAACGAGGCGCAGCCGAGTTTTTTTAAACGACTTCGAGGTGTTTGGATATCTTATGAAACACACTTTCGAGTGTTTGATATGGCTTCTCAAATGATCAATAATTCTTGGAGAAATTCAAGGCTAAAGTTGGCAAAATTTTATGGTAATTAGGATCACATATCAAAACCACGGTCACGGTAGTGATTTTCTTTGTTTTCTCTTGATGAATTATTAATAAGTTTGAGAAGAAATATATCAAACACGAGGAAGAGTGTTTCATCCCATTTCCAACTTGAGAGATGAGCATGGCATATCAACATGAAAATATGCCAAATATCGGTTACAAGTATCGTCCTAGTATCGTATCGATTTGAGAAACTAGTATCGTTCCTGACTTAAAACAAATCTTAACTGACCCATAGTTCTACTAACCGTTATCCAAGACGATAAATTCGGGTAAGAATTTTGCGGCCGTCAAAACCACGTCAGGCTCTGAAGAGTTAAGACAATCCATGTACACTTGCACAAACTTGTGAGCATTCCTGGCAGAAAAAGAAAAAGTGAGACATACAAAGGAGGGTCTCATGTCTGGTTTCTGAAACAGCAAGGCGTATAATTTTCCCGTTTCTTGTCCACTGCAGGGTTACCCCAGTAAAAATTGTCTTGCTTCCCTAACACTACTTAACAATGTTTGACGACCTGTCTTGATCAAGGATCCCTTCACTGGCCGCCTTTTATACACTGGTTGAAAATGTGGGGCGAAATGTCTTGATCAAGGATCGGCTTACTGGTACCATCTTGCACAATGGGTGATGTCTAGATCAGGGATCGTTCACTAGTCGCCTTCTATAGAATGTAGGCGAAGTATTTTGAACTTTACAGTTCCTTTAGCCTCTAGGCTCCAATTACCTAAATTACTTTTCTTATTATTCTCTTTAATTAACCTGTGATGTATATAACGATCCTCTGTAACTAGTTAAAGTGTGAGTTAATAAATATTGTTGTTGTTGTTGTTGTTTATTTTGATCAAGCATCCGTCAGTACAGTGGTTGACAACGAGGGGCAAAGTGTAGTGATCAAGGATCGTCACTTGTACCATTTTATACACAGGGTGACAAAGTAGAGCGAAGAGTTGTGATCAAAAATCTGTTTACTGGTAGCCTTTTCTTAGCTGGGCAATAGTGTGGAGCGAAGTGGCTTGATTATGGATCGACACGAGGTCAAAAATATGAAAGTCCAACGCTTTGACCTCGTACATTTTGGGGCATCAGCAAAAGCAAATGCATGAACAAACAATCTCACGGATAGACAAACAAACCAACACACAGAAACAAAACAACAACAAAAAACAAATAAAACATAAACAAGCAAAAACAGAAAGGGAAGACAAACGAATGATTTGACAAGCTAAACCTACCCGGGATTTTGCCGAATATGCCGCAATAGAAGCGTGTGGGCCTGGCTCCTGTATGTACTCGTTTCATCAGAGAGAAGGCGAACCAAATGAGGCTAAGAATAAAGAAAAACAGGAAATTTGTTTAATCTTTCAATCCAAAACGTGACCAATCTAAAAATCCCAACTCACCACAAAATGATCTAATATGTCCACTCTTCGCTTGGAGGTTTCGTCCAAATCAACAAGGACCTTCAATACATCTGTGAATCAAGAACAAGAACTCAATGTACAACTTGGAGGTCACACTTGCACTCTTCCTATCGAAGTAACAGTAATATACAACCCATTTTTAAGATAACTTGATCATGGACCTGAAAGAGTTATGCTTTTATCATCATTGTTCTTCCTTTACAGTCTATAAAAGAAAGAAACGAAATTATTTCACCTTCGACTGGCTGCCCTGGAGAAAGCCGCTGTACAAAAGGAGCGAGCTGCGCAGTGGACCACGTGATATTCTCGGGCGGTGTAATAATGGTCCGGACCTTAGGTTGGGTACATGTGGAAGCACCTTCACCTAAATGCCGATTGACCTCAGACTGGGTACTTGTAGAAGGGCCCATAAGTGAGGACTCCAAAGTGGGCCGAACCTTAGATTGAGAACTTGTAGAGGGGGATTCCTGAGAGATGACTGGAGACAAGAGGACATCTGAATGCGGTGTAGAGGAAAGGCAGACTGCACTTACGACACATTGGAGGGAGGGGAGGGCTGGGAAATCTTGTAACAGGTCCCTGTATGTAAAAATTACTCCACACAATTAGAAAGAAATGAAGAAGATAGTCTGAAAAACAAATCATTCATTTTGGTGAAGAGAGAGTCAGACAATGTTTTCACTCTGTTGTTGTCCAAGAACCTCTGTGGTTGTCCAAGAACATAGTTTGACGTTGAAGTTTTAATGACTGAGACTGAATATTAATATCGCGGGAAATGTTAACTCAGGCATAAATCTTACGGGAGATGCACAAATTCTGGAGTAACTGGACGTTTGACGTGTGTGAAGCGTGAAATCTATAGATAGTAGACAAAGTAAACATGAAAAGAACTCTGGCGACGGTAAGATGTAAGACGGAAGAGGTCGATTGGTCCTTCAGTTTTATAGAACCTTTTGACTAAGGTCTCCAACCACCAAATATAAAATAAAGCTCTGGAGTGCTTTTACATTATGACGGAAATAACTTCAATTTGTGTAAGCTTTACTTACTGAAACAAAGGTGCGCGCTTGTGAAGAACTGAAAACGCTTGATCTGGACTTTCAGCACAGAAATGATGAAGAAACGCCATCAACTTTGTGACAACAGCAGCCAGCTCTTTATTATGAAGACAACCGGCCTGAGACGATAAAGAAGAACACTTAAGATGTCTCGTCAACTTTGGGGACAAACCTGCTTTTTTGAGGGGGTGAGGTGGGGGGTAAACCCTTTTGCAGAAGAAAAAAACATTCTGCAGATTAGTAAAAGAAAATTCATTCAAACTAACTAACTAACTAACTAACTAACTGACTGACTGACTGACTGACTGACTGACTGACTGACTGACTGACTGACTGACTGACTGACTGCCTCCCTGCCTCCGTGACTGACTAAATGAATAAATAAATAAATAAATAAATAAATAAATAAACAAATAAATAAACTACAGCCGTATATAGGGGTGCGGATGACACAAATTGGATTGATTTGAATTGACGCCTACCTGGATCAGATTAAAGTACGCATCCAGAGTGTCCCGTAACCCTTCTTGAATGAGCTGTTCAAAACAAACACAACACGAAATATCAAGCATAAATAACGAAGGAAACGATACTGCCTTTAGTATCTATTCATGGTCAGATTATAACACAGATACGGCCATTCATTCTTCAGTGGAGAATTATAACAAACCCAGGAAGAAATCGCCCTGACAGGGTCCACGGATATTATGATCGGTGATAATTATTTCCCGTTTTAAACTGGAGACGCACTCTCATCATTCATCTGGGTCAAACTTGGGTAAACATCGCTTAGTTCTTATGTGACTCGTGATTCGTATAAAGAAGGAGCCAAGAAGGAATATAGCGAACTCCGGGAGCGAACTATGGGCGTCTAGTTATCATGTTCTATAAGAAGTTGATGAACAAACACATGATCCGTTTTGTGTTCGCCTTTAACAAGGCAAACTACGAGACTCATAGTCAGATATTTACCCAAACTCGTCTCAAACGGATGCGTCTTTCGTTTAAAAACGGACACTCCAAATGTGAAATGAAGGTTCAACTGACACAATTCTCGGAAGTAACGTTCATTCCCATGTATGTCATCTAAAAAGCCAAAAGCTAAGTTAGAAAGCTTGCTAAAAAAAAAGGTAATAAGATCCTTTGCCAGTCTTGGTTTTAATGAGGCCCTTACAACTGGGGTATGCCTCGCACGGTGAAGAAGTTTTGTGAAATAGCACTCGATTTTGAGTAAAACCAGCAAGAAACTGCGCATAAATCGGGATAATATAGAACGCCAGAAGCCGAAACTTTTTTAGCTTTCGGTCTGTTTCAATCTTTGTCTGGCCTAGACTTTTACAACGTGATGTAGCGCAAACCTTTTCCTGTCTGAAGATATGCGGCTTCAGAAGATCCAACAGTCCCAAGACATGTGAAAACACCAGAAGATGTTGCTGATTGGTAAATTCCTTGGACTTGAGGTGAACTCGGCCTCTAAGTTGTGCAGCTATCATAGGTAGGTGCCTGGAAAAACAGATTTGCATTCGAATGGGGCACTGTCACGGGGGTGGGGTAGGTGGTTGATGCGTTTTAGTCAAAACTACACACATCCATAAAATATCATGCGAACTCTCGACAAACCATACCCAATTTTTGGAGATTTTTCAAATATACTTGGGAAGAACAGAAATTTGGCCCAAGTGAAGTTTAAAGGGAGGGGTTCACATTTCAGCGCATGTGCATGAATCTAAATGCTTTTTTCTCTTTCTTATCAACTTTATGGCCTTAAAAATCCCACTCACATGTACTTCAGTAATCACATTCTACAATTATTACAAGTAAAATGACTGGTGACCAAAATTCACAGAAAATGCTAATGGGAGGTACTCATATTGTCGATATTGAATTTAGTGTTGACCCGCAGGATTTATTTCACGGTTGATGTGTTTACAGTTATTTGCATGCGAAAAAACACAATCATATGAAAAAATTACCACCCGAGTTACCTATTCCCTTCCGAATGGTTCATAAAGAACGAATTAAATTAAACAGGCTTGGGTCATAGCGAGCAAAGGAGAAAAGTATGTGGATTCATGGACATGCGCAGAACCGTGAACCCCTCCCTTTAAGTCTCAATCCATCTCGGCCACCCACAGACAAAGGTTAATGAACACTAGTTTCTGTTTCCACAGACTCAAAAAAGGTTAGAACCACATTGTTCAGCATAATAAACAGTACCACAAGAAACTAATAATAAAGAGAATATACACTTAGAGCCACGCTGGAAAAAATAACTTTATCAATACCACAGGCAGGTACATTGAAAAACAGACTGATTGCAGTCTCCATAAATCAGTGATATTTACCTGAGTAGAAGCATGGGGTGTTGACAGGCCAGTTTCTTCAGCAGCAGACTGGTATTATAAGCTCGGTCTTCATATTCTTTACCCGGCTTAGAATCAGCTAGAGATGTTAACACACGGTGACACAGGACATCCAACTAAAGAACACAGACAACGCAGTATAGTTAAAACACAGGAATACCAACAACGGACTGAAATTGCTGCGGTTCCCACATCCTAATGTAATATTTTTCTTTCTTAAGTTTTTATTTCTATTTTTTGCTTTTCGCTTTTGCTATTACTCATGTCGTCTAAAGTAATGTTCATTGGCTTTGGTTTTTCGTTAAGTATTTCTCTCTGTGATTGGGAGAAAATTTGAACGTCCTGCTTGCTTACACGCGCTTTCCTAGCCTAGCTAACAATTGCATTCATTTCCGTAAATTCTGATAAGTTTACTGGTTAGATTGTGACTTTTGAAATTGACCGGAGCGTGATTTTACACTACCCAATTCATAACCACCCAACAAGGAGTTTAGCAACGGAGAGTAATTTATTGTTGAAACCTTCACAGACCTGACAGCGGCTGGACTGGCTTATGACACCGGAAGTGGCGAGGGACCGGAAGTCTTTAATGCTACGCAATACTCTCGGCTGCGCAAGGTACAGATGTACAAGGAACAGAGCTGTCAGCCATTTGGACCACCTGACAAAGAAGAGTAGATATGTTAAAGTGACGTTGGATATAAGGAAGTAAAACCCCATTCCTTTTTGGGGGCAGGAAATGTCATTTGATCAACTGAAGAGAAAGCGGTTAAATATGAAGGTCATCCATGCAAAGGTTTTACCTTGTACTTTTCAAAGCACAGCTGACAACTGATTGATACTTCTTCTTGTCACCATGGCAACACAGTGAGATCAACGGAAGCCGTGTTCCAATCACTTTTGAAGCGAACTGCTCCACATTCTCTCTGAAACAACGAAACAATTCAATTAAACGAAGCTCTACCCACAGCTTGGGGAGAGAAAACAACGAAAGTAAACTTCCATTCCTAGTATATAACGAAATACGTGATGTTGATGATGTTTAGAGTTTGAAAAAATGTTTCTAAAAACATTCATATACTGTACCTTATTTCTTCAGAAGCACTTGGTACGCTACCATTCTTCATTTCTTCAAGAAACGCTTTGTGGCTGGCACCTTTAAGGGGAGAGGAATACAACTCACTACTACCTTAGTTTGCGCTCATAACTCAACACCCCAAAGAGCTATCCCGGCTGGCGTTTCGGCCTGGCTAAGAGCAGTCCCGCTTTTCGTTAAACAATTTTCGACAATAATTTTTTAGTTTTACTGGTCGGAAAACAAATGGGCAGCTCGGATACAACGGAAATTGCCTCTCCATTTGCAGAAAAAACTCCATTTCCATTTTGCTGGCTTCGTGCGCCATCACGTAACATTTTTGAGCTACCAACGAGATTGCAAGTTTGGAACTGAACACAAGGCCCTTACTCGAACGGAAAAAACCCCTTCCAGGTCCAGTCTGAAGGCTGGGCATGGGGGAAACCATTCATTTTTATTTTATTTTATTAGACCGCCTTCAAAATTAAAACTATAAACAGAACAGAACAACGTGAAACAGAAGATAAACAATTGCTGGGTTAAGGCAGGGTGACCACAACAGCTAGCGCCAATTACTGTGGGCCCAAGATTTACCGAGTTAAAGATTTCCTGATTGTAAAAACCCTGAACAGAACTGCCTCGCCTTCGGGGAAAAAAAAACATTCATGGCGTACCTTTTCTACGACACCAGTCCTCCACACTGGAAGAAAGCTCGCACAAAATGTAAGTGGTCAGAGAGGAGATCTGGGTTGGACTCAAATCTAGGACAGGTTTTTCATACACAGCCTTCAAAAGAATAGAAAACACGAAACAAATTATAAACAAGGGAAAATCACCTATTACAACGAAAAAAATACAACGGCGACTTAGAAAAAAAAAAAGCAACCACAAGCACATTGGAACTCAGTCTACTTACAGAATTGGTGCCCTGGCTGCGTACAGCAGTGGACTTTGGATCTCTGCCTTGCCAAAGTCGAGGACTATGGAAACAGGTCCATACAAAGTCTAAAGCAGCTGTAGGATCAAGCCTTTAAGGAAAACAGGAACAATTTTATTTAAGCGAGGGAAGAAAAGTTTTCTAACGACTTTAAGGAAACAGCAAAAAAATAATAATAATAATAATAAATGAATAAATAAATAAATAAAAGCATTGACAATACTTATCCTCCGTTACTTATAATTATTCGTGAGATTTTAAACGGCCCTTGACATTTGAACTTGACAATGGTGTCATGAAGACGTCGAAACGTTGTTCGGTATTATTATCGCTCATTTCTGTTGTTTCTATAAGTTTATACCTGTTTTCCTCTCCGTTATGAGCCAACAGCCAGTCTAAACAATCCTGCAGCGTTTCCCAGCATGCCTGGTGCGTTAATAAACCCAAAAGATAAGCAGACGGCGAGCGCTCTTCGCGACTGGTTAGCGATCTGTCCCAACTGGGCATGCTCAATCTGTCCCGGAACAAATGCTGCCTCTGCAACAGAGGATGGACATGAACTACTTCCGGATCCACAATCTCGCACCAGTCTACCAGCAAACCATCAGCCAAGTGATCATGTGAGGCACCAGTGTCGTTAGAACCTCCCAACAATTGAACGAGGATTTCCGAGCATGTTTTCAAGGGGATAAACTGCTGAGGTGTCCATACTGCAGGTGCAGATTTGGAGTGTTGTCCGTTGTGGCTGGAAATGAGAGTAGTGGCGATGGCCTGGATAAAGTCTTCTAGGAGTGGAGAGTTTGCGATTTTCAGTTTTAGACAGGCTACAAAAAAATGAAAAGGGGTTAGTACAACTGCCCCAATTTGAACATTAATACACCTATTACCCATTTTACCGTTTGCGATCCATCTTTGAACATTTTCTCACTTTTATCCTTCAATGATTCTCTGAGGTTTTTTGGTCACCTTTTTTTTAATCTCCGGTCAGGAGCTTCTCCATTCGCATACGTGCGAAAAGGCGGCCCAACCGGATAAAACACATCTCCGTTGTCAAATAAAACGATCGCTAACGGTTACGTGTGGACGATGCCTTTAAGTTTTTCTCCTTTTCAGTTGGTGACTTAAAGCCTTCAATATTTATACTTAAAACTTAGTGACAAACCTTTCACTGCCAACTCCACAGTGACAGACTCTGGTTTCACCGCGCGATCTTTTGACGCAGAAATAAACATTCTAGCAAGAGCAGCAGGATCAGAACTCCCATCCGACGCGATCTCTTTGAGAATTTTGTCAGCTGAAACGAAGAACAAAATACCAAAGACACAATCTTTGACAAAAGGTGGTTATACTGAGATTGTGACCATTGGACAATTGAAAGCTGTTGAGGTGCTACTTATAATGCTGGATGCTATTCTAAGACTGTGGATGAAATCCTGCCTCTCAGAAAGAGGCACACAGCAGACCATAACAATTCCCTTAGACCTTAACATCAATAGCGAAGGTGTTACAACAGACCAATGAATAGAAAAGTTCCACAGAGGTATTTTTACCTGATTGCTTTAGTTCTGTGATTCCCAACTGCTTCCTATACTGTGAAATGGCCACGCTTAATGGCCCACCTGACAGGTAAGCAAATAAACATTTAACTGCGAACATCTTATTTACCACATGTAAAAACGAGGCACAATGCACAAACGTAATACACTTGAGCACCTTTTAGATGATAGCTTGAGAGTTTGTTGATGATCTTTACAAAATCACAATCTTCTCCTTTTCTTTCGAGTACCGTCTGCAAATCAATGGAATACATTGTTGGGAAAAACAGAAACAAAAATCTTCTTTGCGTAACTCAAACAACAAGATTAACTACAACAGTGACAACAGAATGGAAAATAAATGTCACACGCCGCCAGGAATCTTGCAACGTTGGCAAAAGGAGAAACAGGGCTACTTTTCCTGTAACTTGATTCGACATTTGTTGTTGCGAGACAGGTTGCACAGAACGTCCGCAACTGGTCTCACAACGTCGTCGTGTAGCAAGTTACAGCAAAAAATTACTTCGCAGAGCAGCTCCTGAATAGATAAGGCACAAAAATAATTTTGAGTTGTGTACCTGTCTTGACTTAAGAAGTCTCAGAAGAGAACACGAGAAAGCTGTCTTGTTGAACATTCCATCGAATATTCTCTGAGCGTCATCAGAATGCAACGCCTACAGACAGAACAACAGTAAGTCCAACGAAACAACGCATGAAGTGGTTTAAATTGATAATCAGAAGGAATGGTCTTTTTCTACAATAAGTCCTTGAATTGTCGGTAGTTAGAAGTGGGGATTATATGACAGCCAATTAATACGCATGAAAGACCTTGCTGAATTAGTGGTTAAGAAAAACAAAACAAAACCAAAACCAATAAAAAATAAACAAACAAACAGGCAAAAATGCATATCGCAAACAATGCTGTTTCTTCAACCAACCAGAAGGAATTGAGGCTGTTTTCCGCGTCTAGCTGCACTTGTTTAAATTTGCATTAAGCTTTTGGTTGCTTCATTTCGTGTGTAATCATTTTTAGCATGTTTAAGACTCTGGGATATTGGAAACGAGAAATAAAACGGGGGCCAGTGGTGAAATAAAACGCTCTAACTTGGAGCCTACGTGGAGAAAATTATATTGTGTTTTACCCAGAACATTCCGCAACATTCTCAGGAACATTCCCGTTAGAACTTCATATAGGACACCCTAGAATGCCGGGTCGTTGCTGTCAAGTAAATGCATGCAATTTCTCAGAATAGTAAACAACGATTTGTTAGACGTTTCTAGAACATAAGTAAAAAAGTAGAGGCTCATAGCTCAGAGTAGTTTCATCAAAGCAGTGTAAAGGAAAGCAAGTAGTAAGAACAGTGCAATGGCTGTTTATGTGATGTTTTAAGTCAGCAGTGTGCTGAATATAGTAAAGCTGATACTGTGTACCAAGCCGTGTGCTGAGCAAGGAGTAGTGTCTGGGTGATGACTACTAATGTTGTTGAAACCGATGAGCTTATCCTCTATCGGGCCACGCTCAACTATTTGCGTGGTTTCTTAAAACTTTTGGAAAATCAAACAGGGATTCATAAGCACCTCATTTAACTTGTGCATTATGTGTTCCGCTAGCGAGTCATGAGGAATCTCTCCACGGTTTGCCCCGATGAACTCCTTTGTCAGTACCTATAGGAAACAAAAATCCGTAAAAATCCCAATGAATACTTTAACATTCCGGCGAGGTTTATTGTTTACTGGTCAAAAGAGTTCCCACCTTCGGTACGCGGGCTTCAATGCTGTTTTGATCACGCGTCCCAACAGATTCTGGAGACAAGAATATCTACAAAACAAACAGTCACTTGAGTCAATTCTGCCATGGAGCCAGATGATTTTGACCATCAAAATTCTTCATAGCATGAACAATTAAAGTTGAGTTTAAAGGGGCACTGTCACGGAGATTATGATGTATGTTTGCCAAAACAGCTCAGATATTTCACAAAGAACCCTTTCTTTAACGTGAAATCGCTATAAGATCACCGGGAGTAAAATATTAAATTTATATCTCCCAGGAAAATAAACTATACTAAATTTTTAGAGTATTTTTTAATACACTAAAATAGGTAACACCACCTCTTTAATACCTTTTATTAAACCTTTCAAAGCTTGTTCGCTTACGACATAATCACCCACGGGTACAGAAAGCCAAGAATTCAGTAAGTTGGGAAGTCAACATGATCGCCCACCTCCTGCAGATGGGGGGAGGGGGGGCATCAGGGCATGGGAGGAACGGGTGGGTGAGTAAGCAAAGAGAAAGGGCGCAGAAACTGAGAGAAAACCACAACAACAACATAAAGTGGAACAGTTGGCGGAAACTGGGTGAAATTGAAACATCTTCTCACATATTGTGACGGAGGCTGCCAAGGAAGGGGAGCTGCAAATGGGGGTTACGGGTACGAAACGCCAGGAATCCACATCTCAACTTCCGGAAGTTCCCACCACCCCGACTTGATTTTCCACAAGACTGTTATAAAGTTTTGCAAAACAGTTTTACATCAGCGAATCAAAATGGATCACATAGTTAGATGGTGAGTGGTTTGCATTTCACTACATTAGAAGCACTGTGTGATTTGGTTCACTTCACCTTTATCGCTGCAGCAGCCATTTGCTCGTTAGTTTCTGAGTCATCAACACTGAAAAACAAAGAAACAGAACAAGGTTTCGTTTGGCACGATTGCCCAAAAATTGAGTACTGATCGATCAATTCAATGAAATACAATGCTTGATAACAGCGCTTGATTATTCTAGTCACCCCACTGAGTGGTTGAAGTTTCATGTAACCTGCGGACACAGTCAACTCCCATTACACCGAATCTTATACTTGTAAGTAATTCATACCATGTCAGTCAGTTCTACAAAAGTTAACCCCCACCGGACGGGAATCAAATTTGGGGTAATGGGTTTGCAAACCTAACTAAGCTCAGAACTGAAGAAGGTGAGTATCCAGCTTCGCAGAACCACTCGGGAGAAGAAGACCACACAAGCGCACGTGGGGGACCTCCCTAAAAATTTCAGTACTATCGACGAAGCAATGAGGAAAGCTCACGACAGGCAGGAATTGTCAAGGCTAGTGGAGGTGCTATATTGTTGTCGCAGTATTTTTTTCAGTATTTTTGGGGTGCATGGGGGTGCAAATTCATTGAATGTTCTTAACACAACTTTGCTGCATAAGATTGTTCTCTTTAGTAAATAACTGACATCAAACCTCATTGGTGTGTCTTTATCATGTAACATCCGTTGTGCACTAGCGAGAGGTAGCGGTGTAATACCGCCATCCAAGGCTGCCAAGTCTTCGCCTGTAGATAATAATATGGTTATTAATAATTTGAGCAAAAATTCGTGGAAGTAACCTTCTGGTTTTTATTTTACTCCTCACTGCTGGCTGTAAAACCGGTGCGAGTACTTCGTTTTTGTTAATTTCTACCAATCCTGGACCATAGTAGAACAAAACTCAAATGCAATATAATGAAAATCTTATGAAAGCAAATCCAAGCTTGTAAGAAGATATGAACTGACTTACTGTGCACCTTGGCGGACGGTTCTTCTGTCAGTAGACAACAGAACAGGTCACCACCCACAGCACCACGAAGCTGCTGAACTTCAACAAGCTGTACCATGTAACCTAAACCGTGTGAATGCAGAGAATGTTATTGAACTAGAATTAACTTCCATATTTAAAATTGTGACAAAATGGTGCAAGGTTTGTTTTATTGATATGCATGTTTGTGGCCTTACACACCATCTGGATGATGATGATGATGATGATAATGATGATGATGATGATGATGATGCGCGAAGTTAAGTCATGGATAAAGTTGCAACTGAATGAAAGGCATCAACATCGTTCAATACGACAGAGGTTTTCTTGTATAACTAGTAAGCTTGTCTACATATCATTTTTCGTGCATGTTCTCTGTCGTACATCGGCGAAACTGGACGCAGGTTCTGTGATAGGTTCTGCGAACATCTTTGATCTGTTACCAACTTTTGTATGGATGACTGACCTTTGTCCAACACAGCCTCTTCTATCCCCACCGGGTCCTCCTCGGTAGCTATGTCCAACTGTTGAAGAAGTTTGCTGAAACAGAAACACAAACATGTCAGCCATATGACCGAGTCGTTTATATTTTCCCTTCTGACCACTTGCTGGGATTGGAACTTAGTTGTCACCACCAACAACAATACTTTATTTCCGTGCTTTGCAAAGATCGCACGTTTTCCGCGTTTAGCACCGGTTGTGTGTGCAGTCTGGATATATCAATTGTTCGCTGTGTGTACTGCGTTTCTTCGGTTCTTAGTGTTACAGTTATTAGAAAACAGCCCCTTGTACTCGATGGTTGAATCACGGGTGATCAAAAAGTTTTCATACCTCATGCTGTTCACAGGAATCCCAAACGACTGAGCGAACAGCACCAGCTGGGATGGCATCAACTCTCTCAGAGCTGAAAACAAACACACTTGTTAATTACACGCTTCTGGGATCAAATAAAGTCTGAGCTACTGTTATGTGTAAGTGGGTTCCCTGTTCAGTCATGTTGGGATCCTATTGTGTAGGATTTAACAGCATTAAACCCAGGCACAGTCTGAACGGTAATTATATGAAGAGGGTTCCATGTTTGATGATATGGGCTTCCTATGATTATTACTATTGATACACTTACCAGCATCAACAACCCTGGGGACCTGGGACCTGATCATGCGCAGTCTGAGCCATTCCTGAAGCAGTACAGCTTCCTCTCCTGTGTCTGTCAAGTAAACTTTCACCTGTCCGTGTTCAGGGCACCAAGCATTCAACAGAGCGGTGTACACACCTGTGTCTCCTGGCAAAACACAAATATCAGGCAGAAGTATTATTTGTGCAGTTGACTCGCGATAACTCAAACCTTCGCTAATTCGAATCTAGCGCTAACTCGAACTATTTACTGTAATTTTATGCTCAGTAACTCGAACCCGCGATAACTCGAACCTCCCGCTAACTCGAAGCAATTTTCGTTTCCCTTCAGGTCATTTTCTATATAATCGTACCCTTAATAACTCGAACCATGTTTGTCAAGATGTGACAGGTCAAAACAAACAGTACTGTAGTCCAAAACATTGAATTTATTTTGAAGCAACCTTGTGTGCCAGTCCAGTTCAGGTTTCACTGGTTTAGTATACAGTAGCCCGGCGATGTTCGAGGTACCTAGTTTTTTCCTGCTGTTTTTCTTTCTTTTGTTTCACGTTACGTTAAGTTCTGATTAATTTAGAAATATTGTTCCATTTTCACTCGACTTCTCTACAATTAAATTTTCTTAAAATGTATATCATATGAAAAGAAATACAAAGAAAAACCAGTTTTTTTCCTTATATCCAGTCATTTGTTCTCAAATCCCGATAACTCGAACCTTTTTCAATTTCCGTTGAAGGTTCGAGTTATCGGGAGTCGACTGTATTGCCGAGTCAAAGTTTTTCACTCAGTCGAGAGTAACAAAGGTGTTTCAAACAAGCTCCTACGTGCTTCATATTAAAATTCATGTCAACGCACTAGATATTCTTAGGCTTCTTTTTTTTATGTAAGCAAAAGATTTGTTTACTTGGATTTATTTTGAAATGAGGGACGTTTTGTGTAACCTCTCTGTGTTCCGACGCGGAATAAAGAAGGCTTGAAGTCGCCAATGAAAGGTTACAGACTGTTTCCTAAAGACACGCACGTGGTGACCCGATTTCATCGTAACATTTGGCACTTTAACCTTGACCACAGATTATCGTTGCGCTCACAAAAAGACCATTAAAGATAGAGATAAATGACATTAAAAAAAAATTGTGTGCATTTCTGATACTCGTGTCAAAAATATGCACATCCGTACACACCTTTCTAGATCACACGTGTTACCCGCATTTTCGGTCGCTTATTTATGACCTGAACTGTAGTTACAGAGATTTTAATGTGCTGGATTTACTGACAGAAGAGGTTTTTGAGCCGCGATCCCGATAAAAGATCTCTGCTCAAAGATACCATTTCCTTGTATTGTCCTCCAGTTCTGATTGGTTCATTGTGTTCTGTACATTTGTTGTGATTGGCCAGATTACTTTGATTTGGTTTTATGATAACTATTTGAAAATCGCGCTGATGAAAATTGGAAAAACGAAAGTAGTTATTATAGCCAACCTTGAGGTTCTCCATAGGTGAGCAGGACAATCATGGCATGAATAACCAACACGTGTAACGTGGCTGCCTTCCCAGCATACTCTGTATCCTTAGACCACTGAGCAAACAACTGATCTTGCATCTCTTGCTACATGAATAGAAAAAGAGAGTTATGTCTGAATGCAACCCCAAGACCGTTCAAATGAAAGCTACTGAGTAAGTCTTTCCTCTGGCGATGTTGATGCTGTACAAAGTTCTTCTGTCTTTGCATTTCCGAATGAAAACTTTATCTTAATATCACAAGAATGGGACGATCAAAGAGTTTAAATTACGATATTAGCTTATCGGTGCTCCAAGCACTGACCATAGAATGGCACGTGGTGTGTTAGGTCCTATATATTCAAGACTCCCAATTAGCAGTTTACCAACATTCATCAACAAACAGTATATTTTTGTCTCGTTAATGCATAGCTGATCCGTAACTTTTCAAAATGCTTGCAACTACAAATTTAGCCTTCTTTTTTTCAATGTTACGTACCCAAGAGAAGTTTCCTTCCTGCATATCAATAGCTTGTTGTAAAGCGATAGTGTACAATCTCAGTAGTGCTTGATAAGTTTCCTCACCAGCCGGACCCTCCTCCAGCACTGGTGTCATGATAGTGGGGCGCTCAATTATTAACTGGGCAATGTCCTGATGGAAGAAACCAAAGCAACAAAGAGTGAGAAAAGACTTCAACATGCAATTGAACTTGTGACGCATCTATTGAAAGAATTACCATAGGATGGCTTCCTCAGTTATTAAATAAATAGATGTGTTGACCTTTGAGTGTTATCGATTTAATCATCCTTCAGCCTGCTAATGACGAATATTGTACATCCATAAGGAATTTTTTAGTTTTTGTAGAAGAATCCTGTTAATTCGGCCACCAATGGGGAAACTTAAATCTAGCCGCATAAACGGTCTGGTTTCGTGTGTCCATGAGCGGGGACAACTGAGATAATCTTCTGACAAAACTCGGAGTTTTTGTAGTTTTACGTTGAGTTTAGTGCAGACCTTCAACTCGAAAGTTAACCAATTTGTAGATCTATGAACATAACAACTAACGGCAGCGAGTGGATACAGTACTCACAATAACTGTTGCTAAAAACTCTTCCTCCCCATTGTCTGTTGCATGCTCAGCCAGGAACATCAGATATGCTTGTGTTCTCTCTGGAATGATCTCAACTTGACATGACTGATGACAAAATACAGTTAACAGTCAACTCTGACAATAATTACAGAGACTTTAAACCTTTTAAGTGCCTTACTAAAGGGCTGGGTGCATAACACCAGTCTTGGAAATCTGACCAAACTTAACAAAGATGATGAACCCAGCTACTTGTAAGCTAAGGTGTCAATCACAAACAAGTATTCTGAGACGACATGATCCTGTTAAACTGAGTCTCAAAATAACATAAAGGAAAACGTGACAGAATTCTGATACTAAGTTAAAGTACATACTAACTGCCACAAACAGAGTTACCTGTCTCAGAGCAAAACAGCATGTAGATTGAACAGTTTCAAAGTGCGGCAAACTTTGTAAATACACTAACAGCCACTTGTAAGCCTTGGAGACTGCACTGCCTGCAGGGAATGATGGGGAAAACAATTCCTCCATAGTGGTTACCATGGCACCGCCCTCCAGCTCCTCCTCACATACAACAGTCACATGGTCATCTACCTGAACTGCACCCTGGGATAGCACTAGTTCAAGGCCCTTGAAGATAGAATGATGTGTATTACAATACATACAATAAAAATAACAAAAAAATAAGGCAGATTAACAGTTCTGAAAATTTGGAACATGCTGTAAAGAAACTGCCAGTTCCCAATTATTGAAGCAATTATTGAAGCTTTTACACATTAAAAATGGTTCTACTTCTTTTCATTTGAGCTCCAATAATTTGTTATACAGTCAACTCTGGCGTTGCGGACACCCCGCTATCAAGAACAGGAGCCAAATCCCAGACCGAAACGTAAAAGAAACGCATGGAAATAACTCCCGATATTACGGAAATGCGGACGCTTTATGTGATCCCAAACTAACAATTTTGTTGTTTTACTCTTGTTCCATCGACATTATGTATTGAATTACATGGAAAAATCAAAAAAATACACACGTGTAACTATTTCAATTAATGCGTCCAAGGTGTCCGTTCCGATCGATCTTCAAAGTACTTCCGCTGCACTGTATTTACATTACTTTCATGGTATTTTACTTGGTTTTGTAATTTCAATGTTCTTGACACACTTGAACCTTCGTGTAGACTTAGCAGTTAATATTCCTTCTTTTTTCGCTCGTAACATTACAGTGACATTTGACAAGTCACAGTTGAAATCGGCTCAATTTCATCCCTCGCCCCGCTACTGCGGACTCTCACAGTTACGGACACCAGATGACTGCCCGAGGTGTCCCCTATAACAAGAGTTAACTATACCTTTCAGTGTTGTGCCATTACATTTATTGCTGACACCGTGGTATCATTGTTGTTGCGGCTAACAGATAACTAAGGTTAAGTTAAAAAGTACAACTAATTATAAGAAAACAGAATCAAATATAGTTCATTGTTTACATTCGATTCTGTTTTATTGTAATTCGTTTCATTTTTTTTGTCTGTCTGTCTGTCTGTCTGTCTGTCTGTCTGTCTATAATGGAGGACCATTTTTGATAACTGAGTTGATTTTCTACTAATATTTTGATCCTGTTTTTGCATTTCTTTAATTTATAGTTAACCGCTAAATTTCAGTAAATTAAACAGAACAGAATGAAATGAAATAAAATAATGTGCATGTACCTTGACAGCAGAATCTCTCTCTGCAGTTTGCACTGATGATAATCTTCTCATGAAATACTCCAACACCTCCCCTGTAGACTCTGCATCAGCATTATCACCAAACAGCAATGATCTAAGTCGCCCCAGGACATGCCGCTGAATATCCTGCACACAAATAACCCAAGTTATTTGACTGTTTACTTCCTACTACACTGTCATGTCTTTTTGGTAGACTGAGCCTAGCATATGTCCAATCTCTTAAAAGGAACCCAATTTGTTGCCAGGTTTAACCTACAGTTTAATTAGTCAGGTTGATAAATGGTAACCATTCGTTCTGGTGAAAGGTTAACGCTTAAAACGTCAGCCCTTGAATCTCTTTACAGTGGCCAATTTACCTTTGGTTATCAACTCTGTTGATAAACCAATCATTCGTTTCTACTTCCCACCAACACAGCACCGCAGTTGTTTCGAAACTAACCCCCGTAACCATTTTTATGTAAGAGACAAGGTACTATCAAGACTCTGGACTAAAATCATCCCTTACTTCCCTAAGTTACTGATAACTCTTGAACATCATAATCTTCAACCCCCCCCCCCCCCCCCCCGAATCACAATTAGACTATTACCAGTATAATTTGGAGAATCTGTGCACCGGTTCAAATTAGCACAAAAAACATATCTAGTAGGTTTGAGTTATTGAGAATCATATCGGAGAAGATCGTAAATCAAGTACAACACAGGGTTTGCATAAGAAGAAAGCACATTCTATTCATTTGCAAGGCACTGTAAAAGGGTTACATACGACTCTTTTATCTTGCAGGTCCTTGGAATAGCCTTCATTTTTTTCTTTGCCATTGTCACCAGTTTTCTCCAGCAGCAAAAATTCACACAGGCACTGAACAGGCAACACATCCAGTGAGCCCTCAGATGATTGGACAAGCTCAGCCAGCCATGGCATGCTTTGGGATGCACCCTTAAAAGGGAGTAAAAATTATTTCTGTAAGGAAAACTTTTTCTCACCAGTTAAAACAATTCACAGCATTATGTAAGATGTAAAGTTATGTTAAGATTGAACAACAACATATCTTAAAATATTTGCCCTACTTGTCTTTGAATAATTTCCAACAGGAAATCAGGTGAACGACTGCGGCACAGCCTCTGACCCAATTTAAGACTCTTGTTTGTTGCTTTGAGCTGATCAATGACACTTTGAGGTGGACGACGACCAGGACCCCTAGAAAAAAGACACAGTAACATCATCATCTTCCAAAAGGCACATTTTTTTTATCCACCTTTTTCATCCTGTAGGCAGCAAAGTGCAAATAAATAATTTTTCAAATAGTTCCATGTGAGAAAAAGAAACAGCACAATGAGAGTGGGAGGGCAGACAGCAGATTAATTTTGTACATATTCTTTCCAAAGAAAGCAGGAACTGAACCATATGGGGGTGTTTTTACTTTACTCGTGAATGTGAAAATTGGTTCATGAAAGAGTAAGGAGTGGAACCTCTAAGAAGAAACCTTATCAAGAACCCCACTACCCCCCCCCCCCCCTCCTGCCTACAGGGCTATATAGAGCTCTGACACTGGCATTTAAATGGTCATGCACACATACACTGGATCCATGCTGATCAGCTGACTCAGCAACAAACTGTTACTTTCTGTGATAGTCACTTTTGTTGTGGCTGCTGCCAGATGCGACTCAAATAGAAGAATTTCCTCCTTTTCTGCCTGTGCCAGCTGAAAAACACATCAATTAACAAACTGTTAGTTTAAATACAAGGATAATGTCATTATAACAGAAAGTTTGTGTGAGTATAAGGGTAAAGAAACATCCAGGTAACCTTCAAGGCCAGAGATCAACTTACTCTGAATTCTGTATCATGAAGTAACTGGCAGAATTACAAAGGTCCCTCTCACAGTTTGGCAGGTTTACCCACTTGTATAGCAGGGAGGAGAGAGCTAATGTGGCACAACATTTTTCATTTAAATCAATTTCAGTCTAATATATACCTTGTGGAAAAAGATGCTGTTAGTTAAATACCTGAAGTTCTTGAGCAAGAATCTCATCATTTTCCTCACTTGTTACAGCAGCAGTTGGTGGAGGAAACGTAAAATTGCTACAAAGTACACAGAAAGTAAATTGTGTTATCAGGGTAAGCAAGTATTTTAAAAGAGCATTTAAAATACCACTGTTGAATGTGCAATGTCATTCTGTTGATGCATGGCTGGTTGTACAATCATATCAGGGAAATTAAAAACATTCTCAATGTTCTCAAAACATTTAAGGAGTTCAAAGTTTTGAAGGAAAACAAACCTAACCAGCCTCCCAAGAACAAAAGCTTCTAAGCAACAAATGAAGCTCTTGAAGACTGTGGTTTAGTGGATCACTGACTTCATAAAATTATTATTAGTTTAGCTTCTTGATTGTCATTCTTAGTCAGATGACCAGTATGACAGCTTCCATAGAGAATGGTTATAAAATGGTATCCACCCCCAACCCCTTACAAATTAAGACTCATAATTTTGAAAATTCTCTGAGGGAGAGGGTCTCAAAAACCCAAGTTTTGAATGGAACTGTAAGAAGCTCAATATTTTGGAATTTCCAGAAGGGTGGGGTGGGGTCCAAACCATAAAAACCTTGTGTGAGTAGAGTAGTGTAACATATTGCAATGTAATACATAAAGCAAAATAATAATAATACATAAAGCACTGTAAACTATATGTTAAAATAAATAGCATATTTTAAGTGAAAAAAAAAAAGAAAGAAAGAAAAACCCTTGCGTGCATGTGTTATGGAGCTATGGCTATTTTCTTGTACAACATAACATACAGTGTACCATACTAACTGCTTCCATTACTGAACTGTAATCAAACATTTTGCAAAATAATGTTCTCTTACTTAGTCATTAACATTTCCATGAGACACTTCAGCATCGGAAAGTTCTCCCATCCGGACTGACCTAATATGGAAAATTACACAACTCAACATACGTACCAAGTCTTTTCATTCATTGCCTTGTATTACTGAATTAACATTAGGCAGGCTGCTTTGGATTGCCGTCAAGCATGCTGTCCAGTGCAGTTTAGCATGGAAACAGTGGAAACAAAATGCTTCCTGTTTGTTGAAGAATTTGTTATTACCTAAACTTTTCTCTTAATCAAGAAGCAATAGCACTGTGTGCCCAACCAAACCACCACATGAGTGAAGTGGGGCTGAGTTTTAATGCAGCTCTCTGAGTGTGTCACTACAGTATAGTGCTATGGTCATAACATACTGGAAGTCATAACCAGGATGAAATACATCTGAAATTGTCTGTGGTTGCCAAGAGGCTGTGCAAGTTTGTGTCAGGATCTGGCCAAGCCATAGCACATGTTTAGTAGGCATTGTTCTTTTAGAAAAACAAAATTATTTCATCAACAGTCAAATTACAAATTAATGTCAAGGTTTTGCTGTGAGTGTGAAAGGGTCATCTTACCAATTGTTGATGGGTTTAGAGAAGCGACGATAGCAAGTAAAATCCATCCCTTCCAATATAAATTTCCAATGGCTAGTTTAGGAGCAGCATAACTGTAAAATATAAATATGATTTAGTACTACATGTAACTGGATAGACATCAATAAGCTGACATACTGCAACCTGGCCAATACTTTTGAATAATTATTGATTTCATGTCTGCTGGAAGCATCACTTTTGGAATTGGAGCAACTGTATTTGTGTACTTTCAAAGTCCTAAATACTTTTTATGGTTTTTATTTGTTCTGACGTTGTTTCATTTTCTGCAATCAACAATAACTTTTCCCTTGTAACAGTAAAATAATGGGTACAAATACAGGTTTTCATTTGGTCTCTTAATACCCTGCAGGAAGGATGATGTCCTTGGGATGATGATAAGCACACAGATTAAGAACAGCATCCAACAGTTCCAAACGACTCACAGAAAGAAATGGGTGCCCTGTGCAAAAGAATTCAAACAATAATTATTAAGACCTGTAAATTGGACTGACCTGATTGTGATCTACCACCACCTCCCCCCCACTAGTGTGCTAAAGGCATACAAGACCTGTAAACTGGACTGACCTGATTATGATCCATCCACCACTGCCTTCCCCCCCCCCCCCCACAACCCACTAGTGTACTGAAGGCATATCTGACCTGTAAACTGGACTGACCTGATTGTTATCCACCACCTACTCCCCCCACTAGTGTGCTGAAGGCATATAAGACCTGTAAACTGGACTGACCTGATTGTTATCCACCACCCACTCCCCCCACTAGTGTGCTGAAGGCATATCTGGCCTGTAAACTGGACTGACCTGATTGTTATCCACCACCCACTCCCCCCATTAGTGTGCTGGAGGCATATAAGACCCATAAACTGGACTGACATGATTGTTATCCACCACCCCCTCCCCCCACTAGTGTGCTGAAGGCATATAAGACCTGTAAACTGGACTGACCTGATGGTGAGCCTTGCGTCCATGCTGATGGTACTTTGATAGCTGCCACTCTTCTGACCAAGGAATCTGCAATTTCAAGCGTCTCAGGGGCAGTGAGTGGCAGCTCATTAGAGAGACCAATGATAATGGTTCTCATTAGTGTATCCTCTTGAAGGGGAACCTCACTCACTATACTCAGTAACAAGCTAATGGAAAAACAGTGCAAGTTTTTATTTTGCATTATATTAGAGTTAAGGCTAAAAACTGAGCTGGGGAATGGGGCATATGTTGGGCAAAATGCTTTGCATTTAACTTCTCTAAAATGTAAGTGAAATATAAAAATATTCTATTAGATGTTCAGAGCAGCTGAAAAATGTTATAATTTTCAATGCCAGTCAATTTCCCTGGTGCCTTGCCCTCAATGATAAACACGATTGTATACATCCTATGAAACACTCCCAGCCTACCAGGCCGAAAGATGAAATAACTTGAACCACTAAGAGTGCATAAAAAGGAGCTTTGAGGGATGAGTTCATCATTATCTACAATCAAATCACTTTGCATTGATCATAAAAATTATTAAAATTTAAATAATTATACAGTAGTCCATTCAAAAATAAAGAAATACTTAAAAAAAATCAATTAAATTTTAAAAACAAGAGACGAGCTTATTACTGAAGCATAATAATATTTACTTATTACTTATTATTATTAATAATTCTTATTTTAGTATGTTTCTGACCTTCTGTCATTCTCTGGTGGCCAGTTATCTTTCCCAACATAGTTTTCCACAGGTTCAAGGAAAAGCACCTTGTTCATGCTAAAAAAAAAATCATATCAACATTTATTCAGTTTTTTATCAAGTATGTCCACACTTCAATTAAAGCACAAACATGCAAGATAAAGATAAAACATTGTCAAAGTTTAGCACTTAGCGCTTACACTTGCTTTTCACAGACTAGATTTATACCATTAAACTAAGTTTCTGAAGGAGTACAATATTTGGCAGAAACTTGACACATGCACTAAAATGTGGAGCAAAGTATTTTTATCTCTTAAAATACTAAGAAAATGATACAGTGGCCCAGCAGATATGCTTAAAGAAGCAACCCTCACTGACCATACAACACATGCACTTAAACAGTAGATCCTACACACTGTACCATAAATCAAACTTGTAGGCATGTAAAATCTTTACCAAGATAAGAAATCTTTTCCACTGGGGTTGAACATTTTTGGGACAACAATATGCAGCCACCAGATGGCATCCCGCTGGATAGTAGACACTGACTTCTGAAATTCCTGCAGGGTTGATACATCTGACAGAAGGTAAAAGAAAAACTGTAACATAATTATTTATAAAGATGTACATCGTGCATTCTAAGTAGCACTCCTTTGTTTTAACATTTTTTGTTCTTTGTTACTGTTTGTTTTTTCAACAGTCAACTAAAATAATATTGTGCTCAAGGTGGAGAGTTAATTTTAATTAGAATGAAATGGTTACACTGGCAAAGTCTGATGTGGCTCTTGGATGTTATTTTGCACTGTATAGTGTAAGCCAGTTAAGGTGTTAATTAATCTCTAGAGACAAAATAACATATTTAAAAGGTGAAACCCAGGCGGTTTACAAAAAACCACGTGGTCTGCAAAACCAAGTGAAAGAAGTCAAGAAGTTCATAAACTCAGTCCACGGAAAGGATTAACAGAATTGTTAGTAAGATTTCCATCGAGGACTTGTTACTTCAGTAATGGACGTTCGCACTAATTATTGTATTTTCTTTTTCTCAGTTTGTCCATTGTAGAACTTTCAAAGAAAAGTTGAGTACAAGAATTTAGATCCTCAGATTCCATTGAGTTGAGTGTTCCGTGGTGAACCTCATACAAGTCCAAAACAGATGTATTTTAAAATGGTATGGCCAAATTGAGAGACTTTTTGGCCAATGGAATACAGTTTGTATGACTGAGCATTTTTTTCGGCCCAACATTAAGTCACCACAATATTGTGTTGGGTCTGAATTTATATTTACTACAAGATTGTGGTTGTCTGTGGTTGTATATTGGGGCTGGACTGAAGTTGACAGAAAGTATCTTGAAAATCTTATGTTAAAGCAAAATACAAATTAAAGCAAAGTTCTAAAACAATAACAATTTTGAACCTCTTTTTTCTCCCCTTGCAGATGCACTAAATGCATCCTTAATGCTGGGTGTGATACTGAGGAAGGTTGCCATGGTAATAAGATCAGCTAAGGACAGAAGCATGCGTTCCTGTAAACAAACAAACATGGATTAATCCTTCAATCGTGAGCTTGTGTAGTATACATTAAGGTCTCATGAGTGTTGCCAAAAACATGCACCTGAAAATTATTTGCTGCCGATAGGCAGCCTTCATATTCTTGAAGCCATCGAGAAATTTTGGTTCGACAGTTCGACCCATCGTTCGCATTAAGAAACAGCATGTCAGAAATCCTGTTATATGGAGCAGTCTTGCCAATTCTAGCCAATCAGCAGCTGTCTTATAAGAAAAATTGACAGGTGCTTGCTCAGCGGAAAATTGCGCTCACTCAGTGGAACATCGCATGTGCTCGCAGCAAGTTATAAATACAGTTGATCAGAGTCAAGGTTTCTCTGTTTTGGCACTTTTTGCTGATCTATTATGATTACTTCTATTCGAGGAAGCTTTCAGTGAGCACTCTAGAGGCCGACAGTGTGCATTTATGTCACTTGCAGCTTTGCTTTTCAATCGATCGAATTCAGTCGATTTATGGACACAAATAAATATCGATGACATCTTGTGTCATGGACATCGCATGTTTTTACATGCACTAACCAATAAAATGGTACCCGATTCCAATAGTCTTTCAATAGAGGAGTTGCAGGAGGTGGCAACCTCGCAGAACAATGTTGAGTACCGTTTAAACTACAACAAATTTTATCAAAGGCGCATTGATCACTCATTTTGTAGCAATGGGCCATTTTGCTCACAGAAGCAGGTAATGTATTTTCCGATAGTTCAAATGCAATGTTAGTGCTTGATGGTTACAGTGTATGTGATGGCTGTTATCAAAAAATCAGATTTTTTGTACCTATTTGATTCACATGCATGAAATTTGCTGGGAATTCCTGATAAAAATGGAACTGCTGTTGTTTTAAAGTTTTCTGAATTAGATGAATTTCAAAATCATGTAGAAACTTTGGGACATTGTCTGAATGTTAGGATATTTGAAATTGCATCTGTCTATATGCATGCTAATGTTTGTGCAGCTCAATTATCTGAACAAAGTCATGTAAATGGTGTAGAAACAATTACTGAACTGTCAGTAAGTGGTAAGAAACGTGATGAGCAAAAACAGGCAACACTTGCTAAACGAAGGGAAGCTTATCAAAAGAAAAAAGCATGCGAAACTGAAGCGCAAAGACATGCAAAACGTGCTTTAAAGAAAGAGAGAATTATGAAAAGAGAAAAGCATCAGGCATTGATGAGCAAAGACAAGCTAGACATGCTAAGACATGTAACCATGTAAGTTATATTTTTGTTGAAATTCTCATTGTCGTATTTGCATTCAAAAACACCTTTAATGGCAGCTCTCACTTCTCAACGAGAACTGCTAGTCTAACTCATATCTTAAGTATCTCACTTGCTGAACAATTTTGCTTTTAAGGCAAAAATGCACTACTGTCTGTCATGCCCAAACCCCTTCAACTAGTTAAGAGATTTTAACATGTACAATAAAATGGAGATGTCTATACTAGGAATCTTCATCTTCCAAAACTCTTGTCAAGATATTGTCTCACGCTACAATCATGGACAAAACTTGTTAAGAAAACTGCAAATTTTGCCCATGTATTTCAATCTACCCTTAAGAAAACACCACCTGGAGAGTAGCAAATTTTCACTCCCCCTCCCCCTAACTTAATGTTGTTTTGAAGGCCGGACAATGTCCCAGCCTTTTTTTTTCAGTGGTAGAGCAACATTTATGAGGGGGAGGGGAAGGGGTTTGTTGTTAACAAATCATTGAAGGGATTGAATTTGGAGACCAACTAGAAGTTTCTTAACAGTTTTGTCCATGATTGTAGCATCAAACACACTTACAACATTAACCCTGGTATAAATCCCATAGGTTCCTTCCCAGGAGTACAAAATGAATGGCAATAACACTATGGAATCCCACAGTACTTGTGATCCTATATGATTTCATAGTATCCTGTAAACCCATATGGGACACTCCTAGAATCATACGCAGGATCCTAAGAGGATTTCATACAATATTGCAAGAACTCGCTAGACTTCTGTGGCATATCTCTTCAAATTGGTTGGGGCACCAACCTTCACCTCTGTACAAATTGAAAACCTTTTTTAGGTTTTTTTTAATTTTTTATTTATTAATTTATTTATTTATTTATTTATTTATTTATTTTTTTGAAAACCTTTTTAGGTTGTCAATAGGTGGTTTTGATGTTCAGATCTTACTGTAAGCTGCTGACCTTAATAGAAGCTTCCAAGTCCCTGAACTGACTCTCTGTTCTCTCCTTCATGAATCCACGGCACAAAGCAACAAAATCCATATCATGTCTCAGTGCTCTAACAATCTCCCTCAAAAGGGCACGTGATGCTCGCAGATAATCATCCCTGAAAAAAAAATTCAAATGAATGTTGTTTCTATATCAGGTGATCACTGATGCAAAATCAGACCATTGCGTATTCAATAATGTCTTTAAGTATAGTTAGATAGATAAAGATAGATAGATGGATGGATAGATAGTTTATTAAATCACTTCGCAGCCTCATGGCTGAATTATGTAGATTTTACAATGGAACTATAATAATAAAACAATAAGATAATAATCAATAGATAATAAGATATAAGTTATAAAAGTTATAAAAAGTTATTGTAGACCACACTTTAAACATTAATCCATTTTTAAAGCATCACTTTGAATGCGACTGTAAATGTTTGAAAAGTCAAACGTGAGGGTACGCAGGTCAGTGCATGCTCCCCAATGATCAGGGTCACGCGGGGTAGTCAGACAGATTTGGCGGTACCATTTTTACTTTACGGCACTTTGTTTTGTAAACAGTTGTAAAAAGCAGCTCTAAACATTTGTTATTGTCATTTGGTACGTAAATGACATTGTATGTTGGATGGATGTGGGAATTTTTCTTCCTTTTCTAGGATGGTTGCCACTCACAGGGTTGCCATGGTAACAGATTCACAATTATCTTGAAGAATTGTGTTGGGTTCCACCAACCTTTCAGCCACCCCCCCCCCCCCCCTTCCCCCCATTCCCCACACACTTCAACTGTTGCCGATGAGTACAATTCCATAATTTTTATTGACTAGATTATAATGACATTAATTTTATTGCTACTAGACAGACTTTTTTCAACATTACTTACTTGTTTGTCAACAAGTCTTGAAATACCATGGCAAGCAACTGCAAAGGAATACCAGTAATTTTATAGTCATGATAAAGTCATCACGGCAATTTAAAAACTTACAGAATGATTCATTCTATTTTAAAAAAGTTCAAGCTCATCTTGAGAAATACACTCAATTTCAAAATTGGCACTTGTCAAAAATCTATTTACCAATTTAACACCAAAAAAGAATTGGCTGATGATGAATCTGAATTTTACTTCAAAAAAATATTTATGGTCCACAATTAAAAAAATGTGGTTTTAAGTTTAAAAATTGAGTTGAGTTTTAAAAAATAAGGTCCCATCCACACTAATGCGTTTTCATTTAAAAATTCATACTTTTTGATACGTTTTCACCTTTCAACCACACTAAAATGCCCAAAAATGCCAATGAAAATGGAGACTTTCGCATACTGTTACAAAAGTGGAGACGTTTGAAAACGTAGTGTTTTGAAAACGCTCTGTTTCTAGGGCGAACAATTGAAAACTTGTACTTTTGAAAACGGTGACGTAAAAAGCGTCACATGCCATCAGTTCCAGTCCAAATCGGAGCCTCTATCCAAGATGGCGGATGGTTAGATACATGTCAGCTCTAAGAACACAATAACTGTTTTTCAACCACGAAGCAAGAGAGCTGAAAACAACAGTTACTGCAAGTAGTAATAGCTCTTGAAAGCGAGAGGTAACAATGACCACCTTTGTAAAGACATGGATCTATTAGACTCATATCCGTAATAAACAAACAACCTGCAATCTCACTGCAGATAATAGCACAAGCATGAAATCACGAGCAATGAAATCCACAGATCCTGTGTCTTCAAAGACAACAATAATTATTGTTACTGCATCCTGAAAGCTTGCAGTTAATCTGAGCCAATAAACCTAAATAAATGACACAGAGCTAGCATACACAATGGTACATAAAAACTAATCCTAACAGCTCAGAATGATCATGCAGTAAGGAAACCTCCACTCGGTATATTTGAGTATTTCTCTTCATGATCAAAATAAACATCATTAAGCAGAGCTAACCTATGAAGGCTTTATTACCAAGTTTATTTGCAAACTGCAGGAGTCTTGCAGTTCCATCACCACGTTTTAATTTTAATTGATCCCAATAGACAAAGCGAAGTGGTCGCTAAAAATGAGCTTGTAGAGTAGTTGTTCAGCTGAGCTATGCAAGTCTGTTGGAAATCTGCTTGCCTATACACCTCACAAAAATGGGCTATTAACGTAGACAATGTTTACTGATATTCTTCTAATCTACCGAGCAAAATTCTGAGATATCACAAGAAGCTGAATAGAACTGTTCTTCTGAACTTTCTATCAACCTTCCCAAGGACAGAAGAAAGTCTTCCAAGTTGGAAGCCATCGCATCATTTTGTTTCTGACCATGCGCAAGACCACACATAGCCTGCACACAACTTCCTTGTGTGATGTATCATATGGACTCACCCTTACTTCCAGTTGAGACACTACTCAGTGTCCACTTTCTCTTGACTACTTTTTTTTTTCCTTGTTAATTTTTCTGGTTGACTGCACTTTTACATCAGTCTTATTTTTTCCAAACTTAACTCAATGTTTAAACTTGAAACCACATATTTTTTAAATTGTGGACCATTACTATTTTTAAATTCTATTTAGTCGACCAATTTTTTTTAATCTCACTGAATATTTCTCCAAAGTTAGTAAGTCACTTCTTTTTGGGGGGTTATTTTTGTCCACAATGAAGCTCCATAATCAAAATCATCAAAATAACAATTTTACCTGACATGCATTTCAGGAGTCTGACATACATTTCTTATTATAATTATAAAATTTTAACATAAACAAGTGGACCTATAAAGTGTGACAAACCTTGGCTGCCATTTCTTGGTTGTTTTGGAACAAAGTACTCAACAGAGTCATATTGTTTGGATTACGAACATTGGATAGTTCATTGTAGATCACATGTTTCAGCACTGTCCCTAAATTCTCAGAGTGCTGATTGGATAATTCTCTGCAAAGAGAAACCAAGCAAAACAAATGTAGATATTTAACATAAAGGTTAAGACTGTGAATTAGACAGGTTGGTGAAATGAAAGTGATGAATCAAAAATAATGGGATGGGTTTGAGTCTAACTTAATCTACATGTAGTCAATTATTAGTCCCTAGGGATGTATATTTTGGTAGCTATTAGCTACTAATAAAATTATAATACAATTGAAGAGCTGGTTGCATAAAGGGCCTATGTTGAATTGTTTTTCTCTCTTTTCCATTCATTCAACAAATGATCCCCTTTTTACTGTTGGAGTTTTGTCCATAAAATCGAACTGAAATTTGATGTACAGTGTAGCCACTTTACGCACCCAGCTTTTCAATAAAAAATAGCACCATTAACATTTACAGAAAATATTCCAGCAAAACACTTCACATTGCCACATACTTGATACAAGCCACATAGTGGTTTGCAAGAGGTTTGGTCTTGAGTCTCATTCTTATCAGATTACTTATCACTTCAACATCCTCACTGCTGTGACTGTTACAGTTCAGAGCCAAAGACATGAGCAGCTCCTGAGCTGGCCGAGTCAGCTGCAATAAAACAAAAAATATAAACTTTATACTATATAATAGACATGTAGGGAACTACAATCTTGGACAAATTAAAACGAAAAATTAAACCCCCCCTCACCCCAAAATCAATGATGAATTCGCGCGCAAAGAAAAACGCGCCATTTTTCCATCATTGAAATGGGGGGGAGGGGTGGTCTTCATTTTTCATTTGATCTGTCCAAGATTGTCCGCCGGCCTTAAACGTGACAAAACAAAGGGAGTGACTAATTAGTAGATTATTTGTCAACACATTTATCAGGCTATATCAACTGTGTCTGACGCAGTCACGCGAGTCACAACCTGAAGGCGGTATCTGTGTTTAGGTATTACAAGTGCGATATTTTGGTAACAGAGAGTAAATAAAATATGCAATTGTTTGCACAATTTTCCAAAAAGCACTGAAAAACCCTCAGACAACATGCCCTCGGGAAAAGAATATCGGAAGAAACAAAGGCTTCAATCAGAGTCGTAAAGATGACTACAAATCGCCGAACGCTTTCAGGTCTCTTCAGCAAGTGTTCACCACGTAACGAGCTCAAAATACAAGGACGTACATGAGAGCAGGAGACATTTGAGCGGCAGAAAGAAAAAGCTTACTCCTGAACACGAAGCGTCGATTCTTAGAACCATTGAAGAGTTAAGAGAGCAAGAGGGTTCATTTTCTTCGCAGCGCCTGATGGAGCGGACAGGAATTCGTCATGTCACTGATTGAACGGTTCGGCGTTTGTTACATAGGAACGGGTACTTCTTCCTGCAGGCTCGTAAAAAGGGACTAATGAGCCAAAGCGACAAAGAGAGAAGAGTAGAATTTGCTAGACGGATCCAATCAAATTACCCTCAGAGTGTCTGGACGGATACTATCGCGTTTTACTTAGATGGGGTCTCGTTTATTTACAAGATCAACCCCATGGACCAAGCCCGAGCACCCAAAGGGAGACTATGGCGAAAAAAATCCGAAGGTTTAAACCAAGGGTGTTTGGCTAAGGGAAGTAAAGTCAGAACAGGAGGTAAAGTTGCCATGATGATGGTAACAATAACTCACGGTGGAGGAGTAATAATTTGCGAGAGATACGAAAAAATGGATGCAAAATATTTTGCATCGTTTATTGACCAACACTTTAACACCACGTTTGAACGATCTGCCAAGGGATTGACTCGCCTCTGGCTGCAAGATGGTGATCCTAGCCAAAACAGTAAAATAGCCCGTGAAGCTATGGCTCGTTGTCACTGCGAACTATTAAAAATACCGCCGCGAAGTCCCGATTTAAATCCTATTTAAAGAACATTTTTCACATTGCTTCCAAAAAGTTGGAAAAAGATGCCCTGAACGAGGGCATCACACATGAGTCATATGAAGAATTCTGTGATAGTGCAGAGAACAATCAGTGGTATTTCTCAGGAGTTGATCGATAAAACTATCCAGTCTATGAGTAGTCGCAACTCCGGCATAATACAAAACAACGGAGAACGACTCAAATATTAACTCCTTGGGTCACAGTACTCACTGACCAGCCATCGTCTACTGGAACTGTTTCCGGAATGATACTTCAAACGTTTTATTGACGGTTGACGATGTATTTTGCACGATTTATGGCTGGTTTTGAATGGTTTCAAACAGTTTTGGATGATTACGGCTATCAGTAAAATATATTTGATTTGTCTCTCACTGCAACAAAACCGTGGTAAATTGGGTAAATCGTTGCTAACAGTTTGTAAACCTTGCCAATAGAGACTTTCAAATAAGAAAATCGTTGTAACTTCTTAAGAATTGAAAAATATCAATAAATTAAAGTGTTTACAGTCTTTCTTCAAGGTCTTCACTGTAAACAAAGACAGTTTAAGAACTTTAAATTCACAAGAACTTGAATGTGTAGATGCAATAGCACATGGGTTCAGCGTGTGTATTGCGTACAGTGTGCTGAACGTAGATGTTACCTCTGGTTCGAGCCCCTCTACTCCTCATCATAATCTTTTTTTTTTTATCTCTCTAGACTTTTCTTCTTTTCTTTTTTTCTTTTTTCTAGTTTTCCACCAGTCTAGTTTACAGCTGCCAGCAAGTTGATTCACACGCGCTTTCGCCCGTAAGCACAAAAAAAAAAGAAAAGAAAAAAGAACTTGAAAAGAAAATGGTTTTCCATCTCAAGTATGAGAGCCTCCCTTTTCTTTTATTCATTAACATGTATTCACTTCCCGGTACCTTCATAATACCACTGGAATGTAATGTTACAATATAGCTTGAATTGAGTACAAGCGTGTTTTGACAGGTGCTTTTTCAATTTTCCACTTCTTTATTTGCCTTGCAAAAATTTTATAACACTAAGGCTGCAATAACTCAGCCTAATGCGACGATAGTCATGACACGCAATTATGCCTACCATCTCCATATTAATAGAATACACACGACACACACTTTATCAACACTTCCTTTTAAATACAACACTTCTGTGACGTTTTTATTTCCACACAGGACCACTGTTTTCGTGTGGTTAAGTTTCTTTGCGCTAGGTTTAGTTTTAAAAGCGTGATTGCAGGTTTCATCTTATAGTATTTGACCTATGAAGCTACTTGTAACGTCAGTGTGAACGTCGGACAATCTTGGACAGATTTAAATGAAAAATTAAACCCCCCCTCCCCCCAAAATCAATGATGAATTCGCCCGCAAAGCAAAACGCACCATTTTTCCATCATTGAAATGGGGGGGGGGGGGGGGGGGTGGTCTTAATTTTTCATTTGATCTGTCCAAGATTGTAGCTTGGTATTAATAATGAGGTTTTTATGACATACACATGGCTAGCTGCCCTGCATGGGTACTAACATCGTAATTGTACCTCACCCACTAAGGTAACTACTCTTATACACGCGAGTGTCCTATTTGTCCTTGATTTAATCATATTAATCAGCCTTGTAATCTTATTTTTAGTTAAACCCAATAAAGTTGAAACAGAAAATATTGTAGTTTAGTGGTGTCTGTTCTACGTGGAAGTTAGTATTCAGAAACACCTTTATACTGCAGGAAATCACTAATAGTTACCTGTGTCCTACATAAAACATATAATAAATCATAATGAGGGTTAATGAACACATTATCACAACATTAATAAGCAAACAAGCTTTACCTTTGGGTTCTGCAGCCACATCTCAAGCCTCTGTGATACCAACAACCTTATCTGACTGTAGCCACATGTGACTGTCAGGAGTTTCAAGAGGTTACGAGTGATACTGTCCAGTGTCTGCCGTCTTGTTAACTGGTCATGAACAAGTTCAAGGATGTAGGTCTGGATATTGTGTTCAACAGAGGCTGACATAAACCTACAAGTAAAAGTACAGAAATATTATATCAACAATTATATGGACATAAAATGCAGTATAACACCTTAAATTCTTCTGGTTTCTAACTTAAACAAATGGTGCAAAATTGAGCATACTTTCAGTGGGATACCCTAGCTCTATAGTTCTCCTTTTTATGTACCAACATTTACTAAGATTGTGCCCCTTTGAATTTCTTATTCTTCAAAGATAAGCCTTAGCCAGGAGGATACAACCTGCTACCTGTTCTTACCATAGTCTATTTCTGTGATCTCAAAAAATATTTTGCTACCTTTTCACATACTGTAAAAGACAATGTACTCCTTCCAGGCAGAGCTTAATTTCATGTTGATTCTTAAGGTTTAATTTTTTTTTATTCTTTAAACATGTGCAGAAATAACTAAATTCAAACAAATGACAAAACGGCAGCACACAGGTACAGAGACCAACAAAGACTGTATCAGGCAAGAGTACTGTTAACCCTTTCCCGCCCGAGGGAAATGTCGAATTTTTCTAAATCGCTAACTATGAACTGGGAGACCACATGTGATATACCATCTAAAAGGTATTTTCTGGGGTGTGCTATAAATCACACCAACAGAGACGGAAGAGGTCACATATTAGAGTGAGAAAAGTCCAAAACGAAAGAAGAAAAACAGTGAAAATTTTCCTATTCGTTGTACATACTGGGTATCCCCCTAAACTATAGCTTAATATACAGCTCTCAGTGCATTGCTTGTTGTAAGATATCAACTGGACCCTTAATGTACAAAGGAAAAAAAATCCAAAACTTTGAGGGGTGGTAAATCAAGTCTCATATAGGAGGGGGGCGTGATTTTATGCCTTCAATTTATAGATCTTTCAAAGATCTTTTCGTTGTGCAAATTTCACACAAATTGACCAAATACTGAGCCCATTATTGCGTCTTGTGCCATATGGCACTCTTGGGCTGGAAAGGGTTAACAGCTTGTTGGCAGGTTTCTTACCTTGATATGACCGGGATGGAGTCTTCTTCAAGCGACGTGGATGTCTCCATCTCTTCAACAACTTCTTCTTCTTCTTTTGCAGCAATGGCTATAAACAGTGTAGTAAAGTTTTGTCATCTATGAAATCACAAGTTATTCATTTTTTAACGGAGAAACAACTACAACAGTAGCTCAGTGGTTAGAGCATCCGACTAGATCATGGAGGGTCGTGGGTTCAAATCCCATCTGGGACTCGGATTTTTTTTCCCGAGTCCTCGTTTCTCCCTAATTCACATTTAATATTAATTTTTTACCAGTTGTTATCTAAAGTTTTCTCTTTGTGTGTTTTTTTTTCTCTTTTGTCATTTTCTTGACTTGGACTTACATTAGTACATTCAATTGTGTAATTTGTGAGGGAACCTAAGTCTTAAATAAGCCTCGTGGTTTCTTTCAGGTGTCCTTGTTGTAGGTTAAAATGAATTCCAGGTTAAAATGATTTCAACCTACAATGCAGGTCAAAAGTGTTGGGACACTTAGCGAGATACTACTGAAATAATCTCCCCCCACCCCCTCCCCCCCAAGCAATGTTGAGATTTGACACTACAACACAGATTTCAACAAAAATACTGTTTATCTGGTTGATTTGTATTTTCCTTTGTTTCAGATGTAAATTACCCAACCTTAAACAAAGGAAAATACAAATCAACCTAGGTTGAAATCATTTTAACCTGGATTCATTTTAACCTACAACATCCTCACAATAAATGTATTGTAAAGTATGGAGAAACAAACAAGTAAATAAATATTCTCTCTCTTTAGTGATGCCTGCTAATATAATGAGTTAATTTAAAGTTTTATGAAGAAATAATGATGCAAGCAAAGATCACCCTCAATAAGCAATTTAATACTGTATACACCAATTTGATTCCCTCACCTTGAGTTCCACTAGGCCCAGCCTGCTCAGCTGCAGACTGTTTCCCAGTTGGATCACTTTGTTGCCGTGCCAATGTCCGTGGCACAGTTTTTGTACCAAAGGCAGTCCAAATATTCTCCACAAAACTACGGCAGTGTTCATTATCAACCCATACCCTGTCTCCTAGTGCATCCTCAACATAGACTTTGACAAATGACTCTGGCCAGTCATCTTCATCTTGGAATGCAAAGAGCAGTATGTTACATGCCATCATTGGCACCAAGGCACTTGTTCCTTTGTTCGGCTTCATGTTCAAGGCACCACCCTCACGCTTCAGTATATTTGTGAGTGCCTAAGAAATAATGATTATTTACTTGCTTAGTATAAAATGATTTGAATTATAACATGACAAAATAATGTAACTTGCATAAAAAAAAATCCATACAAAAAGAAGGATTTGCTGCCATCTACAAACTGACCTCAACAACTCTGTTGGACAAGAACAACTCTGGTTTGTCTTTTGCCAGGTATAACAGGTTTATGTACAGGATAGCATCTGGTTTGGCCTTGTTAGACTTCAGAGTTTTTATAGCTCCTAAGAGAAGAGCGTCAAGTCTCAACTTGTTTCCACTTGCTTCTGCATCAAGAATCTGATCCTCAAGTTCTGATGGAATCACTGATAAATAACAATAATTATTATTGAAATCATTGAAATAACAATTTTATGACATGATGAAATAAATATGGAAAACAGGGCTGGAAATAACTTGCTTATTGGCGCTGGTCAAGATGACTGGCCACATAAATTTTAGCTGAGACATACCTTGTTTCTGGCCAGAAAGTAATGTGCAATTTTCCTTAACTACACAATATTAATACCCTTCCCTCCATCCCCCCTTCTTTTGTCATACAACAATGTAGTCAAATTGCAACTTGGACTCCATATTTTCATTGATCAAACAAATTTTAACGTACAATAACACTTGTGTGCCTTAGTTTGGGAGCCCATGGACTGCACTTTATGTAAATAACCAAGTAATAACAAAATTGTACTGCTTCCCCATCACATTGTGGGGTTTAATAGTATACTGGTTTATAGCTGAGGCTTAATAAGGCTAAGGGTAAAATAGGAAACTAAAACTTTGCAAAAAATTTCATTCGGAGTCAACTGTGAGTGATAAGATTGATTCACCAGGACAAAAGTAAACACTGAAAATGTTGCTTACACACCAGCAACAACCACTGACTTAGAGTCTACTGAGTATTACAATGCTTGACATATTTCTATATTTACGTTCAGTTGGATAAAGCCAAAATAGCAACTTCAGTAAGATTGAAAGCCCCTACTCATGGCAGAAGCCATCATTTGGACATAGAAAGGAATTGCTTGCTGAATACACTAGCAAGATTTCGATCACATGCAAGGCAATCAAAATTGTCCACATGTATCAAGTTTCATCTCAACATGATGCGAGGAACAAAATTTACAGAGCTTCGTAGAAGAAACACTGGACGCTTTTTTGTCGATTGGCAACCACGTAAAACCATCAAAAGAACGTGCACTTCCACCTTTCCATTGCTTCACTTATCAAAAGGAATCAGAGTGCATGTGTAATTTAAGCTTAGAACATAAGCTCACATTTAGCTGTTCAATTCACGAGTTTGTGCACAGAGTGCTTTCATAACTTCCAGTGTGAAGCTGTAAAAGTGAAATTTAAATTATTAATTTGCTCATTGTTGACAACAAAATTTGCGAAAATGCCATGACAAATAAAACGCGAAGTCAATGATTGTGGGTGTTCAAACTAACTTGTGTACAGGATAACTAAGGGGGGAACTTTTTTAAGGGCTAGTTCACACGAGCAATGTAAGTGCAAGCATGAGCAAACACACGCTTGAACTACCACAACGCAACCACAAATGCCAATGCAAGAAATGGAAAATTTTTCATTTCCTTGCACTTGCATCTCATTTCACACGTGTGAACCAGGGCAACGCAAAGGCAAACCCAAATGTAAGATGAAAAATACTCTTTCCATGCCTCCACGGTTTACGTTCAAACCAAGATGGCATCCTCCTCCGCCATTTTTAATCTTGTTCTCAGAGTCCTTGTTTCCTGACTGCTGGTCTAGGGTAAACCGTACTCTGGGAACAAGATTGCCTCCATCTTGGGATACTGAAATACGTGTGCATATCTCATTCTGTTTGCATTTGCATTTTATGTGTGACTGTCATTTGTACTTGCTCTTGCATTTGCATTGCACGTGTGAACCAGTGTTAAGTTGCGACCCGAAGTTCGCAGACTGCAAAACGGTCAGGGTTTTTTAAGGCCAGAGAAAATTTCAAAAGTGCAGGAAACGTAACTGGACTGATCACATGACCGAATTTTTTCAACGCGGTCTGTCCTCAGGGCATCCCGCATAAAAACAATCTTAAGAGCAGTTTGAAACTTTCATAAATTTTGGAGTAAAATAGCCAGCAATGCAAATTAAGAACATCAAGCTTTGAAAACCGTAACCTACAAATTGAAATGTTTGACATAAATTTTAGATAGTTTTACAGCACAAATGTAAAACGCAGTTAATGGAGCGTGACACTCAATGCCCTGTGGGCTTTAACTGTTTGTTAAAATGTATCAGTTAACTGTTGTACCTTTATCTTTATCTCTTTGTTGTCGCTTTAATTGTTAGGATCCATTGTAACATTTCGTAACTGTCTTGTTGTAGTTTATTTCATGCCTGCTAAGTGGTTCGATTGGTGAATACCCCCATTCATGTCTGAGTTCTTATCTTGCAATGTCTAGCTTTCTATGTTACGGCCTTTCCAATTGGCTTAGGCTTTGATCACTGTCGAACTATATAAATGTACTGTACAAGGTTTCAAGTCGCATTTCTGGTATGCTCAACTGTCTGTAAATCAAGTTTGTAAATTTACCTTCCCTCCCTCCCTGTAGGGGGTCTTTGTACTAATTCAATAAACTTGGGGGACACTTCTCTAGGAGGGTGGCGGTTAAGTCTGCGCAGCGACTTCCCCAAGCAAGCTCAATTTATTGTTTTTCTCATTTTCTACTAGCCAACAGTCTTGTCCGATCCAGCTCTGCTGGGGAGATAGGTGAGGCCCTATAAGTCGTCTAGTCACTAGGTGTTTGCGCGTTGCTGGCCTGAGGTTTCAGCTCGTAGTGCTGCCGCAGTAGCGCGTTGCTGGCCAAGGTTACAGCTTGTAGTGCTTCTAGTTTTTTCTGACCTGCCAATTCTCTTCTAAATTGGCGCGTCGCCTCAAGTATGCTGCCGCAGCAGTGTGTGGTCCTAGGTTGCAGCTCATAGTGCCAAGAAGTGAGGCCTTGAAATGGTCACGCAAGCGAAGTCGCCTGTCGTGCCAATCACTGAGCGGTGTCCCCCCATTATGCCAAAAGGTGTGGTTGTCTTGCATTTAGTCATAGTTTGATCTTAAATCAGCCAAGCAAATGTAGTCTCAACAAAGTTAGCTATACATTATCTGGAACAGCGACATTAATCATGAATTTTTGTAATTTTACAGTGCAGACACTTCAACCATGAATGTTTAAGACTTTGTTTGGACATTTTTTTTTTTCACATGCTGTCCAATCAGCAACATTCTAGGAAACAATCAATCTAACATTTTTTTACAATGTCCAATCATGAGACAGGTGCATGGCGCGCAAGATTTATTTTTGACGACAATTCCTCGAAAAAAATATAAGATGGCCTATGGAGCAGCAAATTTCGCCGGTAAGAAAAATGTCTTTAGTTAATACCTAGATTCACTTTTTAACTCGTGAATGCGCGTATGGGTAATGGGTATGGGAATGGGTAATTTACATCTGAAACAAAGCAAAATACATATCAACCTAGGTTGAAATCATTTTAACCTGGGATTCATTTTAAGCTACAACATATTCACCCCATCTAAACACATACAAATTTGGTTTTAACCAGGTTAAAAGTTCGGAGTAATTGAAATAATTATTTCAATTACTCTGAACTTGATAATGGATTATCATTTATTTTCACTTGCCTAAAAATTTTTTCGTGCATGACCTTAAACATGCATGTAAGTTTGGAGACACGGAGTAAAACTTAAATGTAAGCATGGTTACACATGGCATGTTAAATATGTTTATACACTGTACTAAAAAAAATGGCGAATGGTACATTTACCCATAATTCTTGGCATATGAAATCCCTAAAAACACTCATAAAAATCTACAGAAAAGTTCTATAAACTTCAAACCTAGCATACACAATGTTAGCACATGGACGAATTTCACAAACAAATATGTCTTTCTACGTGCCATTTGGCTGTGCCAGGTTTGCAAGGTATTATGGTAAAATGTGTAGCTGCCATCTTACTTCAGCTTGGCATGTACACTGTAATTAAATAGTTATCAAATGAGTAATCTGACAAACCTTCAATAGGTGTCACTTGACTCAATGACTGAGTGCTAGTCCCAGACCTTTTAATACTCTCACCATCTCCAGTCCTGAAGGAATGCGGAGGATATGTAGGAGAAGAGAGCTTGGGTTTCTTTGCTCCTCCAAGGGGAGTTAGTGGACTGGATGGCTCTCTCTTCCGGTCAGAAAGCGATGAGCTTCCTGGCTTTTTTGAAGTAAGAGGTTGCGGTGGTTTAAGTGGCTGGAGTGGTTTGAGTGGCTGAAGAGGTTTAAGCTCACTTTCAGAAGTCCTGGATCCTCTACTACCTGTGAAAAAGACACAACCCTTGTGTGAATTCACATGCTAAGCTAATTAACACTTAAACAATTGATTTTCTGAATCTGCTTATCAAGGGACTCACCAAGTGCAATGAAATCTCCAGGAGGTGGATGACCTATGTAGAAAAAGAAGAATATAAATAAGCTTACTTACATATGCAGATAAGTGGCCCTTAATTTAGTGTGATCCCTCACACAGACTGTCATAGATAGATAACGAGATGCCGTAGATAATAAGATGAAAAATGCACAATTTTCATTTTTGATGAGTTGCACAATAAAATTATTTATTATCATCCAGGATAAAATATCCTGTGCACAAAGCTCTAGCCTACTCAGACAAGATGATTGCTCAGATCTTTGCATAACCAGGTACATTTGCGTGTGGTCCGCAAATATCATGGGCTGGAGGCCATGGGCAGTGATAATATCTTCAATGGGCGTGACGTAAAGAGAGAACAACAGTGGACCAAGCACCGCAGATCAACTCAGGGTATTGATGTATTGCTGCCTTGTATTACCTCTATAATAAATTGATCACAGACCAATGTTCAGGACTAAGAATTATGGGGGTTGCGCTTTTTCATCTTGTGCACTAGCACTATGGAACAGTCTCCCTCTTGATGTGCGGAGAGCCCCATCAGTCGAGACTTTTAAAGTTAGTCTAAAATCGTTTTAAATTAATAATGAACTTTAGTATCTTGTCATTCTATGCATGTCATTAATTTATTTTATCTACTTTTATCAAATTTGCTTTTATTGATATAATATATTGTATTTCTTTTTAACCCATTATGCACCAGCCGTTTCCAGAGGTTTTCCAAAATTCAGCAAAATTGGCAAAGTGGTTATTTCCTACCCCATGTGCAGTAAAAATACATAACTTACAGGGCAAAAAAAAAAACAACACCCCTTTTGTCTAAGATAGTTAAAATTACTGATAATTATGGAATAAAATACACTAGTTGCCAAAAAACAAACTTGAAGGTAAAAATTTCCGAAATTTCGATGAAATTTGATCTGCGCGTCACATGGGTGAAATTTGATCCGTCTCGAGAGCATGTGTTTGTGTACGCAAGATTACACAGTTGTCACATTTTCTCAATGAAAATTGAAAGAAAAAGACACAGAAAGCTTTTCTAAATGAAAAATTTATTCAGAAAAGTCTTTGTTTACGCCTTAGAAAAAAATGAGTAAAATTATAAATGCGACACGAAAGATGCGCAAGCGATTTGAAGGAACAACAAGTCCATTTCGAAGCAAATTTATCAACCTGTGCGGGGCACATTTTTCAAATATTTCGCAAAAACTGTTCAAAGTACAAAGAATCAGTCAATTAAAATAATATTTCAGTACACATTCACAATCAAACCCGTAATTTTTTGGCTGTTGAATTCCCAGAAGTGCTCAAAAATTTCACAGAAAGTCTGTGGCCAGAATTATGATTTAAGCTGTCTGCTCGCTCGTCGCCTGGATAAAACAACAATTCGTACTCTAAGCGCAATTTCTTCGCCATTATTTCTCGGATTTCCGCTGTCAAAACGGTTGAGTATTCCTTAGTAGTTCTTCTTTCGATTTACCATTACAAAAAGCTGTGTTTTCCTTCGGAAAATGTGAAAATCGGCGACTAAACATTTAGCCCCGTGGCCCACGAGGCAACAAAAAAATAAAAAGCTCTTTTGTCTAGGTCCCCCTAAGACCTAAAAAATATATGCGAAGTAATTGGATTCTGATTGGTCAGTCCTTTCTGAAGACAATGAGAGCAATAGGGTCCCGACAAAAAATTCCCTTCTAGGGGAGGTAGGCTCCAAACGCGAAGTGTGCGCGATTGTGCCCGAAATCACAGCCGGTTTTGGCTGGCACAGTGCGTAACGGGTTAAATTGTTGTACAATGTAAGAGCATTGAGATTTTAATGTAATGTGCCAGAAATAAATAATTATTATTACGATGATTATTATTATTATTATTATTATTATTATTATTGGAAATAATGTGATGGAATATGATAAGCCTGGTGAATAAATGAGAATGATGTATTAATCAGTAAATGACACAGGCATACTGGGAAAAAACATCTGAATGCTCCTATCAGGAGTCGAACCTAAGACCTTCCAATTACTAGTTCGGATGCTCTACAACTGAGCTACAGGAGACTCGTGGGAGCTAAGGCCATTAAACTAGGTTCATGGGACAAACATCCTACATACTGCTAGGATTGGATGTCAATGTGTGGCATATGTGCAATGGAAATAATGTGCTGGAATATGATAAGCCTGGTGAATAAATGAGAATGATGTATTAATCAGTAGATGACACAGGCACACGCGGAAAAAAATCCTGGATTATCATTATTAGCACTCAAAGCACATTATTGTTATTCTTATTCTTCTTATTATTATTATTATTACTATTATTACAGTCCTACCCAAACAGAAAATTATCATGAAATAGAGCTAGAGAACTATAAGAATTTAATTTCCATACGCTCAGTATGGAGCTGTGCAGAAAGATTTAGATTTGTTTACACGCAAAGCTGAAACAACTATCGGCTAGATTGCAGAATACCCGGCCCACCAAATATCTTACTTGAAAAGCTGCTCCCGTAGTCCCGCAGTCGTGTTCTTTAATGCTGCTCTCGCAGTCCCGCAGTCATCGCGCTACACACGAATATACCTTGTTCTTTAATCCATGAACCGAAACAAGCATGCTACACATAAATATGTAACTCGTTCTTTAATCCATGAACCGAAACAAGCAAATCCATGAGCCAAAACAAGCTTAGATTTAAGTACCCATTGACTCTGGGACTGCGGGACTGCGGGACTGCGGGAGCACTCATTTTACTCACTTCATTTAAATATTCATTGACTCTGGGACTGTGGGACTGCGGGAGCACTCATTTTACTCACTTCATTTAAATATCCATCGACTCTGGGACCGCAGGACTGCGGGAACACTTGTTTTACTCACTTCATTTAAATTTTTATCAACTCTGCGACTGCGGGAGCATTCCTTTTTCAATCGCTCCTAACTATCTGATTCAAGTATTGATGGTTTGCATGTGACGTTATGGCCGCCATGTTGGTGGACAGGGAGTTCACTGATATTTTTATGCAAACTTTGTGAACAAATTTTCTTTCTTTGTCCACCAACATGGCGGCAATGCAAACCACCTATTCACCATTTTTTCAGCTGAAAGCCAGCTCAACTACAATAAAGTTATACTATAAATTTAGGATATCAGCAGGAGTACAAGCATTTTACTCACCACGAGGGCCCGTCTTAGGCCTTCTTACTCCTGGTCCACCTTTGTTCATGTCGACAGACACATGAAAATTGAAGAAAATCAATGCATAAACACAACGCAAAATGTGTGCACCCGGCCCGCCATTTTGCTTGCGGTAAATTAGTTCCCAAGCCCCACCGGGAAATTCCTAATTTTACGTTGGTTTACGTTTTTCGTTTTTTTGGTCGTGTATGTTGCACAAGCTGTCTTTTAATGGACAGATTGTGTAGTTTGCGTAGTGTAGTAAAAGAATGGACCCAAGATGGCGGCGCACATTTTATGTTACTTATGATGTCATTCAGCAGATTTTAGTTCTTATCCGTTTAGATTATCATGGAAAAGTTGAGTGATGAGATTTTAGTTAGAATTTTTAAGTTTTTATCGGCGAGAGATCTTTGTAGGTGCTCTCAGGTAAGACATTTCTACTGCTTGCCTGTTTGATTTAGCGAAAGCCGGCTGAAAAGTACCCGGCGAGCAGAGGCCCTTCGATCTTCCTAGATAAGTCGGGACTTATCTAGGAAGATCGAAGGGCCTATGCTCGCAGAGTAGCTGAAAAGATGTTTGTAGTGAATTCAAGAATTCTGTTTTATGACTATAGGTGTGCTCTGCATGGTGTCGTCTCGCAAATGACTTTCATTTGTATCCTTTTGTTGATATAATTTCACGGATAACTTTATTACGTGTGTAAACCACGAGGTTTCTTCCGCTTCCATTTCTGATATTTCTGTCGCTTGCAATCAAGTACTGGTATGAACTCGTTGATTGGAATTGGAAGCACAAGCAGATAGAGAATCAACCAGGCTCCAGTTGTTCAAAGGCCGGATAACTTTATCCAGCGGATAAGTCACTATCCGACAGTTTCAATCTGTGCAAAGATTTCAGTATTTCCTTGTGCACAAGCGAATATTCACAAACTAACCACAGCTTAATTAGGGAGTGTATGAAAACCTTGGACAACATTCAAAGTGAAGTATATTTTAGACGCTGAAGAGTGCCTTATCCAGCGGATAAAGTTATTCGGCCTTTGAACAACTGGGGCCAGATCACATAGCTCATTCCCAATCCCTTTATGCGAGATTTAGAATGGAAAACATGGCAGCCATCTGCCATTTCAAACAAAAGCAAGGCTTCTGTCTCTGCTTCTGTTGTATTAAATCACACCAGGTCAGAAGATTCTTCTGATTCCGACTCTGATTCCAGCTCCAATTCTGTTTCTATAGCCATGGTTGCTAGTGTGAACCAGACCTAAGAAATTGGGAAATAGGGAGATTTACAGGTACTTATAATTAGTATCTCATGATTAGTCTTCAGAGATAGTAGAATTTGAATATTCCTTAGCTTACCAAAGCCTTAGTCAACTACTTTCCTTAACTTAACTGTTTGCAGATGGAAAAAATTGTTTGTTGAATCTTTTGGCAAGTTTATCTTAGACCCATCTTATTACAACAGTGTGTTTAAAGCTCAGTGGAAGGATTTGTTTATATTACGGTCAAACTGGTTTAGTGGACACTGTCATGTACAAAGTCTTCATAGAAAGTCTGTCACCCCACATCATAAGCCGGAACTCACTAAAGTTGTGTGCTTAAAAATCTCAAACTGTGGTCGTAGCCTTTTAGCAAGTGTTAATCAAGACTCTAAATTAGTTCATTTGTGGAGTTTGATTGACAAGAGGTCCATTCATGTTGTCTCTTGTGAAAGTGTTGTTGGTTGTGTTGACTTTGGAAGTGAATGCTCAAGAAACTTTCTGATCATTGGCCTTTACAATAATAAGGTGAGTTGAATGAAGGGTATTACCCAACTAGTGTAAGTAGTAACTTTATTGAAAATTATTTTGGGAACAGAAATTTTGGAAAATAATTGATTGCCATTGAACTGACTCGGAAAGTTATATTCAGCATCAAAAACTGACTTTGTCATTTTCTTGCTAATTTTTAATCAAAAGAGAGTAGTTACATGTATCTGTATTAAAAATGCTTTTAATAAGTACATCACCCAAAAATGTTCCCTGAAAATTATGAGTATCATCTAAGTCATCAATGAATTTTTAAACTTTATTTAATTAATAATGAGTACCTTTAGTTTGTGCTTTATTGAGTAATAACAGTGCCATAAAATCACCAGTGATTGGAATATTTATCACCACAGACAACTGGAATGTCAAGAAAATGCATTTAAAATTTATATGAAAGAATTTTCTGATTTTTTACTTACAGTTCTGCCTTTGGGATTTCCAGAGGAAGAAGTTCCTCTTGAGCCAAACTAACATATCAGACATTTCAAGGGAGTTTATACCAAGAGAGAGCTACACCTCTCCTCCTGATAGTGCTGTGTGTCGTGTTAATCTGGTGGATAACAAGCTAGCTACAGTTAGTACACGGTGTATTGTGAAAGTTTGGCAGTTAGATTTCAGTCAGCCAGGACAAGTTACTTGTCACTGTTTGCATACTCTGACAACTTTTAAACCAAGGTAAATGATTTACAGAAAACTGACTTGTACAGTGTGCACTGGCTCCAGTTGTTGAAAGAGCAGGAAACCTCTCCCAATTTACTAGATAAACCACCATCCAACAGAGATGTATATTACTAGTCCTGGACCCAGTTGTTCAAAGGCCGATTAAGCTAATCCTGGGTTAGCGCGAACCTTGACTCAAGCCTTATTACTAACCAATAAAGATTTGTCAAAAACATTTTACTCTCTCAATTTTTATTTAGACTTTTCTTTAGCATTAGCTTAAAATTAACCCTTAAAAACAGTTTAAACTAACGATATTAAAACCTCGGTTAACTTTTAATCATGGATTAGCATTAATCAGCTTTCGAACAACCGGGCCCTGGAGTACATTTTTATCCCCTGGAGAGACCTGAATATTCACTCTTTGAACAATGAGACCCTGTTTGGGAAAGATAAATCTCTTTAATTAGGAAGAAAACCTGTAGATACACATGTTACTTCTGGCTTGTCTTAAACTGTCGTTAGATGGGAAAGATAAAGTTACAACTAGAGTCCACCAGGTTTGACTACTGAGATGATATTACTTTCTATATAATTGTTGTTTTTCTTTTCTGTTTGAGGGGGGGGGGGGTGGGTTGAAAGACAGCCAAAAGTCAATTTGTTGGTGATATCGACTGATGTTTTGGTACACACTGAAGAAATGTCTCCTTCAGAGTGAAGTAAAACATCATTACTAGATGGTGTGAAATGTGACTGTAACTAATTGACCTTTAGTTATCTATTTACCTTCATTCCAATGGCTGTTAAGATAGAAAAACAGCCTAGTAGTTTGTTTGTTGTTCAATATTATTGTTATTTTGTGCCAAAGGTGTTCTGTGTTAGACATTCAACTCAAGAGAGAGCCAGCTGATGGTGTTTGGTCTGTCTCCATTTCACACGCTGCTGAAGTCTTACAAAACTGGAATCTTATTGGGTTTCAGGTAGCTAACATTTTATGTTGAGCAGATCTTTGTATACATCTAGGTGCTGTTACATGTGGCAATTTTTCCTACAACTTGCAATGCTTTGCTCATAACACCCCCTCTTTGCACTTGTCTCATAACCAAAAACTTAATTGCAAATATATACCTGCCAACTTTTTCTGAGTCAAATGCGTGAGATTTTTGTCTGGTCATGACCGGGATTTCTGAAAATGTCTAAGCCACTTTCCGAAAATTTCCGACGACTTTCCAAAGACTTCCCAACGGTGCCGAAAATGTCTGACGATATTCCGACGACCTTTGAACACTTACGATTCAAACGGATTGTAGACATTTGAAAGCTTTTGCGATTGTTATAACGAGCAAAGAAGTAATACATAACAAATCTGAAATGAAATGAAGATTTTTTAGAACAACTTGTCCGGATTTGTGAATCAGGCGTGAGATATTGTCCTTGGTGTGTGAGATCGATGTCTCTAGTTTCCAGGCGTGAGACTCACTGATAATGCGTGAGAGTTGGCAGGTATACAAATAGGATGGTTAACAGTCACCCTTCCTATAAAGGTGTAAGTGACAAGTTAATAAGCTCCCATTATGTGTGAGATAAGAGTGTTCTTTTGCTCATTGTAAGATTTGATTCCACTAGGCTGTGAGATTCCAAGGACATACACTTCTTGACGTAGGACCTGGACCCCACATTGAGGGTATGTGCCATAGTGATAACATGTTGGTTGAAGTTCAGGTGCTTGTTGCTCAACGAGCAGTGGATGGCATGACCCATCCAGTGGATAAAATTTACTCCACTAATATTTTGTCTACTAGATACATCAGCCTAGATCAAAATATGACCTACACTAAAGCTATCAGAAAAAGAGTGAACGATAAAATTAACCAAGGCATGTTTTTTGAGAGGGTAGCACTGACCTGTGTGGAAGGTTACTCCCAAAATAGATGCTATCAGTATTTTATGGTCCAAAATCTGCATTTAGAGTAGCTTGCAGCAGTGCACTCAGTTAGAGCATCTGGCTTGTTGTATCAAAGGGGCATGACTTTGTCTTCTATTTACAAACATTGATCAAAATTAACTTTAACCATCTTTCTTTTATTAATATCAAACTGGTGGAAATAAAAAAACAGTTCCATGTAATTATCAGGAGAAAGTAGGTCACTCACAGACTACTTGAGTTCAAAATAGACATCATGAATGCACTTATACAATTAAATATTACCTACTAGAGTACTAAAATCACTGTGATGCAATAAATTTAGATTGTTTTTATTTTGTTGTTAAATAATAATCGGTTAATTGAATGAATTTGGTTTTAGATGTAGATTGTGCTGATGATGAAGGTGATTGTGATAGCTACCCATCAAGCATGTTTAGAACATCATTGATGCCACGACAGGAGGTCAAAAATTGCATTTTCTCCTTTCTGTAAACTGCTTTATTTTACTTCTTTTCAAGAGACAGCTAGTGCTAGTGTTAAGTCAGGCATGTTGTGATACCTGTCATTTATATTCATTTGATAAATGCAGTATTCATCAGGTGTGGCATTTTTATTTGATTAGGTTTTCAAAATAGCTCAATTTATTTAAGAAAGACATTTTTTTTTAATCGAGACTATCTTATCACCCCTAGAGTAGAAGTATGCTCATTGTAACTGATCTTTTATACTCTGTTTATAAATGCTTAATTGAGTTTTTTTTAATGCCTTTTGTTTACAGCAAATGGGCACCAGAACCTCTGTATCATGCCTGTCTATCAGTCCTTGTACCAAATTAGTCACATCTGGTCAAAATGATAACACCATCTCACTTTGGGACACTGCCACTCAGTCCCGTAGGCACATTCTCTTTGGACACACAGGTACCTGTACGTCATTTTAAACTGTATACATTAACATATTGACAGTGCTGCCATTTGTTGGTCAGAATATAATTATTGCAAGCTATATACAGGGGTGTTCAGTTTAAAAAGGATCCCTTCTCCTGATGTTATGCCCAGCAATAAACATAAGATGTTTCTTTCCAAGTTTTTGTCCATTAAAGGAAATGAAATGTTTCTCCCCAATCCTAAACTATGCACTCCACTCAATCATTGGCGTCGTCATCATTATCATCATAAACAAATAAATAGCAATAAATCATATACTTACCGGTAATTATCCTCTTCCTTAGCGGGACTTTTTAGGGATAATAAAAGAAACCAGACAGAAACAAATATTTTAAATAGCACATTTACGTATAAACAGGATATACAAATAAATTATATAAAATACAGTCAAAGCTCTCCTTGCGAGCACTTCCTTAGACGACCATCTCTAGTTATGACCGACACTAGGATTGACCCTGTTTTAACTTTCACCCAAACTCTTTTAATTAAAAGCTCCTGTAAGTGAACGTGACCACTTTTGGAAACCACCAAGAGGTTTCTTGCTTTATTTAATTTGTAAGCTCTTTAAAGCGACTAGTCAAAGAGTTTGATGTACTGTATGTGGAATTCAACACTTTTATGGAAGTGAACACTTCTCAATCTCAAACAAGCATCTATTAAGAACTATTTCATCGGGTCCTAGACTAAGGGTCAAAATATTGTCAGTGAAACTTTGACATTCAATTTGTACTTTATTTAACAGTGAACTGATATATCAAAGTCACGCATGTTATCACTCTAGTAATGCATCAGCACATTCTCTGATAGCTGTTGTGCAGTACTAGGCATACATGAGACATTGCAATCATCTGAATAAACTTAAATTAGAAAGTTTTAATCTCAGTAGATGCGTGACGTTTACTTTTGCCAGCCATGCCTCATAAAAAATACTTCAATCTATAAGGGACCAGCCTCTATTGTTTCAGTGATTGATTGCTTACCAGTGCTTATTCTCCTATGCGACCAGCTCTTGTTGTCGCCCACTTTTTCAAATTCCTGCGCTGTGGTGGTCGCTTAAAGGAGCTTATTCTCTTAAGCGACCAGCTCTAGTTATGACCACTTTTTCAAATTGTTGCGGTGGTTGCTTATGAGAGCTTCGACTGTAAATGGGTATTTTCAGTGGCACATCCACAGAGTGGCTGTTCATCCACTGTTTTGAGGTCAAATTGGAATTTGGAAATTTTTTGTAGTGGATGGAGGAAAACTGGAGTACCCAACAAATACGCTCAGGATTTGAACCTGGGAGCACAAGTCTGCCTCTCTGCCTTGCTCATCATTGTCGACTTTTTTCAAGCTTTTAAATCATGACAGAAACAAGAAAGGTGAATCTGGTATCTGTGACATTTCCTCCACAGGTGCTGTGACATGCACTGATGTAGATATGCATAAAATAGTTAGTGGATCTAGTGACAGAACAGTTAAGGTACGTTGATGCACCCCCATTTCTTTGTATGTACATCATCATGCATACAGTATGCATTATGTGTTCAAAGTTGCCCAATTTGGCTTTCCCTGCTTACTGCTCATTGACATCTTGGACAGAAGAGTGCCTCCTCATATTTTACAGAGGTATTTTTGCACATTTATCTCTTTTCTTATAAAACAAACAACACTAAATGCAGAAACTAACCAGTAACCTTGAACCACTGACCCTCTGACCTTCCAATAAAACATCTGCATTGCTAACAATGTATTACATGAATACAACTTATATTGACATAATTATGAAAATAACATTAAATTTATTCCCAGAAGTCATTTCATTGTAAACTTTATTAATATAAGTGTACTTTTATCATTGCTCATTTAACCAAGGTGTGGTCCTTAGAAAGCGGTGATTGCCAGTTGACATTGCCAGGAGATCATACCACTGGTGTTTCCTGTGTTACTTTCAATGATCAGTGGGTTATTAGTGGTGATAACTCTGGTGAGATCAAGGTACGTGTATTTTATATTTATATTTTTCCCTAATATTGTGATATTTTCCAGAGTGAAGTCTTAATGGGCCAAGTATTGAGACAAAGTTCAGACACTGCACATGTTCAAAGAAATCTAACCATGGTCTAAATTGGTCTTATTGGTTTCAATCTGGCCAACCCAGTGCAAATAATAATTATTAAGCATTGACTTCTGCTGTCAAGAATACATATATTAAATTATTTATTAGTGACTAGACATACAGCTGTAGATTGAACAAGGACAATGCCTCCTTTTCTTACCATCATGATGAATTCTCGGTTTTCACTGTCACGCCATTGAAAAAAAAAATCGAAACCATTCCATGAATGAAGTCAAGAAATTGACATGGTATAGAGGATAAATAAATAAGGCATCTGTCCAAGTGTCAGGTCTGTGCGGCATTCCCTACTGGAGTTATTTGACAAAATGTTCCACATAAATTTATAGAGCTTAGTATGGAGACGCCATGTTTGTGTCCCTCTGAGGGACACAAACATGGCGGCCGGAAATACGAAAAAACATCTGGAGTTCACTTTTGCCAGAAAAGAGGTTTGTTTGCCCTTGTGAATTTTCGAATGTTTAGCGTAATATTTCTCCTCAAACTTAAATTGTTTAGAATGCTGAAAATTACCCGAAGAGTCATTTTTAAGATACGGAAAAGCTCTGTCACGGCCGTCCTCCTTATGTCACGCACGATGGAAACTCGGAAATTGAAACCGTTTTATTTTCAAAAGGAAGCATGACATCGAGCTGAGAAATTGTGAACAGACATATTTTTAGGTAATCTTTCCTTGAATGAAGGTAAAAATTTTGTAGGCCTCCCAGTTTTGAATTCTAGAATTTGGTGACGTCACGTGAAAACCAAGAATACATTCTGTGCTTTTTTGGAATGGTCCGAGAAACTTGTATTTCTTAAGGACAGTGCCTATTAATACCGAAGTATTTTTGTGCGGTTTATTACTATGCGGGAAAAGCAGATCTTAGGAAGGGCTATTGGAAGTCAAAAAGAAAATTGGGGGTAACCACGCATTTTTTCAGAGATAATTAAACATTAGTATCTCTAAAAACCGCCAAAATATAAAGAAATGTATGGGATTTTTTCCTAAATTGAAGCCTAATTATCTCTGAAAAATGTAAGGTTACCCCCAAATTTCTTTTGGGATACCAAAAGCATTTGGTAAGTTCTGCTTTCTCCGTATAGTTTTAAACTGCGCAAAAATGTTCCTGTATTAGTAGGCACCACCTATAGGAAACCCGAGTATCTCGCGATGCGCAGAACATATGCGCAGTAAAACAATAGTAGGCACCGTCCTTAAGGATTGTGTCTACTAAAAAAAGATATAATTATAATGGTTAAATATTACTGATAGTAACTATGCAGGAAAAACAGATATTAGCAAGGGTTATTGGAATCCTAAAAGAAAATTAGATGTAACTGGTCTGTGGTAAGAGTTTTCCTTCTGACCAAAATTTGGTTCAGTAGTAAGGGAAATGCACTGAGTGGGTATTACCATGTTTATTTTGTTTGTTATTCAACCAAAAACAGACTGGAAAATAACGATGAAAATATAATCTCACATGATACTGAACGATGTGGTATAATGGATTTCACAAGTGTAATTATTATTACACAAACATTGGGTCGGAAGATGGGCATAGACTTCTAAAGGCCAGGTTGGGAAACCACAACCTCATTCCCAAGCCTAATTGCAGTTATCGAGTGAGCTGAGCTGCCTGTCTGAGGCTTGGGACTGAGCACGATAGCACAAGGCCATCCTGGGCCCTTCTTCTTGATCAGCTCAACGGGTGACGTCACGTTTGGCCACACACCAAGGAGAACTGGGGATTAGAGTGGGAAAACCAGATATCAATTAAAAGGTGTGATAGAGAATGAGGGTGGCTCACTCCAAGCAAGAATTTATGGTGGGGGGTGGGGGGTGGATTTTAAATTGGACTTACCAACTGGCTTATTGTTTATTATTTGCTCTTGCAGGTGTGGGACTTTGCTGTGAACAACCTATCAGTTTTACAAGATTTAGACCCACTTCCAAGAGGAGACCAGCATCAGGAACATTGATATTCATTATACAATATGTATCTTTCTTTGTTATAATTACTTGACTCTAGAAATATGCATATGGCCAAATCATGTTTATGTATAGACAAAGCTGAAATTTTAAAAAGAACATATATTTAGTTTTAGGTAGAAAATAATATCCTTCAAGGTTTTTATTCCATTTTATAAGCTTCTGAATACACACATGGTGTATGTTAATGGTTGACAACACAACACCATCCTTTGTTTTGTTTATGTTAATAAATAATAATTTTATTTGTGTACGTGTGATGTGTTCCAGAAAACAACCATCCCCTCACACGGGTTTTTTTGTGGACCTCCCTCCACCTTCATGATAGTGATGATCATGATGTCTTAATGTTTTCTGGAACCACATAGTAAACTGAATTTTTTAGTGTAAATAACAGGTTTACTCTATGTTTTTCTTTTAAAATTAAATTCCCTCTAACTACTTTTTTCATTTTAGGAGAAAAAAAATAACAAAATTAATGAAACATTATAGAGCTGGGCAACCAGACCACAAACATCAGGGAACACACTTCTTTAAATGAACAGATCTTTCTATGGCCATTTTTAAGGTATAGGATAGTTTTATTGCATATCCATGTCATGGATCCACTAAGCAGGTTTTAGACAGAAAATTAGTAAAGCATTAAAAAGAGGCAGCATTCAAAACATTCAAAATTCACGCATTGGTTTATTTGGTCTTTCTCACACAACAATATTAATAATAATTATAGCTATAATTAATTATTATACTTTTCTTATATTGCAAAACACCGGCAAGCTCAATTTGACCATGGAATTGTAGTGAAGTATTACTGCATACTTTCTTGTCAGGCCATTCAGAACTAGCATTCTCTATCTAAAAGGTTTAACAAAAATAGCTCACTTTAACTATATTTACCAACACCTTTGCTCCATTTTATTTATTCTAGCTTATCATTGTTGTAGCTGTCAGTCTATTTTCAGTAAGAATTCCATTGCATGCCCTTTCCTATAACTTAATTAACACCTTTTTGGTAGATTTTGTTGAAGATTGTGTACTGGCCAAGTTTGCCTTAAATGTATGTTAGATGGTTGATTGATAAATATGGTGAAAGTGGTGCAAAACAAATTTAATACCTGGTACATATCAAGCTTTACACTTTATATTTTTTAGAACAAGAATACTTTCCTCTGTACATTTTAATTTTATATGCAGTAATAATTTTGAACTCTTCGTTTTTACTGGCATGCTAAAATGTCTTTACATAGAAACAAAAAATACACACTAACTTCTCCAGAGGATGTAACTTACAGTATTATACATGCAGTTGTACTGTAACTCATAAATTTCTCAAAAAATTATAAGGTAATGCTCTGTTTCAATTCACAACTTCATCAAAATCTGGTAGGTTTTGAAATTTATCTCAAGCCACCAAATCAAAAGTATTTTTATTTTGTTTCATAGTAGTGCCATGGCAATAAATTATTAACTTGTAATGCAGATAGTGCAACAAATTGTAACAATCATCATCATCATTATCATCGTCAATTTGAGTGAATTTAGAATTTCTTCAATCTTGTTCTTCACTACGAAAATAGCTGTTTCCTCAGCATTAAACAAAATTGTTACTGCACTTTTGTTGTTGTACCATAAATATACTTAACAATAACTATTTAGCTTAACTCTTACACAGTAAATTTATTTAGATTAACATTACAAAAATACTGCTTTGAAAGCTAGCATTTCATCATAACTTAAAACATCAGTGCCTCTGATCTCTATTTACAAAATTAAACTTCTCTCTGAGAGAACGTTGATAGAAAATATTCTGGAATAACTGTAAAACCTATACTGTGAACTTGTTTACTTGTATAAAACTGCCCCAAATAAACAAATTGATGCTGATTCAAACTGTATTTCTGCTAATTTTTGTCGGTCAGGCTGTGACCATCACTGAGTGTTTGCTTTAATAAGGAAAAGCATTCAGTAATGGAAGTTTAACATGTTGTGCTTTATTTGTGTCACTAGAACAGGAGAAGCCTGTGCATGGATCGGAGCTAGAATATGTTTGTTGCTAAAGATTCAACTGTTTACCAGTTGGCCCTGCTTGATATTTTGGCCCAATTTGACCTCAGACTCAACAGTAATACTTCCATCTGAACATCATAAGTAAGCTATTGATAAATTATCATCAATTGAAAATGCAAAAGGCTAGTTATATGTTTGTGATTACCATATGTTGTTATTGTTATCATCTAACTCAAAGCAGTCTATAAAGTCATTTCCTGTCTCTGCCCAAGGATGCTCTTCCTCGTACATCAAAGGAGGGGAAGGTGGCATGTTAAATACAGACTGCGCAGCATCTGTTAAAGTTGTCGGAGATGGTGTCGCTAGATTTTCACGTGGTGGTAACAGTCCAATTCCTCTTATTGTTAAGTCCAGGTCAGGTTCAATTTGAAAGTTCCCATCAATGCTGTCGGTTGATGGAGGGGGACTCAAGCAAGTAGGTGTCATTAATCCAGTTCGGTGAATAGCTGGTGAAAATGAACTCTCAAATGAAATGCCATGAGCATCTGCTATCTCCCGTATGCTTTCGTCAATTTCATCATTTGTCAGCACAGTCATCCAACTGAATTCTTCTTTTATTCCACCAGAAAATGGTGCAATTTCCTCCTCCATAAACAATTCATCATCACTTTCCCTTTCAATCTTTATCTTAACTGGTTTAAATTTCTTTTTTGCGTATGGTTCATCATCATGTTTGAGACTACCGGTATCTGATGATCTCTTGTTTGATGCTTTTTTACATGGCTTTGAAGAACTCTTCCTGGATGGCTTTTGAGTGTTTACACCTCTTCTTCTCTTGAACACACCATCTACAAACATGTCAGCATATGCGGGGTCTATTTTCCAAAATCCTCCTTTTCCTGGCTCATTCTTGCTTCTGGCTACTTTCACAAAGCACTTGTTTAGGGACAGATTGTGACGGATTGAATTCTGGAAATTTAAAAATATACGTTGAATGCTTATTAATTGACTTTTCCTCTGATCTTCTTATGTAAGATTATCTTATTATTATTATTATTATTATTATTATTATTATTATTATTATTATTATTATTATTATTATTATTATTATTATTATTATTATTATTATTATTATTATTATTATCTTCTTATGGTAAATTAAGGAGGTATCTTTCCATTTATTTGAGCCACCAGATACAACAGTCTGGTTTGTTTGCAAACAGAAGGCACCGGCCTATTCAAAGGACTTCTGCAGGAAGTCCCATGAATTACTCACTAAAAGAAATGCCAGCTCATATAATAAGTATTAATAGTAGAATATCATTGTTATAATGTGGTAAAGGCATCCAGCCAACTCTGACAAACAAAATACCTTAAATGAGTTTGTGGATTCAAACTGTAATGTGTCTTTGATCTTCAAACAAATTAAGCTTCTGATGAGCAATACTTTCCCATAACTGTTTGTTCTTTGGTGTTTTTAAATAGTTAAGTTTGAAGTTTTTTGTCCTGAACAGGCCATTGACCAACATTTTGGTGACTACAGCTGTATACCATTGCCTGCCTTTCTGAGATGCCCAAGCAGAATTTTGAGCAAAATGACATTAATTTTGTGATGTCTCCTGATGCATACTTTGATGTTTGCTGGAGAAAGTTGATTCCCTTTCCTATAAAAAGGTGTTCAAAAGGAGTAATGACCCTCATTAATTAGTGGCAAGAACATTAATGCGTGTGCATTGACAGTTCTGCTTCTCCTTCATTGATATACAGAAGTTAGGCCACAAAATTACAACATATCCTTCATTTGAACTTCCTGGAATAAAAATAATTATAAATTACAGCCATTTATAATTTGTATAGATATCATTTTGCATGTCATCTACTGTTACTATCATAATCAAGAGATATTGGAAATTTATTGCTGTCAATCAATGAAACTGTTTAACAAATTGATATCCTCATGGAACATTCTATGAACATTGTAAGGGCAGTTCATATATTTTAAAATTATATTTTTTATGCTCGGGACATATTAACAAGAAAAATTCCAAAGCAGATTTTAAGTTGGAAGGATTTGTTATAATAATCCCAGATGTAAAGAGGAGTTGCTCTATTTTGATACGTTTTGGCAACAAATGGCCTTGTCAATATCACAAAGGCACAGTGATCACGTTTTTGCTACATGCATTTTTGTAGAACATTCTGTTATATCTATTTATATATATATATGTGGGTGAAAAAAATGAAATTGGCAGATTTGTCTTTCTGGCGACATAATCCCTCATTTAATGAATACAAAGGAAAACCAATATTCTCTTCCAGTGTACCGACTTCAATTTTCAAATTAATCTCACACTACTGGTAATAGATTTTTGGTACCTTGCAGTCTACTCAGCTATGCTTGTTTGGTTTTGCAAGTTTAAATGTTACAAATCGAGTTGACAAAGATATATTAAAATTTTTGCAGCATGTATTTTATTAATTTTAGAAGCAACTTGTTATCTGGATGGTTCCTTTTTTTTAATGAATACAAAATAAAAGCCAATATCGTATAGCAGTTCATCCTACACAATACAAAAATAGTCGCTTCTGACTTATAATATTACAAATGAAACAATGTTGTAGATCTTCATCAGAATTATTTTCCTTGTCCAAATAGCCTCTGATGAAAAATGATTTTGTAAAATTAATGGTCAAAGTTGTTGTAGATGGAAGACCAACAAACTGAATGAATTTGTTGCAGAGGAACACAGTAAAATTTTGCACAACCTAGTTATTTTTCTGATGTTCTGCAAAAATATTTTCAGTTAATTCGAAAGCTAAAAAATAATAGTCTTGTTTTCTGACAGGAACCATTTAGAACATTTCAATGAATTTGCAAAATTATCCTTTAAGAAGCTCATTATTTATTCAGCATATTTCTAATTTTAGAATTAAAGGACTGTTACATACAGATGGCAATGAGAAAAGTGCGCAAGCTTTTCTTTACCGTATTTCGTCTTCTTGTCGCCGTATTTTGCGTACATTTTGTAGTCGCACACAACAAAATTATTTCCAAACCAATGTATATGCCACCATAGGAGGGGGATTATTTCTTTGAGAGTTACAGAAACTTCTATTGTGTTTTCTACCACGCGGAAAAATTAACTGACCAGCATCCCAGAGAGAAAATCCATAAAAATACATCAAAACACATAAAATTAACATTGAAATTTCTTTCGCATGAAAACGCAAATCTTGAAGCTATATTTAGAAACACAAGCCAACTTTAAAAAAAAAGAGAGGTAGATTGACTAAATTGTTTTTTTCGTTTTCCAATTTAAAGGCCATTGTCCCGGACACAATAAGTTCCAAATGACTTCTCTTTTAATATCCACCGAGCGGAACGGAAAAAAAATCCGCCCACAATTATGAATATATTGGAAATATTGAATTTTTTTAATAAGAAAACCGAGGAAAAACGGAGGGCATATACTTTACAAAATTTTCCTCTTGGAAAGCTAAACGTGTACCACTTGAGTGAAGCAAATCGTTTATGGCTATTAAAACCTTTGAAATATTTGAAAAGATAAAAAAAAAATTCACTGCAGACGAATTATGTACGCGTTACATAATCCGCTTTTCATCGACAAAAAACTTTTGCGAATTTACAAAGAAAACGTGCGCTGCTTGGGCAAATAAAATAAATTTATGTACCACTAGACATAAACCGGCGTTTGTATGCCAACCGATATATTTGGCAAATAAAATCTATGACCCACGGGTTGGCCTTATTTCAGTTTTCTGGAAACGAAACAGAATTTTCCGAAACCTTTCAAATCGTCAAGAAACTAGCCGCTAATGAAGGCAGGTTTTCATAAATTTATGTAACACAAAAGGAAAACGCTTTGAACATCAATTCGTGCGAACTCATAATCATATCACTTTAAACACCTTTCATTAACATGAATATGCGTAACGAGCTAAATCAACACAACCGCAGACAAGAAGCTGGTAGACGTTTTCGTCCTTGGATCTCGAAATTTTCAAGAAGAGAAATAATTAAACAAAAGTTAAAACCTGCGTACCTGCCAGGTGGGATCTGCAACTCTGTAATACATGAAGTTTTCCTTGATCCACTTGTAAATTGCGCTGAGTGTAATCTTGGTCTTGTTGGTTTCTCGCATGGCCATACAAATTAACGTGGCATAAGAATAAGGAGGTTTGCGGTTCGCATCGTTTTTGTAATCAATATTTGGCTCTTTAGAATGGATGTCTTTATATCCGTCGCTAGTATCGCTGCGATCGTCCGAATCACACGAATTTGAAGAAGGGCTGGGCGATGGAGCTATCGATGTCGTCGCCGGCGCTATGTCCTGGATGCTGATGCTGTGAAGCCACTGAAGATTGGTTAAACTATCGTCAAGAGAAGATTTATCGTCTTCTTTATCTGTAGGATTCTGGGCTTTCCAGTTTGCTGCAAATCTTTCAGCGTAGGATTGCATTGCTACCGGCATTTTGCTGTTCATAATATACACGGACAAGTAACCTCTGTTTAGCTTGCGATACAGCTGCCCCGTTTCGGACTTTATTATGCCACCGTAGATCAAGTCGAAGTGCTGTGTAGTCGTTTGTGATTTCTTTTCTTCTTGCTTCCTGTACGTCTTTCGTGGCCTCAGGTTGTGTTGGTTTTTCCAGTTGATTTCACAAGAAGTTTTTCGCGTCCTCCCCTAAGCACGTTATTCAGTGACTGAACGCTTAAGAATTGTTGCAATTTAATTAGGACCCTTTCGAATGCAAAATTAGTCACTTGCGTTTCCGCCAAGCGATCAGCTCACAGACACTCTGTATCTTCTAGATTGTTGATAAACACACGAAAACTCCAGAGATACGTCCTTATGCGGTTAGATTATTTGGATAACTCCAGTGCATCAGTACCTGGGATGAAATGAATAGAACTACAGAGCACTATTGAAATGAAGTACTCTCACGCCAGCGCCATGCATCTTCACGTCGGTATTAACTCGAAGGGTTTGTAATGATGGCTGTTGTTCACTGGAGGTCAATTTGTTATTTTCTGTACTTAGCAAGTTGAAGCAAACGCTTATTGCAAGCAAGCAAGAGTAAATGTAATGAATGAGCATCGTCGACGAACTTTTGTGCCCGTCCATCTGAATTAATCAAAGTAACAAAGCGGTATAAACAACTTTGTACAATTTCATTGGTCAATTCGTTGCTATGCGTTAATCGCATTATCCTTGGACGCTTAATGCGAGCTTATGATTGGCTACGCGTTGCTATGATCCCTAGTTGTTTATATCGCTCAGCGCGTGCGTGAAATTGGAAATGGTTACCGGCTGCTTTGACAAATAATGTCCCTGGCAACGAAATGAAATTTCTGTCCAGTGTGACGGAAAACACCTAAAGGATTCGAATTGGACTATTTTCAGTGGAAATTGCGCTTCGAATCTGAAGTTCACGTTTTGTTCCAACAGACGTGCTCAACAAAATGACGACAGAAAAAAAGTTGACGCAAAAGGAAGTGTTCATGCTCGAATAGTTCAGAATAGTTGTGTGGGTTTCGCAATGCCTGTTTCAAAGTTCCGTGCGTGTTTTAATGATCGTTTCCATTTTCCTATGGCCGTGATATCTCACACCAAATACTGTTCAATAAATCTCTTCTGCACTGATATTTGAGGTTATCCAGTCAAACGTGAAGATATTCGCTCTGATATCAGACAATAAACATATCATTTTACGAACGGTGCAATGCACATGTAATGCAAAAGACTTCCGGTGCTACTTTTCACAACTGTCACCTTTAATATTCCTAAAAACGCCTCAAGAGATGCCAGCATGATTCAACGCAGGGATAGGAAGCTTAATTTTATGTTTCAAAATAATATATATTGAAAACATTGAAGACATACTTGACTTGACGCACTTATTGTTAGTCACGTCAGTGTAGGCGAGGGAGTTGAATACCAACTTCCAACATTACTTGCGTGACTGAGCACGAGAAGAAGGGAAGAAGTTCTTGGCCTTGTTGGTACGGTACTTGCCACAAGTCGTTTATTTGCGTAATGCTTATTACAGGAAGAACTAGTTTTCTATGATGGCATAGGTATTTTAAGAATGCGGTCGAAATATTGGCGCTTCAGAACGCGCTTGTCCATAAACGATCGAAAGGATGACTTTTGGCAAGAGAAGCTTTTCTGCGGTAATGTTACGCAAATTATCTTTTACTGACTAGTTTTGCGCCGCTACTTCAGTGATCATCTCAAAGCGCAGTGAATCATCGCACCCTTTTGTGACTTGTAAGCTTAACCAAGATTTATTGCCCGTTTTATGCCACAAGACCAATTTATGTCGAAAAATTAATCTACTCTTCGACAATTTCGGAACACGTTGCGGGAACTTTCAGTAAATTACGGCTTTTGTCGAAAAGACAGGATTTGTAGTCTGGCTCGGAACTTTATGATATGCTCTTTTAATAGTTTCATCAAAACCTTTTTCAAACGGCTTTCCTCTCGATGATTCAATTCAAGACTTCAAACAGGGTGAGATATTATACAAGGAAGGCCGGGGATCGTTTTTTTTTTTTTTTTTTTTTTTTTTTTTTTATTGCCTTACACAATTTTTTGGGTAAGGCAAACTTGAATGCATCCAATTTCAGTTAAGCTGCCTTCTCAACTCTCTCATTCACCTTCTTAATAGCCATTCTCATTTTGGAAAACGAATAACATTAAAAACCTAATAAAGCTGGATGCAGAGAAAGTAAACATGAAAATAATTAATTTCCTGGTGCCACCATACATAATTCAGTATGAGCTAAGTTTTGGACTGCATTGCACCAGAAATAAATATTGTTCTTAATGATTAAAACTTGTTCCAACTTTTGTCATTTTCTGTACGACCATTTTAAATCTTTTGAGCAATTTTCACGGCCGAGGCCAGGATAGACTTTGTAGTTTTTCGACAGAATGTAAAATCCTTCACTTTAAAATGTATTTCGCTAATTCTAAGCCTAATCCACGGGGCAAAGATTTAGCGAAATACATTTTGAACTGCCATGTATTTTTATATTTTGAAGTATTTAAAGGCTTTTACATTATGTATATTTTATTCTTTTAGTTTATCGTGTTCAAATTCTAAACCCCGGTAACTCTTTTAGGCTTCGAAAATCTTTTCTTTCAATCGTTGTCCTTATTAGCCGTACGCGTGGAATTGAAGACAGGAAGACTATATTTTTAATTCGGCATTCGGCAGCTGTATATACCTCAGAAAATTTTTATCGGCCGGATTAAGCGCTGAAGGCGCCCGCCAGTCAGTAAACATTTTTTATAAGGGTGCCATTATCCTTTCGGACAACTTATCAACCAGTCAAAATATCAAGTAATACCCTTATTATAACAGGAAACAAAACGACTCTTTTTCGACTTCTGCCAGTTTCTTTCTGGGTACGTTTGGGATCACCGGCTTTTTTAAGAAAAAAAGAAGGAAAGAGTAAAAGTAGTCCTTTGATCCGTTCTCTTCGTCACTATCTATAGAGATAAGTAATAACATAATAATGCAGAATTTTTGGCAAACATTTGGAGAACAAAACTTATTTTTATTTGAAATCTTTAATTTGTCATTTTATTTCTCATAATGAATTTTATGTTAATTTACCAACAAACGTTGCCTTCTCTCAAGATTTCGCTTCCTTTAACAAAACAGCTGTCAAGGCGATCTCTTGCGCTAAGAGGGGAAGTTTTCGCTTGTCTGCCATCAAATGAACTTTGTGCTATAATTGTATGTGGAAACCACTCAAACAATGCTGTTGTGACAAGTAAGCGGTTTTGGAAATTAATCAAGGTAGTAAATCCGTCTAAAAATAGCTGAAGTTAGAAATTCAATTACCCTGATGCCATATGCCTCTCTTCCAAGCGTTGTCATAACAGAAATCCATGGGTCTGTCGCCCAGCCAACTAAAGATTGCACATGGGGTAGTGGTTAGGGGATAGAATGATCTGCATCGAACAGGAAACTTTACTACCCCCCAGGAACAGGTGCATAAATGGCTTTTGGGGGTGGATACCAGTAACGTGCGTCTTTGCAGTCGCCTACAGAAACCAACCAGTGTCGCTTGTGTCCATAAGCACGAGAATAAGAAAAATCGCAAGGTTTTTATTTGTTTGGCGTTGAAAAATACCCATCCGTAAAAGGTCCGTTGGTGTTGGTTAGTATTCGCATTGCCATCGATTTGACACGGCCTGGTAAGTTATATTCTTGGCTCACACGTTAATGACTGACAAGCTTCTTTGACAGCTTTTGTTGGTGACTACAACACACGAGCAACTTACTTTTATGTTTTCGTGTGCACAAGGGCGAAATTAGTTTTTGTCTCTGTTTTGGACCAAGTTTACAGAGAACTTCTCCACCTTTCATGTATGAACAAGTCAAAATTGTCCGCCGAAACTCGATATATTTGGAAACAGGCACACCAGTTTTTGAATAAGGAGACTTGTTCACGAAAACTTCGCTACCAGATTTTATCGTACACACGAGAAAATGTCAATGAAATCTTGCTCATTATTCAGACAAGCAAGCTTGGACAAATTAGTTTCCTCGGTTTAGGTTGCTCAGCGATAATGGTGTTCAACACTGGCTATTTTTTTTATTTATTTTTTTTTTTTCGAGAGACTTGCCAAACCGGAAAAATACACGCTACTATACTTTATCAAGAACACAAAAAAATATAAAACTTACCAAGGAATAATTGCTTGTGTATGTAAATAAATGAAGTTTCATCTAACGTAGGGTGTATGTTAACAAAAAACCGGTCAAATTTAAATCGGGTACATTGTTTGAACTGGAAAAAAATTATCGTCACCAGACCCTTCTGTGACTGCTGTCGCTAACGACTATCCGTTACAATGATTGTTTTTTTTTTTCACTTCTCTGAAATCCGTGCTGCATCCGGGCATTGTTTTGCCTGCCTGCCAAGCAATGGTTGTATAGGGGACTATGTAGTCTAGATAGGAAGACAGAAAAATAGATAGAAAGGTAGACATAGAAAGAAAGAAAATCGTAATTTTTATGCGAGACAAGTGGCACGAAGCCACTTGCCTTATTTAAAGCCTGAGTGCCCTTTTTTCAACAAAAGTTCGCGTGCGTTCTGCCTCAATTTCACTCTGGAGTATGCGTGATCAGGATCTCGTTCTCCAAATTCCCTGCGCAGTGATTCATGTACAGTGCGTGAAGCACGCGAAAAAAGAGGCGGTTAGTAATTTTCATCGCTAACCGGCGGAGTTTACGAAAATGTCCGTGTTGTGTATTCAGCTTGTCTAATCATGAATGTTGGGTGTCTACAAAACCAGCACAACAACTGATGGCGACTGAAGAAACCGGCCTCATTAGTCATGTTCCCATGTTTTGGTTTGGCATGGCGAGTGTCTTTAAGAATCAGTTTTCCTAAGAAACACTTATGCCGCACGTTTCGTTGAGGGTTCAGTTTTGGGAAAAGAATTAACTTGCAAATAATTTTACAATTAAAGGCCGGAAAAAGGATGATCAACCATAATTCTGAGAATAACGCGGCCTCATAATCAGACATTCAAAAACAAAAAATTTTGACAACAGATGTGGTAAAATAAAAAATATAGAAATTGTGAGAAATTAAAAGTTCTTCCTTAACAGTTCTTCAGCCTCCTTCTGGGCCTGTGAACAAACAAAAAAATACAACAGTTTTATTTGTTAAAAGGCATGGACGACCAACGCAGTTACTAACGCAACTTTAGCAGTCGCAAAAAGAAAGCCTATAAGAATTTCCGGTTAAGTTAATCAACTGCGGTGGTCTTCCATGGGACTACATGCAAGAGGCCGAGGTTAAGGTGATTCCCGCGAAATAAAAGTTGTTGTGAAAATTTTCTCAAAATTGCTGTGATTGTTCTCTACTATATGTTATTTCGAGAAATGTAATAAAAAAATAGGTCATCATGTCCGCGAACGAACTATGATCCACTCAATTTACCCCATAATCACTTAAATATTCGCTTTCAAAACTGAGTTTACTTGATCAATTATTGCCATGTCTGGTGGTAACAGAAGTTACATAGATAAAGCAGAACTTAGAAAGATGAATTTCTTGGTAGGGAGGCATAGTATGAAGTAGTATGCCCGCGAATGGTGGCCAAGCTCGTATTTCTGGCCATTACATTTTTCTGTGGTCAAATTTTAATTAAATTTTCAAACATGCATAAAGAGGATAATAGCTAAGTTAAAATAACGAGATAAAAAAAAGATAGTTCACCGTGCTCGTTTAGGAGAAAATAGGCATTAGTTATTGGTTGGGCTTAGCACTGATCAAGGAAAATAGACCACGTTTTCAGACCCTTTTCAACGTGCGTGCGAAGAGGATTGAGAGCGAGACTTAGGCCTCTATTTTTTTCGGGTTGGTTGGTCAGTTTGTTTCGTTTCACGTTATACGCTCCTATGCATGCCACGGATGTCACTGCTGGTGCGAACGCATTTCCTCGCGCGGCTAACAAGCGCCCTGGGCTGAGTTGCTCGAAGCTTGGTTAGCGCTAACCATTGGTTAAGAGGTATTAAAACCTATGGGTCGTCATGGTATTTAACCCGGGTTAGCGCTAACCATGCTTCGAGCAACTGGGCTCAGGGCGCTGCTTTATTGAAATTTTGTATTCTTTTAGTTTTCTAGATTAATAAGCTGGTTTGAATTTGGAAACTTATTGTCGCACCAGGAAAAGTGGTCTCTTCTTTAGTGTGCGTTACTTTATTAGTTCCAAATTATTTTCAATTATGAAAGGCGAAATCCTGTTCTTGAAAAACTCTAACTCTCAAGGAAGGGCGTCTTAACGTCTTAATGACGTTAAGACGGCAAAAGGTCGCTTATTTATTTAATACGGTATTTTCTATCGCATCACATTGGCTGAGATCTCAGTTCTTACCAACTGATCATCCACAGTTTTAACTGGATTACTGTTCGCTGCTTTGTCCAGCCACATCTTGGCTTCCTCTTTCTTTCTTTGCCGCAGTAATGTTTTTCCAAGGAGCAAGTGATTTTTGCTGAAGAAGTTTGCTTCCACTGGGAAACGAAAACAAATATGTGTTATGTTTCGTTTAAAGTTTTTTGATCGCGTTCGACGTAGTCCTAATTGCGATTGGAATGGAGATTGTATGGGGACAATCAACGAATGGATCTTGGGACGCGTATCTGCGACTTGAATTTAAGATCAAAGGAAATGAAAAAAAGAAAAATGAATAGCCTCTGAACAGGCTCCCAAGTGGGGTATAGGCGAAAGGAAAATTTTGCAAGCCGGGCAAGCGAAGCGCGGTACGGGGGCAGAAGCTACAAATTTATGCGCTTTCGTTTTCGCTGGATTTCCCCAATGAATAATTTTATATACCATTATTATTGATATTCCGACTCAATCGAGCGGAATGATTGGCATAAAATTACCTTGTTGACATATTACTTGCAGGCTAATTACAAGGGGGCGGAACGGCGGCATCAAAAGAATGTCCACAGGTTCCCTCCCTTCCCCCCCACCTCCTCCTCCTCTTCTCCGAGCTCGGTGGGTTTTTTTTTAATGAAATGCTTTATTCACCTTTTAAGCTGAGCTCGTCAACAAATATATACTAGTGCGCCCCAGCAGGATTCAGCTTCCTAAAACCACTATAGCACTCCACTTTTACTTAATAGTGTTTCTGGTCGTGTGTGAACAAGTCAACAGCAATTTTCTCTCATGGCCTTTGGGGAACTTAATCACAACCCTAACGTTAACAATCCGTTGTCAAACTTCAGTGTCTAAGTTCAGAGTTCATGCCGGGGCCAAAAGATACCCTCCCTTGATCTCCTTAGGCAGCCTTCCACACCACCATCTCCGCTCTTACCCCCGAGGCACTACGAGACGTCCCGCCTTGAACACCAGTCCATCATAATTGCTCAGTTCAACTCTCATAGTATAACAGGGTGTCACCTGAAGGGGAATATTCGATAGATTCTCAGGCCAGCCTTCAAGTATGGTAGACATTTTGTAAGGTTTCATCCTTTGTGGTCTCCGGCCTGATGTTCTGTATCCTCTCTTGTCGCATGGTCGGGAATTGAACTGCATTGGCAAATTCAAATTCACAGGAGGTTCCTTGACCATCAGCTCAGATCTGCTCATCATCTCTGCCAGGTGCTGAGTGTGACCAGGGATCGGAGGAGCATACCTTTTAGGTGCTACACGGATGCCCTGTCTAGTATAGTCTCAAGCTGCTACGCCACGTTGTTGTCAGAATAGATCACAAGCCTTATGATCTGCTTTGACAACAACGTGGTGGCCATAGACGAAAGTCAAAAAGTAGATTAAAGAAATACATTTAATGTCCACAACACGGGAAGTGCTTGCGCAATCTCCCGAGCCAGAGGCTCATGATAAAGTGCTTGACAATAATCCAGATGGAATTGGAATTTGGAAATGTTGGTTTTTGAGGAGAGGGGAAAACCGGAGTACCCGGAGGAAAACCTCTCAGAGCAAAGACGAGAACCAACAACAAACTCAACCGACCCACATATGACGCCGAGTGTGGAAATCGAACCCGAGCCACATTGGTGGGAGGCTGTAGTGCTCTGGTGCCACTTGGCCAACATCTCTTTCTCTGTGGTAGCATAGTGAGTCTCTAGACGTCTCAGTACTCTTCTAGCATACGCAAGCGGCCAACCTTCTTGGATAAGGGCAGAAACAAGGCCCAGTCTGCTTGGATCACACTGTACGAGTTTCTTGTCTCGATCGTAGTTGGTAGGCAAGAATTGGAGCTTGGGTAAACAATTGCTTCACCTTTGTCGTCCGTGAAACCTCGTAGCATTCTACTCCGACTTGTCTAGAGTGTGTCTCCTAAGTGGCTCCATGACTTGAGAGAGTCTTGGGAGAAATTTGGGAAGGTAGATAACAGTACCATTGAGTTCAGCTCTCTATATGTCTTCCTTGGTCTTAAGTGTTTCTTGCTAAAGAATGACTTCCACTTTATTAGCATCAGTTAACAAATCTCCCATGATATCCACAGCCACTTTGCCCCTATTGAACTTGACTGACTTTTGCTGGTAGCGCTCCAATAGTGATATAAGATTCTTGTCGTGGTCATGGAGTCGCTTCGTCAAGGCTGTCACCAACTCCATACACCAAGATGTCATGCGCGATGCATGCAACGCTCGTGATTCCTTCTACAGTTTGGTGAAGGCGTTTCTGGAATATGTCCACCGTCTCCTTCGAAATGGTGTCGAGAAGGTAGTGAGCAGACTAAACTCTTCTTCCAGGATACAGTGGTTATGCCAACATCCATTGACACGACCGAGGTTGACCTTCATAATCAATTTAACAATTCCAGACATGGCTATAAAGCTAACTTTAAACCAAACCCGGCTTTAAATATCTCATTTCCTACAAAATGAAAGAAGTTCGATTTCCTTTGACCATCTCACCAAATATTTCCCCAATATTTTTTGAAATTTTCTCACGATTTCGTGTGGAAGCAAAAAGCAAGAAGGTCAGACGAGCTATTACAAGACCTGATGTCTACAGGGGAACTGATTAGAGTGTATGTGTGTGGGGGGGGGGGGGGGGGATTAATAGAAATTTCATGGCATGGAAAAAGCCGGTAATTTGAGTCGTATTCGGGCCATTCTAGCCTTACTTACAATTCACTCTAAGGATATTAGAAATTACCGTTGCACACTTACATTCTTCAGCTTTTCGAAAATGTTCCAGTGCCTGTGAAAACGGAAAAAAATTATGACAAAGTGTACAACAGCCAGTTGTTGTTTTTAAGACCTTACAGAAAAAAAACCCCGATAACAACAATAACTTGGTAAACGCATCTACATTATTTCGGGGCAGACTGAACAACTATACATCACAAGAAAATACGTACACTAAGCTTAACTTCAACAATTTTTGAGCACTCATCTTAACAAAATAGTATGTCCTAATCCTTTTAGTGTTAGTCTTTCTCTCCTCTGCAGGACTTTGGGGAGGGAAGGTTAGCTACTGGGTAGAGTGATTCAGTTGTAGTTGCAAAGAAACACGGGGATATAGAGTGCAGTCGATAACCAATCCCATCGGTTGGAGCTGAGGTCATTCTGCACATTGGACCCATCCAAATGCTTCAGCAAATTTCTGGTGCAGCAAGAGCATATTTAACATTAAAAAAACATAATCATACTGTTTATTTGAGAACTCTTAGTTTGTTAACCTCTTCATATGTAGCAGTTGGTGGTGAAGAATATAGAGTAGCCGCCAGTTGTCTTGTCATCCAACCCATGTCAGCAAAGGTGAAACACCTGTGGTCAGTAAGAAAAGTAATAATATATTTCTATGAAGAAACAACACAACAGAGTAAAAAATATATAAAATATCCAATGTTTATAATCCTGTCAAGCCCAATTTTTTTTAATAAATTCACATATCTCAATGGTTATTTTCAGGGTTCTTTTACAGGAATTAATTCAGCAGATGGATCAAAATGACGACTTCCTTACTGGAAATGTTACTGTTATAGATTAATGTTTGTGAGGACTTGTTGGATTGAGGAGCTTGAGCAATCTTTACAAAAAAAACAAAAGGACTGCAAAAACTTAAGTTTGCAAAACATGGGGAAATGAGGTTGAGAGTGACACTTAAATAAAAGTGCTTTCAAAAATATTAAATCATGAACTTCAATATTTCAATAATAATTCAAAACTTTTGCACTATTTCAACCATCATATTACACAATTATTTTTGCAAGCTAATGACTGGTATAACTTGTGGCTCTCTCAACATAAATATACTTTATTTAATACACTTTATAAAGTAGAACCGGTAATAATTGAAATGGCAGATCTTAAGGTTAATATCCATATATATGCAGACCTCCCAAGTATATGAAATGTTAACTAATGACGTGACCAAACACCTCCTTTGAGCCTCCTGCTGAGCAGGTGGAGTGCAGGTGTGAGACTAGTCAAGTGGTGAAGCTGGCCAATGCCCCTACCCTCTCAATGTTACATTACTTTATACCTTCACTGAGTGGATCCTGCCCTCCCTAAAGCTCTCTTAGAGATTCTGCACTGGATGAGAGGTGACAGAGTGAATTATGGGAGCTAATGGTAAGTTATTGTGTACTGATTGCATGAAACAAGAGTCCAAGCAATAAAATTGGTTTTCTAATGTCAAACGTGGTCTTTCATTGGCCTCAAGAGAAATGCAGGTCATTATAAACTAACTAAAACCCAGTACCTACCAAGTACCAAGCAAATGGTGACAGGTGGGGTCTGTTGGATTTAGTTCTGTTGCTTTCTGTCAAAAAATTTCATTTTGTGAGGACAACATATGTAAGAAAACAATCCATGCTATAATATCCGACTTAAAAGTATTATAACTGCACTGTTAGTGTTTGGTTAAATGTCCAATTATGCTTGAGAACCTTGGAATGGGACGATGCTGATTATGTCACAGCATAAGGTTTTATTTCATAGGCAATTCTTGTAATAGACGGAAATATGCAGCCACATTTACTGGGGGTGAAAACGAAGGTGAGAAAATGTGGGGCAGGAAACAATAATTATTGGTATCTAATGTAAGATGATGAGCCAAAGCACAAGAAATAAACAAAACAACCAGTATAAATATTATATATATGTATTTTGGAAACTTTAAGGGATTTAACAGTACAATCAGGTGATAGCCACCAAAACAATGGGGAGGGATTCCCAGCAACTGAGTGTAAAGGGAACAAAACTGGAACAGTAACACTCCCTGTACATCCCCCCATCCAACCCTAAAACAGGTTTCATAAACTATATTTTTGGTCAGAGGCCAACAGGATTTAGCCCTCTCACTCCCAAGAAAGCCATATGGAACACGAAGTCATTACTTGCTCAATATTGGGTCAATTTGTATCACATTTGGACACCAAACAGATCAAGGCGAGATCTGTACGTTGCAAGCATAAAATTTTACCCCCTTCTATATTAGACATGATAAACCACCCCTCCTTTTTTTGAAACTTTATCCTACTACACTTTTAATACCAAGTAAACAGTTGACAAGAAACTATGTACTGAGATCTCCAAATTAAGCTATAGTTTAGGGGTATACCCAATATACATGAAAAATGACATATTTTTAAGGTTTTTTATTTTTTCGTTTTGAACACTTTTCAATCTAATCTATTATTTCCTTTGGTTTTGCAAGAATGTTATATGCAATGTCCCAGACAAAACCTTGGTATATTACATTAATTTTGGTATATGGGTTCACTGTTGCCATTTTCCAAAACTATGGCATTTCCCAGTGGGAGTGAAAGGGAATGCAAAGTGTGACTAATGTTTGCCTTTCAAAATACAGTATCAAAGCATCAAAGTTCGAAATAAAAAAAAATAATGTAAACATAGCTTAGTGTCCTTTATCATTCTTGTGGCTCATTAAAATGGTGAATTTTAGCAATTTTTCCAATAATGCAAACCTTTTGGTATTCCTATACAATCCCTAATATACTGAATTTTAAAAACTTCCAACAGCTAAACATTAGACTCACCCTTTGTGTGGGTGGCCTGTGCCCCTCCATTGAACATAATGAAAATTCCAAGTGGGAATGGTGGCGCTGTTCAATGGAAACGTTTTTGAGGAAGAATAATGAAGCTCAATTGGAATTTGGCAGAACCAAAACAGCTCTCCTTGAGAGGGGTGTAGGCATCTTCTGGAACAACAATTAGCATGAACAGAGAATAAAACTTACTTCAAAATGCTCCTTAATGGTTAATGCATTCTGCAATTTATACTTCACTCCTTCAACGTCACCAACAAGTGAGAATGAGATGGCATACCACTGTTGAGCATATTAATACAGAAACACCCACACAAATTAGTGATGATATTAAGTTGAGGTTTTATTCATAGATTCCTATAAATATCTGATATAATTTTATCGGAATCTATGAATAAAACCTCAACTTAATTAATGTCATCACTATTTGTGCGGGTATTTAATACTGTGAATTTGATGGAACATTATTGTAGGTTTTTAGACTTTATTTTTCCATGGAAGAGAAAAGAAGGCCTAAAATTCAACCAATCACAGAGAGTAGTAATGCAAAACCGAACAAAGCTAAATTACTTTTGACAATCAATTGAAAACCACTCTAATATACCCAAATTATTTTTGACACTCACCTTATGGCAGGCAAAGTTTTTGTCATCCAAACTCAAGCCCAGTTTAGCATGTTTCTGTGCTTCATAGGCCAAAGCTTTCTTTTTCTCTGAATCTGCACTTTTTATTGCCAACACTCGGCAAGCTCTTACTAATCGCCACTCCACTTCTGCATTGTCTTTGTATTTAATAAGAATTTCGTAAGCTCCTTGTGGCTCATCGTTGTTAAACAACTCATCAGCGGTCTTCAAATCACTTTCAATCTCACCCATTTTGCTTGCAGATTCTTGAGCCATGAACAAGCAGTAGGGAACTACCTTTCCTGGTGATTCTGTAGAATTTTCATGACTTTATCCAGAATGTTATGGTATAATAAACATACATTATTGTTCTAGGAGCTAAGGAAATTGTAAAGTGTATAGGTAGCAGTCAAGAAAGGAAGCCCCCTGGCATAGCCAATCAAATGTTAAGTAATCAAAGTTGAATCATGCAATCAAACTCCATCCACTGAGTACAATCAAACAACAATCAGTCCGGTGAATTTAAAGTTTGATGGAGTTTAGGGATTGAACTGAATCATCAACAGAACAGCTTGCCAGTAAACTTAGCAATCAATTCAATACCTTATAGGAATATAACAAAGCTTATTAACAAGGGGAACAAAATCTATGTGTTATAAAATTAACGCAAATTTTCAAAAAGTATGTTTACGTGTATTTAATAAAAGCAAATTTGTGTAGCATATGTTTCACCTCACCTAGGTGAAAGATACTCTGACAGTCAGAGAGGGGTATAGAATGGTCCTTGAAAAATACTGGGTCTCAGCAAATTTTCGGCGGGTCTCGAGATCTCGGCATCTCAAACTGAAGTCTCCGAATCTCGAGCTCGAAAAACTAAAAAGGGGTCGCGGAATCTAGCTATTGAAATTTGAATCTCAGAGTGTCGCAAACCAAGCGAAAATTAAGTCTGAATTAACTGTCCTAAACTGACAACAAACAATAATCTTGAAAAACGGCTCAACATCGCAATCGCTTCTGTAGCTTCTGTGAAACATGTAAGCTTGGATAAATTCTGCTTGTAAATTGCTACACTATGCTTTTCGGCAGTGTTAGTAAAAAACACGTTTTGCATCGCGACGTCTCGGGCTCGGATTTAGAAAAAGTAGTGGAGTCTAGGTCTCGGATTTTAAATGAAGGTCTTGGCGTCTTGGCAGGTCTAGGATTTTACCATTCTATACCCCTAGAGAGGTACAGGTAGATGACATGCAATTTTGTTGGAAATAAAGGTGTCTTAAAATAACGATGCTGTAAAATAGTGTGATTTTAATTAACAATGGTGTAAATTAAAGTTCATAAAACTTACAGAACATGCATTGTTAATTTTCTATAATCAAGTAGTTAGAAAATCAAACATTGAATTGCATTCAGTTGTCAAGAGTTTTTTTTAGTTCAATTAAGGATAGTGCCTCCTAACACAGCAGTATCTCCAACATCGTTCCCAGGGTCTCTTCTCTTCAAGACCCTGGGAACGATGTTGCAGTATTTTAGTGCCGTTTATGACTATGCTGAAAAAGCATTTCTTAGGAAGGGCTGTTGGAATCCAATTGGGGGTAACCATTCCTTTTAATTTTTTTAGAGATAATTAACTAGCACTACCTCCAAAAAACTCTTAAATACATAACAGTGTAAAGCATTTTTGACAAACTGAAGCTTAATTATCTCTGGAAAATGTGTGCAGTGTTTATCCCCAATTTTCTTTTTAGATTTCAAAAGACCTTGCTAACACCTTGTTTTCCCGCAGTCAGTCAAAAACTGTGCAGAAAATATGTTCGCATTAGTAGGTATTTTCCTTAAGAAATTAGAGGTTCTCAGACTAGCCCAAAATGCACAGTACAGAACGTACACATGCACAGTAGCATATGGAGGCACATAATTTGCATTACCGAACTGAAATGAGTCACAGGTAGGCCAAGCACAACAACATGGGCTATTTTGTATACAAATTACCTAACTGAACTCCTTTGCATGGCTATTTATGTCTTGTGTCCTTGAGCCACCTGTGACTGTATATCCTGTATGCATAGTTTTAGCATATTATGCATGTATGCACAGTTTGTTATTCACCATTCTGCATGGACTTTGCATTAGATTCTACATTCTAGGGACGTTTGGCTGTGGATAATATTATTGGAACCTACCTTAGAATTACAGTGCTTATCAATATCTCCAGCTGCAGGGGTCGCTAATTTCTCCCTGCATGGTTTTCTATCCCAAATTATGCAAAAATGGCTGACATTTTGATATTCTTTTGTTTGCATTCAAACTAACCTCACTACCCTCGTTCTTGAGTTCAATTATCAAAAGAATATTTTCCCTTGAACGCGGCTAGTGAGGCTAATTTGAATGCAGACAAAAGGATAATAAAATGTCAGCCATTATTGCATTGAGTGCCCCATACAATGATGGCCCATCGCATTTTTTTCCCGGCGAATCAGCGTGTGTTTTGAGACGTCGGGGCCTGGGACTGAGGAGTCTTACGCAATGACCTTGAAAATCGAGATTTTTTAATTTTTTAATTTGCTTTGCGTTGTCGGTATTGATTGCATTTTAAAGATTTCCGGGCTATTCCAGCATCGAATCTAATACTTAATTTAAATAAAAGTATACAAGTAAATGCATACACACAGCCTTTAAATCAAGGGAGCGAAATTTGGACAAACGTTTTAGGGGAGGAGGTAATACGAGTCCTCTAAAAGGGACTGCGTGAGAGGCTAGGAAGCTGCTTACACGGGTCTGAAATCGATTGTCCAAGGAGACTACCTTCCAGGCCTAATGTAGTCAAATGTACGTAAGCTGAAATCTTTGAGCTTTTACGACAAGATCTCCACAGAGCCCCCACATTAATTATGTATACATTTTGTGACTCAAACTCTAGGACCCTCTGGCTATTTACGTTTACCGATTTGGGAAGAGGGTTAGTATCACAGTATGTCGGGGCTGTGACGTGCGGTAATCTTTCCGCTTTCACCATTGAAACTACGTACAAAGTGATGCAAAACAAAAATTCAACCTACCCGAGCTCAGCACAACTCTCTCCGAGGAAATTTTAAGTGTCGAGTAACCGACAATAACTCGTGTCCAGATAAATTGACTTGTTGAAATATCTTGTCATATGTGACTGTCTACAGGTAGGGGTATCCAAAAATATTTATATACGAGGCACGCGCGTGATGGATCTAGCGAGTAGCAAAGCCAGTCCCTCCACAGGGGGCCCGCACAATGTGTCTGTGTAGCCGATTGTTATTATATAGTAAATGCACTGGATTTACCGTTTGCTTCACCTATAGCGATATATCGCTAACTATGTATATAAATCAACTAGAAATACGTGACTCGCAAAACCTCGCGAAGCTGGGGCTGGGTGGAAAGCCCTCTTTACTCGTATTGTAGCATCGAATGAGGAGATTAAAAGGTTTCTGAACATAGCAACTATTTTGATGAGCATGGTCTTTTCGTAGTTCCACAGGCTAGTTTGCGGTTTGCGGTTAAAAATCTATTTCTGACGAGATGAAATGTACAACGGGCGTACAATGCTGTCGTGTTCGATGAATTTATTTCCCACGGAAAATTATTTTACCGCGGCCACAAAACGTGTAATTTCTTCAATGCAATCTTTCACAAAAAAGATTTCTGGAAGAAAGGGAAAAGATTCTGGAGAGATTGATCTGGATCCAGGGAATATTGATTAAATTTTATCCGACACGCAAACTTTCCCGATGTATGCAAATTTTGCTGCAGACGACGCCAGACAACCTGACGTCATTCATACTTTGTTTTTCACCGTTGCTAGGCAATATGCGGACACCTTCACGGAAATATATAAACATACATACATACATATATATAAATATATGTTCGGCTCGAATTTTCACGGCTTAGCTCCCGAGCGCGGCCTTCGGCGGGCCTTCGGCCCGACAAATTTATTAACCTCGCTACGCTCGGGCCTTCGGCCCTCGCTCCGCGAGGAATGATAAATAAACGTTGAATTACCTTATCTGGGGTATATAGTCGTCCTTTTACCTCAAAAGCGGTTTTTGAGTGATTTTGAAGGAGTTTGAGTTCGCCGTTGACGGCGAACTCAAACTCCTTCAAAATCACTCAAAAACCGCTTTTGAGGTAAAAGGACGACTATATACCACAGATAAGGTAATTCAACGTTTATTTATCATTGATTTATATACATAGTTAGCGATATATCGCTATAGGTGAAGCAAACGGTAAATCCAGTGCATTTACTATATAATAACAATCGGCTACACAGACACATTGTGCGGGCCCCCTGTGGTCCCTCCTCGCTCCCTTTTCTAATTTCAAGGCATAATTTAACCATCACTTTGTGCGCGTAATCCGAGGAAAAAAGTACGATTGCTCGCATCCCTTGTTCCTAAAATCAAATTATAAAGCTTGTTATTAGCCCTGTTATTAGCCGTGGTCACACTACACACTTTTACCCGGCAAAAAAAAATAATAATAATAAAAATATTTACCTGGCAAACTCACTCGTATTCACCAGAGGCAGAAGTTACTTCGCGTTTCAATTTCTCCGGTTGAAACGATTATGAAAGGTCATACCGGCCTAACCGGTATGTACAGTCAGCATCCTGGACTCAGCGTGTGGGGTTGTCTTGTGAAAAATAAATTTGAAATTTTGGCACGCACTTGATAGAAGACTACGCTATGCTCGAAATCAAACCGACTGCAACGATAATTTTTCATTTTATTTTCTTGCTACTTCTAACGATTCTAATTTCAGCGAGTGAGACACGGGTGCAACGGAGAAGGCGAGCAGTACTCAGGGCCGTACCTAGGATTTTTTGTCTGGGGCCGGACAAACTCCGCACACCCCTCGCATTTCGTCTATGATCTCCCGTATACAAGCAGGGTTTCTAATTGGACGTTTTGTTTTCACCCCTACACGGAAAGCTGCCTAAGACCTTTAAAAAAAAACACACGCGAGTGATGCTTTTTGTCTTAAATGTCATGACTTTTTATGGCATAAACACCTTGTTTAGCTGGAACCAAACACTGCCTCTCATTTAATGGAAAATTTAAATCACAGTCAATGCACTGCTGTAAACAAAGAGAAAATCATTGAGCTCCCACAATTCAAACGCACTATAACAGTGGAGGGAAGCATTTGCAAAAACACAGTCGTGGTTTACGTACAATTCAAGCCTTTTGTCACTGTGAATGTACTGTGACACGTTGCATAGCTCTATAACATGCTACAACGATTACCAGAGAACCAAAAAAACAAAAAGCAGTGGCAAGAAACACAACACCTTGTGACAAAAACTAATAGTCGGGCCCGGCATTACAACAACTACAGAATTAATGAACCTCACAGTACGATACAAGCAACTGATTAATTCCTGTCCAGGGAGGTCCCTGATTCCTGTCCAAACATTACACAACAAAACCATCACGCACGTAAACGAGCCAAACCAAACCCAGCTGAAATGCCTTATGTGCCATAAAAACAGCATCGTTGAACACACAGAATACTAAGAGGTTATATGAATGCAATTTTTCGGAAAAAAATGTGTCCTTTGAAGCCCGATCCGTGCGTCGTTAATACATTAGTGCTTTATAGTAATTATGTACTCCTACAACAGTTTGCACTATAATAAGAGTTTATATAAACATAACAATAAATGAATTAATATTAAAATATGTATAACCATAATATTAAAGGCTGGTTTCCATATGATCGCGGATCGCAGATCGCAGATCGCAATAAGGTCTGCGATCGTCTGCGATCATATGGAAACCAGCCTTTAGATAGAACTACGTGGTTCGATCTTCTGCGATCGTCTGCGATCGCGATCGCAGGATCGCAGACTATCGCAGAAGTAGTTTCCATATGATCGCAGACGAACGCAGACCTTATTGCCATCTGCGATCCGCGATCATATGGAAACCAGCCCTAATAATAATATTAACCACGAGAAATTCAACAAGCAGAGATTTTTAGTCAGCGATGAGAAACAGTTAAATATGTTTAAAAAATCTTTAGTAGATGTCATGTTTCAGCTTTCGTATAAATCGTGACGAAATACAATGTATACCGCCAATGATTTACGTCGCAAAAATAAATTTCCTACAAAGAATCAGAACTGTCACTGTTGTCACACTGTAGTCGGCGATTCTTCACTTCCCAGGCTGTAACGAAAAACTTGCAGGTCAAAAACTTCTTCATTGTCATCGTTTCTCTTGTGCCTGCCGCGACGAGGGACTAAGTTGTACGTCGTTCCATCTTCAGCAAAATCTGTTGTGTTCATTGCAGAGTCCATGAGGCCGCACTCTTGGTCGTCTTCTTTGCTGCGAAGCCGTACGAAACAAAGTGTAGAACACACAATGAGACAAAAAATTACAACCAAAAACATGAAAGCGCCAAGAAGTAGAGCGATCATCGTCATTTTATCAAAGGTTATCATCCCTTGATTTCGCATGTACACTGGATAGATTGTAAAAACCGGGCAACGAAACAAGGACGTTCATACGAATTTGGTTATCGACAGTTTTTCTTCCAGTACATGCATCTCAAACAAAAGATAGCTACAGCTGATTTTGTGAGTTGATCTGCAGCTCGGAAGCCGATTTCATAGACGGATGATTTTGAGCGGAACTGAAATAATTTCATGTTAGTAAATTTTCTGTTATCATTTTGGCTAAGGCCGGCTTTTTGTTTCGGTTCATCCTTGGAAGAGCACTTATATTTGCATCCCAATAGCAAGTGAAAGCAATGCATGTTCGAATAAAAGAGCGGATCTTCAGCTTATGCAGGTTGAGTGGAAACTAGCAAACACGATCGGTTTACGATGGTTTACGCCGAAAAACATTAGTGTTTTTATTATTTTTCTTCGTCAAAGAAAAAAAGTGCAATAAAATAAAGCTTGAAGGTCCCCCTCCTTGTCGCTAACATGCCATTTCCGAGTTGCTTTGAGCCTCATTAAGTGCAAAGCTTTTCATGTGAAAATCAGTTTTATAATAATAATAATAAATAATAATAAACTTAATTTATATAGAGCTAAAATTATAAAATATTGTAAAGCGCTTTACAGTACATATAATTAAAATCAATATAACAAGGCGCACTAATGTGAAAATTATCATAACAAACTACAGTGTATAAGGCATGTCTTTAATAGAAACATTTGGACTGGATCGTATATCGAGAGGGAGGTTGTTCCAAAGTAATGGCCCAGAATGCGCAAAGGTCCTGTCACCAAAGGTCTTGTGATTAGTTTTCGGCACAAAAAGAAGTCCCTGGTCACAACAGCGTAGGGGATAGACTGAAATGGAATGGGATAACAGCAGTTCTTTAACGTATTGTGGAGCTTGATCGTTAACAGCTTTATAGACTAACAACTGAAAGCAAATGTGAATAAGGCAGATAAGGTGTGATCAAATTTAGGTAGACCAAAAATTAATCGAGCAGCTGCGTTAAGCACTTTCTGAATACGATCAGTTTGATATTTAGGAATGCCAAAGAAAAGAGAGTTGCAATGGTCCACATGTGAAGTTACTAATGCATGAATAATAGTTTTCGCCGACTCAGGATTGAGGAATCAGTTTCTAATTTGGCGGATTTTATACCACCTAGCAAAGGCGTTGCTACATGTCTTGGCAACGTGAATCGACATGGACATGGACATGTTAGAATCGAACCAGAAACCCAAATTACGATCACTGTGGAGAGGCTGAATGGTAGAGTCGCCAACAAAGATGGAATTAATTGATATTTTTGATAGTTGTTGGCGAGAACCAACAATTAGAAATTCAGTTTTCGAATCGTTTGTCATCAGGCGATTATAAAGTAGCCACGCACGGACATCAGAAACGCAGGACTCAGTAGCAGCTAGGGCAAGGTCCTGTGAAGAACCGCTATCGGGTCTGAACTGGAGAGATCAGGAGGTGCGTGTCATCGGCATACCCTTGAGCTGAGGGAAGGTGGTTAGCAATTACGTGATAGAGTCGGGAGGCGTATAATATGAATGAAACAGGACCCATACAGCTGCCTTGTGGGACACCGCAATGTAATTGAAATTCATCAGAAGAACTATCATTGATGAGAACGCATTGTTTTCTGTCCGCCGGATAAGATGCGAACCAGGTATGAGGGCTGAACCAATGACTCCAAAATCATTTTCAAGAACACTAAGGAGAATTTGATGATCAATTGTGTCAGAAGCCGCGCTCAAATCGAGTAGCACTAGAGGCGTAATTTCCTGATTGTCCATAGACATGAAAATATCGCTTTGAACCTTAAGCAAGGCAGTTTCAGTCGAGTGGAATTTTCGGAAGCCTGACTGGAATTTAGGTAAAGGAGCATTGCGTTCACAATGTGGGAGTAATTGAGCAAGAACTGCCTCTTCAACAATCTTAGAGATGAATGGCAGATTGCTAACAGATGTTTTCAGCTAATTTTCATAAATAGAAAATATGCACGAAGCCTCGCTTTCATAATGAGGCTCAAAGCGCGCGGCCTATTGGTTACTTTAGTTCGTTGGCATTCTCGTCCCCAGAGCCCCAACGTTTTTTTTTTAATTAATGAACGAGTGGCTCTGGGTCCATCCAAAAATATCTTTTTTTTCATTGGCTGTCGAAAACCTGATGCGCTATAAGGTGAAAAATGCTACGCTTCTGCGCATTTGTCTTTACTTCCTAATACTGAGTGATACTGAGCAATAATAATACTGAGCAAGCGCAATGGTAATTTATCACACTGAGCGTACGCTACCGGATGTCGTGAAATTCACGACATCCGGTAACGGCTGTTACCGGAGCCTACGATCCAACCGCTGACCAAAAGATCGTAGGCTCTGGGAACGAGGATGGTTCGTTGGTTGAATTTAAAAAAAAAAGGAAAACAGATTGATTTATGTAGCTAAATTTTTTGCGATGGATGTAGCAAAAAAGGTGGATTTGATAGGGTTTGGAGAAGGGGGAGGGGAAGGGCGATGAGGTAGGCAACGCCAAGCACACAAGGGCACACACTACACCATATCCGAGTACCTTACGCATGCGCACAACCTTATTTCAAGAGGAATGTCAGGCATAGACAGCCGTTTTGTCCTTGTTATGATATGACTCATCAGCATGGCATAGCCACAGGCGGCAATGATTGGGACTCAAAAGTCATCACCCTCACCCAGCATATAAAGTGCTTGTACGCGCGAAATAGTCCTGCATAGCCATGAAGTATTCACTTTTGGCTAATGAACTCTGTTCTGTTACTGTACGTAATATGATATGCCCAGTCTTCAAAAATAAAAAATAAAATAAAAAAACATTTTGATTCAAATTTACAGTTCTTAGGAAATGAATTTAGATTTAATTTCGCCTCTCTATCGATGACGTTGGGCAAACATTTACTAACTTGATGGGGGATTTTCAGGATTAACCTACACTGACGTTTTCATGTCTGATCTGACCTGTCTGAGACTGAAGTAACAGCAAAGAGCTACATAAAGTATTCAAAAACCCGTTTTGTTTTACGTACATCGCTGCAATGTGAAGCGTGGAGGGGGAGGGGAGTTTTCAGTTAACGTTTCTCACGACTATCACACTGTCAATCCAATCTTTTGCATAACTCAGACCGTGGTGGTGCCGGAACACGCCACGTTTATAATTAGACGATTGTAAGCCAGGGCGAAAATGAAAAAGAAAAAAAAACAACAACAAAAAGAGAACTTAATGTTGCGCACGGAACGTGATATTCCAGGAGAAGCCATTGCACTCTATAATTCAGGCTAGTTTAAATGCTAGTATACGAAAAGTACCAATTAAAAAAGGCTTACTGTTTTGTTTTACATTCTTAAATTAATGTTTATTTACGTTCTCCGATACAGTAGCCTTTGCTTTCACTGAACTGCTTCAAGGTATCAAGAATTTACCCTGCACGAACGTCTTGTAAAACTGATATTTTTACTGAAGCCCCATTAGGTCTTAAATGAAGACAGCAAAAGTTCAATTTAAAGGTAAAAACTCGGAGTTACCGTGAATCGGCTAGGTTCAGTTCAACTGTGTATTTTTATATGTATTATTATTTGAACATATTTGCATACATGTTTGCCACAAGAGCTAAATGAGCTCATTAGAGGGTGGGGGCTGACATCTAAACTCTAACTACAAAATAAAATGATTGACACGGGCACGGTACAAGTATAAATACATCAAAGTTAAAGTTATGATATAAAACGGCGTTAACATGAAAATAACAAAAAAAAAAAAAAAAAGGATTTAAGTTAGTTGCCGGATTTGGTAGGGTAGTGCTTGCAAACTGTCCAGTCTTAACATAAACGTTATGCATACAAGAAACGCAGCCAGACACTTTTCATTTCAAAATTATAATTGATGGGCTTTTAAAATACTTCACAAAAGGCAGATGCGCTGAATATTTCAACAAACTGTCAGTGGATTGGCTTATCTGATATAACACCATTAAGAAGGCGGCGGTACTTGAACTTCCTTGGAGAGTTCTGAATGCTCTTTTACTAACGAAATAACCTGAAACTTTTGCTGATTTGCTGGTTAAAGTCCAGTTTCTTCAGCCATGTAAATTGTATGCTCAGTTCCAAAATGTAGAAGACGGTCGCACTCGGGAATATAAACTTCAACATCTGTAGTCTGCGTCTCAGAGTTAGCCCACGAAGCGTTCATTTGCCGGTGTTTTTTCACCGTCCTTTTATAAAAGAAGTTATAAACGGTGAACAAGCAAAAACAGCAACAAATTATCGCGACGATCAATGACAAAAATCCAACCACAGCGATAACAGCACCTCGCTCAGCACCTTGCAAGTTGCCCATACGAAAGAGACTGTGAAACTTTCCTTGGCGAACTTATGTGTTGTAAGTCTTCTAGAAGTTTGACCTTCTAGTCCAGTGTTAGTAAGATGTTTTTGTAAAGAGGCTATCTGAAGCGGAGGCTTTAGTGAACTTGAGAACGCTTTGGTGTATTTAAAGCGTTTAGACGTGCGTAGCCTCAAAATGATTCTGATTTGTTTATCAGGATAAACGTATTACTAATCCGATGATGACATTTGCCCACTTTTATGAAAAAAAACTGGACATTGCTCGGTTTTGTTTTACGGTATAAAGGAAATGTCAAGCGATCATCCGATAAATACTCGAGCTCCGGTCTTCTCACATTTAGCAAATGGATACGGCCATGGTACTCTCGAAACAGGACAATGAAACTCAGATCATCTTTTGTTATGTAGTATTTAGTTACTTAAAATGTTGTTTTCCTCAATTGTTTTTATTCACACAAATGTTAACTAAGCGTAGAAGATGGTTTAGTAAATCATGAATATTGTTTTCTCTTTCTTGTATTTTTGTAGTAGTATGCGGCGACCGGCTTTCTTCTGCTTTGATGATCATGATCAGGTCAGGGGATACACAGACACTTAATTTGCAACGCACGATTACCTCTAGCTTATACGACAACAGACAAAATAAATTCCTCAATTCATCGACATCAGTGAATTTTTAGCGCTATTACTATTTGGATGTCCAATTTAATTATTAACAAGCGTCGGTGTAATGCACGGAAAACTGAACGATTAAAACATAAGGATGCATTTGATAAATTATTTGAAATATATTATATTAGAGGAGATGGGCGGGTAAAAACGCGTAAAGAAGCATTGGAATTATTTCTTAACTCGCAGTTAGATAAATAACTGTCATTTCTGAAATGTCCATCACATGTCCATAAAAGGCATAAATTTATAACAAAATTGATCTTACTTATCCTTCAATACCTCTACCTTTATTTTATTTGCTAAAACGCGGGATTTTTCTTTAATGAGCATTTAGCCAAACTGGCAAAGAACAATAACTACATTTGCCTGTGTTTTTTTGCAAATACAGGACTAATTAAATAATAAGAAAAGCATCAAGATGGGTAGAATGAACAGATGTGTCAAACTATACAAAAACTAGCAAAGCAGAATGTGGAGATGGACCAGTAAAATACGTTAAAGGAGAAATTGAAAATCCTAGGTGGCGTGCATTTCGTATTAGGTCAGTTGCCGGCAAGAAATGCCGATTGACCACGAAAGTAGAAAAAGCGCAATAAACCGACAACCGGATGCTCGGGAGAATTCGTGAAAGGAAGTCTCGAATAGTTTCAGTCAAACTTAGGGCCAGTTTTTTTTATTTCTCTGCCCTCACTATTAATTATCCTTTCTATTGTTTTTTATGTAAAAATTGTAGTATGATTTTATGCACTCTTTTGTTTTTTGCTACTTTTTGATAGGCCAGTTAGCTGCACGTGGCAGTTATCAACTCGAAGCCTAAAAAAAGTTCCTTTGGTCACTGCGCACATTTTACCTTTGGTGATTTATGTAACTTAATGTTGTCTTTATGTTACTTTTGTGATGTATCGTTTTTTCCTTTTTTAGTAAACTATTGAAATACTGCATAACTAAAAAAGAAATCTGAAAAAATCTGTTCTCAGGTTTGCATTGCGGGTTTATATGCGGGATTACTCACGGGAATTCTTGCGGGATTTTTTGTCCGATTTGTCACGTGAATTTGTCCCAGTTTCTCTCGACTGTTCTTACGTTTAATAATAAAGGAAAAATAATTACCTTCCAATTCTTGAGCTCAAAGTCTTCCAAGATGGACAAATTTGAGTTACCAATCCGGGATTATAGAAGAAAACTAGTAAATGCGGTGGAAGAAAATGCTTTTCTTGTTGTTGTTGGCGAAACAGGAAGCGGGAAGACAACACAGCTTCCACAGTATCTTCGTGAAGCTGGGCATACTTCACCAGGGAAAATGATTGGAGTGACGCAGCCAAGACGTATCGCTGCTATTTCAGTAGCCGCACGCGTATCAGAAGAAATGAAATGTCGGTTAGGAGGTCAGTAGACTGTCAGTCTGTCAGACAGTTTCACTGTTTGCTATTTTATTATAGTCATGATCAGTGTACTCACATTGACATACATTCCTGCATGAAGTCAGTCAGTCTGATTCATTGGCCATTTTTTTACACAATATATAGTGAGGAGACAGACACACTATACTTGAGCTACTTAAGTATCAAAACGTGGCCCTGTATTCTATAATTTGAACTCACTTATGATAAAGTTTTATAAACTTTTATTTTCCATGCAGAAACTGTTGGTTATCAAGTGAGGTTTGATGACAGCACAAGTGATAAAACCGTTATCAAGTACATGACTGATGGCTGCTTGCTGAGAGAGTTTCTTGATGATCCTGCACTTAGCAAGTACAGTGTCATCATCTTAGATGAAGCTCATGAAAGAAGTTTGGACACTGTACGTGTTGATAATCTTTCTTTGCCATCTATTAGTAAATAATGATGTGGGTTGTGGTGCCGGGGCGGCACTTGACCCATGTTTGGGTATAGGGGTGCCGCTGGGGGTTTGAAACCTAAAATACCTACCCTGTGTAGGACAATGTCCTTTATTTTAAGACCCTATTTAGGACAAAGGACAACATCTAGCTCTTGTCCCAAAATTTCGCATTAACAGCGGTGAACCTTGAGTGGAAACTCAATCAACGTGAAGCATTGTTCACTAAAACAAATACAGACTAACGTCTCTGATTTCGGATTGCCAAATACCTGACGACAGTCTTGCAACCACACCCTGTCTAGGAAGGGTCCAGGGCAGACTCGTTTGAAATTATTATATACCCTGTTCATGGCAGAGAGGCCAAAAACCATACACTATCCAGCGGCAAGTCCCCGTATAGGCCATATAGGGGAGTACCCCCCTCCCTGGGGTTGTGGTATTTGATCCATTTCTGCTATTCTTCATAAGGCAATGTGTCAAACTAGCTACGCACTATTTTCATTGTTTTAAAAAACGGGGGTTTAAAAGCACTGTGTGCGTCAACATTGTTGGTGTACTTGTATTGTTACTGTGGCTGTATGTGATTTTTGATCTGAAAGGGATTTTGATCTTCGTTGTTCTGATTGAAGTAATTAGAAACTATAGCTATAGGTCCACCATTAAACTGTTGTGTTGTTTGGACTCTTATATGCAGAAGACATCTGGAATTTATACTTTTTCAATATGGTACAAAAAATGTAGATTTAGTTTTGTGGTAAGGATGCCATTAAAGGCCAACTGAGGATCAGGCACAAAAAAAATCGCCTGGCTGTGAATGTGGTTGTACCAGGTTGTCTAATGACCATCTCAGCCAAAACCCTGCATGTAAATGACCTCTTTCACAATAAAGGATAACTTCCGTTTCATCAGCATGTTCTGAAATGGTTAGGATCTAAATAAGTATTCTCAGCTGTCTCATTCTTTAATTTCTTCCTGTAAATATCATCTTGTTTAATTGATATGGCTTTGTGGCAATCATGATGACTAGAATTCAGAACCCAGTAAGCAGTTATGCTTAACCTAACTACACTCTGTTACTCTTTTGTTTCAGGATATACTTTTTGGTTTAGTGAGGAAGTTGTTTCACAGTCACAGAAAAAGATCACACAGCAAAGATCAACCTAGCAAACTACATGTACCAAAGGTTGTGATCATGTCAGCCACCTTAAATCATGAAAAGTTTTCAGAATTCCTTGGTGGCTGCCCAGTCTTTGAAATTCCTGGTCGCTGTTTTCCAGTCAAAAGTATCTTCCTGGATTATGTTGGTGTTAAGGACTTGCAGACACCCAGTTATCTCAAGCGAGTAAGTCTGTTGCCCCCAAGAAATCATACAACCTTTCACATAGTTTATACCCCATCAAATGACACAACACTATACACTGTTCATGTAAATCAATGAGGTAGGCATTCTTCTGGGACTATCATAAAATTTGTAATGTACAATTCCAAGTATTATTGACCACTTTAGGTGCTTTGCATGATCAGATTTTATGATTTTGATGACATACAATTGAAAGGTTTTGGGCAAGAGAGGTGTATGTGTCTTTTTTTTTTCTTAAAATCAAAATTGCTCCAAATAAGCTCTAATTTGGCACGTGTGTTGCACAGAGACCGGTTGTCATGTAAGTAACTTTGTGGCATTTTTTTTTTAACAAACTGTTAAATAAACAGGAAATAGCTTTAAGTTATTACTTTTCTAGAAAATGCAAGTGACCTATACAAAAGGGATACCAATACTCTACTTGGAAGTTTTTTTCTTCAAATTTAGAACTGTATTTTGTTTTTGATACTGTACCTGATCTCATTTTGCAGGCTGTGGAGACAGTAATGAGAATCCATCTTGAGGAGCCTCCTGGAGACATTTTAGTTTTCCTAACTGGCCGGGAAGAAATTGAACATGCATGTGACAGGCTGTTTGAGGTTGCAGAGAAGGTGGATTACAGACATGATGTCCATTACAGTGAGGTTGAGTCTATGTTGATTTTACCTCTGTATGGATCCATGACAACAGGTAAACTTGTTTGACTTTTATATTGATTTGTGATGAGCTAAATGGGGTGTTCAGTGGGGCTACACTTTTAAGATTAGTGTAATATGGTTGGTAAGTGCTAAGGTTGCAATCAAGCCACTGGTGGTTGATACAGTGGAGCTAACCTGGTTACTGTAGTGTGAAGTAAATAAAAATAAAATAAAAATAGAATAATCAACTTCTCCTTCTTCAGGATGGGATGCTAGTCCAACACCCCATGCATGTAATATTTTCTTTACTGGCACCTATTTAGACATTGTGGTTGAATTTTTTTTTAGATATTTAAAAATAACAAACCCATTTAATGTTTATTTTCCTTTGTAGTGAATCTTAGACAGAGGAAAATAAAAGTAAAACTTAATGTAATCTAAAATGTGTATGACACTGACTTTTAAAACGTTAAAAACCAAACGTTTATAAAAACTTAACTTAAGTTTTTTATAAACGTTTGGTTTTTAACGTTTTAAAAGTCAGTGTCGTACACATTTTAGATTACATTATGTCCATTCCTGACTGCAATTTCAGTATATTTCAAAAGTTAAACTTGTTTAAAAATTTTGATAAGATTAAATTTAGGAATACAGTTGACTATGAAAATAAGCGAAAAAATGGAACGACGTTTCAGTGTCATCTTGGCACCATTATCAAGTAAAGAATGTAACAGAAAAGATAATTTATACAGAAAGTAAAGGTGTGAATAGAATAAATTAAATTAAGACTAAAAGTAACTGTCCAGTGTTCATTTCAGTGAGGTGTTATAAAGTGAGAGTTATGTCCATTCAATAGGTTAGACAATTAATAGTTTTGTGCGAGTGGAGTCTGACTGGGTGTTTATAGACTTGGTTTTTCCTTGTGGATCCACAGTATTTCAAAGATTAAACAATCAAGCTTTCCCTGGGATGGTGATGGTGAAGTAGCTTGTCAGGTCGCCAATTGTCAACTTGGTGATCATTCTTCAGGTGTTTCCCGATGGCTGAGAACCGATGCTCATCAATGTGTTGGTGTAGCTGACGTAATCTGCATCACACAGATGACACACAAAATTATACACAACATACTGTTGATTGATTATGGGTGGCTTAGGCTCCTGCACTTTAAGATTATCACCAAGTTTACGGCTTCTAAGCCACCCATGATCAATCAACAGTGTGCTTTGTATAATTCTGTATGTCATCTGTGTGATGCCAATTACATTGGCCACTATTTGTCTAACCTGGGCATTGAATGGACATAACTCTCACTTTATAACACCTCACTGAAATGAACACTGGACAGTTACTTTAAGTCTTAATTTAATTTAAAAGTTTAATTAAATCCCTACATAAATGCCCTATGTCACACTACCACAGAGCCATAATTTACACAGTCACTGTGCAGAAAATTAACATTGAAAATTACGTGGATTATGGACATGTACTCTGTTAGTGAAGTTGTAGTTGTACACTCATCAAAGTGAAAGCAAACGTACCACAAAATGTTCACCTCTGATGAAAGAGCAAATTTAGAATCCCCACAGTGAGTTTAGCCATTTAAACTTTAGAGAGCTTGAAAAGGCTAAGACAGTTTTCTTTCCAATTGCTTATTATAAGTTTCTAAGCTCACTGTAGGGACCCCTCTGTTCACTCGGATGTCTTCCACGTGTGTCTTACAGTCATAGAAAGTTGAAACATGTGGTCCGGCCAACAGCATCTTGTTAAAAAATTATCCACATGAATTTTCCTCTTAATGTCTGGAGATGAAGACACCACACATGGTTCTCCAGTCGATTAATTTAATGACTGAGAGGGAACTTCTCATTCCTTTTTTTTCACAGAATTACAGAAAAGAGTGTTTGATCCTCCCAGTCCATCTGTAAGAAAAGTAGTAGTAGCTACAAACATTGCAGCCACATCACTCACCATTGAAGGGATCAGGTAAATAAAAAGGATGCAGTCTCAAGATCAGCTCCTTTTCTGGACATTGCAGAACAAATTTTGTGTTATCAGTAGCAGATCTGGGGGACTAAGCTCTGCAGGCCCCAACCTCCGGCCCAGCTCACCTAATTTTTTAGACCTAAACTGAAGCCCATAGTGTTGCGGCACCAAGATATTTTGTTAAAGAAAGAGAAGGAAGTTGAGTGTTCATTACATGTAGGAATGGGCCTCCCAGTTACCTGAAGGTTTGGGCCCACCACTGGTTATGGAATCAATGTTATTTTTCTTACTCTTTATTTATCAAATATCGCACCCTCTTGGTATGACACGTAACAAGATGTAGCGCACCTGGTTTAAACTGTAGATACCTAAACCCCATATCAAATTAAAGTTTATAGAACTGGCTATCAAACTATACCACAAATTTTTCACGACCTCTAAATGCGAGTGTCCGAATCACCTTTTGAAAGCTTCAAGTCAAAGCAAATTTTATTTTTCGCTAATTTAATTTGCTTCTCAGATTCTGGGCCCAAAGTGCTTAAAATGTGTCTGCATTTTGCCATTTTCAATTTCAGTGAAAAGTTACAGAACTATAAGCTTTAATTTGATGTAGGGGTTAAGGTACATGTAGTTTAAACCAGCCTTGCTACATCGCTTGGAAGCGAGACATGTCTAAAAGTATACGGTAACCTTAAGTAAACACAGGAGCTCCTGGAAAACACAGTTCTAAGAGATCGAGCGAGTATCAGTGTGAGTTTACCATTTATTGAAATAGAATTTTCATCCTCATTAAAATGAGTTCCAAAAAATATACGGAACATTATATGAAAGAAACTTTGTTGACAGAACGATCAAGGGGCATATAAACAGATGATGAAAACATAACATTTTTAACAGCAATTTTTCCTTTGCCCCCCCCCCCCCCCCCCACCCCTCTTTTGCCTTGTTCTACTTTGGCAAGAATTTTCCATAGTCCCCCTTAAACCTACCGCTGAAAAATCATGACCCCGCCCCCTCAAAATCGTCATAGCTCCCCTGCATAAATTATGAACCCTCTCTTAATATGACCTTTTGGGTTTGCTTCACAATCTGATCTGTCCCAGCAATCTGTCCCTCAAAGCGTAATTTCTCTGCTGTCATCTCTCCAAGTTCCACCTTTTAAACTGTTGAGTACTTCTTAGAACTTATTCTTTTGATTCATCACTTCAAAAAGTTTTGTTTTCTTTCTGGAAACAGCCTGTTACAGTCTTGAGACGTATAATCAGTGTGGCCATTTAATTTAAACTCAAGATTAAGCACACACCAAAAGTCTTCTTTCTCAGCCCTAGTAAGACCTATAAATACAGCTATTTCAATTAACCTTGTCGGATTAAAATCAAGCTAAAAGACAAGACCGCAATGTTTTGTGGGATTATTTTTTATGAATAATTTCATCAAAATCATCCTTGCACGTGCAGGTCATTGTACTGCTAATTACAACCTATTGTTTTCTCCAGGCATGACTGATTTTAATGAATTTATTCATAAAAAATCCCACGTAAACTTTCGGTCTTGTCTTTTAGCTTCATGCTTTGAACCGACAACGTTAATTGAAAATTATAGCTGTATACGTGCAAATAATGGATTCTGGTTGACCCATTTTTGTTGAAGACAATGGCAACAATAGGTGACAAAAATATCTCTTCTAGGAGAGAGCAGAGTTTAATCCAGGTTTAATTAATTTATTCATTACAATTTGTGACTAAGATGAAGAAAAGGATATGTGACAAAAACCTTGATGCAGTCTACCCTAAGGGCATCCCCCGTAACAATTAAATATTTTATAACTAAAAATTTAAAACGTTCTCTGGTTGAAAACTTAAAAGGTATGAGCTTTCGACGACCATCCTGTTGTCTTCAACAGATAAAATATGAAGAGAATATGAAATGAGGACTAATAAATACAAAAAAATTTACAGTACAGGTGATAAGTATGAAAAGCATTATTTGTTAAGAAGAATAAGGTATTGATTGCGCACTCTTGGTTATGGCTCTTGACAGTTTGAGTCCCCAAAGAGATCAAACCTTTGACAGCTTCCACACATGAGTTACATGCTCTGACCATTGGGTTCCAGTAAGTTTCATAATAAGCTTGGTCTTGGTGTTTTACAGGTATGTTGTGGACAGTGGCTTTGTAAAGCAGTTATCTTACAATCCACGCACAAGACTGGATTCTCTCAATGTTGTATTAATATCCAGGTTAGATTAATGTTGTATTAAAGAAATCTGTTGACAGTTACTTGTATATGTTGCAATGGGTTATTCACTGCATAATTAGTTGTCATAATATTATGCTGGATTTGATCACACAAGGATGCTTACATTTCTCACAAGCCATTTTCGTTCTGAAAATCCTGTTTATAAGTAAGTAAGTAGGAGAATTTATTTAAAGAGGGTAACACATGACATCTTACGCAGATAACCCTGTGGCCCTCTACTAAGCATAACATAATACCTAATATACATGAAAGGAAGAAATAAATAAAACTAAATAGAATAAGTAAAAATTAACAAATATAATAGCATCACTACAATGAAACTAATCAAAAGTGATCAATAATTTTTAATCTCTCAAAAAACTTGTTATAAAGGTGACTTTCAAGAATTGTTAAAGACTCAGATGTTTCACAGTGTTTTTACAACCTTACCATTGCTGTTAGTTTATGTAACAACCCTCAGGCAATCAAGCAATCTTTGTAATGCAACAACCCTTTAATCAAGCTTATTAATGCAATCACCAAGCAGGCAATCAATCCATCAATGCATCAATCAATAAACCTATGATAAGCTAAAAGCTTGTGGGGTTGTGTGAGAATTCAATATTTATTGAGTTGAATTAAAATTTGTACATGGATAAGATAAAGTGTAATAAACAAATAACTAAATAAAATAAAATAAATAAATAAATAAATAAATTAAGTTTCTCTATAATAGAATAAAATGGCAGTTGTTATTACTAAATTATAAAAGTTGTGAGTCATGTGGTAAAAGGAATAATATTTTATTAAATTACTTGCATATATTTCAGGTCTGAAGCAATTCAAAGAACAGGAAGGGCTGGAAGGACTGCTCCTGGCAAATGCTTCAGACTTTTCTCAAAGTATGTTATTATGCAAAATATTTGCCTGGTTTTTTGCTGTTGAGATTTCAAGAGTTGTTTTTGTTTGTTTGTTTGTGTTTTGTAATAGTTCTTACAGTATTTTTTTGTTCAGAAAATAATAATTTAATACATGTAGTTAAAAATAACACCACGGGAAGGTACCGCTGTAGCTTTCACAGTTACACTTTAATACAATTTAATGCACTGTGCTTTTGGTTATTTTTATAGAAAAAGTGCAATATAACTAATAAATATTATTATAAATATTACTACTTTAGAATTTTAGAGAAGTTCCAAAAGGACTTTTTGTTTGAATGTTCTGGAAATTGCTTAATGTAAAAAACAAATCATGGCATCCATGCATTCTATCTGTTTTCTGTAATAGGGAGGTTTATGAGACAGCAATGACTGAAGAAACAACTCCAGAAATACAGAGGACAAGCCTGGGTCATGTGATACTTTACCTAAAATCCATGGGAATACACAATGTTTTAGGGTGAGATCCTTTCACAAAATAAAAGCCTAAATTCATTTATTTTTACAGATCAACATTATAACTAGTAGTTTGCCTGCTAAAATCATCTCCCATAATTTTTTAGTTCACTTGTGTGTCTTGCCCACTGCCATGTGCGTTATTATTATTTTTATTATTATCATTATTATTATTATTATTATTATTATTATTATTAATTGCATAGCAAAGATGAACTTCAAGAGAAAAGTCTGAACTTTCGTTTTGTTACGTTCCAGTTTAGTTTATGTTTTTTGTTTTAATTTTGTTCCAAATACTGAAGTGAATTCGATTTGTTATGACGTTTTAAAGCTTAATTAAAAAACAGTAAATGAAAAACGTATTTCGATCAACACTGCTATAGCTCGTTTTGAAACGGTTTTTGTTCTGGTTCTAAGCCCCCTCAGATATAAGCCCCTCCGTTTATAAGCCCATCTAAAACCCCTTACGAAGTTGTATAAGCCCAGGGCTTATAAGCGACAGTTTGCGGTATGGCTAAGTTCCATGTGCTTATTGGCTAGTTACCACTGACCAAAAGCAGTGATAGTTATTCTCCTGCTCTTGTTGTTTTCTAATGCTGTTGATTTCCAAATTAGAAGTGATTTTTCTATTCATAGCTTTCAGTTGGTTAAGGCCTGGCTAAACTAAGAAACCTTGTTGCGGAAACATTGTTACAGAGACAAATGTTTCCAAGTTTAATGAATTTTTTATTAACAAATGCCAAAAGAAACATGCCCAGAGTCATATGTCTGGACTTACAATTTCATATAACAAATGTGCAAAGACTGTTAGATAAAATTGAAAAGGCATCCATTCACAAAACAGCGTTTATGACGTTCAGTTCTGACACGTGGCAGGATGTAAGGGTGTCCCTTTTTCCTAAGGCTTCTTGATCTCTGGAGTGAAAGCAGTTCATGAAGGGGATGAGTATTATCAGCAGTTATCTTATCCCATAGTAGCCTATCTTTAGTATAGTAATTAGATCAGTTATAGGTATAGCGATAATGTAGAGCCCGCTCGCAAAACCTATCAATTTGGGAGAGAGATTTACTATAGATATTTACCTCAATCGCATAGGTGAAAAGGGACATTATCAGGCTGTCAAACAGCAGTGTTAGCCGTAGTATTTACAAACTCCAAGAATGTACAGTCTAGAACTCGCTTTGCTTGGCATATTTTCGAATTGAGTGTCCCAATTACATGGATCTTCATTGACTGTAACTCCTAACAGCTTTAGTTCACTCTTCCTAGCTATTCCATCAATGGACTCTGGGAGGGGCATCCTGGTATTACCCTTAACAACCATCTCAAAGGTCTTTTTCTTGTTCAGCTTCATCAGGTTATCATCAGCCCAACGTTTGATGTTTGCTACTTTCTGATGTGATGAATCAGTGTGATTGAGGCCAATTGTCACAGGCACACTTGCTGTGATATCATCAGCATATTTGATCAGTAGGGTTTGGGGGATTACGGGTTTGATGTCATTAACCATGATAGTAAACAATAAGGGTCCAAGCACATTCCTTTGGGGAACCCCCCTGTTGATGTTGAAAAAACTGGTAACCACTCCATCAACCACCACTCTCTGTTGGCGAGCGTAATGTTTCCGCGCGGGAAACACGTTGCGGAAACAAATTTTCCTGCTCGTAAACAAGAAAACGTTTTGCCTCAGGTCAAAAACATTTTTGCTTCCCGGACACAAATTTTTGCTACCGAAACATATGTTTCCCATTTAGCCACCACGAAAGCAATGTTGACTAGTTTCCAGTGCCGCTCGTTAAGTCAGTTTATTATAATCCGCATGCGTAACCCTTTGTTTTCGTTTCGTTTAGTTACCGGGGCAGCAAAACATTTTGTTTGCTTTCAGCTAATTTAGCCACCCCGGAAACATAACAAGAAACAATGTTTCCTAGTTTAGCCAGGCCTTTAGAAAACATTTACTTGTCGGTCAATATATGTACCTATAACTACAGTCAGTCCAAAAGCAAATTGATAATTTTACCACCTTTGTTGCCGGTTTGCATTCATGTCCAAGTTGACAATGTGTTTTGAACAGCTTTCAGTACATCGATCCACCTGAAGAGAAAATGATTTTGGAAGCATTGAAGCAACTGTATTTCTATGGTGCACTAGACAGGTAAGACCAATTCCACCTTCAAGTTGATTCACCAAACAGTTTGCTTGTTCCATCCTTTCCAGCAGTGCCATCCGTCCATCTATAATTTCAATATGGATGTGCTTTTGTACCATGACTAGGGACCTTAAGCAGAGACGACGACGAGGAAGTCAACGAAAACGGAACTTAAAAATTACATTTACGTTTTCTGAATAAATTTGCGATAACTTCTGCTCATTTAGTTTGCGAAATCATGATGTGGCCAAACTATCCAGGAGCTAACGTCGTAGGGGCGGCTTTAAAGTTCAGATTTAGGGACAGGAAAATAAATCATCATTCGTTCAAGTTCTCCACAAAACGTTGAATGTGGTGATTTCACGTCCTTGTTTTGCAGAGGACGACAAAAAAAATGTACCAAAGTTTGTAACGCACATGCAGAGCCAGTGTTTGCTAACTGAGGCCCTGTTCAGACTAGGCGCCAGTGCCGGCCGAGAACCGGACACGGTCACCTAGTCTGAACGGGGCCTAAAACTAATGTTGTTGCGGTCGTCGACGTCACCTGAAAATACAACTTTATTTCATTTGTGCTACCTCACGATTATTTCAAAATTTTCAACTTTTACAGAATCGGCGTTCAAGTTAAAAAGTGTCGCGTTCAAGTCAAAAAAAGAAAAATGAAAAATTCACCGTCTTGTTTTCACATTCTCCACGAAACCTTGAATTTGGTCAGATTTCGTATTTGTTTTGCAGAAGACAGCAACGAAATGTACCAAAATTTAAAACGCATGTGTAGGGCGATTGTTTTTGCTCATTAAAACTTATTGTTTTGCGGCGTTGTGGTCGCCGTCGTCGTTAGGTTGCTTTAGCAACGACGACGGCGACGACAGCGGAAATGTCCCTATTAAAATGAATTCGCATTTTTCAAACGTCGTCGCGAATATTTCAACTCACTTTAAATGTGGATATGTTTACGTCCTTTATAAAACGTCCTTCTTTTTTCTGTTCTAGTGGTGGAAATGTTACTCCCCTTGGTCGCCAAATGACAGAATTCCCCCTCTCTCCAGGGCTCTCCAGGACCGTTATCCTCTCGGCCAGCCTTGGTTGCGAAGTTCTCATTCTTCCAGTAGCTTCAATGTTGTCGGTAGAAAATGTCTTTGTGACCCCAGGTGGAAAAAAGAATTTGTCATTAGCAACACAGACTCATAAGAAGCTTGCCGAGGAAGCCGGCGGAACAAACGACTTTGCAACGCTTTTGTACGTGTACAGACAATGTCACTCCAGGTTAGTTGTGATTTTTCAAAGCAAAGCACTGCGTTGTGTGGGACCCACTGGCTGCCACCCATTTAGCTGAATTAGTTACCTTGCCAAATTAAAGTTGCTTACTTAATTTATTATAAGTACTTCAAAGTTTTACCGATTAAAACGGACAAACTGCACTTGTGCAGGTTCAAACAACAGTGGCCTGTTTCCCGACCTCATTTGTACCTTACAAAAGACCCCGCGGCTCGGGGGTTTGGATAGATTTCCGATCTCTATCCCAACACCTCAACAGAGGACACGCCGCTCGCTCGTGCGTGTGTGGATGGAAACTTCAACAGAGATGCCCCTCCTTCGTCTCGCATCCGTTTGAACGTTTTTAACTCCAAATGGTAGTACTTTAATCGTACAGTTTATAGGCGTAAACGATGGAAAACGGAGATTTTCAAAAATGCAACACAAAGTGGATATTTTAGAGAGAGAGAGAGAGAGAGAGAGAAAAAAAGAAATTTATCGTTTACGTTTTGGACGGTAGGAATGGAGATATTTTTGATTTTCCAACCACGTCAGTGAAAACCAAGTGATCAATACACGATGGCAAAAGAGATTTTGGTAAACGACGCTGTACAACATCGGAGCAGGTTTTCGTCTAGCAAAAGTGTCTTCGATCATTGCCAAACGTTTACATACAGTGAATACGTATAAAAGCGTATATGTCGAGTGAAAATGTTTTTTTTTTTTTTTGAAAATGCGTTTTGAGATGCTCCTTTTCCAAACAAAAATACGAGCTTGAGAAACACCTACCAGCTGGTTTATATGACAGTGGTTTTAGTTTAATGAAAAAAAGTTAAGAAAGTGTATTGACCGTTCACCTTCGTTACATTGTGTTTAGTATCTGTTAACTAGATTATTTTGTGTCATTTGTTGCAGCTCGTCACCCCCGCGCTGGTGTCGTGAACATTTTATTCACTGGAGAACACTTAAAATGGCGTACAATATTCATCATCAACTGGAAACAATTTTACAGAGACAGGCAAGTTTAACAGATATCATCATCATTGTCATAAAAAAAAAAACATTAATCAAAGATCATTAATCAGGCTTATATAAAGAGGTCACCTCGAAAACACAGTAAATAAAAAATAGTGCTGCGTAAGTGCGACTTGAGCAATTCAGAATTCTTTCAATAAAAACTCCTACATTCGTTTCTTGAGCTATAGAACTTCGTACACAGCGTTTCTTAGTTATAGCGCTTTTCAAGTTCACTTTTAGTTGATCGGAAACCGGCACTATGAAATAAATGTGACAGTATATTTCAAGCCTGGTGAACGAATGAGAATGATGTATTTTTCTAGAAAGTGCCACAGGCATACTCGAAAAAAGAAGCTCAGTGGTAGAGCATCCCAACTAGTTATCGGAAGGTCTTGGGTTCGACTCCTGATAAGAGCACTCGGATTTCTTTTTTCCGAGTATGCCTGTGTCACTTTATAGAATAATACATCATTCTGAAAACCGGCACTATTGGCCATCGCTAATCACGCAGCAAACTCCAAACGTTTTCATGAATTACTTGCTCATGTTTTGCTCATTTACTTGTATTATCTTCGATTTCTAATTGGTTCATTGTGTTCTTTATGTCTGCCACGATTGACTAGAGTGGTTAATTTGATTTTGGTTGTACAACTCTCAACTAAATATTAGCCTGCGTAGCAAGCGTTTTCCGCATGGGGTTTTGTGCGTGCGTTTTTCGCTTTTTGACCGCGCGGAAATTGAAACAATAGATTTTGATTGACCCCAAAAAGATACCTACAGTATGTGTCAAAGATCAAAGTTGTTCAAACTTCTCCGTTGCCATGTCTTTGTTTTCACACTGTCTTCATTATTCTCCTGTTTTTACAGGTCAATAAACATTCTCTTCCAAAGCAAGTTACAGATGACACCAGGAAAAACTCCAAAGAAATGCTCAGAAGAGCCTTGTGTGGCGGATACTTCTGTAATGTCGCACGAAAGTGAGCCATGTTTTAAGTTCATTTGTACCAGAAATAAACGAAACAACACAACACAAAAAAACAGATTGCATGGCTATGGACACGTTAGTTCGAAAACAAAATTAATTAGACCCATCTCTCGAAAGTCTTGGTAACTTACTGGATCCAAAATTTATGTGCCCAATGTTCCCTAGCAGAAATTCAATATTAATTACTTTTGACATCTTAGTAATTTTATGGTGAAATATAAACTCGACTGAACTTCTTGCTTTTTGCGGTGGCAACTAATTTCTGAGACACGTGGTTGATAGCATAAGCGACAATGGACGTTGCTCGAAGTATGCACGTATTACTCCTGTTACCAGAGAAAGGTTTTTTTTTTGTGAACATTTTAGACCAAATTACTGTTTTAGCCTTTCATCCAAAGAAGTCCACTTTATCGAGGAATACAAACTTTCAGTGGTGCTTTTACAGTAGTCTCACCAACTTCGTAACATGAAATAGGCCATCTCAAACGTGCCAATACCAAACTGCACCTTTTTTCTACGTCTAGAAGCAGCAGTGGGAACAGTTTTCGAACAATGGATGGGCATGGTACTCAAGTTTATATCCACCCTTCTTCTGCGGTGAGGACCGGTGTTATGCAGATGAATATAATGCTCCTGTTTACGTTATCAACTTTTCAGAGACACTTCTTTCAGTTGGTGTTCATAATAAAAGCTTTTTTCGTGAAACTTCATTAATCACAAAATCAACGCACTGAGCACATCCAAGACTGTGAAAAGTCTGTTGACCGAAATTAGTGCAAGCTTATTAAGTTCTCGGAGATCAAGAACCTTCCGAGAAGTTTGCGTTAGGCTCAACAAATATAAGATCAGCTTTTTTCCCCTCTGGAACAAATTTTGATATGTATTTAACTGTTGATATTTTGTCTTCTAATTTTTTATAGTTGTTCGGTTATGAGAATCAGCTGGAATGGATAATATTTCATGATATCATATGGACGTCGAAAATTTATGTCAGAACAGTGTGTCCGGTGAGTTGCACTAGACTGGCTTTCACCAAATTTAAATGAATTACCAATTCATTGGCGTTTTAAGATTTATCTCTGGTTGGTTGGCTGGCTGACTGAATGACTGACGGACAGACTGACTGACCTGCTGCCTGACTAACTCACTGACGGACGGACGGACGGAATGATTGACTGGCTGGTTGGCGGCTGTCCCACTGACCAACTGATCAACCTGATGACTAACTGAAGATCAACTTGATGGCTAGTTGACTGACTTCCTGACTGGCCGAATTTTAATTTTTAATGACATATTTAGCGAATGGACACATGAACTGACTGGTAAACTGAATGGTTGACTTATCATGTAAGTACATATACTCTGGGGTTATTCGTTTATGCACTGAATATATTTGAGCTTCCATTGTTCCGCTTCAGATACGATACGAGTGGGTTAAAGACCTCCTTCCCAGATTACATGAAGTAGATAGTTACTCATTGTCAGGCTGGGCTGAAGGTAAACTAACAACCAGTAAACACGAAGGAGATGAGTGCAAACTGAAAACAGCACGTGACCACGATCGACATGAAACAGGTTTGTTTTCCAGATTGACAGGTTTGTCTTATTGGTCGTGTAAAGTTTAGCATGAGCAGAACCTTTAGGAGTATTAATGGCGAATCCCGGCAGTGGAGAGAAGACAACAATGTTCTCTAAAAAAAAGTCTAAAGAAGGCGCAAGATAGTTGCAAGGGAGGGATTCCAGTGTGATATTTTGGGAGGAGTAATACTTCTAGTCGTCTTTTTAGGACCTCCCCAATCATTCAAGATTTTGACTTACTTTTTTCTTTACTGACCATTAACGAGATTTTTAATGAGCGAGATGAAAACGTCGGTGTTAATCGGCTTTCGAACAGCCGGACCCAAGCTTTCCTTACGAGGGAACAAGAATACAGTCAAATCAAAACACCGGCAAAAAATATCCATTGAAACTTGGCTTTTCAATAAAACTTCACCCTTTTTAACAAAATTTTTGTTTACAAGAACGTTGAGGCTGAGATTGACCAAAATATTATGAACATACTAAGAACATATCCATGACCAGTAGAACGTTAGTCTTTAGCTATAGAGTCCAGTTAACCCAAATTCCGAGAACTGTTTCGCACGATATCTTGTACGGTTCCTGGTCTCACGTGCGCGTAGATTTATGGAAATACTATAACGAGTAACTTAAGAACATTTCAATAACGATTTCAGGCTCAAATTGTTCAAAACATAACGTTCAACCTCGGCTCCAAAATAAGACATTCTCAGTGCAAAACGATTGTAAAAGAGTGTAGATCCAACAGTACATTCTCAGTTTTGGCAACCGTAACCCCAAATATATGGTGAGGGTTTGATTCAGTTGCATTTGATTCACGTCAACATTAGGCTGATTTAGCAACAGAACGGGAACGTCATTTGAGGACGCGAGAGCGCGTGGAAATAGTTTGGACGCGTGTCTTTTCCGACTATAAATGGGCATTCTTTAAGCACGCGCCGTTGTCAATTGACGTTCCGGTTCTGTTGCTAAATCAGCCTATTTTCTTCCCTTCTTTCATCAGAATCTACCGGAGAAGCCGCTAAAATAACAAAACGAAACACAAAAGACTCTATCACAGCTGCAAGACAGCGCTTCCTAGAGAGAAAAAAGGCACGTGATCAACATCAGGCCACTTAAAAAAAATACGTCGCACGCGTAGTCCTTTGATATGTAGGGGGTTACTTGCTAAGACTGTCACTTGCGAAGTTCCAACAACACAACAGAGACTGTATTATAATTTGCTTTGAACTGATTTTCCATTTGGTCAGGACTTTACACTTGTAAGACCTTACAGGGTAAAAAATCTTGACTGAAAATTAAAAGTACTGAGAGGTGTTGAGCACAGCTGTAGTGTTGTTCATTATGCTGTAGTCCAAGGTGGTCAGTTCAAATGGAAACTATTGAGCAGTTCTTTCCCATCTGCTGTTTGTGTTGGGGTATTTTACGAAACGATTTTGAGAACTGTTCCAGTTGATCAAAGGAATCGACGACGTTTCAATACATTTCGACAGTTTGTCCAGGAGTGAATGGCGGGATAGTGCATTTATTTCTTTACGTCTTTACAGTGTTTTCTTCTGTTCACACGAAGGTTATTTGTCTAAATTTAGTGTTAACACAGTTTCTGACATTAACATCGGCGAATTTCCTTTTAGGCTCGATTCCCGGGGGGGTTACTTCCTTATAAGAGGCTAATGGGGATGTGCCGCTGGATGGGGTCGCATTTTCACGACTGGGTTGACTAGAATGGGGTTGCATTTTCAATAGAGTTACTAGAATGGGGTCGCACATTTTTGGATTTTTGGGGTAAGAAAATTCTAGGAAGATTAGGAATGGTTGTACTGTATGTGAAAAGTAAAGTGTTCTCTATTCAATTTAATAAAATGTGTCAATTCATTTTAGGATGACCTATTTAAAGGATTGATAAAGTAGATGCATAAATAGAAAGTGACTTAGTTGGGATCGCAAAAATTACATTTTCCCAAAAGTGACTAAGATGGGGTCTATAACTGGCCACAAAATAGACTATAACAGGGCAGGGGCTCTGAGAGGCCAGCGGCACATACCCAGGGGGGGGGGGGGGGGGCTCGATTACTAAATGAGCCCGTGTAAAGAACACTCATATCACCGTCGCGTCCATAATGAGTAATCGATGTCTATTATCAATTGGTATTGGAAATCAATCACCAATCGATCAATATCAAAAGAAGTCCTATCATTGATCATCGATTCTATCGATTAACTGGCCAGGCTATGAAAGCGAATTGTTTTCCCGTAAAGAGCCAATCAAAACTGATTTAATACGCAATTCACAACACTATACAGTGGCCCGGAAGTTTCTTTGTTATTTAGTGCGGGAATGTTATTTTAATGAGCGAGTACGATTTGTTTGACGTAATTCATGTTTGGTCAATTAAACTAATTGGTTGACTACGATACAACGAATATTAAAACGACATGTAACATGTGAAAGCGAGCAGTCTGATAGCGTGACATGAAAAGTGAAGGTAAACAACACTATCGTTAGATTCCGGTGTTTAATTCCCGCGAAACATTGCGCAAAGTTATTGTTTTCATGTTTGTGATCATCAAAATCCTGCTTGTTCGCGGACAATGGGGAAATTTTGGTTTTATCTGCGAGCCAATCGAAACAGCCGGCAACAAAAATAAACGAGATTAGATAAAATTTGCATATTGCAGTAAGTTCGTTTACTCCACAATGAAAATCGATAATTAGGAACCGCTGTATGTTTTTGATGCGAAAGGGATGGCCGAAACTTTAGTCTTGATCAGTTTCGCTGGTTAAATTTAGCAACATTACACCGAAAACACCCCTAAATTAATTCGGCCACTGACATCCAGCAGAAGATTTGAAACACTCTTGACGTATAATTTAGGGTAAATATTACCGGTGACCTCTCAGTACGACTGAATAACGCTATGGGAAATACGGTGGTTGTTTCAGTACGGAGGTTTCGTCCAAGGATAAAGTTTCGAAGACCATTTCATGTGGTGATGTTAGGGCTTGACAAGAGCGGAAAAACAGCCATTTTGTATCGAAGCAAGTGGAAAGATTGGAAAGAGAGAATCGTTCCGACTCCGGTGTTTAACGTGGAGACAGTTCGGCCTTGCAAAGACTTGCGATTTAAAATTTGGGATGTTAGCGGAAAGGAACTAATTCGCCCGCTCTGGAAAGCGTACGCTCGTCACACCGATGCGATTATTTTTGTCGTTGACAGTGCAAATGAAGAAAGAATAGACGAAGCAAAGGAGGAATTGTTCAATCTTGTTAACTGTGCTCAAATCAACGGTGCACCGATATTGGTGTTCGCAAACAAGCAAGATTTACCGAACGCGTCGGCGCCGTTAGAACTTACAACGAAGTTGTCGCTTACAAATCTCAATTCAAGGCATTTGTGGTATCTTCAGCCTAGCTCGGCTGTCTGTGGAGATGGGATTATTGAAGGCCTTAGAGTTTTATCCGACATGATAGCACAATGGAAGACCGACCTTAAAAACTTGAAGAGCGGCCGTCCAAGGAAGAGGAAATTGGCGGCCTCGCGCAGTAATTCAGTGAACAATATTTTATGATGGAAACTGTGAATTTTAATGCAAGGTAGATAGTGTAGAAAACGATTCAACAAGTCCTTTATTCTTTATTATTATCTACATATTTTTATTCACTTCCGATCGATAAAGAACTGAGAAATGTTGCGATATAAACGTTCGGTTTCGTCAGCTGTTCCGACCTGTTCAACCCTGTTCAGTCGATTTTGAAATTCACTTACGGAAACTGCAATTGTCATGATACAATTCAGTTTCAACTCGGTGACACGTTTCGTTTCGTGAACAAGTTTTACACAGTTTTGGTTTTCAAGCGAGCAGTTATGTTTCCATTTCCACTGTTTTATGGTTTAAGTGTGTTGTGTACAATGATTTTATGATAATATTTATTATTCGTATTAAATTCGCCTCACGCTTCGCGTGGGCTAAGAGCACGAAATATCAATGATATACATTCATTTATCGAAATTGTCCTAAAATGTTCATTCGACGTATGAAAATGTTTACTAGAACCAAAAAGTATTAAGTCATTTTCTATGGCAACAGTTTTTACACGCAGGAAAGAGTTTACAAGGAACTCCATGACAGATCACGCATGTACAACATTCGACATACCTGTCCAACGTTTAAAAAAAAATATGCAATTTTTTTTTACCATTCACGCTTCATGTATTTTACATTTAACAAGACATTTAAATCGATGTCGACGTAAATAAAAAGAGAGAACGTTTGTACATAAGTTCTTTAATTTCTGTGGTGAAATATACGTTCTCAACTTTCTCAAACTGTGTAGTGCAAAAAGTATAAATTATTTATGACGCATCATTTCACACTGTTAATTAGCGCGACTTTGTGTTTCGAAAAATAAACTTTAAAACTAAATCTGACCACTCTTCTTCTACGATGTCCTTAAAAACACATTCTTTTCTGTCGTGCATCCAGTGCAACGGTTCCCAACAAGGCTGAGTTTTCTGTGAACTTTCGAACCAGTTTCCAATACGGAACAGGACATGGAAGGCTCATTAATGTTCAGTAGACCTGCACCCTTCAAAAGCCGTATTTTCACTGGACCCCGATAACCTGCAGGTACAATTGTTTTTTAGGATTGGGAGCATTGTTGTGTCGTTCGATCTTTTGTCCTCTCGACCAACCATGTAAGACGTAATTAATTGCCGGCCCTATTACTAATTTGTGTTTCGAGAAGACGTTAAAGAGAAACAAGGGTCTAGAAAAGTTTTTCCTAAGACGAAACCTCGTGTAACGTTTGGGTTAGGGTTGTATTAACGTTGTGGAAATTACAATGGAAAATTCATCGCATTAGTTGAGTGCACTGAAAAGTTTCCGTTCACAGTTTGTAGACACTATCATCAGACTTTCAAATGATCCATTTGATTCCACAAGCTTCTTCACTTAGGACTTATGAATAAATCGATTGGAAGTGATTTGCAAATTTGTGGACAGTCAAGCATACATCGCTATCTGGGTTTTGATTTTGTCGATACGCTTACACAAGAACGGAAAAATCAGTAATTCTCCACGCTAGTTCAATTATTTACCATAACCTGTTTTTCATGTGTGTTTTCACTGTGATCAGCCTCTTGGCAAGTTGCTGACAAAGCCAAGACAGTGAGGCGAGATCGTGGCACCCGGGTAATTACTAAACCTAATAACATCTGGCACCCAGCGCAACGGATGATATAGATCAGTAGCACAACCCAACAGTCCTTTTCGTTGGTATACCTGTTCGAAAAGACATAACCACCCTCTGGAATATGAAGAAAAACTAGCGTTTTATTTAGGTAAAGGTCATCTCAAACTTTCGCAACGCTGAAAAACTTATCCTTTTCATTTTCGGAGGGGTAAATGCGTCGTTAAAAGTCCGTACAAAGGCCAGCTAACATGTTCAGAAACCAACAGCAGGAAAAGATGCCCTCCCCTAAAATTTTTGGCAGTTTAAATTTTCAGCTAAAGAATCCCAACAGATCCAACTGTGTTAGCTTTGAAAAGGCCAAACATGATCTGAGAATGAAGGAACAACAATTTAACTACTTTGCTTTAATGTTCTCGTTGGTTGCTCCTTAGAGGTGGTTTGCGACCAATCCGTGGAGCTGGAGAATAGATCCAAAAAGACAACGGTATGGCGGCCATGTTAAATGACAAAAACAAAAGGTTCTGTCATCCAACCTGGCTTTCACACCAGTGTCTTTTGGATCTCGAGCGATTGGTTGCAAACCACCTATAAGTCACCTTAGAGAAGGTGCCTGAACAAGGGAGCCTGAGAAAAGGGGAGCAAGTTCCTCGATGTTGTTGACCACAAAACGAGTATAGCGGCCTTGAGACTATGGTTAGGGTCGCTCAACGAGAACAGTGTGAAATAAATGAAGCATTGAACCAGTTCAGCAAACTGAATACTTAAAATGTTGTCTCCTGGTCCCCAGGCCGTTTTGTGCCCTTTTAAATACATATTAATACAGTCTGACCTGTGCTGATGCTTTAGTTTAAAATTTAAGTTAAAGAAAGTTTTAGGGAACAAAATCTCATTCCACGAATTTACGAGCTATTGGTGGCTTTCCGAAAATGCTAGCTGACATATTAGCCCCTTTTCGAAAATGAAAGAAATTAATTTATAATAAGTTGTCTCGGTAATGCTACGAAATTTTGACTTGACATTTGCTGAAGATTTTCTTTACGACTAAATCAATGGGGTGTCGCTGTAAGGTTAGACAAGCAACTGAAAAGCAAACAGTGACTATAAAGATTTCCAGGAGCAACTAATCTGTAATTCATTTTGAAAAAACGTCTACAATATACCTTTACAAATTCAACTTTTTAACAAATATCTACCGATAATTAAATAACTACTTATAACTACCGATGATCATCACAAAATCTAAGCCCAAAAGAGTAAAAAAATATAAAAAGAACGAAAATGAACCTCATATGTACGCTATGCTTTGACCCTTTACAAGAGCCACCTCATACAGCATAACAACAAATGTTGCAGGAAAGTATTGCCTGATGTCTTTCATTTTAATTACAGTAATTTACAATTTTACATACAGCTTCAAAAGTTAAATTCAGTATTTGATGTTGAGACTAAGGTCTTGACTAGGGAATCTATCGATGACATTTTAAACCCTGCCATAATTATCGTCTCCGTTTCTCCAGGGCTTCACCAGTTTCTGTTGCACAATCTACCTAAAAATGCACAATGTAACCTTCGCTTGCAAGTTTGATACTAAACTTGAAGATATCAGTGACTCTTTGTAAACAAAACGGACGACAAAACTGATGCTGGGTTATATAAAAAAAAACTGTCATGAAACCAAAGCCAATCGAAAATCACATCTAGCCAAAGGTAAGAAGCTACCAAAAATATAAAACAACGACCAAATAAATTGATATAAAAAAAACCTCTTAACCGGCACCAATGTAATTGCACCAGAATTATAGTGACCCTTTTATAAAACAGTCCCCGACTTACAAATATTGGTTTCCCAACGAATCACTCAATACCTAAGTAATGCACTAAGGTTCACCGGGTCCCTCCGACTATAAGCAATGCTTTACACATCAGATTTCATAACAACTCCCCCCCCCCCCCTAATTTATTTGTGTTTAATTACGTTTCGTTTATAAAAATCGCGACACACAACATGTTAGCCTGCGTAACAGCCGTTTCCTTTCTGAGAGCGTAACAGGTTCGTAAAGAACGGAGCACAAGAAAGAGCAAAAAATACTCTGCGGAAACTTTTGTTCGTTTCTCAAGCTCGTCTGGAAAGGTAACGACAGTAACCCTGGCTAAATTCATGTTTGGAAAAAAAAATACTGTGCAAAAAAGTTTAATCCACAAAAATTATGATTCAGACAAAGTGCTCCTTCCTCCCTACTCATGAGGCCTCTCTAATAAGCCACCCTCCCCCCCCCCCCTCACAAGTACGGACAAAGATGGTGGCTGCAATTTTACCACAGTACCTTGCAAACCTAACAGCCAATAGGCACATAAAAGGCCACATTGTTTTTTTTTAGTTTTTTTTTTTTTTGCGAAGTTTGCGCCAGTACTAACAACATTGTGTTTTCTAGGTGTGGAGTTTTGGAAAACTTTTCTGTGCATTTTTATGAGCGTTTAAGGGTTTTCATAAATGGACCAGTCGCCATCTTTCTCGGGAAGGTGGATTTGGAACTGTACATCATTTTCTCTTGAACACGCAACTTTCTAGAAGATGTAACACTGTTCAAAATGTGTTATCTCTGGGTTGCAATAGACAGGGTTGTGCTTGTATATTAATGCATCTTCCTCTTCTTCCTTGCTTGAAAATCGATGTCCACTTAGACGAGCTGCAAAGAAAAAACAAACTTCAACTACGCAGAAAAAAGTTTGCTGTTTAAGGTTGCATAGTGTGCATAGGTAATTGGCCGCTCTCCCTCTTTCAAGACCAGCTCGATCTAGTCTGGAAAAAGCCCAGCACGATTGTTTAGCCACTTTGTCTCCATTACTCAGTTCAGAAACTGTTCAGAAGCTGCAAGTAACACGAGCATCAACGCCAAAAAAGAAGAAAATATACATCCCCAATTAGATATGGTAATGGCGGTGATGAAAATTGATCTCACCCACCCACGCACCCGACCCTACCCTCGTATGGATGTGAAAGACAGAAGAAATCAGCGATAGGTAGACCACCACCCCGGGGTGTATGTCCCACGTGCCCTACCATCATTGTCAGTTACTTGACTTGTCCCTGTGTACAGTCCAACCCAGCCTGCATAGCAAGTGTTTCCGTGGAATTTTGTGCGTTTTTCGCTGTTTGAACGCGCCAAAACGCAAACGCACACTTCGCAGGCTAAGTCCGACCCACTTTACAGACACCTCGTTATTACAGACGGTTCTGTCTGTCCTGCTGAAAAACAAAACGCACATTTTCTCCGACATTAACCCAGTTAATGGGGATACCCGTTACTGCAGCAAAAATCGGAAAAAAGATAGGTCCAGACTGAAACTGTCATGCAAAGTCAACCTCGTTTATTGAGGACAATTTGACCAATTTCAATTGTCAGCTTTAAAATCTACATAAAACAGCCAAGCATAACCTATCACTGGTTGAACGAAAATTACATACTTTAGTCTAACCGTGGTTTTTCTAGTGTCTTATACGAAGGACTGTACTAAATATCGGTACTTTTGGAAAGTACATTCGTGAACCCGGTTAATATAGCCACGCCTGCTGAGCATGCTCACCTTGGTCGACAAAAAAATCCGCAAAATACTGAGTAACCAGAACCGCCTCCTCAGAATGACTTATGGCTTCTTTAGACGTCCATTCAAACGGATTTTTCTCAGGATGCCACTGGACGCCATAGAACGGGTAATCATACGCTGGTGAAAACAGTTACTATTCAGTAGTGTTATAGACAACTTCTTAAACCTCTAAATAAAAACCTGACCACTGGGTTTTCATTTCACGTGGTGCAAGGTGTCCAAGGTGTGCGGATTTTTGGTAAACATAACATGAAACGTTCTAAACAACAGTTTCAGCTCTAAACCGCGCTCTAGCAATGGAAATGGTCAGATGCAAAGTGAGGTTTATATTCTAAATTTTTATGCAACTCGTAATTTCGACAGTTAAAATTTTTACTTCATTACTGCCTTGGGTCTTAGTTTTTTGGGGTCTTAGATGTCGTAACACCCCAATCACCTTCAATTGTTGAGACAAACTGTTTATTCCCTTCTTTGTCTCTGTTGGTCGACAGAAGCTTGTAAAACTTATGAAGTACTTCATTACTGTGGTAAGTCTAAAAGAGAAGAAAAATCGTTATCAACACTTTTAAACAATGCCATGAACAACTGGCCCGGCTGTCTGATCACTCTGTCAGTAAGGAGGCTTTCTAGGGTGGGTTCTCAACAATAGTTAGATTATACTAGAGTGTTTATGAGCACTTTACACTACTACAAAGGCAAAAAAAAATGTTTGAATATATTTAGTTATTCTAGCCTTTGTTGTTTATTTCTATCAAGTTGGTCACCTCTGCCATTAGGATAAGTCTACTGTCAGTATTTTGCATGTGAAATAATTTTCTGATCCAGGTCTGCAAGCGATCCAGCAACACTCATCGGTTTGTCGCTGTAGTCTTGCAGATTTTATTGTTAGTATATACTACAATACATCACAGGTATCTAATTCCCAGAACTTATAGGGCATATTGTAGTCAACACCTCTACTATACATACTCAGTCTCTTAATGTTCTGTTGTTAGAACCAAAGATCCTGTACAAAAATGACTGGCCACGCCTTTCCGAAGGGGTGAGGGGTTGGGGAGGGGGGTTGATCGTAGCCTGAGTATCCCTCCCCTTCCCCCCTCCCCTTAGGAAGGCCTGATACTCAGGCTAGGTTGATCGGTACTACTAAGCTAAGGGTGCAAAAATGTCAAATGACCACTATTAGAGTGATAATGGCACCTTTTAGGGTGTTGAGGTAAAAAAAATATGAAATGAACTATTTATCAGTCAACTGATAAACTAACTATTTATCAGACACCTGTAAGGAGTGAAAATGAATTTGAGTCATGCCAACAAAACAAAATTCTGTACACACCTTCTATGGTGTTTTTCAATTTTACCCACCTCCCTGCCCCCCAGGGTTTGAAGAACTGCAACTATACATACATGAAGCCTTTTATAAAATTACATGTAAAAGAAGACTTACATCTGTAGAAATGCATTTTTGGTGATGGTTGTAAGTAACATTTTTTGTTTTCAGGTAAGTTATAATCTCTTCAGGGGCAGATCCAAGGAGTCTACTTGACTGATAACCTGTAACAAATATAAATTAATTGACTTATGATAAATCAATTAATAATAATACCTATTAATTGATTAATTAATTGGAAATATAAGTTCTGAAATCTACTTCATATATCTGGCAAATATTTGCATAGAGTCAAGACATACACACCAAAGGGTAACAGCAGAGAAATGCTTGCCTCAATCTTCTTTCCTATACTTGCATATTTGAGGCTATCTCAATCTGTACCAAAATCACGCTTGACAAATGTAATTAGCACACAGAAAGAACATCTCAAGAGACTGATACTCAACATTAACATTTGGTAAACTTTTTGAAGAGATTAATTCAAATATTATATCACAATCCACATATATTTAGCCAAAATTTCCTGCTGAGAAATTTTGAAAATCACCTCCTTGTTAAATAGCTAGAGAATGAGAGCTTAAATTAATAGGTACTGCAATTGTTGATTGATAGGGTGATTAATGAGGGCTAGAGGGGTAAAGAAAAAGATCACTCAAGAGGGCTAGTACTACTGTTTTTTGGGAGGAGGGTGGGGTGGAAGGACTATATATTTGAGGAGGGGCCTGAGTGTTGTACATGGATTCATGAAAGCGGTTGGAGGGAGTAAATCTCTCAGGAGTGTCAGCGCTAAGTATACATTCATTCATAGCAGGTTGGGGGGGGGGGGGTTAGATCTTCTATACTAAATTAATATACCCACCTTCACTGAGGTTTAAAGGAATAGAGTAGTCTTCACCATCAACAGATGATAAAACATTTTCACCACCTGCGCCAAGAACACTCAGAAACTCGAAACCAAGACAAGTTCCCCAGAGAGGAAACACGTCTCCAGCTTTGTTGGCTTTAACTGCTAGATTAAATAGTATTTTTCCTGTTCGTTCATATGGGGAATCAAAGAGATTTACTCCACCACCAGGGAACAAGACACTGTTGGTAAAGGATATAAAAGAGTATGAAATATTTATTAAGTCAGGGACCATTGTTGCTAGTGTTGTTTTGGTATAGATCTGCAGTCTAAGTGCATGATTGCTTCAGATATTTATTTGAAATTAAGTTTCTGTAATCATGGCATTTTACAAAATTAATAATGAAACTAGTAATAATCAAAGATCAAGGAGTACGGTAAATGATCTCAATTCCAGGCTCCCTCTCTCTCTCTCCTTTGCCAAGTTGGTGATCTCATCCCCCTGCAAAATCTGTGGGGGATGCCAGATACGCATCCCAAGATTCATTCATTCATGGTAATCAGGTCAATTGTTCCATACAATCTTGACTCCAATCTGTGTTAGGAGTGTGTTCTTTCTATGTTGAACACAACAATGTAAAATATTGATCCATTATATTTAATTTAACTTTTTTAACTTATATAAAAACTGTGTTCTTTTTATCTGACTAGTATGCATCTTACCCATTTATAGAATGAAATAGTTTTTCCAGTTGTTCTTCACTCATGTCATTTCTGCTGAGAGTTAATTGGACAAAACAACAAGTGTTTGAATTTTTGTTACTTTACTAAAAGATTTAGTTGGCGAATACTTTGTACAGCCCAATCTTTTCACAAGTGCAGAATCATTGAAGGCTTACTGATCCAACAATAGAGCCCCAGTCTGAACAGACAAGTCCACTCTTGCTTAGCGAGACGGTTCCCATCGGGAATCACCTGAAGCATATAAAATAGGCATGTAGCCGACCGTCTTTTTACCCTGAGGATGACTTGATTAGTCGAAAACGTTTGGTTTTTTAATATCTTTTAACTTTTTAGCCTTGTAAATAGTATTGTAAATCTCAAGTGAATATTATGGACTGTACATAATATCTTGGAACAGAAAAAGGTGACAGAGGTGGGAATTGCCAAAGAATGGAAAGATTAGTACAAGGACAGAGGAAGCAGACCGTAGCTGCGCCCCTCTCCAGTTTGGGAACAACAGCTTAGAGATAAAAGCAAATTTTACACCAGGTTCACAAAACAAAATTCCAATCATCAAAATTTTAAGAGCTGCTTTCAAAATTTCCAGCAATGGTCTCTTTTTTCAATCTGTTCTATTTAAAAGACAATTGCATCATAAAAAACAGCTTTTATCACCTCATAAATAGAGGGATGGGTGCTCCAATGCTTAGTTCAATACGATAGGAGGCAGTCCAGAGGTTAAATTTAATGAGGGAGCCCAAACTCGCCATAGCCATGCCTGTAAATAGCCAGCTATTTTGCCTCCTGCCAGCTGGAATTCTTAACCATGTTATGTCGTATTATTTTAAAATATTTGCTTCTGTCTGGTTTATTACATTATCCTTAAAACGCCCTGCTAGGGGAGAGTTTAATAAGGTATATCATTATCATCATCATCATTTTCTTCTGAAAGCGAATCCCTGCAAGTAATAAGCCAGAAAATTCAGGTCCCTATAAGTTATTTAGTAACCAGTACGTATTATGAAAGGAAATAATCAATAATCACCAAAGATAAAGTACTGACTGACATTTTTGCCACCTCTAATTTAGTGAAATCTATGATGTTTAGTCTGATTGGTTTATGGCTGTGCTTTATGACGTCAGTCTTGTATTACCCTACAAGCAGTGGTTTCTCCACCGGACGCTACGCCATGTTTCTCTCCCTTTCATAGCACAGGGTCCAATGTATATACAGTATACACTGATGAATAATCAGGAGATTATGTTGAATAATGATAATATATTGGATGACTTGAATGCAACTTTAATTTGTTTCAAAGGATACAGTATGGGGACAACCCTGCCTCCTGCAGACTCTATGTACTTGATGTAAGAAGCAGCAATGTATCTTGGGCCAAAAGTCTTGTTTATGTACCCATGTGTGTTTTGGGATAAAATTCCTACAAGTCAAACAAATTAAGTAAGTTACTAGCTATAGTTTGCTTAATCTATTTCTCCCTTCGTCGAAGCAGAAGAAGAAAGCGATTAAGCAAGTAATTAACTGAACAAGTCATTAAAAGAACAAAAACGTATTTCAATATTTTCTTTCTTCGTCGACACAAAAGAAGGAAACAACATCTGCATACCAATGATTGGATGATCAGTCTTCACAGCAGAGCTGGGTGGCTGAGGTCTTGATTCGGCGTACAGCAACAAACCCGAAAAAATGCAAATACATATCACACTTGACTTCATCTTGGACAGAGACTAAAAGGCATATAATTTCCTTCAACTGGCGCAGATCTCCACCCGGGAAACTGAATAAACGCAATTTCAGCGACGATCAAGAGCGTAGCAGCATCACATGAGCATCTATCAAAATCGTCACATGATGTTTTTGGCTCCCCTCCCGTGCACCTAATCAATCACATGTTTTTCTCGTGTGGACATCTTTGCCAGGCGTTCTCACCCTCGAACCCAATCCCCTGCGTTAAAGCTGGAATCAAAATGGCGGCAGCACCGGTGTTAAGAATTTGTCGAAGATGTATTTGTTCTCAGTCCAGGAAAACGCGTGTTGGGCGACCTAAACCTCATATAGACAGAATAATTCGTGTAGATCATGCAGGAGAGCTTGGTGCCGACCGTATTTACGCAGGACAAATGGCAGTTCTTGGAAGGACAAGTGTTGGACCAACCATTCAGGTACCGTCACCATGCAGAAAACTGAGCTTGTCGCATAGATAGATAGATAGATAGATAAATAGTTTATTAATCAAAAACCTTGCAGCCACAGGCTGAATTACGTCAGATTTACAATTAAAGATATAAAATTGAATCACAATACTAAGCTAAAAAACAATAAATCGCGTGTCCCCCCTAGATCTGGAGTATAAAAGGACAAAATATGTAAATTATTAGGAGAACAATAAGCTTATTACGTAATTGCTTTATGGACATAGCAATAGATAAACTATTGCGAGTACGGATGGTGTGGAGGCGCTGTACCTTAGAATAAGTGTGTTCTGTCTATACTAGTTCATAAGCATCGATATACAGTTTGTAGCTTAGTTAAGTAGCTGAATTTCGGTAGAAATGCATGCAGTGATCACTTTGCCGGCAGTATCTTTAACTTTAACTTGAATAATTGCATCTTAGCTTTCACTAATAAATTATTACTTGCAATGGAGGGGAGCCACGCTTACACTACTGTGCTAGTTGGGACTTTGAAAGCAGCTATCATGTCTGCTTGTACAGCTGCCGCAGGAAGAGTGTTCCACATTGGCACAGCTCTTACAAAAAAATGCTTGTAAGTGTTCGCAGACCTGCCTATCTGCCTATACTTGCGCGTGTCCCCCTAGATCTGGAGTAACCCATGCCAGCTCTTGAGGGAAGGACATGTTCACCAGGCCCATTTCTATCTTGTAGAACATCTCTAAGTCTCTTAGGTCACGTCGGGTCCTTAGGAGGGCCAGGGGCCATTCTAAGGAGTCTATCATTGCTGATACACTGCTTGTGTGCAGTTGTAGTTGCTACAGACAAAGCAGGCCGCCCGCCATTGTACAGACTCTATGGCAGAAATTCATGGTTGTTTTCATGTAAGGCGATCAGCCTGTTGTGGCATATTCTAGCACAGGATGAACCAGAGTCAGATAGGCACGTTCTTTGACCTCACGACTGCAACCCGATCAGTTCCTCTGGAGGATACCAAGAACCATGTTGGCTGTCTTCTCAACCTCTTCGCACTGCCTGGACCAGTTCCGGGTGCACGTGATGAACAGATACTTTTGATATTGGACCCCCTCGAGAGTAACATCACAGATAGAATATTGGTAGTACAAGGGATACCCCTTGAGGGACACTGACATCGCCATACACTTCTTGGGTGAGAAATGCTTTTGCCATGTTGCTGTCCATGCCTCAAGGGGATTGAGGTTCTGCTATAAGGCCGCACAGATCTTGTGGGGAGGTGTTGTTACGAAACAGGATGCAATCGTCAGTGAACATTTTGATGCCCGAGGCTACGTTAACTGGTAAGTCATTAATGAATAGCAAGAATAGTATTGACCCAAGTACGGTCCACTGGGGGACTCGGTACAGGACTGACCACCAACATGATAATGAGCCATTCACAACAACGCGTTGCTTCCGATCAGTCAGAAAGCTATGGAGCCAGATGTGAAGTTTTTTGCGTATGGCGGGTGGATGATGTCAAAATTAGTACTACCAAATTGAATGGCGTTTTACCAAAATGAATGGATCACGTCTAAATTGAATGGCTACCCAAACTGAATGGTTTATCGTAAATTGAATGGCATATTACCAAAGTGAATGGCAATTTACCAAAATGAATGGATTACTTTCAAATTGAATGACGCACTGGATGGCAAGTTACAAAATGAATGGATCACAGTCAAATTGAATGGCTTACCAAATTGAATGGCTTACCAAACTGAATGGCTCCCACTGCGAATGGAATTCTGGACTACTCTCAAAGAGCCTGGGATCTAGGTTTTCGCGTGCTTCAAGAAACATGGCAGCTAGAACTCCTGATTCGGGCGGAGGAGAAGCAGACGAAAGAGACGATCATGGCGGTGGAGATCCACAACAAATACTAAGGAGCTGTGCTGAAAGTTTACTTATGGCAGTAGCTCGAATACAAGAAGGTGAAAGACATCGGACACAGACATCAGTTGCTCGTTCTTCGAAATTGGAAAGAAGGTACCGTAACAAAGACATTTAATAACACCTAAGAACATTTTGTTTATTCAATTTTTCTATGACACTATTTACAAAAGAGAACTCTGCAATAACCCAATATTTCTTTTTTAATTAATAATATGAATATCAATCAATGCAGTGTTGTATGGAACATTTCTACCTCCTTGATTGTTTAACACTCCGTTCACTGTATGGAGCTTCTTTTGCAATTTCAGCTTTATGATTTTCACTTTAATCTTGGTGAGGGTAGCAAAGGGTTTATACCTGATGCATGATAAGGGATAAAATTACTGGTGGAGAAAGGCTTGTGAAAATAGCTAAACGAAAAATTTAATATGTGAATTTTTGACTAAATCTGTTATTTAGGATACAAGTGACACATGAAATTCTTTTAAAGTTTGTACCTTAATGGGGATCAAGATCCCCTTCCCTTCCCTTGGCTACCATCCTCAGTGATGCAACCATCATTAACAGTGTCTCTTTTTGGTCCACAGAAGAAGGAAGCCATGAATTAAGTAAACTGCTACATTTCATGACAGGCCTGTCACATATACCTCCACTTGGATTAAAGCAACCAATTCAGCTCGAATTCAGTGCTCACTCCACATCCTTTTTTTGCGGAAACCTGCACCTATGTTTTGAGAGTGCCAAATGGTCATGAATCTTTCGATAGCTTCATGGAAAAAGTTAAGGAAGCATGTGACAACAGTTTAGGTTTTGCTTGCTCTTAAGGCGATTTAAGTCAACAATGAATATATTTGTTGCTACTGAAATGTTTGTTACTGTTGGTATTTGCATTCTTTCTGTACTTGGCATTCCATTTTCTTTAAGACATAATTTCTTATTGAAAATTTAAAAATTTACACAATGTATCTGTGGATTTAAAAGATTTACAGACTTGAAGTTTTAAATGTTGTTTTGGATTTAAAGTTTATTACTGGAGAAATGCATGAGGTGTTTTGGTCATACTATCTGCCTTGTTAGACGACAGGCAAGTGAGACAAATCAAAATTTCTGAACTGCATGTGAACATCTCACACACTATGCCATTCAATTTACGATAAACCATTCAGTTTGGTAAAATGCCATTCAATTTGGTAGTACTAATTTTGACATCATCCACCCGCCATATTTGCGAAACCTGCAATGGTGAGCTTTCAACAATAGGGGCTCATGGGGCACTGAGTCAAACGCCTTGGTGAAGCCTAAAAAGATGATGTCGGCTTGGCCATGAACGTTCAGTGTTTTCACCCACTCATGTACAGCAGATATCAGCTGAGTCTCACAAGAGAGCCCATGTAGGAGTTAAGTTTAAGGAGGCTTTAAACAGAGTGGGCAGAGAGGCGAGAGCCATTTGACAACACACAACGTGCTCCGTAACTTTGGATATAAGCGATGTTAGCAAGACAGGCCGGTAATTCGCAGGGTCAGACCAAGTCCCCTTCTGAAAATTGCAGACAAGTTTGCATCCTTCACTGGAGTTGTACGACTGAAACAGGAATGCAAATACAGGAGCAAGTTCAGTGGCGGCCTCATGGAGAATTTGAGCTGGAATTAAATCTGGGCTGCACGCCTTGTCTGGTCTGATGGCTTCAATTTGTTTTTTTATACCCGACATGAAGAAACAGATATCTGGTATGTCACTGAATGGTGAGCCAAGCATCCACAGGAGACTCTAAAGTCTCTCTTTCATAAACACACTTTGGTATTGTTTGCATAGAGCTTCCACCTTGGCTTTGTCAGAAGTGCAAACTTTGTTGTCCCAGAACAGGGCTGGAATTCCAATGGATTCACACCGGATTTCAAATATGACCATGCCTTCTTGCCTCCCCTGTATGTGGAGCCTTGAGAAGGGTCTAATGCGATACAACACTTGACTTCGTTGAGATATTTATTATGGGCACCATGCAAGTGCTTGGTGGTCTGATTAGGAAGGCGCTTGTAGGTGTCAAAATGGTGGGGCTTTCTGGTGCGCCTGACTTTCTTGGAAGCCCTGTTCATCATCCATTTTATAGTGGGACTAACCCAAGGGAGATGACGCTTCATGGTTTCGACATTTTGGCCTGTAATATATGTTTGCTGCAATGGTTGACCAGTTCCCAGCAACTGTACTTAGCTCTGGGTTGGAATCAAGATAGGCTGAATCGAAGTCAGAGAGACTGGACCTGAGATGTCACCTTTGTGGAATTGGTAGATCTTGTGGGGCCATTAAGGTGTGTATTTAGGGAACACGTCGACCTCGAATAAAACCGCATTGTGATCACTCATGCCTGCAGTCATGTGACATGCTTGGATGGTGCTAGGTTGTGAGGAGAAGGCGAGGTTGAGAGTCCTGTCAAGTTGCGTCTGCCACTTGACATGCTGTGTAAGACTGAACTTGTCTACGGTATCCAATAGGGCGTGGTCTCAAACATGGTTGGAAAACTCAGGATGGAGGCCTAATGTAGACCAGTCCACGTGCCTGCAGTTGAAATCGCTATCAAGAATCAGCTTGGGAGACTGAGACTGGTTATACAGCTTGCTGAGGTAGTCATCTAGAAGCTCGAGGGCGCTCACATCAGTTGGCGACAGATTGTAGAAGCAGGAGATGTAGAGTTTCTTAGTTCTAGAAAACTGTATAGAGGCTGTAACGATTTTGCAATCTTGGACATCAAGATGAGGCTCTTCAAAAGCAGTAATGCTTTTGTTGATTGCATTAAGGTTACCGTGTACCTTCAGGGGTGGTTTCAGTTAAACAGATATAGCGCCTCTCAGTTACATCACAGATACCCAAAACCCTATATCAAATTAAAGCTTATAGAACTGGGTATTCAAATATTTCATTGCTTTTCCAAGAAAATAAATTACCAGGTTTTCTGTAAAATCGGAACTTGAAGGTCCAGGTCATTGTTCAAGAGTTACAACTCAATGCGATTTTTATATTTTGGAAGTTTGTTTTTTTTTTCCAGGTCAGGATCCCAAAAGCTTAAAAAATGTGTCGGGGTTTTCCTTAATTGGATTTCGTTCAAAAGTTACAAAACATTTTCAAAACTGCGAGAAAACCATGCGGAGTGAACGCACGGAAATGGCTTTCAAGGAAAGAATTTTTAGAATTATCGAATTCCCCGACACGCTTTTGTTGGTTATATATTTTTCTACCATCTGGCCAAATTTTACTGAAATCGGCCAAATTGCTCTTGAGTTGTAACTCTTGAAAGTGTCCCCTGCAAGCGAAAATTAAAATATGAAAAAACAGCACTTGAAAAAAAATTCTCGCTACACAAACAAGTACCGCCCCCTAATGCCTTTATGGAAAATTAGCCAATCATTTTGCAAGCTACTTTTTCTTCTGGTCACCTCCTGTGAAAATTTTCTCGCAGTTTTGCACGTACTCGCGTTCCAGAGTAATCAACTCCGTCACTATTTTGTTGGATATGTATCTGCCATGTTTGTTGCACACGCACGTCGATTTTGTAATCTGCAATGATTATGGGAAAAACAAAATGGGGACTGAAGCCGACGTCATCAAGCAAAGCTGTTGAGCCGAAGCAAAAGCAGCTGAGGAGGGTAAAATTATCAGCGCTATGGAATTATCGGGGAACCACCGTAACCGCATGTATTGTCTCAGTCAAAACAAAAATTCTTGCTGCTCTTCAGGCGAAAAGCCGGCGAATAAATCTATTTGCGCAAAATATTGTTGAGAATAGCGAAGTTTCGAAATTTCTTATCGAAAGTTCGGGTGAAAATTCGCTCTTGTACGAACGTCCCAAATTGTTAATGCTGCAAATAGGAAACAAGTATCCATTTGACGCTTGAAAGGAAACGTTTAAACGGAACCATTTAAAAGAGCTGACTCCGTTTAAGGCTTTGAAAATTACCGTAATACAGTAAGTCCTTGTGAAAACGCTACAAGCAAAAGCGGCGGCTTTCCCTTTACTAGTTATCTTATAATGACGGGCGACGTGAGAAAAGATCAAGACATAGGACATGATTCTTAGCGTTATTTTTCAATTGCTTTTTTGTTTTGTTTCTGCTTGCCGAGACTTGTAAGTTTTACGCACCTGAACACAAGTGATCTGATAACGTTTAGCTGCAAATAAAGAAAGGAAGCTCATGAAGCGTGATTCACAGACTCGCGAATTGCGTCTCCAAATATTCGCTTAGCTGGAAGATTTAAAGACCTTTACCTACTTTAAAGTGTAGCTTAAAGCTTTCGTCTTATTTCATGTCAGTGTCGTACTCAAACAAACGCAAGTTCTTCCAAGAAATACAGGATATTCGAAGCGCGAGAACGTGAGGGATTCAAGACTGTAGAAAGACTGTTTGCGCAAATATCGCAACGGGTGGTTACACCGGCAGCAATATGCTGTCAATCAAAGTAAAATTTAACTTTTGGTGGAAATCGCTTACGTCCCAATTTCTCGGCAAATACTCACACTTTTTCGAAAATTCTTTTTTTGTTTGTAAGAACTTACTGGGAAGTTTATTTTTGTCTAAAGAAATGAAAATCCAAAAATTTTCTCTCTGAAGGTACACGGTAACTTTAAAGACACCACCACCTGAGCACAATCTGTCCTTTCTAAACACTTTGTATCTGTCCGAGAACACAGAGTATGTTGGAATTGTTGAATCAATCTTTGACTCGCACCCCAACAAGACATCAGGCTGGAATAAGTCGAGCAGGGCAAGAAATTCAGCTTGTTTGTTGGCGCTTTTGATGCTGTTACAACAATTTAAAAACCAACCTTTAGTTTTCGCCAGCGCTGACATGTGGCACGATTAGTCCTAGTGGTGAGACTTGATGCGTGTAGTTGCAGTCCCAAGGGATTTGGGTCATCAGTTAGATTAAGCGAGTAACATGATCCTAGGCTCTCAAAGCCATTACCATTCCCAAAGTCCAATAAATAATTTATCAGATAATTATTATCCAACAAAAATGTGGTAAAGAAATTCAGGAAGGTGCATCTTTTACAGACCCAGACAAGGCCAGAATGGTTTGCAAAGTTCTCTAATGACTGTGCTGGCATTGCCATACAATTGACATGAAATCATGTCAAACACTCCTCACATTCGATGCCCTTCTGGTTTGCCCTGACTGCTTTACAACATAGGCCACATGGCTCTTTAGGTTGGTCAGGATTAGAGCAGGAGGCAATGTGGCTAAGCCAAGATGGTGGCTGTCCTGCGATGCATATCAATGAAACCCCACCAGGTTTAGACTTCCTGATGCCTTATTATGTAATAGCTCTGGTAGGCTGAGCATGAAGCTATATACATGTAAGCTGGAATTAATTTCCAGAGAGATGGTGGTGGGGTGGGAGGTTCAATGGATATCTTCTGGAGAAAAAACATCACAGTAAAATTCTGAAATAAAATTCCCAGGCCTTTCCTGGCAGGAATGTTTGCATCTGAGGTTTTGGAGGAGGCCTACATCAATATTCAGTACTTTATGAAATCTTATTTTGGCTATGATTGAAATGTTTTTGCTAGCATATTGGGTATTTAAAATAATCATAATTTTACTTATATTTGATAGCATATGTGGGATCAAGAAAAGGAACATCTCCAAAAGTTTGAGCAGATTATAGCTGAGAGACGAGTTCGACCCACACTCCTTGTGCCACTGTGGAATATAGCAGGATATGTTTTAGGTACAGATGATGAACACTGTGATCTTTACAGGGGCTATGTTAGAGTGCAAAAGGTAGCTAGTAGCTATTTTTCAGCCTGTGGGTTGATGTATGCATTACAAAAGTAGTAAATATCAATAATAATCTACATTACATGATCTACAATTTTCTTTTTGTATTGAGACTGTGCCATTATTTTAATTTTTCTCAGTCACTAAAATTATTAAATTTTCAGAATTTCAAATGATATGACATGTAGTACATGCATGTAAAAACAACAGACGTAGCTATGGACTGGTTAAAGGGCAAGAGCTGCAAAATTAAATCTCTGACACCAAAATTGATGCGAATTTTGCATTGTAAAACTCCCATAGACAATATTTTCATGCTGTATATGTAGGTCCCCAAGTCAGTTAGAGAAAGTCTGTTGCCAAAGGCCACAAATCTCACAAGTGCAACGCCCAGGTGTAAAATGCTGAGTTGCTATAGCCAAAATATTACGACCCATGTCAGTTCCTTGCCTGAAGGACTGTTGATTGATTTCTGTTGATCAATATTAACTTTGGGTGGTCACATGATGCTCCTCCCCACAAGCATGACATCAGCAGCTCTTCAGCTTAAGCACTGCATGATGATCTGAAGCATAGCTGCATAGAAAACTGCATTGAGCTTGGAATGTTACTATTCAACATTTGGTGGAACTTGTGTTTATGTAGGTGCTGGGACAGCATTACTGGGAAAGGAAGCTGCAATGGCTTGTACTGTTGCTGTGGAAGAAGTAATTAGTGAACATTATGACAAGTGAGCATTGTCATTATCCATTTACTCTGCCTTTCAATATGATGCAAACTCAGAACTTCAAAGGTTCCCTGTTTGGTAATTATTACAGTCTCCAAAATAATTACTGGTACTTCTGCTCAAAAGACTGAATCACAGTGGTTGAACATATGGTTACCTTTTGACCTCATGGACTAAAACTTCTTAGCATTTTCAAATTTCTCCTACAATAATTAACAACTGAGACAAATTAAATGGAGTTTGCATAATAATAATATTGCTGTACCATGAAGCAGCTAGGAGTATTTATTTACTACTGTTGCACCCCACCCCCTACCTCTGCCCCTCCAACCGATATCGTTTTCCACATATTCAATGCTATTTCACCACGTTCATCTTTTGGTAACATAAAACAATTATTTAGTGGGATATATATATTGAATCTCATAGCACTTTCAACAGATAAACAGACATTTTTTTTTAATCTCATCACCAAAATGTTTGATCAGGAGATGACATTGTAAGAAGAAATACAATGCTGGTAACTATTAGGAACAAAAACATTTATTATTTATTTTTTATTTTAGTCAGCTGAGAGAACTACTATCAGAGGGGGTAACAGAAGAAAATAAGGAGTTATTAGATGTAAGTAAACATTAATGGCCTTTAAACAAAGTCTCCTAGCATGGTCAGAAAAGGAACAAGTAAAATTGCTGGGGGAAGTAACTGATTATTGCATTATGTATTTTATAATAAATATTGAAAGGCACTAAGAAGCAGTTACTAAGTTGAGGGAGGAGCTGGAAATGGGATTAAAAGGTACAACAAGGGGAAAGTTCAGACCCTCCCCCCCACCACCCCTACCATTATATTGGTGATGAATCAAATGAAGTACAGTCAACTGGGGCACGACAAAGTGGTCGCTTACAGGAAAGATCAACGAATTAAGCCTAATACTGGCTTGATTAATTAATTACATAAAAATATTATGTTAGCAGCTAAAATTAGGCATATGGAAACTAATTTATTTGATTTTTTCACATCTATTCATTCTTCTGATGAAACTTTGTATAACAATTTGGAACAGATTACTGTAACAATTCCTGTTTACCTACAGATCTAATTATAGCCATCTTCTCTGTCTGAAAACTGTTAGCAGCAACCTGGGATAGCGTCATTAAAAATTGAACTTTTGTCACTAACGATCTTGTATGATTATGTTGGGTGGTTGCTTACCAGAAACAGAAAACAAAAGAATATGACTGTGTAATTTCTTGCCTAAAAAGTGGTCGCGGTCCCCTAAGAAATTTGAGTGGTGCTCGCTTACAAGAGACCTCTTGAAACAGTATTTAACTGAGAAACAAAACGGTTGTTTACGAAGTGGTCGCTTACGGGAGGTGGTCACTTCAAGAAGTGGTCGCTATGAGAGAGTTGACTGTATACCAAAATCAGCAAACTCACACTTGAGGCCTTCTTGGCCCATACAGCTGTATGCTTGTTAGTTAATTTTCTATTAATAACAAATCCACTGACCTGTAGCAGAAGTTCATACACTTCAATCTCTTTCTGGATGGGATGCTTGTCCATTGCAGCAGTTTTACTCTAGTACCCATTTACACAGACATCTGTATGTGTTGTGTATGTTAATCTCCTTTTTGTCATAAACTGCACAAAATACTTTTCTCACACACTGCTGGGAGCCATGTCAAGCCGACCACCACAAGCCTCACCTTTACTCACACAATAACAATAACAGCTTCACAAAATATACAAGTATACATGGAAGGTTAAAGCATGAACTCGCTATAAATCAAAATGAAATCTAAACTCGTTCAGACGTGAATTGAACAACTGAAAAACTCTAGGGTGGGTGGGTGGGTGGGAAGGTCGAGCAATGGCAGTCAACAAAAAACAATTGCCCGCCTTACACGTCACATGACCGAAACCCATCCCCAGGCCCCAGCGGTGTGTGAGAAACACATTTCCCCTTATTTTGTTCCACTCAGCCAGTGGAAAATCACCCTTGTATCAGCAGGCACCCTCCTTTTCAAAGAAGCCTGCATTTCTCAGACCCTCCTGAGATGCACAGAAAGTATGCACAATAGCAAAAGGAGTCACCATCCTCAAAGTGAATAATTAATTCAAAGTTACTCGGAATTTGTAGTTTATCTTTAAGTTTTTTGTGATTTTACTCAAAGATCTGTGGCCTTTTCTTACAAATGTTAGACTATACAAAAATTCCGTGACGAGGAGCTAGAGCATCTTCATATAGGAGAAGAGCATGACGCTGAGAAGGTAATATGCAATAGTGATGCTTTTAAGCTGACAGTGTTTAGATCTTATACCAAATCAGCTGCCATGATCTCAAGAATCAATCACAAGTTGTGAACATTTTGTTATCCCAAGTTGCGGTGTAAAGGGTTTCAGGGCAGCAAAGTTGGGCTAACTTAAGTTTTAACAAATTCTGCACATAGACATGGGGAACTCATCCAGCCTATCTGCCATGATTTTTGATAATTATTTTGAGAGTGCCTGGCACCTCACTTTAGATAGGAGTGCATCTTAAGACTGTAAAATTGACTTGATCTCATGGGTTGCATTTAATGAGATTATTTTAGGACAGCAACAGAAGGCCTTTTTTACATTTAATGATTGTATAGCCTAATTGTTTTCTTTTATTGAATTCTAGGCACCAATGTATGAAGCCTTGTCAACAGCTATCCAGACAGGTTGTAAAGCAGCAATATGGTTATCCGAGAGGATATAGAATCTTGCAACATGTTCTTCTGAGGTCCTTTGCATCAGGGCTGTTAAATGACAGTTAACTGCTCTTGCCTTCCTTTGATGTTGCTACCTGTGAGTTCTTGAAACACAAGAGATTTCAGAACTCACAAATTTTAATGGTCAAAAGTCAGTTGCAAGTCGTTTCAGCTTGGTGTCTAAGTTCCATGTGGTAACCAGGTGTAAATTATACTGTAAGCTTTCACAATTTTATGACACAATACGACTCCTGGACAACCAGTGCACAATTTCTGCCAGAACCACCCAAAATATCATTTACAAAACCCAAGTTTCTTGGACTATCCAGAGAAGGACAGAATGCACGTGCAGTAATAAAAAGGGGCATTATCTTTAAAAGCTATATATAAATTTCTTCTTTTGGAGCATGTCTTTGAATAAGTGCCTGTATTTGAACACATGACAAAACATGCAACAGAATTGGATGTTTTTATCGTTAATATTTGACACAAATTAATGTTTATTTAACAGTTTTTGACCACTGATTAACTCCCTCAGTTGTTGCCATTAATTATTAAAAACCAATACTGCCTTACATAATTGTCGTTGTGAGAGAAGGAATGAGGAAATAGAAAACTCAGTTCATGAATTTAAGTATCGATGGTATAAAAACATACCGGTAATTAATCAAATTTGCCAAAAATGATATTGAAAGAGGGGCAATGTTTTGCTTCACTCAATGTGGTGAAATACTCCCCACCCACCTCCCTACTAACTCGCATTGCTACATACTTGTCAGAGGGATTTATGATCATCTAGTCAATTATTTACAAATTTGAGGCTGGAGAAACATCTTACAGTGAAGCTCCCTAAATAGAGCCTACATGAAAGATGCCTGAATAATTTAACATATGACCAGGTTGTACAGTGTATTTTTGTTTTGTTTGGAAACAAAATGAATGGGCTTTTGGCTTTTGTTCTGGGCCAAAAATGTGCGACTTCAACGAGCTAGCCATAACAACAGGCTTGTTGTAACTTGTAACTTGACCAAAGTTTGTTCTTAGGGCAACTTGCATTATTATGTAACAGAAACCAAAAAACTTAGTTCTGGGTCTCTTGAGATTACTCTGACTTCTGACTGGAATGATGCATTATGAGCTTTCTAAGTCTACAGGAAACCCAAGGTCCATAACAACATCAAGTCTTTTAATTTCTTGTAAAATGCAAACAAATCTCTCCAAGCTGCATTCAGGATCTCTTTGTTCCCATACAGAAAGAACATGATCCATTGGTGAGAATTTAAGGCATCTGTGTGCCTTGTCTTCAATGGACTTTATTTCATCCGCAGGAAAAAAACCAAGCTGTCCTGCAACATCTCGCCAGTTGTAACGTGAATGATAGGTTTCATCCAGTTTTTCACAAACTTTTTTCCGTAATGTGTAGTCAGGGATAATGAGGTTGCAAGTCCATCTTTCTCCCCAATGATGACCTCCAACTTGTTCACAGTGACTGCAAGGTTGCTGTAAACATAACAAAAGGATAAAATGTATAGTACTGTAAGATGTGTTTTCAAAGGTTTTTGCTGAACATGTTAAAGTGAGCTGTGTTGTTCTAGGATTGGCTGGAGATTAGAACATGGTCAAATCTCCAGCCAATTCTAGAGCAACACAATTAAATATAGGCAAGTTCTTTTCTTTAGGTTTCATATTTAAAGTACTGCATTATGTGACCTACACATGCTGCACTTAAAAAAGGGTAAGCTATGCACAAGCCACAGGTAACCCGCATGGTGAAGCTTAACATGGTTTAGAAGTGTGCAATGAATTAGCAACTAGGAGCATTGCCACTACCCCTAGCGGGGTTTCTAGTCCATTGAAGGATTAATCCCAACAGTATGTAGCCACTACCCATTAATATGCCAAGAGCGAAGACAGACAAAAAAAATAATAATAATGTCCATAATATTCGCTTTCCTTATTACTTGACTATTTTCACAAGGCCAAAAAGTTAAAAAGATTAAAAACCAAACCAAAAAGGAAGTGAAGCATAACTTTTATCTCTAATCTGAACAATTTCGCAGGTTACAAACACATTTTCATCGTCCTCTGGCAAACAAACAAATCGACAGTCTTTTCAACCTTAAAGACAAAAACGTTCACAGACCACATGTGGTCTACAAAGGGGACTGTTCTTGCAGTGTTGATTACATCGGGGAAACCAGGAGAAATGTGGAGGTGCAAATTGATGAACATCCAAACTCCTCTAATGACCTTTAACCTGCCCATCACCTACGCGAGAGTCCAACCCATTCTTTTAGTTAGTGAATACTTTGTACGGCCCAATCTTTTCATAAGCGCAGAATTATTGAAGGCTTAAACAATGGAGCCCCAGTCTGAACAAACAAGTTCATTCTTACGTAGCGAAACTGTTCCCATCGGGAATCACCTGAAACATATAAAATGTGCATGTAGCAGACAGTCTTTTTACCCTGAAGATGACTCTATCAGTCGAAAACGTTTGGTTTTTAAATATCTTTTTTAACTTTTTAGCGGTGTAAAATAGTATTGTAATAATAATAATAAGATAAATTTAGAAATACAGTTGACTATAAAAATAAGCGAAAAAACGGAACGACGTTTCGGTGTCATCCTGGCACCATTATCAAGTAAAGAATGCAACAGAAAAGATAATTTATACATAAAGTAAAGGTGTGGAATAGAATAAATTAAATTAAGACTAAAAGTAACTTTCTGGTGTTCATTCAGAGAGGTGTTATAAAATGAGAGTTATGTCCGTTAGAGAAATAGTTTGGCAAGAATGGCGTCTGACTGGGTGTTTAGACTTGGTTTCTTGACGAAACCAGATCTGACATCCAACACACTAACCACTATGTCCCTACACCTCTAAAACGAAATACATCCAATAATATCACCCATCTTTTACCGATAACTTACCTTCAACTCAAACTCTTCTGAGATGCCAAGATTGAATTTCTTGTTTATTGGACATTTTAAATCCAAAGGGAAATTTTTGGGTTCCACATGGACATTACCCACAAACTGGTCAGCTTTACTGCCCAAGTGTTCCAAATGGAACTCAATCACAAACCAAAAACCATGCAAGAGATTTTGAATGATGGTATAGTCAACCTCCTGTTGATAGAAATGTAGGAAATACATTAATTTTGCAAATCAGTCAAAACCTGCCTATCACCAGCTGTTGTTTCTTTATGAACATTATTGAAAAGTTTGTTGTTGTTGTTTCTCACAAAAGCCTTGTTGCAGAAACCAACAGTCAGTGGGCTGCAGTGGGTTATATGCTTCAGAGTGGAGTGAAAGGGCAAAAGATGGGTTGCATTTAATGACACCCAGTAATTTAGACATTTTCTGTTGCTGAGTATTTGGCCAAGCTAACTATCAGGCAAGGTTGTTTCACGCCTTGCCAACACCCTCAGGTTAAACATAACTCTAATCTGAAATATTTTGACTGTACACACCACAGTCAGCAAATTAGTACATGTGACTACATACAAAACTTGTTTAACTCACTTGGTAATCTTCACTGGTCAGTTTAAATTGCTGGCAATGATGTTTCAGTGAGATGACAATGTCCGAGGAGATGCTGAATGGGAAAGTCTGTAACAAGTGATACTTGCTGGCAATTTCTCGATCCTTCACAGTCTATTAAAAATGACCAGAATATCAGGTAAAATTAATGTATTGAAGTCTCCCACTCTCCATTGATCCTTTCCTTCTAATCATATCAAACTTTTAACTTCAAGATTCCATACTTCACAAGACATAAAATTTTACACAGTTTGTTAATTGCCTTGATTTCCTACCATGTTATAAAAGTGAAGTCTTGCATTGCCCATTGATCAGAGATTTTTAAAGGAATGACTAAAATGTACTAAAAGCATGTTCTATGGCCATGGAAAGAACTTAAATTTTCATCAATAAAAGTATTCAGTCTATTAATTCGAAAAGAGGGGTTACAAGACAAGTTTACACTTCCTATCAGCTTAATTAGCTTGAAACATCCACAGCAGTCCTAAACTACAAATTCTTCTTTATAACAGTAACCACATTTGTAATGTTTAGTGAGCACCCTGATTCAGAAGTCAAGAATGCAATATGCTGTGCTTTAAATCACAATAGATGGCATGCTAGTCTACCACAGGATTTACTGCCAAACTGTTGGGTAGCAAAACACTTTGAGCTGTGAACCAACTATTCTTCACTGAGGAAGAGAAAAAACTAAACATGAAGTAATATATCAAACACGAGAAAGCCTGTTTCATCAGATATCCAAACACTGAGAAGTAGGTTGAAAAAAGCAGCACAGCCGAGTTTTTTTTAAACGACTTTGAGGTGTTTGGATGTCTGATGAAACACACTTTCGAGTGTTTGATATGGCTTCTCAAATGATCAATAATTTTTGGAAAAATTCAAGGCTAAAGTTGGCAAAATTTTATGGTAATTAAGATCACATATCCAAACCACGGTCACGGTAGTGATTTTCTTTGTTTTCTCTTGATGAATTATTAATGAGTTTGAGAAGTGAAAAGGAAGCAACACAACAACACAATACTGAGTCTAGATCTGACCACTGACTCTTCAATCTTCTGGTTATAAGTCAAATCATGAGTCCAACAGGAACCATCAAATTACCTTAAAGGTAGCATCATCTTGATCATGTCTCATTACCACAATCCGCAGGTACCACACTCGTCCAGCAACTGCCCTCGATGCAAAAACTGCAATCTGAACTTGAATGTCCTCCTGAATAATAATGTAAATTATCAATACTTACAGCCATTGTTGCGATTGGTCAAAGACATACCTACGACATTTTCAAACACAAATACTTTACGTGATCTAATTACTCGGGCCGTAAGGTGGACTGAGTTAAGGTTTCAGTAGCATTATCAAATTCTTTTTTCTTTTTGTGGTCCCAATGGACCGAGATGAGACTTCGGACACCGAGTTATTGTTCTCAGTCTCGTTTTTTGTACTCGGCTGGTACGAGTTACATTTTCTGTCGTGTTATCAAATTCTTTAAATTCTCGGTCGCGTTCTTTGTTTTCGGGCCGTGAGGAGTGTTTACAATATGCGAGCCAGACGTGCAAGGCATGAACAACCCCAACATAAACTGCTAACCGTTAAGCTAACCGGGGAGCTATTTAAGCTAACCTAAGTGCTATTTAGGCTAACTGGAGTGCTCTTTAGGCTAACCGGAGTGTTTTTTAGGCTAACCTGAGTGCCTCAAGGTTAGCTTTGTTTAACTGAAAATTTGGCAACTAAATCAGTCTGTGACCTCGCTGGCCAAGATAGATAAAGATGTCTCACGTTTATTATTGAAAAACAATCAATGTAGAAACGGTTTCTGTCTTCAAATGGAAGGTTCCCCTTAATTTCATTTAAAAATATAAACAGCGAAACATTGAAAAACGTACAAGGATATAAACGCACGCGTGATGCGTAGCGTTACTCTAGATCCCGGGAGGGGAAGGGGTACTCGACAGATGCTTGGGTAGGGAGGTGCGGCCCGGGCGTTCAAACCCTGACCCTGTTTAAGACACAAGTCTCCGATTTCCTTATCCCATTTAAGACAATTCAAAATTTGCAGGCCTTTTCTAAGACATTTAACCCAAAATCACACCCTGTTTAAGACTAGAATGAAATAAGAATACACTAGTTTCTTACTGTATTTTAATGCTTGGCAATCACAATCTGTTTAAGCCGTTAGGTCATGAAGGGATACCCTGTTTAAGACAGAAAGTGACGAAATAGATACCCCGTTCAAGACTAAACACCCTGAAAACCATACCCTATCGGGCCGCACGTCCCCGTTGAGGTCACATAAGGGAGTACCCCCCGGGTCTAGATCATACTGAAAATTAGGATCCGTCATTGACCCGGCGTCACATACATATTAGGACCGTACAAATGGTTTCTGTCTCTAAACAAAAGGTGAAAACGTAAGGATTAAAGCCCAGGGATTATAAAAAGCATTCGTATGACAAATGTCGTTTTCCCCTGTATTACATTCTGACGGCAAGAAATGCAGTTCCATCTGGTGGTTACTTATTGCCTCACTATATCTCTGTATCTATCTATCTATTTGGTAGCCTGCGAGCAAGCTCTCTTGGGGGTGGGGGGCGGGAGGGGGAAAGAGGATTGGCGATGCTGGAGGTTATCACTGTTAAAAGATTGTAGGCTTTACGCACCACACAGTCAAATATGGCCCGAGTATAAGCTGGAAACAGCTTCTTGTTAATGAATATTAATACAGCTAAGTTAAAGTTCTCTTCAATGTTTTTGTCAGGTAGTGAAAAAGACTTGAAACTAATGTTTTTAATCTTATCTTTATAAATAAAGTAATAAGTATCAACAATTTTTTTAAGGTAAAACTGTTTTCTCTCTTGACCTATTCAAGTAAAGTTAGGAATAGATGAAAACATTACAGGAAGAACAACAACCCAATGCAAAAATAAATAAATAAAAAACTTATAGAGTGCCTACACTTTCTTCTTACCGTAGGGGCCATTACAGCACATTTCTTCTTGGGTGGACGGGGTGGTGGTGGAGGGCCTGTCTTAGGCAGCCTTGGTGGTTGTTTCAGTGAACGTTTTTTACCGCTTGATACCCTCTCTGGTATTCTTGGTGGCGGCTGACGGGGAAGCAGAATAGGAGGAGGAAGTGATGGCACGGGCTCCACTTCTTCTGTAGGCACAGTATTATTCCCAAATACATTTTCATAAATGCCTTTCATGCTTCTACTCATGAAGACATGATTAACATAACTCACTGCCTCCTTAGGGGCTTTTTTGAGATCTGGAAGATTCATATAAAGGTAACAGCTTGGTCTTGAGCCTGCTGGTAAGTTCACATAATGTATTTTATCATTACTGCAGTTCTGTTGTTCTTCAGATGTCATAGCTGATTTCTCATCATGTCCATCCTTATTCTCCATAAGAATGCAATCTTCATGTCTTGTTAAACAATCACTATTAGATGGCTCTAAGTCTTCCACCACATCATTGTTGGTTGTAGACAGAGGGTCTACACATATTGGTTGAACAAGCTCTGTAATTGTCTTTCTTACAATTGATGAGTCACTTTTGTAGCGCTGCCTTTTTTTGGAATACAAACCTGGCTGCTCCACAATCTGGAAGCTGCGTGTTCTTGGAATAATTGTGGTAAATTCCCCAGGATTGCATTTACCAGCAACTGTTTCGTAAGAGACTGACTGGTTCTTGGCAGAGTGAAACTTCTCTTTTGTATTCTCAATAACTTCTGTGTTTGCTCCTAAATTGGGTTTTAACTGTCGCAGAGGAATAGGTGGAGGAAGTGGTTCACAATCATCTTCAGCTTGTTTGCTACCACTCTTGATTTCATTTTCATGATCACATGTGTTTCCAGCTTGCAATTCCACTAGCCTTTGAAAGTTCACCTCATTATCATGGCAGGGCGTATGCCTTTCTGAATTTCTTACCAAACATGGGTCAGAGAAATGTTGGACATCTAGTGGAGGTGAGTTAACGTCACCATATTCCTCTTTACAGGCACTCTCATTGGACGAATAAGGTATATGGCTTAGTGATGACAAGTGTCTTTGACTAAACACAGAAGTGTCCTTTGTTAAAGGCAATGAGTCTGCTTTGGAAACCAAATTAACAATATTTGATTCCTGCAGCAACAATTGACAGCTTTTGCTTTTTCTTCTCGTGGATGATACAATGTTGAAATTCCTGTCACACTGTGTTACCCCTGCTGCTGATAAGAAGCCATCACAGAACTGTTGCCTTGCTGGAGAAAGGAACTGAAGTCGCTCGGTTAACTTTAATTTGATGTCACTTCCTTGTTCAGTCCTTAAATTTAGTGTTCCACTTCTCATGGTCAAGGTAACACCATTTTGTGTTGTCAATACTCGTGTGATAGAATTTATGGGGCATTCTCTAAGTAACTTGAAGTCATACCCTTGGTTTGCTGACAAACATATCTTGTCGTGAAAGACATGAAGTTGAGTTTTGCCAGAGTGTTCTCGTCCTTCAATATCCACATCATATGAAACAACTGCAAGGTACAAATGGTAAAAAATAATCTAATTATAATGTGGCCAGTGGTGTTGAATATGAAGGTTGTCAAATTCAAAAGTATGCCTTTTTACTGGTTGCCAGTCTTATTTCTTAAAGTCAAGTGGACATGCCATCCTTCAAAGGAAGTGGAAGATAAACCAACTGAAGAACAAAAGGAGCACATACTCAGGACTGCAATTCATTTGTCTTCTCCCATTGAACTATGTAATTCTGTGTGATTGTTGAGATTGTGAGCATTGGTCGAACACTTTTATAGGTTCAACACTTTACCAATCAATCAGACAGGGTGTATACCATAACACACACCATCTTAGTTTCTAATATTAAGAGTGAGTTGGGGTTATAGGGTTTGGGTCAACCAACTATGTTCAGCAAATTAGTTCACTCTGACACATGTAACACAGTGTAGGAGCCTTAATTGACTTGCAGAATGATAACCTTCTCTTTTGCTTACTGACAATTTGAAATTCTCAAGCCATTAGAAAAAATATCACAAATATTACAAATTACATTATTTTTTTATATATTGTTACAAGGGTATCAAGCTGATTGCTTTCATGTTAAATTTGCAAGAAAAACTTGCCAGATGATTAATAATGAGGCTCGGCCATTGAGCAGTGAAGATTCAGTCTTAAAAGAACACTTAATTTTCAAAGAAACTTACCATCACAACATCTTGAGAGCAAACCTTTAAGGTTACTGACCACTTGCAGGTCTTTAGATGTAAAGAACTGCGCTCTTGTCTGAGAGCTCTGATTCAGAGGTACAAGTGCAACAACATTGTTATGATTGTCAAGGGTGTCCATGTGAATGACGGCATGGGTGTTGGGAACTAACTCCACAGTCTCAGGTTTTTTTGACCTCCAAAATTTGGGTTTCTTTTGAGCTTGTTGAACCTCAACTACATCTGACATAAATAAAGAAGAAAAGACAAATTTTAACATAACAATTTGCAGCAACTCACTCAACATTTTTCATTTGACATATGACCATGCCCATGAAATTCTTTCTGTATGCCACCTTAAAGTCTTTGCAATGACCAAAAGGTCTTTTCGAATTGAGGGTCTCTCTGTTTTTCACCTTGGGCCCTTTTCAAGATGTCTTGTGGAATGAAATAACTATTGATTTCTTTATACAGCAACAGTCAAGTATTCAGGAAACTCAAACTTATCATAGCATATGCCTGCATGGCCTGTGATGAATGTGGATCAATGCAACTTTATCTTTTTCACTGACTGAAAATACATCTATCATTTTATAATCACCCGCCTCAAAACAAAACATCATATTTCTTTCAATGTGCATATGCAGGTTTGACTCGTGTTGGTAAAACTCAGATTTTTCTTTTTCCAAGTGTGCTTGTGTCACTCTCGTCTCTTTCTTCCTCCTTCAGAAATACCCAATGACTGAACCTTCCATGCAAAATGTAATTAAAGTGGCTTGTTTTTGTTTCCATTTTGTAACCTTAGAGCCACTAGCTTGCTGACTTCCCTTCTCCTGGGCCTTTTGTGTTAGAAGATGTTTTGCACTTTTTCTTAATCATTAAAATAGTAAATAATTCAATATGATGCAATGATTATTATATTAGACCGTATATGATTATCATGAGCAGGATAACCCTTGTAGCAGTCTCGCACAGTTTGTTTAGACTGTAAACTGGAGGTTATTATACACCTGCCAACTCTCACGCATTATGCGTGAGTCTCACGCCTGGGGACTAGAGACATCGATCTCACGCATCAAGGACAATATCTCACGCCTGACTCACAAATCCGGACGAGTTGTTCTAAAAAAAACTTCATTTCATTTCAGATTTGTTATGTATTATTCCTTTGCTCCTTATAACAATTGCAAAAGCTTTGAATTCAAATGTCTACAATCCGCTTGAATCGTAAGTATTCAAAGGTCGTCGCAATATCGTCGGACATTTTCGGCAACGTTCGGAAGTCTTCGGAAAGCTTCGGAAATGGCTCGGACGTTTTCGGAAATCCCGGTCATGACAAGACAACAATCTCATGTGTTTGACTCGGAAAAAGTTGGCAGGTATATTATTATCATGTGATAGAAACCATCTAAGCAACTGTCAAAGTCAATATTGAAAACAGCAGAAAGCAGAAAGCAGAACCCTATGGTGCAAATCTGTTCTGGGAAAAATGTTTATTCAAGGGGCAAATGTCTCTGTTTTTACATTGTGCTTTATGTGATCTGCCACCTACACCTTGCTGAAAAGGCTATTAAAAGTTACTGCACCTCCGTGCACCATATCACAGTACTATGTTGCTTTATTCCTGTATTTGGTTATGCAGATAGAGTTAACGATGATGCTGTAACAATGATGTTACCTGTCTCTAATTTGTTTTAAACAGCACACAGCCTTTCATAACAGCATATACAAGTATGATTTATAGTGATATTTGAGCAATACACTCCTTGATATTTCACAAACTAAAAATCAATAAATTGAAGTTCACCATTGATAATAGACCAATTATACTGATGTATTGAAATATGCACTTAGCTAAGAAGCTTATGGGGAAATAAAACAACAGACAATAAATAATTATTAAAGTTCAGAGATTAATAATTAATTTCTCTTAGCCTCGTAGCCTGCCAAAGAAGACTGATCAGATGTTGGGAATCTGACAGAAAATGAAAGATAACATGTAAATTTATAAAACGTGTTGAAAATACGTTATTTTCCTACGACTAGAAACCTAGTGCACCTGCAAAACAATGACAATAACCAAAGCAGTCTTTGGAAGGAGTTTGACAAATAATTCCGTGTCATACGGTATTTAGCATCAATGATGCATGCGCGCGGCACCGGCGACCTGATCAATAGATACACGTCTTCCCATGGTACATATGAGCTGTTTAAAGCAGGGGAAATAAAACACACTCCATTTACACGGCTTTGAATCGCTAATCAAGGCGAGTTTGTATTTGATTATTGCTGAAAACGTATTTGATGACTAGACAAAAAATTGTACGCAATACAACAACATTCAAGGACGCAACACTCACATTTTCGGTTGCGCTCATTCCTCTTGACTGTAACATTTCTGTGTTCCCACTGTTTCCAAAAGAAAAGAACAGTAAAGTCATCCATTTGAATCATTCATAAACTCGCAGCTTGAAAATATACAAGGCAACCGGAAATTATTTCAATAAGGTAGCATAGTATGGCCGGAGTTGATCTGCTGAAGACACTGAAATGCCAACTCCGTTACTTCATCGACCAGTATTCTTATAAAGACAAGACAAATTTAGTCCGCCTGACAAAGCCGCCTCAAAGAACTCCTGAGTTTGAAAACGACTTGACAGGTGACAACCGATCGATGTCAAACAGTTTGTCTGCTACCTTACCTTGTGTTTGCTCTTCCCAAGATAAAGAACTTGCTCATAAACAGAATGCTCGTTTGCAGTGGACATGCTGCGAACTAAAGCCAGTTCTTTCACCCAACCAGCCACTGAGCCGCAAATAAAACAGCACCTCAAAATAGACGGTCTTGAACTATTTATCGAAGCAAAAAGAGGAAGTCGAAGGCCTTTGACGTCATCGTGACGTCTGGTGACGTAGCGAGGGTGGGGGAGGGGAGTCCCCGTGAGTAATGAACTTGACTCCTCGTTTCTGAAGAAAACTTCGACCAAGATGGATCACCAACTTTCAAATATACTTCAGAACCATTTTTGGCCTTACATTCTTATCTACTTTCGCGAAGACCATGAATACAAGAAACGGAATTAGTAGAATTAGGATCGGTCCAAAAAAATTTCAATTTAAAAGAAGGACGGGACATGGAATGCGAAGGAGAAACACGTGGAATAGGTGTGTCAAACCGGGTTTCCCCTTCTGTGCTAAACGGGATCAAGTACCCTTGAAAAACCAGCTAAGTACCATATACATGAAATTCAATTGTAACACAAGCTTAATCATTTTAACAAATTTCTGTTAAACACCGGAATTCAAGATCAATTCCTTTCGCAAGCTCTCTTCGTGCGTGATTAGCGTAACTAACTTTGGCCCAGTTCATACGTTGCGCTACAGTCGAATTTAATTCAAGGTCCCACAAGCAATTAAATTCCACGATAGCGCGACGTCTAAAACGAATTAAACTCGTCTGAATTAAATTCGACTGTAGCGCGACGTATAAACTAGGCCTTAGTAATTTGAAAATTTAAAAATCACATATCGCATATGAGCAAAGGCTCGTTCGCGCGTGTTCCAGACTCCAACAATGTGCCTATTCTGCTGCAAGCTATCAGTTATTTGGGGCAGACAAATTACTGTGAGGATGTAAGAAAACACATTCACAACTGATCACAGACCAGTTCCTGTCTCTTTTTTGGCGATATTTGCGGAAGTATTGAGCACTACACAAATAAACACATCACACGGGTGGGTGATTCCAGTTAACTCTCGATCTGCTGCTAGCAGGGTAGAACCCGGTAGAACGGAACTAGACAATACATAAATAAAAAGGCTGCAACTCTATTCTTCTTCCTCAGGTTTCCATCCCTGTTCCACTAGAAACCTGCTGTCATCTTCATCAAATGCGGAATTCGTAACGGCAGTGTAATCAAAAACTCCGAATCAATCCAGAGTGTTTTCAGCACATTGTGCAGTAATTAAAATAACTTGCAAATTCGGTAATAACGGTTCAAAAAAGGCGTCACAGATAGAGAAATAGCGACAAGTGCGTAAAAATCTAATAAAGTTCAATAGAGCAAACGAAAATGTTAAGATGAAAAAGTAAAAAGCTCAAAAGTGCCATCCTCTGAGTGAAAATGAAACAATAACTATTAAAAACATAACACAAACAATAAAGACGAGATGGCACGCGTACAACTATTAAAAAGCTGGACTTGTAAAAAAGATGTTTAAGTGCAAAGTCTACTGTGATTTTCATTGCAATGTTTCATGCGCTTCATACCGCTAGTGTAAAACAACTGCGATTTGTGTGCGTTTTGAGCGCAATCACTCCAATATTTATGAAACGTGTTCATTTTAAGCACTTGAATATTAAGTTTAAAAACGTTATTTTTTGCGCCAGGTCGGCGGGCGCACTTTTTTGTAAAACCTGACCGCGACCTCCATACCCACCTTGGTCCTAAGATGTGGACAGGGCGTTATTCCAGCGCGTTTATAACTATCGGCTCTGAGCGAGAAAAATCTCAATAGGCAATCAAGACAAAAAATACATCAACAATCGCTGGAGTAAACGGACAATTCTTATGAAATCTAATTTCCAAGGGCCCGTTATATGAATATTAAGAAGATTGGAGATAAACCTCATCGGTGCTTGGCGACCCACCACGATAGTTCAAGTCTAACTGAATAAGTCAAAGTAAATTGACATCTACCAAAATCTCTTAAGGGTATATTAAGGAGAGAAAGAGATCATATCAGTTACAATTTTATAAACAAACTAACAAAAATAACGCGAACGGGAAGATTTTAGCCTATGCCGACAGAGCATTTAGAGGTGTTGTTTTTGCCCTTCCTATAGCGATTCCATCATCAACTTCCTCACTTTAGAATAAGGATATCGTTGCTTTTTGCCGTTTATTCCACCAAAACTATTCATTTATGGAGCGATTAAATAGAAATGAACTTGCTTTTAGAATGATGCGAAAAAGGAATTGAAACATGAGATGATTACGTTATTATGCTATACAATGATGGGGGAGAATTTTGCTACCCGACGTTGGCGGTGGGGGGGGGGGGGGGGGAATTTTAGCGTCCTCCTCATGCTATCCTATACAATGCCGTAAACTGCCGTAAACCCCCCCCCCCTCCACGTTATAGGCCCCCATCTATATGTAAACCAAAAAATTCACCCGATTATAAGTCCCCTCTAACTTTCCTTGTTTTGAGTGATATTAAGCACTTTCACAGAACTCTGTACTACTTCAAACAGACAAATGGAAAAATTATTGCGGAACAATAAGTTTATTACTCCCTTTTTAACTCGTGAATGCCCGCATGCGCAATGAACGAGTGATCGCGATGTGGGTTTTTTTGGCCACTTGGTTGGTGGGTTGTTAAGGTTACCCGGTACCTTCAGAGGTGTCTTCAGAGGTGCCTCGCGTCCAAGCGATGTACCACGTCCGCTTTAAACTGTAGATACCTGAACCCTTATATCAAATTAAAGCTTATAGAGCTGGCTATCCAACTAAACCAAGAATTTTGAAATAAAATGAATTGCCGAATTCTTAGCGCTGTTTTCTCGAATAAATATTTTTCACTTGGAGGAGCCACTTCAAAGAGCTTAAACTCAAAAGGAATTTGTTCGTTTGCCTTCAAATTTGGACAGTAACTAGTTTAACATATAAACAACAAAAACGTGTCTGCGAATTTTTTCTTTCGAAATATTTTTTCTCCGAGAGCGATTTTTGTACGATTGCTCCACATTTTTTTCATCCTATTTCGAAAATGCTCTATAACTTTTCACTGCGATTGAATATGGCAAAACGCAGACACGTTTTTTTAGCGCTTTGGGTCCGGAAACTGAGGAGCAAATTAAATTAGCAAAAACAAAATTCACTTTGACTTGTAGCTATAAAAAGGTGATTCGGACGCCTGCAATTAGAGGTCGTGAAAAATTCGACAATTTATTTTATTTCAAAATTCTTGGTATGGTTTGATAGTCAGCTCTGTAAGCTTTAATATGATATAGGGGTTTAGGTATCTACAGTTTAAACTGGACGCGCTACATCGCTTTAACGCGAGACACCTCTCAATTTAATCGTTATTCATGAGTCAACCTTTTGTGCATGTATTCACCGTCAGCCACCATTACGAGACAAAAAACAAGTACGTAAAATCAACTCAACGAATAACTTATTCTAAAAAGAAAAAAGCTGTTAGGTGTGTTGTCTGCTAACTCTTTCCATCGACCGAAACTAAGGGGTAACTTTCCTTTCAGGACGGATATTTTCCACTCCTTGGTGGCGAGGTGACCGGATACCGCGAGAGAGGCTACACTTCGATAGGCGGAACTGCTCGTTTCAGCAAACATCAAACGCAAACATGAAAACCTTTAAACTGGAGCTTACCCTAAAAATCCGAGGAAACGACTTAACTGAAAGAATACGAAATTCCACAGAACAATAAATCTCCTTTCGTTGTCTAACGGAAGCGATAAGATCAGGACCTAAACACTGAATTTACGTCCAGCCGAACTGTCAACACAACACTTCATTCATTTCTATCTCTGGCCGCAAAACATATGTCAAGTTCAAGTTCAAGTTTATTAAGTTTTCCAAAAAGTTACTCACAATGAACACCGCCTGCAAATAGCGAGCTAATCTAGGCAGGCGGTGTTAAGGACATACATACACGAATTACTAATTGAAGGCGTTAAAAAAAGTCAATTTTGAATACATTATTTGTCAAAAGAGTAAAAAGTAATGAAAAGTGAAAAAAAAGTGAAGAAAAAAAGTGAAGAAAAAAAACCGTTCAATTAAAGGGGAAGTATCACGAAAATTTGCTGTCATTTCAAAACCCAAAAATGTTTGACTGTTAGCAGAAACAACAAAATAATTGTCAAGTTTGTTAAAAATTATCACCCCAGTACAATAAAACTGTCGATTAGTGCCTCTGGTCAGAGACAGGGTAGGCCGGTTTCGATTGAAACTTGAAAAATATTAGGCTAATGTTTTTCAAGTTCTCGCATTTTTGTTTCCAAAATGCGCTAGAACAGATCACAAGTTGTTTCTTTCAAGAATTGAGTTGATTTCGTTCCTCTCGTCATTCTAGAATTATTTGGCAGGTGATTGAAGGTCTTATTTCATGATTTTTAACAAAAGGTATCAAAAACCCCTTGATACTTCCCCTTTAACTTTGAAGGTTCAAGGCAATTCCGTGGGTGAAAGGCTAAGGGTTAAAATACGAAACTAAAACCTAAGCTTCGCAATAAATTTCATTCGGCGTCCAGTGAGATCGATTCACCAGAACAAATGTCAACACTGAAAGTTTGCTATGCACAGCGACAATCATCGCAACGCTTGACGCATTTCTAAATTTACGTTCACTTGGAAAAAGCCAAAATAGCAACTTTAACAAGATTGAAAGCTTCTTCCGATGTTATAAAACGCTGACAGAAGCCGTCGTTTGAACGTGAAAAGAATATTACCATACTGAAAACAGGAAGATTTTGGTCACATGCTAGGCAGCCAAACTCGTTGACACGTAACAAAATTACGGAAGTTCTCGGAAGAAAAACTGGACGACGCTTTTTTTATGTCGATTGGCAACCACATGAAACCACCAAAAGAACGTGTACGTCCACCTTTGCGTTTCATCGCGTCTCGAAGGAATCAGAGTGCGTGTTTAAAGCCCCGACTAATAATAATAATAATAATAATAATAATAATAATAATAATAATAATAATAATAATAATAATAATAATAATAATAATAATAACAACCGATCTAGCATTGTTGTACAACATCAAGAGAGGACAACATTTGTTAGGTCAACGATGTTGAAACATTTAGCACTCCATTGTTTGATGACGTGTGTTCAACATTTTTTGTTAAAAGAATGTTTTGCTTTCGATCAAACATTTCGGCCAACATTTCACAAATGTTGAAGCGTTTAGCCGGCTTTTCAACATTGTTGAACTAACAAATGTTGTACAACAATGTTAGATAGTTTGGCCGGAGCTTTTAATTGCTTTGCGTGTTATGTACCAGTCAAATCGAAGCTTATTTAAGCGGCAGTTTGCGGTATATAAACACTGGCCTAGAAATAAGGGTGTAGTGACAGAATATCACTAAACCAGTTGCATAACCAAAATGTCATAGCTTCTGCATGCACTTGTACATGCCATGTTTTTTAAAAAACCTTATAAACATAAGAGGATGTTTGAGAGAGTTCAAAAGTTGACTTCAAATACTCTTTAATTATTCATAAGCCCACTGACCCATCAAATGGTAGATAAAACATCACGTGCAGTGGTTTTAAAAAACCTGATAAAACCTCCTCCTTATTAGTATGTGGTGTTTAATATTTTTCTCTTATGCTAATTTCCAACGTTCACAAAAGCATCATTGTTATGAACTCTCTTGACACACACTTTTCCAGGAATGTTTTTGAAGCCATTCAAAAAACTCACAGCACATGTTTTATCGGGTCTAAAACCACTCAGCTGCGCCTCGTGGTTTTAAATCCAAAAAAAACACTGCTGCTCGTGTTTTAAACATTACGTAAGCTACCAAAGTGTTTCAATGGGTTATGTTATATAACAAAGCATCCATTCTTTAATTTGACAAAAAAAAGCCACCAGATTAAATTGTTATAGATACTAAATGTTTACTGATAAGTGTTCACTAATTTACAATGGCTAAACGAGAACACAAAAAAATAATTTAATAACATGGTTAATAATACAACTTGAGGATGTATTCCACTCTTGACAACATTACACCTACAATATTACTGTTGATTATGAATATAGAGAAAAGCAGATCCTGGCAACATTTCAGAGTATGTACTTACTAAGGCTCACTTTAAAATATTGTCCATAAAGTAATTAAATAATTTAACATACTTTTACTACTTATAGCATTGACAACATGTTACTCGTTGAGTTGTGATAATGTCACCCTCATCAGCTTGAATTTCCTCCATTCCTGTTTTCTTCACTGTCAATAAGAAGGAGTATCTATACTGTAAGTTAAAAGTCAAGAAGCTGTAAAATGAAAAAGCATATAGAGCATTAAAACTTAATGTTATTATACTATGCTTGTTGTTGAGCTTTTAAACAAAACAGTCAGAGTACGGCGGTTAAGTACTGGACATGCAGTTGAAACTCTAATAATTATTCATTCCTTTACCTTTCATTTATTTATTTATTTATTTATTTATTATCTGCAGTCAGTTTTCATATGAATGCTTACCAGTTGTGGCAGTATTTTTTCCAGATGGTCTGTTTCTACAGTTGGTGAAGATTCAACCTATTAAAAATAGATCACTTCATTCAAGTATCAAAGTTTTTAATATAATGGTAACTTGACAATTGTGACTCTGACAAGCAGTCTTAATTATTAAAAAGTAGGCATTGAATTTCAAACAACAGTTCCTAAAAAATATCAAATTATCGAAAACGATACATTCAAAAAGTTTATAATTTAAATAAAAAATTCTTATTACCTTGGCTTGCTGTGCTGCCCTTGCTGCACCCTCTTAAATAAAAATAATAAAAAAAAAAACAATTAAAGTGGAGTATTATACTAATTTTGCATAGTATTGCAGATTTGATCGTAATGTTTCAAGATTCAGGGCAATTCATACTAAGTGTTTTCCATACATTTATTACCTGCAACAAAGATTTTCAAGAGCTCTGCCATCAATTTTATAGCATCAGCATTACCTGCAGAGTGAGATGAATAATCAATGTAAGAAAGAAACATGTTATATCAGGGGTTTCATTGAGATTTTGAACAGTTGGGCAAGAGGTTATTGCACCTGGGCAGGATAGGTAACTTGGATATGGTCTTTTATTTAAAACTTTGGTTGAGATGTTCAAAGCAGCTGGGTAAAGTTGTGTTCACAGATGGTCAATTTGCCCCGTGGCTGGCCTTTAATGAAACCCTTGTCTTATTAATGAATATATTCTTTCAAGCTTGAGTTCAGAACACCATGCAGATAACAACAATGCAGACTATTTCAAATTATTTAAAAATATATATGTAGGATAAGAAAAACTAACCTAGGAGTACATTTAAAGAGAATGGCCAAGGTTGAAATACTTTTAACCTGAAAATATTTGACTTGTAGCAATATAATACTCTTTCTTGATTTTTCAAGACGATTGAAGTCTAGGAATTTGACAAATTGGTACAAAAAAGTGGAAATTTTGGTGGAAAATAACTGGGTCAGAAAAATATTTGGAAATCCCACCCAGAATTTTCAGGGTACCTCCAGAGCACTCTTCTTTTACCATTCAGAATAGATTGATTTCTTTCAGTTAGTGTGCTGTTTTTGTTTGTTTGTTTTTGTTTTTGTTTTTTTTAATAAAAATTCATACCATTATTCAACATTGATACCCATCAGTGAGTTGGGTCTGAAGAATGCTGAAAAAGGTACCCCTTTCAGGCGGAGCCTCGCCGTTTAGTTCTTTATAGAGAGCCCCCCCCCCCCCCCCGACCCCCTGGATTAAGCTCACCTTTTCAGATAACTTACAAGAGAATTATCTGCCTAACATTTTCATCAGTTTTATGCGATATCTCCTTCTCCACTTCACTAAGGCTCACACAACAAAATACTCTCTCTCATATGAGGCATAGTACTTACATTTGGTTTTTTGCTTGTCATGAAAAAAAATCTGTAACAGCTTGTTCACTGTCTCCTGTAAAGTAATACAAATAAAACTTTTTAAAAACATAAGTCTAAGCTTAAGTTATCTACATCTACATATTTTACTCGCAACATCCTTGCTTGGAGAGTTCGAGAGTTGAGTGTAGTGCTCTAAAAATAAACTAAGGCAAAACAAAAAGGGACAAAAAGGGTGAGTGCAATCTAACTAGTTCAAGCTTTTATGAAGCTGATAGAAGCTGATATCAATTTTTAATATGTTCTGATAGAAATCATGAAGCCCATGAAGTCCAGGGAAATCTCTAAAACCGGCCAATTATCGGAAATTAAAGAAAAATATTCAAAAGAAGCTTTAAATAACACCTTATCGCTTGAACTTACTAATTTAAACGCTGGGTTATCCATCCGTTAGTATTTTAAACTGAGCTGTTCAATTTCACGATCGACTCTCTTCAGATTTACCGCCAGTCTTTTAAAAATCCCAGGATTCACTTGTGCTTTTCATCCGGGATTGTCGTTCCCAGGGTTCTCACCTCTATTCATCCGGGTTTTACGTGTCTGTGTCGGCCATTGAAGAAAAGCGAGTGACTCCTAACCACGTTGTTGGTTTTGTCTCAACTGTTGGATATTTTCTGCAGAGCGTGATTATTGGTTGACTTTCTTTGAAAATGGGACGTAAGAAGAAGAAGGCTACAAAGCCCTGGTGTTGGTATCCTTTACATATACAAAATACTGCTTTATGCAGGTTCGAGCCAGACCGGTCCTGCGGCCGGCCGGCGTTTCAAAATCTTGATCACGGCTATCGTTTGTGGTTTCGGAAATCGTGCTTTCATAAAATTTTAAACCCCTCATTATGTATTAGATCCTTTAATCGACAGTGCTATTTGCAATACATTCTACTGCTTCATAAAAACGTTTTGGGCATGACAACAGCCAACTATTGACGTTGTGATTGATCATTTTAGCTTTAAGGCAAAGTTTTTTTAACGTAAGGTAAGCTTAATTTTGTTATTTACGCTTAGATATAAGCTTAAGCTTTCTGATACGTATATGTAATTGCATGAGGCCGAGTAGAATTAAGGATTAATTTTCAAGAAAATACAAGTGAAAATTAAGCCTTAACTCTACAAGGACTCATTGTGATTATGTGTTTATGACATGGAGGGCAAAATTTTCTTAAAAGAGGGTCGTACAGGGGGGGTCTCTTGCACGGTTCACGAACAGAAAAAATAGCAAATCACGGATCACGGAAATGAAAATTTCATTTTCAAGCTCTTCACGGGTCACGCAAAACATCAGGTCACGGATTACGAAGAATAATTTATTACATCACGTTTCACGAGAAATAAAATCAGCTAATCACGAAAATACCCCTGTACGACCCTGTTAAAACTATCGAGGCACTTCGTAAAACAGTCAGCCACGGCCTGGTGTAAAAACACTTGGCCGCCTAAGCAAAACAAACAAACAATTAACCTGTTTCAGACAAAACAAGAGAAGTTTATTGTTATATACCTGTAATTGTAAGAGAAAATACAAGTTTAATTCACAAGCAAACTAACAACAATTAAACCAAATGTAAGGTATAAATAATTTTGATTCACCTGCACCGTGAACCTTTCTAGCGCTTGCAAATCACATGATTAGAGATCGATAAAAATAGCAAAACGTGGGTCCAAAGAGGGAACTTGCAGAGTAGTTTCTTCCACTGAATTAGACCTGCTCTTTTCTCCCATCAAAAGGGCACTGTTATTATTGTTCGGTTATCGTTCATTTGCAAGAAGCCGTAGCAAAGGGAAAGCACTTGGTCGTGGCCATGAATGATTACAGTTTTTCAACCAAACAAATCCAATGAAGTTCTTAGCTTTTGACACAAATAATCTCTTGCTGTTTTCTTGTAAGAAATGAAAGTAAGAATTGAATGGGCTTTAAATAATTGGATAAAAAAAACTGAACCAGCTACGGAAAAAAATGGTGCTATTTGGGTGGGCTTAAGGAAAAAAAGAGGAAAGCTACATGTATTTTTTTTTCCCCGAACCAGTCATCCCTATAAATAATGAACTGTCCCTAAACAGAAATTGGCTGGCAGTCTCTGCAGCACTGCAGTTCGTGACAGAAAATTATTCTCCAATTCAAATCAAAATCCCATGAAATCAAGTCCTACACTGTATTGGTGTTGAAGAAGTGCAACCAAGGCGATCAAATTTGCTGAATACACTATCACGAAATTGCAATGCCTCATCATGCATTTCCCGGCTTCTGAAGGGAAAAATATAATGTACAGTTGTAGGTTGCTCTAGTTATTAAAGCAGGTAAGAGTTTTTGTAACATGAGATGGATCCTCAACACATCTTGTGTTGCGTATTGTCTGGCGGAGTCCGATGATTTAATTTTGCAATCGTTGGAGTTCGCTTTAAAATCCTAGTTCATCTTTTGATATTCTTATTTGATTACAAGATCTGAAATGTAAAGGAATGACAACTAAGTAGCAGCTGACACAGATATCTGTGTCATTTTAGCAAAGTTGTTCTGTGACCTGTCAAAATTCCTGCGTGTTCAATTGCATAGTGTGAGCTTCAGTGCATATTTACCCTGCATTTTAATATATACAAAAGAAAATTGCAGTAATATTTATTTGACATGAACGTACCGCGACTTATCGGGCAAATTTCAATACGAATACAGGTTCCACGTGTTGTTCTCACCAAACAACTGTCGCGTTTCTACCACAGTGTTAGGTTAATTCAACATTTTTTTTTTAACCCAGTCACTTTGTTCAAGAAAAAAACACAAAGCCTGTCACCACGGAAAGAAAATTTTTCAAAGCCCATTCTGTTTTTTTCCTACCCGGTCATCTTTATAAATAGTGACCTGTCCCTTAGGTATTTCCTTTGTAGCTGTAGCACTTGATTTCCAAGTATTTTTGGCACAAACAATCTGTCTTAAAAAGTCAAACTCCAAAGAACCTGAAAGAAGTCGTTGTTGCGGCAGAAAATTTAGAAATGGCATGCTCAGCCAATCAGGAGCGAGTATTTTCGCCGCTCAACCAATCAGGAGTGAATAATTTTACCCTCGGTGAAAGGAAAATTAAGACAAAAAAGGCCCTCTGTTTCGACCAATCAGCATTCAGTAATTTTGCCCTCTATGTTATAAATAAACTTATCAGCCATGACTGATAATGTCAGTGAGTTGTTTTGTACAAGTTTGGACCATAATTCAGGGATTCATTATTAAAGGCAAGTATGTGTAAGTTTACTGTCACTTTTAAAATCTAAAGGACATTTTTCATTGACTGCAGCTGAAAAAAAAAATGTTTTTGCATGCTATTGTAATGCACTGAAACTATTAATAAAAGCTTTCAGCTACAGATAGCAAGGGTATCGATTCCAACTTGAAAAAGACAGTCCAAGGCATTGGAAAGTTACTGTAACAATTTGTCATTGTTCCAAGAAATGTAAACAGTCACATGACCCACGACTTAGGTATGTCGTGATGATGAAATGAAAGTTTAAAAAGTCCTTGACTGTACTGAAGGTATTGCAATCGTGACTTTGATGAGGAGAAAATATTAATTCAGCACCAGAAGGCAAAACATTTCAAGTGTCCAATATGCCACAAGAAATTGTACACTGGCCCAGGACTGGCCATTCACTGTATGCAAGTACATAAAGAAACTATAAGCACAATTCCTAACTCAGTGCCAAACAGAGGAGATCCAGAGATTGAGATATATGGCATGGAAGGTATTCCGGAGAAAGACCTGAAAGAACGCCAACAGAGAGGTGGCAATGCAGTGGATGGTATGTACACTTCACTTTGTGAAAAGTGCAGAATTTGTGTGCTTTGTTTGAAGTTATGCAATAATAACGATTCTGTGCACACTGTGATCAGCTCTTGCCCATGATCTGTTAAAAGGCAGAGACATTGCTGATATTGGTTTTTGTTACTGCTTGAATGATCAGGGTGCAGATTCCTAAGCGCTGATTGACAAAGAGTTCCAAAATTTTTTTCCAGATTTTTTTTTTAAATGGATAGGAGATCTGAACGTATAGTTGACCTCAAGTTCTTCCTTTTCATTGAATAAAGAATTGTCAAAGATGTTGATGCTGTTAAGGGGAAGTACTGCTGTCTAAAAATATCATTTTTTCTTAGCAACCAGCCCCTTCCCTGAATGTAGAAATGTCAATTTATTGAATTTGCCATTGCTGTTGTTTCTGCTCTAGATGATGAACCAGAAAAGAAGAAAGCCAAAGGTGATGACCAGCCACAAGCAACAACAGCAGTGCCAGCAACTGCTCTTCCTGGTGCTGTTGCAATGATGCCAATGATGCCTGTTCCTGGGATGCATATTCCTCCTGGATTTCCTCAAGTTCCATTTGCTCAGCCAATTCCAGGTAAATCCTCTTTCTTCCTCCTTCCTTCTCCTCTTCCAGCAGGATTCACTTAACAACCCAGTTGGCAAGGTCACCAAAACTTTTGAAATGTAAAATTAACTTAAGTATTCAAGCAAGAAACAACATATACACCCAGTTAGCTAAAAATTAAGCCTTTTCACCAACATACAGTACCGTGCAAATGTAAGTTGACAGTCTCGACTCGACACTCGATCCTCGATCCTTGAAGCTATCAAGAATCGAGGTTCGATGCTCGAGTTTCGAGTATCGAGTATCAAGGCACTCGAAGAATTTTTCGAGGATCTCGATGGCAGCTTTCGAGGAAACAATTAATTTCTCAAACCTCAAACAATAAGAAAGAACAAAAGTGATTTTCCCATGGCTCTTGCATGTGGTCTTTTTTTAGTTTGGTCAAAAGTAGAAGTAATTCAAATCAGCTGCAGTGAGTGTTTGATAAATCTGTTTCGGCGCGTTTCTTATTTCCAGGTATTGTTTAAAACACATGCAATTCTTTTTAATCAAACCTCAAACTCAACGAAGATTGCGGCTTTCTCGCAAAATGCAACACGATCGCTTCTGAAATATCTTCGCGGCGCAAGATTATACTTGAATCCTTTGAATGAAAACTTCGAAAAAAGCATTTCCTTATGTAAAAACGCACAACATTTACGGTAGATTCGGTAAGGAACCGGGGAAACTTCAATGTGGCCGTTCGCTTGCCTTTGAGCAGACTTTTAAAGCCGCCGAGTATGTTTACATCTGTGGCGTATCGTTACAAATTTGCATAAATATTATCGAGATCATCTCAAAAGGCAATGTCACATTTTCTTCATTTTCTATCAACTGTTGATTGTAACCGTATCCTCCTCTGACAGATGACTGGATTACTTGTTTACTAAACCCAGTTTTAACAGTGAAGGAAGCGAACCTAAAAGATTGTGACTTTTTTGGCCGCTGTTTCACATGCAAGCTGAAAATGGAAACACGCGCGATTGCTTTTAGCCTCGCTAAGTAGTACGCTGCACATAATTATGCTTGATTGTCCTTTAATCTTTCGAATCAAAACTTTAAAAACAGCCTTTCCTTGATTAAAAACGTACAAAACTTTAGGTTGTAATCGGCAAGGAATCGAGAAAACGCTTGAAGAGCTAACTCTTTCCAGCTCGAGCATACACGTGTGACATCGCTCTAACAAAAATGTAAACACAGTTGGCCGTCTCGCAGAGATGGTTCCTGTAAAAAGGAACTGAACTGTGGCCTCGGATAAGACGTGTGAAAAACTAATCACGCGAGAAGTTGTTTGTTTCCCTGCCTCGAAACTCGATGCACTCGACTCGATACTCTATGCACTCGACTCGAGCCTGGATACTCGAAGCTTTCAAGTTTCGAGGATCGAAGTTCGAGTTTCGAGGGACTGTCAACTCTCACATTTGCACGGTACTGTAAAACTTGCACAAAAATTGTCTCAGACAACATAACCCCTGGTGTAGTGCAGATCTGGTCGCCAAATTTTTAAACAATGGTCTTAACTCCCACGAGTCCCCTGTAGCTCAGTAGTGGCGCACCCAAACTAGTAATCAGAAGATCTTGGGTTCAACTCCTGATAGGAGTACTCGGATTTCCTTCTTCCAAGTATGCCTGTGTCACTCACTACATACATCATTCTCAATGGTTATTTGTTTATGGAAAAAAACAAAAACAGTAGAAATTTGATTGAAACAGTGCACAACTTTTACCACTTTGTTGTACAGCAAGAAAATACAAATGTTGTCTGTAGAAAGTTTAAAGCCCTGTTTATGTCCTTACGGATCAAACATCTTCCCTAAATTCAATAATTTAACTTCAAAGAATTGTAAAAGCAATTCTTTTCAAGTTTCACATATGGCAAAAATTGAAATTGAAGAAAGGTCTTCTTTTCCAAGTAAAAGATGGTGGAAGAAATCACTTCACACTTAATTTGAAAGCATCCTGTTTTGATGGCTTGTTTCTGCATTTGATTAACTGAGACAGGCAGTCATTTTGAAGCCAAATCAAAATGTGTCAGATGCAAGACTTTAACAAACTATTTGCTTGGTCTGATTCCTGGAAAACTCAGTAGTTTGTCCGATGAAGCAAAGTAGATTCCCTGGATACCAGTGCGTGGCATTGTGGCAATAGCATGCAAAGGTGGCCATCTGAGGATGTTTCCTTATGATTTTTTGTAAAAGCTCACACTTATGGGTGTATTTTTTATGAGTTACATGTACCTTCTGTTTTACTTAGTGCCCTGTAAGAGGGTTTTCCGATGAAGCCATTATTTCTGGGTTATGTGCATGGACATGTAAGTGCATTTAACCACAGGGTTAGAACTTTCTTGTCTAGTTGAAAGCAGTACATCTGATATCATTATTTTGTCTTTAGGTGCACCACATATGCCACCCATGGCATTCCCAGGACAGATGCCGCTTCCTACAGGATTTCCTGCCCCAGGGTATGTTTTGTTGCTCTTTTCTTGCAGAACATTGATTTTATGTAGTGGCTGCTTCTATTAATATCCTGGAAATGTATTTTAGTGGAGGTGTAATTAACTTCTCATTAATTCATTGCCAAGAACATAACAAAACTTTTTAAAAATATGAACGAATATATGAAATAATAAGATAAAATGGTCAAGCATTCACATGTCAGGAAATCTGACAAATCAGAAAATTACATGTAACACTGTAGTGTTGATTTAAGTGGTGGAAGGAAACTACTTACTTTCCTACTGATTATTACCCTGGTGAGAAAATGTGGTCCACACAAGTAAAAGAGAAATCTTTTACCTCACACAAACCCAAGAGTTGGCAAAGCCAGATAGCAGCTGATTGTGGGCAATATACAGTAGATGGTAGTTTGCACTGATTATGTGAAGTGTACATGTTTTGCTGGACAGCACTGGTTATATAACTGAGAAATCAGACAATTAACTCTGCAGAGTCAATGAATTTATGTGAAGGGTACATTGAATGTGGACTACATCACCCAGCTAGGGTAATATTGACCAGCTGTCAGTTGGCTTGACACATGTGGCTTTGTTGGTGAGACAATCATGATCAGTATTGTGCTGTCATTGGTTTGACTTCTGTTTGTTGCTAAATTTTTGAAGCTTACTGCAGTGTTGTTCAGTCATAAAGAACCTTACACAAACTGTCAGCTATGGGATGTTGTGTTTTATCATCTTTAACCCATTGCAGTCCAGGTGTATTCCAGCAATTCCACAAATTAGCATATCAATTGTTAATAATTAACCCCATGTGCAGTAAAAATACACAACTTTACTGGGTCAAAGAAACAGCACTCTTTTGGTCTAAAATAGTTAGAATTTTTTAATTATCAAATAAAATAAACTAGCTGCGAATTAAAGATTACCTAAAAAAACAAACCTGAAGGTAATAATTTTGTTGAAATGTGATCCTCGCATCGCATGGCCAAATTAGATCCACTCTCGAGGAGGTATTTGTTTATGCGAGGTTAGGCAGTCGTCACGTTTCATCAATAAAGAAAGAGAAAAACAGACAAAAAGCTTTTCTAAATGAAAAATTTATTCAAATAAGTCTTTGCATAGGCTTGAGAAGGAAACGCATATAAATTTTGCCACAAGGCTACCGACTCACAAGTGATTTGAAGGAATTGCGAGTCAATTTTGAAGCAAATTTATCGACCCGTGTGGAGCACGTTTTTCAAATATTTTGCAAAAACTGTTGAGAATACAAAGAATTGGGCATCACAATCAAACCTGTAATTCTTTCTGAGTTGAATTCCTAGAAGCACTCGAAAATTACCAAGAAAGTCTGTGGGGTAAATAGCGATTTGAGATGTCTGGCTGCTCGCCGACTTAATAAAATGGCAATTTGTCCTCAAAGCACAATTTCTTCGCCGTTAATTCTCAGATTCCTACTATTGAAATTGTCAAGTATTACTTAGCAGTTCTTCTTTCCATTTACCATTTTGAAAAGGTGTGTTTTCCTTCTGAAAAGTGAGGTCAGTGTCTGAAAATTTAAGCACAACTCCACGTTTCTGCCATTTTCCTCAGAAATGGGGATCATTGCATCGACAAAAACCCTTTTGTGTCTAAGCCCCCCTTAGATGTAAAAATATATACACAGACGATGGATTCTGATTGGTCAGTCTTTTCTAAAGATAATAGGCTATTTTACAGATGTGTGCTTAGTGACCTGGCCTTGGATTGGAAGCGAGGCTGGGGGTGACCTTGTTTTGATACAGACCTCACTGGTTTTCATAATATTATGAAAATGCAAACTAGTTAGCATAAGAACAGCATGATCTACATATGAAAAGTAGTGAGGTTTGTATCAAAACACGGTCACCCCCAGCCTCGCTTCCACTCCAAGGCCAGGTCACCAAGCACACAACTGTAAAATGGGCTATAAGAATAATAGAGGACAACAATTTCCCTTCTAGGGGGGAGAGGTGGGAACACGAACGTGTGGAAAATCTCAGGTGGTTTTGGGTGGCTCGGCTGTTCATGGGTTAAGTCCCCATAAAATATTATGACCAACACTTGATTTCTCTTTACAATATCACTACTTGGTCAAACACATAGATCATTGTATCAAATGACAGAAATGAACACCCAAGGTCAAATATCTTGAAGTTCAAACAAACTCTCTGACCAGTGCCATAAATAGTTAGTGAGGAGAACATGGCTTTTGATACCGGAGGGTATAGGGTTGAAAACTTATGTCTGTTTGATGTTGTATCATAGCATGCCATACCCAGGTCCTGGAATACCACCATCTAGTACAGCCACACTGACCACACCACAACAAAAAGGTCCAGTTATTGGGCCTCAGGTACCCAACACCAAACCCCTCTTCCCTGCAGCACAGGTAAGCAGCTTTGTTTTAGTTTGACAGGGATTCCCTTTCCTGCTTTTATGCAACTAACAGTAAGTACATAAAGAAAACTGTAGTCTATAGTACTGTTACCTGCAAATGAAGACTCACAAGTCTCTGCATCATTGTTTTAGACTTCCTTTTTTTTCCCTACCTTTATCTGTGGTAAATAAAATTAATTTGAAGTCACAAAAGGCTGCATGCTATGTAGCTTCCTTAGCTGTTTTCGTTAAGTTCCTGAATATGAAGTCTAAGATCTCAACATTTGCATTGTTATTATTCATCAACGATAATTGTAGTGATGTACCAACTTATCATGTCTGGAAATAATTTTTTTAGTGCAATTATTGCATTTTTTATGATTTCTAGTCATGAAAAGATGTAAAAGTGGTTCATGGCTTGCTTGAAAGCATTCTTTTTGTGTGTGTGTGTCTGATATGTTTGTGCAGCTGCTACTGTTGCTTACTGTATGACACTCCTGGTAACTGCAGGTTCAACATAACACTGAAATATCTTTAACTCATCCTTTAAAATTTAAAAATTTTTGCCTGAGTGTATTCTTCTAGCTGTTCAAATTAATAGTTTCTCATTTGTGAAAATTGTTCTTCGTTTCTGTTCAGAATGTGAATGGAGCTGCTAAATCCAGTGCTGCTTCTGGCCCTGTGGGTGCTGACTTTAAACCATTGCAAACAACAGCAACAACCACCAGTTATCAGAGTCCACCAGTCTCTGCTTCAGGTTTGTGGAATACTTTGAAATCCCTCTTCTGCTTAAGATTTTCCATGGTTGTTTTGTAATTTTCCCATAAATGAGAATCTGTTACTAACAGTGATTTTAATAGAAAGTATGATTTAGAACAATTTTTTAGTGAAGAAATAATTTATTCTTGTTACTCCGCGTGGCATTCTTGTAGGTAAACCAATTGTCCCACCTCCTACATCAGCTCCTGTTGTTTCTAAACCTGCCACCATTGTTGCACCAGGGGCAACAAGTCGTTTGATTCATCCTGATGAAGACATCTCCTTGGTAAGAAGTTATCTTTCTCTTAGGCTTTGAAAAATTCCTCAGAAGTTGCTGAAAATTGATGTGAAATAGCTTTTGCTTGTTGAAAACGTGACAAATAACAAATTGTCTCAATACTTTGGTTATCAGGAAGAACGGCGGGCATCACTACCCAAGTATGTTCCCAAGACACCCAGCTTACCTTCATCAAACCCACCAACAATGGTTAGTGGTCCACCCTTACAGATGCAGGCACCTGGGGGCCATCCTCCACTGGGTCCCATGCCTTTAATGTCCAGCATGCAACAGCCACCAGTACCTATGTCAGCAGCACCCACAGGGCCACCACAAAGAGGGCCTTTTGCACCAGGGCCCATTCCTGGTGGCCCGTTGCCACCTGGAATGAGACCACCTGGATTTCCACATCCCATGCCTGGGCCACCACCACAACAACAGGGCATGCCACCAGGGATGCCTCCAAGGCCTGGATTAATGAACAGTCACCAAGGCCAGTCACTAATGGGACCACCTCCCCAAGGCCTTGGTGGAGGGCCCCCTCATGGCCCCCCACCAAGAGGGGGACCAGGACTTCTTGGACCTCACCCAGGTGGTAGGCCACCCATGAGATTACCCATGGGTCCTCCTAGAAGGTTCTAGACAGTTAAGTTACATTGTAACAGAAATGCCAGATGACTGTGCCTTGTAAAGTTCTGTGATACAAGGTGCAAGGTGCTTAATTTTGCTCCAGTCATTGATCTAAATGATGTTCACCTAATTTTTTTTGTAGTTTTGTTTAGCATGTTTTGCATTATTCATCATACATAATATGTGGTTTATAGTAAGGTACATTAATTTTAGGGCTGGTGTAAGGTGAGTTTTTACTTCTGATTTCTTTGTGGGTTATCCTTCAATAAATTTCAATGCATATTTGAGGAAACAGTCAACATTTTGTATTGTCTTGATAAACCACTGAATACTCATCAGCCTGACAGCAAGGTAGTATTTTAAGGCCAACGTACTTCTAAGGAAAGTGTTTCGAGGTAAATACTTATTTCTTTGTAGCTGTTGAGCCCAGATCTCAAACTTCAGTCATTATTTTCCTGTCATCTGGCACTTCTGTCATAGTTTGGGTTGAGGGTATGAGTTGGCTTTTGATTTCAATTCAGTTGTACTGAAAATGGCCAGTGTGTGACATACTTTATTCTACAACTGATTTAGTAAAAGGTAGGTGAAGGCCTTGGAACTGGAATACTGACTCTGTGGCCGCTTAAATTATCAGTTACCTTGTATCAAAACAAGTAATGTTACATTATTATGTTATTATAGTCTGTATTTTGCAATGTTTCTGATTTATTCTAGATTCTATATCAAAGTACCATGCTGTTGATTGAGGTTACAGTATGTAAAAACATCTTGGCATCTTTGTATTAGCTTCAAAAGGAGCGAATTTAAATACAAGTACAATGTATCTAAGCTCTCTTGCAACAACTTGGACAAACAGCAGTTATTACACATTTGATACCAGGATGCCATTATTAAAAAAGAAACATTTAGTTGGTAATTACTTAATGTAGTGTACTTTCATTAATGCCCAATTTTGTATGGTAATATTCAAGTTCATCATGATAATTTTATCACAAAAAAGAAAACATGATAATAAAATAAGCTGCTGTTCGTACATTTTTCAAAGTAAATATTACATTAATGTTCTGGAAGTATTCAGGTAGGTCAGGAATTGTTTGTCATTTAATTTTAAAATTGTTTTTGAGGTGATCGTAAACTAAAAAGTTCAACAAAACGTCTTTGAAGGTATTGTTTGTGTCATCCTTCTGTAAGTGGGAATTACCTTTTTGTCCTTTTTTCTATGTGGTGATGACTTAGGAGTTTCATAACACTCATCTTGCTCTATTACTCTAGGTTTTAGAATATGCACAAAGCGTGCAAAATTAACGGGTGAAATTTGTGTGATGATGGTTGACGCACACCAAATTATACATTTTTATTCACTTTCGTTAAGAACTTGATTTGGCCCTAAACATTCTCTTAGAAAGGGAAACTGCCCTTCCTTATCACTTCCATGGACTTGAGAGAGGAGGTAAAAACTTTCAAGTCATCACTGCATAATTTATTTCACCTTAAAAAATATGTATTCTTGCGTGGCAAGCGTTTCCATGTGTTTCTCGTGGCCACACGTATAGTGCTTCAGGAAACAACTGCTACCCAAGCTTTTCGTTAGTTTGCGAGCCAATTTCCTTTGCATTTGACACAAGTGTCAAGGTGAGCTTGGTTTGTAAGCCACAGCTCAGCCGCTTGCACTGGTGCAAAATCCAAACATGGAAACACTGCCTGCAGGTTAACTCTTCATGGATATAGCTTTTTATTGTAAGAAGTAAACTACTTATAACATATTTATGAAGCTTTGGGGCAAGGTAGGGTAGCGTTACTTTGGTGCAATATTCCAACAGTGTTTGTTCACATTGGTGGAAAGGTAGGGCCACGTTATTCAGGTTTGGCTGTCTTTATTTTCTAGATTTATGAAATTAAATCAAAGACTTTGCACAAAGTGTGGTTTTGTCTCTCTCTTGTCTTAGTCTTATGGTGACCTTCAATATTTCATCCCTAGTAAACCACTCACAATGAGTTATCGATTAGAGTAGCACCACAGTGCTAATGGCCAATTTTTATAGTTGTGCTTAGTGACCTGGAGTTGGATTTGTTGATACAAACCTTACACATTTTCATATGATGCTAAATAGTCAACTCCAGCCTCGCTTCCAGTCAATGGCCAGATCACTAAGCACAAAACTGTAAAATACACTATTGAGGACACCAAATTCTACTGGATAGAGTGATTTTCCTTGGACCATGAAATTGATACTGACTAAAGATTAGACTGACTAATACACTGTTAATATGTACTATTATACACTAACAACTAGAAACTGTTTCACGGGCTCAGGAAAATCACTCTGAGACTATTATATCCACCCCTGGGTGCTTGTGAGATTCTTCTAGGTAGTGGCCTCCTCTTTGTTCTCTTGGTGAGAAGTTGATCAAAGGGAAGTGAACTCTAACAAGTTTTGATGCATTTGTAAAGTATATGCGATTTCAGTTACATTAGCCTAGAAGTAGGTTCAGTTGGTTTTCATAAGTCTTGGTGGTGTAGCTGTGATAAAGGAGCTTGTGACAGAATCCTGAAAACCCAGCCAAAGGAACATTCACCTGGACTAAGTATCTACAAATCCAAAGTTCCTATGGGGACCCCTTCTCATAATTTACAGTCTTGGTCTGCCATTGAATCGTAAAAGTAAAAGAAACCGTGTGGGCTCCCGAGATGGGAATCCTGCCTCCACGTCAGTTTCCCAAAGGAGTAACTAACAGTCTGTGGTATGTTGGCCTCTGAGAATTGGGGGTACTTACTTTAGGCTGCCATCCAATGCGAAATTAAATAATAATAATAATAATAATAATAATAATAATAATAATAATAATAATAATAATAATAATAATAATAATGGCAATTTCTGTAGTGCTTAAACAGTCATGTCCTAAGCGCTTTACAAATCATCTACCTATTATAACTTTACTTACTATAAACTTAATGCAAAATCGCCTTTACAGGTGAATACATAGCTGTTTACAACAACTGAACTGGTAGCCTGTCAGTTGTTTTACAATAAAGAAGGGACAGATCCAAACATGTTGGAAACTATAGTAAATAATACTATCTTTTCTTTAACTTGGGCCTGGTCCAGAAGTTCTACCATGTTGAATTCAACTGAGTCTGTCAATGTTCGAGGTCAAATTAATTGCATTCAGCACATCAACTGCTGTAGAAATATAGCGTAACGGGGTCTTCATGCTGACACGAGAATAGAACATCTCTGAATTTATCCAACAGAGTCACCAGCTGGGATCGTCGCAGATTCTCATAATACATGACTTCTTCCAGATGGTGATTACCTCTGAAGTATGGTGTCAACCTGCAGAAATGATTCAGAACTTGGAATCAAATAAATAAAACAAGTAGATTGCCAAATCCCTTGTCCTTGTCTGTCATTGGAATATCCTCCAAAAGCACAAGTTTGTACTAATGATGATGATAATTAACTTGTATGGCATCGATATCAATATAAATATTCTCAACAGCTCTTGCACTAACAAAATTTAAAACAGAAAGTACTTAAAATACCATCATTTATGTAGAACTACATAAAACCTACTAAAACTAAGCGAAAATGAAACAATTTAACGAAAACTAATTTGATCAAAGTAAGATTACTGGAAGGCCTTCCAGAATCAAAAATGTCTTGGGTGATTTCTTTAAAAATTAATACCATGCTTGCTCGCAGGCTACTATTGGAAGGGAACATGGGACCATCTGTGTCCATTATATGAAGGGACTATCTGTGCCTGCTGTATGCAAGGACAGGTTGTTCCTGCTGGATGTTTTATCTTTTGTGCCCTCCTTTTAAAAGATTGGAGTGCCTCTTTAACTCTTGGAAGCTAGGAGATGTTTTGCATTTTGGGTTTTTCATCTTCATTAAATTTTGATTTTTAGTCACATTAATGTTGGTTCACTTATGTTTGAACTTCTTTTTTTTTTTTCCTTTCTAGATGTTTTTCAGTCAGAGTTGGGGTGTTAGTTTTCCTACACCCCTCGTAAACATCTTCAACATATCACTCTTCGAGCACAGGTAACAGTTCTTGCATCTGAGGTGGACAGCACTGTTGGAACCTATGTAGGGATGGATGTCACATGTTTCAGTTCTATCCATGTATTATTTGTGATTGGAATGAACATGTGATATCATTCAGTCTGTTTTACTATTTGAAATCCTAAGAAAAAGGAATCCTGTCAAGCTCACGATTCACATACTCTTCCAATACTAACTCTGAGTGCGATTAACCAGCTCCAGCATTTATGATGACTGAAAACTGTTTTTTTGTCCTTCTATAATCACCCCATTTATGCCTCAGGTGAATTCTCATTAATCTTGGTCACAATTAAGATGCCCTTACCTAGTGAACAATTTTAAATCTTCAGGGTCTAGTGCAGCAGGCACTTGTAAAACACTTTTCTTCTCTGCATATGTCAAACCCTTAAGTTCTTCTTCTACCTCAGGATTGATCTCATCTGTATTCGGGTCCTGTTGGTCATCGGCTAATGATGACAGGCCATCCGGGAAACTGTCCCCAAATATCCAGCGTACCCTGCGGCCTCCACTCTGGCCATCAGATTGTACAGTGGGCACTAGAAACACATAAGTGTGTAGCTGAAGAAATGGCAGGGAGAAAATAATGGACTGTTATATAAACACATGAACAAATGTAAACAGCACAACAAACCAATCATAACTTAAAGTAAATACGAGCAAATGATGTCAAACACGGGGGGTGGGGGGGAGATACGAGCAAGTAATGATGGGTAAGTAATTATGCTGAATTATGGCCCATTTTTTTAGCCAATGACGTTAAGCATAGTAAAGCAAAACTGAAGCAAAGTTAACGTGAAACCACTCTAAATGCAATTACTTCAAATTTTGTATCTTTACATCAATTATCAAGGTTTTATCTTGGAAGTGTGCCTTGAAGGAACAGAAGACAGTTCAAGGATGCATAGTACCCCTCGTCATTTGTATTTGTTGACCTTTCTTTTATCCCTGTCCCTATTTTTGGGCTGAGAAAGTGAGTTAACAAAAGACTGGAAACAAATACCTGTATCAAAAGCCTTCGTTGCAACATCCATACCACCATTTGTACCTGTTCTGCCTAAAAATGGAAAATGTTTTTATATGTTGGTAAATATTCCTCACAGCATCAGTATAAAGACTGGAGGATGAAGGAAGACAGCAGGCTGGCAGCATGTGGTTACAGGCAATAACTTGCAATCGGCCTCCCAGAAATCCCAGTCACGCATTCATTTCCACATTTATACTGGCTGGAACTTATCTTGCAACTTCCTAAATCACTGCAGCACAAGTGGACAAAACTTGCACATGGTTTATCACCTTAGGAATGTTCCAGGTTGGTTGAAATAAACGGCTCTTTTAAGGTTAAAGTACAACTGTTTTGTAATGTCAGGTCAATACAGAGGTGAAAAAACATAAAAGAGCTGTATACAGGGGTCGTTTCAGGCTGGACGCAATCTCCGGTTGTTTGACATACAACTTCCGGTGGTTCAAACCCGGTTCACGCACCAAATAATAATTTTTTAAGTGTGAAAATCTGTTTGTTTTTCATTCATTAATCAAAAATAGAGTTGACTATTTTGCTCACTTATGTAACACATACAATCATTATTCATGATTCCCATCCCCTCCCCCCCTCCCCTGCTATCTGTTAACCATCTGTCATTTCTGGGATTGTCCCACACTCTTTGTTTGGAATCCGTTTTGGAATCTACTAAAAAAACGGACAACTGCGCACAAACTGTTAATTATTGCCAAATCAAAATTTTCATTTTTTGTGAGCATTCTTTAAATGCCTTAAAAGACCTTCCTGGTTAACCAATTCTGGTCCAGGGAATGCATTTTAGAGAGTCCAATTTTAAAAATTTCCCGGGGGAACATGCCCCAGGCACTCAACGTTCAGGCCTTTGGCACTCAAGTCGGAAGTCCACCTGTTTAACCTCTGAATCCAGTACTTTAAAATGCTAACGAAAACCCTGTGTATACCTGCTGTTGTGGCAAACCCAGAGGATTGTTGTGTTGACTGAGAGGAGCAGGTAGTGAGAACTCAGATAACACATTATGGAGTGACATCCGTGGAAAACGTTTTGTGAACTCTTCTACGAGTGGTGAGGATCTGCAACAAGAGGGAAGGATATTGGAATGAAGACTCATGTTGAGTAGCCACCTATTACTATCGTCAAAATCATCTTCTAAAATCACTATTCTACAAGACAGTTCTGTCATTACAAGACAGTTCTGTCATAAAAAAGTGAATTTTCAACACAGAGAGGACTTACAGGTTAATGGAGGAGTTTGGTGCCACAACATACACATTACTTTCACAGAGAGGGTACACGATAGTAGCCATTCCCCAGTAAACCAGATGGGCTGCTATGGCAAACACCTGAAAAAAAAAAAAACACAAACCTGACTTAACCAGTAAAAAAGTTTCTGGTTGAGGAGAACCGGCAAGAAAAAATGAATGTTGATATGAACAACTGACAGAACAGAACAGGCTCACTCATGATCACGAGAATCACAAGGTGATAAATGGATGAAGTTGGATTGGAACAGCTGACTTGGCCAGAATAAATCAGGAAGTGGCTGATGCAGGTTAAAAGCTCTATTTCGAACCATTATCCGAAAGTTTTGTCCTTCTGTTATTGGACAGTATTTCTGGAATAATGTTGCATTTTAACAACGCTTCACAAGAAATTATTTAAGAAAGTTTGTTCTCTCAATATTAAGATAGACTTAGGTATTATTATTTTGCTCTTATCAGGCCCTTGATAAAGGTTATGTCCTGTTTCTATGTATGTGTTTTCATGTTATATATTATTTTTTCCTTTGTTTTCTTTTTTTTTTTGTTTATTCTTCCTTACAAAAGGGACAATAAACCATCTCAGTATTATGGGCTTAGTAAGGTAATATATTTTTTGCCCTTTCTCTGTTACATTTACACAATTCTTTTTCCAGCTCTTTTTGTCAATAATTAGTACTGTAAGTTCTAAACTACAAAAGGTCACACAGTTTGTGCTGGCCCTAGCTTTTAAAAACATTTTTGAGAGATGACAAACTCGGTTAAGTTTTAATCGTAGATTAGCATTAATCAGCTTTGGAACAAACAGGTGCAATTGAAAGTCATTCTGCTTAGGTAGTAACTACTTATTGAAATAAATAAAAAACCGAGGGCTATTAAAGAGCATATAAGGTGACTTGCTGTTTCTCACCTGTGAAAGAGGAATATCAGTGTCTTGTGATAATGTTTGAAAGCTGTTGATGTAAAAAAAAAAAAAAACTAATATAGGAGAAATGATGTGCAGTGAATCTTCCTTGATAGAAGAAACAGTTATTTAAAGGACATTCAAATCATTAGTAGAAGCACTCTGGTCCTTTGGTTATTTCTCTGCACTCAGGGTCTCCCTTTCCGTTATGTTCAGTCAGAGAGAAAGGGATAAGGTTGTGTATAGTATGTGTACTTATTGACTGACTGGAAGGGCAGAATGGGAAAATAATTATTTCATTCGAGCATTGTGCTTGGGCTGTGCATCATGATTAAGAGCCAAATATTTTCCCATACTGTCCCGTGACACTTAAGAGCCTGTTTCAACTGAAAAACCTGTGGCCTTTAGATTCCGGGTTGAATTGGAATTTAGAAATGTTGAAAATGGGGAAAACCAGAGAAAAGGAGAAAGTGCTAGCAATTTTACATGTTGTTTACAAAGTAATGAGGTCTAACTAACATATTGCATATACTGGTAAAAGAATAACACAGCAGTAATTTCTGGTGCATTTTCCTGAATAATTTTTTCAATCTTAGTCTGTGAGTTTGATTTTTAATGAGAATTATGGCGAGGAACATCATTAATGACCCAGGGAGAAAACTGGGGGTGAGTTCTTTACCCCTGACTACTGCGCTTAGGTTATACCTCTTCAGTGGACTAGCCATTCTCACAAGCCTAGTGACTGCTGGCGAACAATCACCTGGGAGAGACCTCACCAGATATACCTCATCCACCAGAAATAGCAATGTATGGTATGGCCTGAACAAATAAATTAAACAAATCTACAATCAAAATTCCCGTAATAAGATAGGAACATGTTTCAAGTGCTGTTCCCTTGTATGGATGATACAGTCTTGCATCTTTCCTAACAAGAGGTGTATCCTTTTGCGAACAGGAGGCTAAAAAGACAGACAAAATGTCCCTCCCCCCCCCCCCCCCACCAAAGTGGTTTCTGTTCCCCAAGATGAGCTCCTCCACACCATACCATTACTTTTAATTATACAAATGGATTTTGTAGGTTCAAGATACAACTTAAAAAACATATGATTCTAATACTGACACACTCTTTGACATCTGGACTAAGACGAAAATGGCGCAGTCCTCATTTAAAAGTAATGCAGCACGGGAATGGAACAGTTTGGCAACTGAATACCTTGTTCCATTTTTTTTATATATTTTATGGAACTCTATACAAGTGGACAGAACCATTTATGCAGTATTTTAGCCTATCTTATATTCCTTGTAGCTTTTTTTTTTTTGTCCGCGATTTCTGACTTCAAGTTGACAATATTATTGGGAAGAAATGAAATAATACTGACACTTTTGGACTAAAACAAATAAAACTGAGTTTCTTGTCATTGGGACTCGTCAGCAGCTCAATAAACTTAGCCCTTTTAGTCAACAAGTTGGTGATCAAAATATTGATCCTTCATCAAATGAACAATCACAAATTATAACCAAATAAGTAAAAGCTTCTTTCTATCAGATTCACATTATTTGTCATGTCTCTAAATATTTTTCTAGGGAATGCCTTCCGACATTAGTTCATGCATTAGTGACTTCAAGACTGGACTATTGCAATAGTTTACTTTACGGCCTGCCTAAATATCAGATTTCCAAACTATGCGTCCAGAATACTGCCGCTAGGTTAATAATGAACACTAGGAAGTATGACCATATTACTCCAGTTCTCTATGAACTTCACTGGTTGTCAGTGTTTTATTGCATCTATTTTATAATTTATATTAATTATCACTTTTAAGGCTATGTTTATACATTGTATGTCACAAAGTTATATCAGTAATCTAGTCAGCATTAGGTCCTGTTCTGCATATTCATTGCGATCAAATTATACAGTATTTTTAGATTGTCCAGAGGGGCGCATGCTCACAACTTTAGGCACTCGGTTCTTTTACCCTGCTGCACCTACGTTGTGAAACAGCCTTCCCGTGCATATCTATGAGATTGAATCACTTGGCACTTTTAAGAAACATGTAAAAACAACTTTTTATAGGTTAGCTTTTAAGTAGTTTTTAGTAGTTGTTAATATTTCTTTTGTTGTTATTCATGTTTAATGTTCAAAGTTTCCTAGTAGCCTAGGAATTTTTATTTCGTTTTTATCTAGTCTATTTCCTAATGTTTGTGAAGCGCTTTTGATCATTTTTATGTGAAGTGGCGCAATTGACAGTAAGTTGATAAATTATTATTATTATTATTATTATTATTATTATTATTATTATTATTATTATTATTATTAAATAAAATAGATCCCCAATCAATTAACTTCAAGAAAAGGGGCCAACTATGACAATACATTTAATCCAACCTTATGGCGGCAAGTGAAGTTTGTATGGCTTCTGGCTGAAAGAGCAAGATAGAATTAAAAATTGTTGTTGTTGTTGTTGGATCAATCCAAAATTACTTTTGTCGTATTATTAATGGGTCTTTAATTAATTATAAAAAATCTGGATGGTCCATACAGTTTCTTTAGAATTGGATTATTCATGAGGAATGCTGCTCATGCATGATATGATCATTGAAGCAAAAAAAATTCAGTCATATACACTTTTTTCAGGATTAACAGAGAACAAGTTGTGTGAATTTTACTCTGTACATATGAAATTTATTCTTACTTTTATGAGAATTGTTCCCATGTTTAAGTTGTGAACTTTGTGTGGAAGGCAGAAGCTGACGTTGACCCATCCATTGATTTTAAGTCGCACAGATCCAGTCAAGCACAGGCTAAAAAACAAAGAGAAACAACAACAAACAACTGTCAGGCTTTAGACATACAAGGATTAATAATTATTATAAAATTGTATTCATTCAATGGTAAAAATATAAAATGAACAAATTTCTAATTCATAGAACCTGCATATTGATGACGGAGCAAGATTTCTGTTGGAGTATCATCTTAGTGATGACAGTAACAATGTTTTATTGATAATTATAAACATTAGCAAACATATCAACAAACCTTTTAAATACATCTTTCAAGTCTCTTGCCAGCTTACTCCTTGGAAGGATGTGTTGGAATGGCGATTCTGCACAATCTGTCATAAATGCAATCATTTGATTTATGACCTTTTCCTACAAATACCAAACCACGAGCTTACTAAGAGATGGTACCTTCTGGCATTGAAGACATCTCATCATGCACAGATAGCATAGTTTCTCTTTCAGAGCTCAGATATCTACACCTAAAAAGCAAATGAAAAAAAATACTTATGGAAGCTGCAATAAGTGGTACAAACATGATTTTCATCACATGCTTTCTGGCAAGAACCTGTTCTCAATCATATCATGATCATGGTCATGGCAATGACAATACTGTAGAAGTAGTGATGACAATATTGAGAATAACAATGGTGATAACTTCAAGCAATGGTTGGAGTGAGAGTGGGGGGTGGTGCTGATGGGGATGTTGATAATATAATGATGACGAGGAGGAGGAAGAGGTGCGTGTAGTAGGAGCAGAATTATGATGATTAGCCATAAGGCCAGTAGTACCTTATCTCCTCATGCTTCAAAGCAATAGCTATTCTTTTGGATAGGTCATGATAACAGTCAACAACAGATGGCTCCACACTTGCCTACAAGACACAAACATATGAACCAAGTTGGGATTCAAAGTTATTCCTTACAACCGCTGTTGTGGTATAATGTATGACTGTCCTTTTTAAGATGTATTATTCACACTGTTCTGAAAACAACCTTACTGACTGCACTTGTCTTTATTGTCTAACAGCATGTGGATAGAATAATGGCAGCTTGAACCTAACCAGTTACATATGTAGGCTAATGGCTTTTGCTAAAAACTTGCATTAACTAGTATTAATATCCACAAAAAAATACCTGACGTGTAGTTACAAGAAATTATCCATGCTTCCGTTTGGCTTGAGGTGGTACTCATAGGCTAATTCATGAAAGTTAAGCCTTAATATCACTTACTGGAGACAGTACATGGCAGCCATTCTGTATGCTCAAAACTAGAGCATGTTTGGAGTCTGAGAAATTTGGATTCTTAGACCATACCATCATTTTCACCCTTCTTAGGGGGTGTTTACATGATACCAGCGCGACTTTCATTCCGGTACGAGTTCACTCCAGTTCCCTCTTGTGGCTCTGTATTCGTTTACATGATACCAGCACAAAATCTTGTACCGGAGCGAGTCACACCGGTGCGAGTTCACCCCGGTAACTGTACTGGGGCGAGATTTTCACTCCGGTACGAAAACTCATCCCGATGTCATGTAAACGCGGTACAGCTGTTCGCTCCAGCATGAAATAACTCTCCTGGGAGTCTAGAACGGGTAGCGCATGCACAGTCTTCGATATCCAAGCCAATATGGCATCACCTGAGCGTCACAATCACGTCGGTCGAAATGAAGTGTCCATTCATGTAAACACGGTATGAAATCGCAATGTCATACCGGTATCAAACTTGCACCGGGGCGAGTTTTTCACTTGTAAACACCCCCTAACAGTGAGTAGCTGTTAACATTTCACTGAATACGTAAAAGACAATGATTGTATATTTATCAAAGCTTAAAAATAATAATTATTACATATTAAATAGTAAATTGTAATAAAAGATGAGTACACTGTATATATTAATTTTAGTACCTGAAGGACAAACACAACATTGAAAAGTTTCATCATAACATCATCTTTCCTTGAGGATGCTTCATTTCTCTAAAAGGATGTTTAAAATTCAGTGGAGATTCAGTACTTTCTACTGACTAAGTAACTAATGAAACAGAAATTGTCTGGGAGACTGCATGCTGATGTGTGAGGATCTAGGAAGTTTCAGTTTCTCTGTCGTCATCTACCATTACCTGACCTCCCACCAATCTGCTTTAACTTCCAGTATGGCAGTGTAAATTGCTTCTACAGAGTTGTTGAACTTGTGGACCTTTGAGGGGGCCTGAGTCTTTTGTAGCCATCTTTTTTTGCCATTACTTACTTAATACATAATCACTCACCTTGAATTCCCGATCCTGTTTCTTGTATGCCAACTTTGGATGACCCACAAACAATACTTCATCAACATTCAATTCAAATTTGGTGCCACAAGCATCAGATTTTGGTGACAAAATGTTTGCCAGTGTGCTGTCTGAGAAACTACAAGTAAGTGAAAACAAAGGACTAATGTCAGTGAATTGATCCAATGACAAACTTGTCTCAAATTTGGGTTTTACACCACTGAAGGAATTTGTAATTATAGAAGCTGGCATACCTCTCAGCTTCCTTCAGTTTACATGTATGTAATTACCAGTCAAACTCATGCAACATAACTACCTCCATCTACTAAGATAAAGAATACAATATTATATGCCAACTATTACATATACTTGACTATTCTTACCCAACAAGATGGCCATCTTTAATTCCAGAGAAATTCCTGAAACAAACCAACAAATAAAACAGAATAAGAATAAACAGAGATATCAAGGCCTATAATTTCCACCACACATAAAAAACTTGAGTTTTTCTTTAGCCTATAAAGCCAGTCTCATGGCAGAACTGTCATTAAGCATTGGTGAAGCTGGTTACAAAAGCAACGTGGCCCATCTTAAACTTATAAAGAAGGGACCCAATTCTTGATGACTTTAATTACTAATATTTAAAGTCAAAGTAGCCAGCTATTTTCACTATAGTTGCCAGCCATAAAAGCCAGCTGCTGACTACTAACAACATCCCTGGTCTGTGCTGGGTCACTTTTTAACACACCTGACATATTCCCCCACTCTGAACAGGCTCACAGGCTAGAACTTTTTTGAAAGGATGCTGATTAACAACTCAGACTCTTATATCTCTCTATTCTTGTTTCTCTATTATAAAAGAATGAGCTCGTGAGCTATTGCTCATCACTAAAAACACCTAATCAAACAAATAGAAAACAACTCTAGCATAAGATCTCAAATGAATAATTCAGAGAAATAAGAGAAATAATTATTATTTCTCATTAATTCTAGTGTGAAAACCAAGTTCATAATCTCCACACAGACTCTGATTTTACAATAATAGAAGTATTATTTACATTGTGTAGGACCTGATGTGAAAATTCATGCCAAAGGAGGATTACAGCAATTATAGCCATTTTGTTTTAAAGCAGTGTTATTACAAACCTTGTATCTGTATTCTCTTCAACCTTTGCTAACACAAAGCGGTTCTTGGGAATTTCTGAAATGTAAATTTTAAACTTGTAAACTCAATCCTTGCATTTTGTTCAGTTATGGTAATTCAAGTGAAGATAACACAAGAGGCGGGGGGGGGGGGGGGGGATTCCTGTATAAAGGTGATGGGGGTAATCGTCATACCTTTTAGGGGTTGAAATTTGTGGTTTGGTTCCCCTACAATGTAAAATGACTTCCGTCAGAGGTACGGTGGTACCCCGGGGTGGTACCTTTTAGGGTACTGAACCGAAAAATATGAGAGGGTGTAAATGTCAGTCAACTGATTTGGTACCTCTTCGAGGTAAAAAATCGTTCAGACCACGTCCACAAAACAGAATTCTGGTACCTTTTAGGTTTTTTTTTTGTTGTTGTTGTTTTAATTCCGACGATCACCCCCGTCACTATTATATGGGAGTCCCCCTTCCCCCGCGGTGAGGTAACATAAATTTAGAATTGAGAAATGTTTCAAGGAGAATGGTCCAGGCTATGTAGCCAATTTATTCAAATCCCGAGTTACACCATGTAATCTTAGAAGCAATGGTCTAAATGTTGTACAAACTTCATACAATAGTAGATTCCTTCATGGCTCATATGCGTACATGATCTCACACATCTGGAACCAGTTGCCATCTGTTGTAAAAAACGCACCTAATGCATCATCCTTTCGGAGACTTTTAACTAAGTTAAATTTTAACGGCTGTCAATGCAGCAATTGCCTCTGACCCGATTTATTTTTATTTATTTATATTTAGATGTTACTTTTTAATTTAATTAGTAGTTATTATCTTTTTTTTATACTGTCAAACACTTATATCATGAGCCTGTGGCTCGGGGGACTGGGAGACCACCCCCTGTGTATTTGACACTAAATAAATTACTTACTTACTTACTTAATACCTCGCATTTCATGACAACCCCATTTGCACCAAGAAAAAGGTATGCATTGCAACAAAAAATGACAAAACAAACTAATTTGCATCGATCACGATGTTAATCCATTTTGGGAGTGTAATCCTCAAAAACCATAACAAACAACAACTTCTACTCTGTCAGCCGTCAGCGTATATTAATTACCTTTCTCTCTTTGCTCAGTAAGGCATGGTGGTGTAAATGGATACTTAAACAGCAGACTTTGTCCTCTGCTTCCAGCTGTCACCAAAATAATACTTACAGGATCGCAAAGATCCATTCAATATCAACTAATCTTGGGACAATCTTCATGTCTTGCCAGCCGCCATGTTTCTACTCTTTCGTCCCAGTCCTCTCGCATCGATAGTATTTTTTACCAGTCCCCAGTTGTTCAAAGAGCGGATAACTCCCGGGGGGGTACTCCAAAAAAAATTGGGTAGGGGTGTGCGGCCCGCTTCCCAAAACCCTTACCCTATTTATGCCCAAAATCTGCGATTTTCCCTACCCTGTTTATGACCTGAAGTAGCTTCTTCTAAAAAAGAATCGAACCCAGGACTAGAGTGCAAAAATCTATACCCTATTTATTACCAAAATGGCGGCAAAATGGCTAAAAGCGATACCCTATTTATGACCAAAACAGCCGAAAAACCATACCCTTTGGCGCCGCACATACCTATATAGCCCATATAAGGGAGGTCCCCCCCCCCCCCACCCCGGGGGATAACTTGACTTCTGATTGACTTTATCTACTGGATAGTCGCTATCCAAAGAGAAATAAGAATGTTTGAGCGGTCCAGCCTAAATCAGATAACAAAAGAAACAACAACTTTTATTGGTGTTTTCAAAAGTTAAAGAGACAGTGTCACCCATTTTCAGTGTCACTCTAAATAGCCAAAAAACATATTATTTTGCATGGATGTAAACGTCAAAATAAATGGCTTACAACTTTCACTGTTAAAACACCCTCCGTTAACAGTTCATTACTGGATGGCTCTCTAGGGATCCCGTTTCAGTAAATTATTCTGGTTATTTTTGCCTCTTTTGTCAAGTTACGCTCTCCGGTCTCGTGCGTTGTGCTTTCGACTTCGTCAATATCGTTGCTCGCCGCCAGTTGATCCGACCAACAACTTCAGCTAAATCCTTCTGTCTCAGCATATCAAGTTCCCGTTGGGCATCGTTCACAGGTCGCCGGGTAAGATTTTGCTGAGATAATTAACCAACAATAATTCCAAAAAGCTTTAAAATGCATAACAATGTATGGACTCCTTTTTCCAAATTGTGACATATAATTATTTCTGCAAAATGCGTGTCTAACCCCCAATTTTCAGTTCTTTTGGCAGTTTCAAATCTGGTCTTTCCGCATAGTCATAAACCGCGAAAAACTACCTTTGGAGTCACGTTAGTAAGCACTGTTCTTGTTTCTTGGACCAACCCAATATCTGCAGAGCGTATGCGTAGCAGCAAACGGAGCATGATGTAGCGACAAAGTCAACGGTGCAGTACGCATGATTTCCTTTTAAGTTTTATTCCCGTGGTATATCCCATGGAGTCAACAAAATCTGACAAAACACTAAACTGAAATGAAAGTCTGAAGAAAGTATCCGTAATGGCTTTCGTCGTTCTTTGGTTTGCTATTAACAGATTATTCAACACCAAAAATCGTATTCGTCGACCAAGTCCTGGACATTTGTGGAAGCATGATAAGCAGTTTGGTAACACATATACACTGTACGACATTTGAGATCGTTGGATACTGGAGTAACATCATTTTTTGAAACCAACACCATCACCATAGCACTAAATAACTTTGCACAAAATCTATCTTATTATTTGAGGATACAAAAAAAAGCGAGAAAATGCGATCGAAGTGACATTGATTTTCAAAAAGTGGACGGCTTGGGAGGGAGCATATATCACGATGAGATACATAAGATATGAGATATATGTAAGACTTCACATGCAGATACCTTGAAGGATATTTTATTTCCTCTTCAAAAGTTGCAGACCGCATTAATGTTCATTAGCATACCCAAATTTGCAATTAGCCAATGAGAAGCCTAGTCTACTGTCCTGATATCGCACGATAGCAGGTCACTTTCAAGAAAAGCAATGTTACCGTACGATAAACTGAAATGAGGTTTTACCAATAAAACAGAAACCTCGTAATTTAATATTTAACTGGTGTCAGTTCCGGTCGTAAAAAAGAGTAAAAAACTTAACCGCCAAAACTGAACTGCAGGGCGCTCACCAACTGCGCGGTGTTTGCCGACAAGTACAGTAAAATAATTTTTTCGCTAATTTGGGAACGGTTAATACCTAATGGTACCTTTTTAATACGCTTCGGGGGCATATCAGGCTCGTTTGGTCTCGCCAAACCATGGCTCGACCAAACTCGCCTGATATGCCGCCGAAGCGTACCAAAAGGGTACGACTACACAGTTTTGTTTTGACTAAATAGCAAGGTTGTGTAGTTGTGCTAATTACATTTCCCACAATGAAAGTCGGATAAATGTAATAATCTTGAAAGGTTGTTGAAAGTTCTGTGCTTTTGAAGCCTTACAACAGTCAACATTTAAAACTACTGGTTTCGCTACTGGCTCTGTCTCAGTTTTTGTTAACATGGGTTAATTGTTAATTACTGGTTTATTATAGCAAAAGTAGGCTGACAGAATGACAGTGAACTTGGGCCAATTTAATAAAACTTTTACACATGTAGCTAGCAAATTGTACCCTTGCAACTATGCACACATGCAGAAAATGATCTCAACAAACATTGTTAGAAGTTTTTAATTAGGATTACTGAATTGGCGCCTGAACGTTGTTCGATCGCACCGAGAGGTGCTGATCAATCGAGTTCTGTAGGGATCGAAAATATTATTGATTATATATTGATTATATTAAGAAATAATAGACTTATTGTTTCATCTCCGTTACGAACTGCTTTGAGACAACGATGGCCTATAAATTAAATTTTCTGTTCATTTTCCATCGCTATAAGCCTCAGACATAATGGATAGTACGACTTACAAAGGAGAAAACTTCCCCGGCAAAAAGTGTTCACAAATCCTAACAAATTCGGTGTCAAAGTTCCGCAAGTTTTGTAAAGATTTCGAAATCAGAGGTGCATTTAGCTTGCGTTACTTTGCTTGTGTCCCGGATAATCGGGTTCCTTATCCGAATACTCGATTTTGAGCGGAATTTTCATGTAAAATAGTAAGAAATGAACTTTCTTGACCCTAAAAACCCGAACGTAAAACTGTCGCTAGAAGATATGTTTGTTTCTCAGTATTAATTTCTCAGTGCGATTCCTTTCTTATTTCTTCCAACTAACCGCAAACGTTACAGAACTCCCATGGAAGGCGTCATGGCCTATCAAATGCTTTTTCTTAAAAAGGCTAAAATAGTGAGCATCACTGAACGAACTTGACGCGTTTCGTTAGACTTTCGCTAACTTCATCAGGGAGTTGTTAGCATTGAAATTTAAAAGTATTCTCCTCCTAGCTAAGAAGTCGTTCTGCACTTATTCTACAATCTCAAATTTGTTCTGAAAAGTCAATTGGTATAGGCAGTCTGTTTAATGAGGTCGACTACTACGAAAGGATGCTGATTCTCTCACTTAACAAGTTTGCTGTAGAGCGTTTTTACGGCAGTTATGTTGGAGGCACAAAACAATAAAAAATGTTTGAAAATAAAAAAAACAAAATAATTATTATTATTTCCCAAAGGAAAATCATTCTATCGTGTCACTCCTACAATATGGCTACCACGAAAACACTCTATAAAGAAACAATTTTACAATTTTGTCTCTTGTGATCTTGTCTCGTGTCACTTGCTTCCTACCTTGCATCACTGAGTTATATAAAATTAAGGTTATACGGGGTTTATTTATTTGCATTTCTTTGGTAGTCTAATTCCTCAAACACACTTAAATAATTTCAGGAAAACGGAACAAAACAAACTTAGTTCACTAAATTAAAATACTAGGTTAAATGTCAGTGCAAGTTATTTCCTTCATTTTTTGGCCTTTTGGCGCTTTTTGAATGTGGCGTGTGTTTGGTTTTAGATTCGGCTTGTTTCAGTAACCTTGTTTTCATCCTAATAATATACACTGTAATATTTGTTATCTTGTCAGTTCCGTTTTGGGTGTGGTGTTAGAATTTGGTGTTAATTTAGACTAGTTTTCGTCCTCATACTATACTCTCTAATTTTCGGCTTTTTGTCGCCTTTTGGTGGTGATGGTGGTGTTTGTATTAGATTAACCTAATTTCCATCCTAAAACTATAAACTTTATTTGCGACATAATTTTCGTCCTAATACTATACACTCTGGGTTTTAGCTCAAGTTTCAAGCTAATTACTATACACTCTAAATTTCTGCTTTTGTTGCTCTTTTGACGGGATGGTGGTGTTGGTATTAATTTAGCCTAATGTTCATCCTAATACTAGCACTCTAATTTTCGGCTTTTTATCGCATTTTTGGGGTGACGGTGGCGTTCGTATTAGAACAGCCTAATTTTTATCCTAATACTATATACCCTAAATAACGGCTTTTTGTCGCCTTTTAAAAGTGATAGTGTTGTTGGTATTCTTAAGCCTAATTTTCATCCTTATACTATACACTCTTATTTTCCACTTTTTGTCTACTTTACCTGGTTTTCCTATGGGTGGTGCCTACTAATACAGGAATATATTTTTTTGCGCGGTTTAAAAACTATGCGGAGAAAGCAGAACTCAGCAAGTATTATTTACGTCCAAAAAGAAAATCGGTGGTAACCATGCAATTTTCAGAGGTAATAAAGCTTCAGACATTGCTTTGTATTTTACTGCTTTTTAGAACAATTGTTAATTAATTATCTCTAAAAAAAAGTGCGTGGTTACCCCCAATTTCCTTTTTGGATTTCATTCAGGTTGCTAAGATCTGCCTTTCCCGCATAGTCATAAACCACGCAAAAATACCTCGGTACTGGTAGGCAAGGTCCTTAATTTTCGTCCAAATACTGTACATTCTTATTTTCATCTTTTTGTCGCCTTCTTGGAGTGATGGTGTGTAGGTATTAGCTTTTGATTCCGCCTGGGAATGAGGTTTGTCACGAGTTTGCCACGTGGCCGTCATCACGTGTTAAATTTTATTGACCCAAAAGGGTTTGCAACCCCATAACCAAACGTGGCCGCAAGTTTTCTTTTCTCTGAATTTGAAGGTATTTTATTTGAAACATTTTGCGTTTTTACGTCGTTATAATTGTGGTTCAAGTTTTAAACGCATTTAAAATGTGATAGAGAAACCATATTTGCCTTTTTCCAGGTGTTTCCAAGGTACTAAGTTTGTGTTTGAATGCGACCTGACTCATCTTCACCAGGAAACCATCGCGAAGGTAGGAAATATCGCATAACGTATTCAGTTATTTACGAGTTTAAAGCTCAACGTAATGACAGAGTGTTGATTAACTCCTGGATTAAAGCTATAGAATTATTTAAAATTGGGGTTTGTAAGCGCCAAGTTTGAATTTCGCGGGGAACATGCAATGAGAAGTCGGTGGGGAGGGGAGGGGGTACTGCGCGCAATTTTTGTTGATGGGCTGGGAGGTTTCATCTGTTCTTCAAATCCTGACCCAATTTCAGACCAAAGTTTGAATAATTTTCCAACCTCATTTTCAGACTTAAGCCTACTAAAATACAGTTGTCCATTAATTTTGAAGATTTTCAGACCAAAAAGACTCAAAAGCAGTTATTGACACATATCTGTATGTGCTTTGGAAACTGTGGAGCTCCGGTGATTTGTTGGTGAAAAAGAGGGGTCTGTACCTCTTTTCGAATAATAGGAAAATGGAACTTGGCTAATTTTTGGAAGATCTTGTTTGGTCCTGCTGTTTTCAAGCAGTTTAAGTCTGGAAAAGGGTATTAAAATGAGTCTTTTGGTCCAACAAGTCTGAGGTAGGGTTTTGTCAGCTAATGTGTGGTTCCAGAAAATATCCGTACCCTCACCATGGAGAAAATTGGAAATTTCAAGGTGGGGGAAAGGGTCAATGGCCCAGGAAATTCTGGGGAGGAGGGGTTGTTCGTCAGGATTTTTGGTTGGTTCATTGAAAACAATAACGTCCAAGGCAGTTCCAACTGTAAGGTTTAACGCAGTATCAACTCACTTGATTTGTCTTGATCGCTATCACTCCAGAAATCATGCTTCTGTGGCAATTGTCACACAAATTCATTCATTTTTTTAACTTTCTTCAGTCCTTGTGTTGTAGGTTTCCCTCACTGCGATATAACTTAAACTTCAATTCACCAAAACAAGCAAAAGCATCCCATATTCCATATTTGACTGCAATTCTTCCTCTCAATGAAGCAACAGTTAAAGAATACTGACATTCTGCTTGAGGTATGAGCAGTTTATTGATTGACCATGTGATCGGCAGACTGCGTGTCTCTGTTCATTGACATGTGCCAATTAAAGTTTAAGGTCAATGACCACAGGTAAATAAACAACACAACAGAAAAATATTATTTCAGTATTAAGATTATTTAACATCACTATTCGTCACTTCTTGGCAAACTCTACCAGTGAAATTGAACGGTGCACGCACTCTTCAGAACGTGGATTTCCTCCTCATGTAGGCAGTTCTTGATATTTCTGAAATGTTTGCACCAATTGATTTTTGGGGCCTCCTTTTGAAAGAAAACTTTATCAAAGGGGGTTGGGGGTGTATTCTGTATTTGAGGAATTTCTGAAGGAGTGGGTAGGTGTGTGTGTCTGTATTGGGGGGGGGGGGGAATTAAAAATACTTTGAAAATGGAAAATCCCTGGGAAAGGGGGTCCTATGTGAAATTCCCTTCGTGATGGGGGTACGGATATTTTCTGGAACCACACAATCAAAAACAATGTTGCAAAGTGCCGCTTGGTGTAGTATAAGGTCTTCCGAGTCCCAGTGGTGCACCACCACCAAAAAAAATCACTGAGTAACCTCCCTCCCCTTGGTGATGCACATCACGAGTCATAACGTAAGTCCCGAGTTATGTCACAAAGAGCATGATAATATGACAGCAATATGGGCGTGGCATAGAACAACAATGCATTAGAGTTGGCATTAATTTGTGACATTTTTGCAAACAAGAGCATGAAAAATAATACTGTTGTTACCTGACCATGTGGTAAAGCTGCGTTTGGTTTTTTAGATTGTTACATTTGACAGGGTTAAAGGAGTTTATGTACAGAATTTCAAATTGTGTGAGTTTTGTTCTTCTATAATAGAACAGTATAATAGACTGGGTATTTGGAGCATAACCCGGTGATTTGTCTACCTTGCTTTTTTTTTGCTTTAAAAAGTCATCTAACTATCTATAAAACAACAAAATTTTTCAAAATTTGAATTACTGGGCTTGATTTTTTAACGTCCGCATATTTGTATTACAGGATCAGAGGCATGATGGTTGAGATGATGGAAGATGTGCGCTGCTCAAGTGGTGACCAGCTGGACAGTGTAGATAATCTTTTGTTTTGTTCTGTCAATAGTGAACCAAGCATTAAAAGGAGAAGTGTTGTGAAATGTGCAAGCACATTGAGAATAAGCAGTAGAATTAATTTTGCTCTGCTATCTCAACAGCTTAAATTTCATTTACATGTGTTATATGTGGGTTGGACGACTTTGGTTTGAACAATCGGGATTGAGCTTTAGACAATAATTATTGTGTGGTAGATAAACAACAAAACTTCGAACAGTGGTGTTTGGATTTGATACCAACACACTTCTCCTTTTAATTTAGGCACGCAGCTATATATTAACAAAGAAAGTGTATGATTACATGTAATTCCACCAGCTATGTGAACACAATTAGTCTGAAAGTTTTCACTAGAGACTGTTATATGTCTACTGACCATTCAACTTGCATGCAACTTTGTAAGGAGCACAGGGAAAACTTGAAATTGCTTTTGTTTCATGATTTTTCATGGTTAATTTGTGCTGTGAGAATGGGGATTTGTAATCAAATACTTTCTTATGGTTTGTAGCTGCATCTCCAAGTAAAGTTCTGCTGTCCCACGTCTGCATCCAATTATCAGACAAAAGACCAACTTTTTTTTATTAGAGGCATTTTTTTAATTGAGGCATTCTGAAGACTTATTCGTATTTATTGAAGTTTTGGCATACAAAAGTTATGAATTATCAAGTGGGATCAGGAGGATGTTAAGCTTCAGATTCTCATGTATTAAAATTTTTTTACCAAGGGCTCAAATTATTTGAAAGCGACATTACAAGTTTGTCAGATCTTCAACTTACACAAGCAGACACTTTGTCACTCTGAAAACTGTTCTTCTTCACAAAGATAATACGATGCTTTTCACGCACAGATAGGAAACTCTTAGAAACAAAATATGCTGACACAGCACAATGACTGTTTTGCACAGATGACAAAGGAAATAGAAAGATTGTTTGATTTTGCATCCATTAGAATTACCGTATTTATTTGATTAACTGCCCTGCCATGGGCCCATAAGGATGGGTACTTATTATAGGGTGGGCGCTTATTATTTTCCCAACATTTTCCCAGAGCGAGGACAGTTTTAAAGAATAACAAAACAAGGGTTAAGTATATTTCGCTTCCACAAGACAAAACAAAGTGCAAAAAGCTACTATCACAAACAAACCATAAACAATATAAAAGTTCATTGACTACCGTGTCTAAAACCAATTTTGGAACACAGCTGACTCTCCTCTTCACACTGGGCTAGTACAGAAATGTTTTTGTAGGGAGGGGCCCGTGGGGTGGGCACTTATTCAAGGATGGGCGCTTATTTACTTTTTGGGCCTTCAGGGTGGGCGCTTACTGGTATTCGAGATGGGCAGTTTATCAAATATTTACGGTATTAAAAATAAAGCATCAGTCTAGTTCTGGAACCCAACTCAAAGCAATCAACTGCATACATCACAAAGCTGCATCACATTGTAGGACATTTTATCATTCTGGAAACAATGTCATCATGCCAATCACTACAAATTGAAAAAACATTTGAACTGTATGTGGGATATAAGTAAAGTTGGGTGTACTCTGGACAAGCAGAACTTTACTTGGCTTATGTGTTTATTTTAATAAAGAGCAGATTGATATTTTGACCCAAATGGACCAAAATTTATTTTCTCAGAATTTAAAGATAAGCACTTGATTTTAGAATAACATTACAGACATTACTCCAGAACAGGTTGTATTTGTTTGTGTTTCACTTCTAGCGTTGAGGTTACCATATACCTTTAGAGTTGTCTCGCGTCCAAGCGATGTGGTGCATCCAGTTTAAACTGTAGATACCTAAACCCTACATCAAATTAAAGCTTATAGAGCTAGCTATAAACCTATACCAAGAATTTTGAAATAAAATGAATTGTCAAATTTTCAGCGCTTTTTTCTCAAATCAATTTTTTTCACTTGATAAGGACACTTTAAAGAGCTAAAACTCAAAGGAAGTTTGTTTGTTTGCCTTCAAATTTAAACAGTAGATAGTTTAACATATAAACAACAAAAACGTGTCTCTGAATTTTTTCTTTCAAAATATATTTTTTTGCGAGAGCTATATTTGTATGATCACTCCATATTTTTTTAATGCTTTTTCGAAAATGTTTTGTAACTTTTCACGGCGATTGAATATGGCAAAACGCAGACACACTTTTTTAGCACCTTGAGTCCGGAAACTGAGGAGCAAATTAAATTAGTGAAAAACACAATTAGCTTTGGCTTGTAGCTTTCAAAGGTGATTTGGACGCTTGCATTTAGAGGTCGTGAAAAATTCGACAATTCATTTTATTTCAAAATTCTTGGTATAGTTTGATAGCCATCTCTATAAGCTTTAATTTGATATAGGGGTTTAGGTATCTACAGTTTAAACTGGACACACTACATCGTTTGGACACGAGACACCTCTAAAGGTATACGGCAACCTTTATTTGAAAATTATAACTGTCCACCTCTGGCCTCATGTGAAATAACAAATGTTCACTGATTCCCAGTATGTGTGTTTATGCTGCCACAAATCAGATCACAAGATGAAACCATAACAAAAGCAAAGACACTGTTGGCAGTGAAACAGAGCTTAGATTTTACTTTGCAAAAAAATCTTTCCTTTGTAGTATTGATTTCACTGCTATGTGACGTTGAAAATCAAAACATGTTTGGCAAAGGTCTTCCCTAAAAAAAGTCGAAAGATGCAATCAACTCGTGAAGCTTAATAAACAAGAAGTAAACTGACTTGCTGTCCTTCCAACAATCCTGGGACCAAAATGGCGGAAAAACTGAGTTGGACCAAAGAGTATGGGACATTAAACTTGGGCAATAAACTCCATGAAGCCAAAAGTCTTCTGATTGTATTAGTTGTTGACACAGGGAAGCCAAACAAACTGTGAGACTAATGTGTGACCATTTGTAGTTTAAAAAATATCAGGGAATGAAAAGGAATACCTGAACATTTGTTATGTCAAGTGAGGCTTTTGTTGGATGATAACAATATTCAATTTAACGTTTGAAATGCAATCCAGTCAGGATTTAGTATCAAGTCATGAGCAGGATGTGTAGAGAATTTGAATGAAATAATTTGTTTACAACTTTTTTGGTAAAAATTCAGGAAATTACTTTGTCACAACAAAATATCTTAAGACTTACAGTATTGCCATGAAAACAGGCAAAAGAAATAACGGAAATCCCCAGTTGTGAAATATTTCTTTGATGACGACTAAAGTATTATAGCTGAAATCAAATTGCCTGGCAGTTTGAGATCAAGACAAAAAAACATTTTTTTTATTAGTTTTGATGTAGGGCTGTCTCTTGATAACATTAACTTTATCAATCTGCTCTTTATTAAAATGGGGGTGGTTATGTAATCACTGCCAGGCTGTAATATGCTTACATTAGACATGAAGACCTGGTGGCAGTTGTTTAAACAATAGATAACATTATCCAGGGGAAAAGTAGCTATCCAGTAGATAAAATGTGACTTGAGTACACTTTATTTGCTAGATAGTGGTTTTTCTGCTGGGCAAAGTATTCCACTCTTTAAACAACTACGGCCAGAATGTCTCTTGTTAGCATAAGCCAAGCATTGATATTTACATAGCCATCCCAAGGGCTTTTAAGTGTGTACATGTCCTATTGCTTTTCTTTATCTTGATGTTTCTATGATTTGTAGGCAAGTGTCCTAAGCCTGTCTGATTCTCATACTTTTTGACGATTCAGTAAAGCATCCATTTGTTATGCACTGAGCCTTTCAATTTAGGTGGGACATTTGTCTACACATTGTGGAGATGTCAAGTAAACAAATAGTTATGGGTCATATACACACTTAAGGTTACGCTAAACCTTTTTGACTGTGTCATGCGCAAAAACCTTTAAGCGCTCAGCTTTATAGTAAAGTATCCAAAGCTGTACACAATTTTAAAGCTCAAAGAATGGAGAAACCCAAGAAATCAATTTTCCTTAACTCAAAACTATACCCACCACTAGACCTTAAATGCAAATTTACTGAGGAATATAAAAGTGAATTACCCGCACATTCATTTCACTTAACTTAACATCCTTTGATTGCAAAATGTTTGGCAGTTATTGGCCTCTAAAATAGTGTTGGGGATTTTGAAGTTTGCTTTAGTTTTGAAGTTATAACCTCAGATGCAAAAAATGACAGTCCAGAAATCATTCATCAAAATTCAAGTAGCTTTTACTTTGTTTTGAAAAAAACTGTCAGGAATTTTTGACATCTGTTTTCAAAACAAAGCAAAAGTGACTTAAGTTTGAGTTACAATTTCTGTCTGCCATTTCGTGTGTCTGAGCTTGTAAATTCAAAACCAAAGCAGACTTAAAAAATCTCAGACACGGTTTTAGAGGCCAACATCTCCTAAACATTTTGCAACCACTGGATGTTCAGTAGAGTGAATTGGTTGTGTGAGTAGCTCACTGTTATGAACCTCACTAAATTTGCACTTAAGGTCTTGTAGTGGGTACAGTTTTTGTGTTAAGAAGTTTGATTTCTTGTATTTCTCCATTCTTTAAGCTTGAAAATGATGTACAGCTTTGGTTGTTTTACTCTTTAGCTGAGCGCTTAAGGGTCTTTGCGCATAACACAGTCAAAAGGCTTAGTGTAATCTTAATTTTGCTTGGTTCACCAGACAAAACAACACGCACTAAGTTTGCAGTGAAAAAAAGGTTTATTTTGTTTATCAAGTTGTAAATAAAATGAATAAAAAAAATCTAGCCAACCACCCCCCTGCCTTTCGGGTTGCTTCCACTCTGGTCCGAGTTGTTCTGTGTTCTTTTGTCCTCATTAAATATTCCAACTTTGAAATCCTGTCAAGTTTTATCTGATCTCATAATTTCTAAGGGGTGATGTGAACACTGGGAGATTCCTTGTTGATCCACAAGTGGATATGACAACATGGAGGCTGGTGAGGGTTTGTTTCCCTGTCCTCTAGAGTCCAATCCAACTTTGCCTGGATACCACAATTCCTAATTTTTTTTATAAGTGCCAATCAGTTTGAAAGTGTTTGAAAAATGCTTGTTTCATAATTTGGCCATACGTAAAATAATATAAAATTTTCCCCAGATTCAATGTTTGGTTTTAAATCTTCCACTGTCTTGGATGAAAAAAATAAGCGTCGCCGTTCAAGGGCAAGGTCGGCATTTCATCATAGGAGGAGGAGGACGAGACCGGTTCAGCGTGCCGTCTACCATTTCCCCGGCCGCACCTTATCATATAGCAAATCAAAGAGCACTATAAAGTCTCGTGGAGGGTAGTTCTTTCTATGAAGCTGCCAAAAGCGAAATTTGCCGCCCCTAATCCCGCCATTTAGTCGCAAAATCCAAGCAGAAAAAAATTGTAATGTTTAAAAGCGTTAAATTGTAAAGAAAGCCGACCTACTTTTTTTCTCGTTAAATTCTTGATGTTCGCTAGGCTGCGGTAAAACTCGATTTATGTGCATGTTTTCTCAGCATTGGACGTGAAGCAAAAGGCAAATAACGGCATTTTAACAAAAACTATATACGGTTTTAAGCAGTTGAACTTCGAAATGAAATTGTGCACAGAGCTTCGGATAACGGAGAAAGCACGTGCAATATTATGCTAATTTGCGGTGATGAAAAACAAACAGTCGAAGAATTCAAAATGGTTGGCCGTATGGTACTAATTTTTTTTTCCAATTCAAGGCTTTTTTGTTTCTTGAACCGTTATGAAACGGTTTCGGCGATTCGAAATCAAGAAATGTTATGAAAGCTGTCAAATGTCGGAATGCATTTTTTTTCTAAATTTGTAAGCATGCATAATTTTGTGAGGGCCGTGAAAATAAATTTCTTGTCACGATTTCCTTACCCAATTTATTTTAAAGAAATGAAAAGTTTGGGTAATTGAAAATCAATTTTCTAGAATCATATATCAAACAAAGGAAGAGTTTCATCCGATTTTCAAATCCGAGAAGTGGCTTGAAAAAACGAGGCGAAGCCGAGTGGTTTTTTAGACCAACTTCGAGGTGTTTGGAAATCGGATGAAACTCTTTCGAGTGTTTGATATAGCTTCTCAAACCATTAATAATTCTTGGAGAAATTCAAAGAGAAAGTTTACCAAACTTTATAATAATTAAGATCACATTTGCCATACAGCCTTCACGGTAATGATTTCTTTTTTGTTCATGAATTATTAATGCTTTGAGAAAGAAATTTGAACTGTGACATCATTAGACAACAGTGCATCTATAACCATTTTGTTTTGTTTTGTTTTGTTTTTTGAAAAAAAAAAAAAAGAAAAAGAAAAGAAACAAGGTAGGACCAATTGAATTCTTTCAACTGTTATGTCACAGATGTCATAGTACATTTCCCTGTCAATTTCATCTGATCACAGGCAGCCCAAACACCATACAAGAACACTAACACTTGAAAGGTGCAGGATTCTTGTATTGTGTACTTGGGGTCCTGGAATCTGAAGAAAATCCATCACGAATTTTTTTAATGAATACGGTAGCCATGTTCCTAAAAGAATAATTTTATTATTACTGGAGACAAAAGGTTAATTTTCAACAAAACTGAAAGATGTTTTAGACAGAAAATTTGTGAAAAGGGCAAAATTGATCATGTTGCCAGAATATAATAATTTTAATAAATGAACCCCATTCAGGCAGCTGGTATATCAGATAATGCTTAAAAAAAAAAAACAAAAAAAAACAAAGGATAATGCCCAAGGCTGAAAGATTGTCTAAAAAAGTAAACAGTTGACCCAGAAAAAAACGCTTCAAGGCAACTGTGAAATTTTGAGGACAATCTTTAAACTGAGGGCATTATCAAATGATATACCAGTAAACCAGAAAGGGGTTTGTTTATTCTATAACCCACTGATTAATTAAACACGTACACTTTAAAGTGCAAAAGAAAAAACAGCCAGTGCTAGCCATAGCATGACTGCAGGAAAATAAATGTAAGCTGAATAGTTTGTTAGTCTGGATTGAAACATCTAAAACTTAAAACTGTGATGTTTTCTTTGTTTTTCTCGTCAAAAAAATCAGGCAATGGTTAGCATCTGATAAACACTGTCAAATTTTGTTTCATATCACGTGTTTTGTTAATCAGTGGGTTACCATAATAAATAAACAATCGTTTGTCTCATGACATTGTTACTTAAGTTGTAGATCACAATCTTCTACCACTTAAGTGACTACATTATGAGATAAACAATTATTTTATTTATTATTAAAGAAAATTGGTTGGTAAATTTTAGTTCATAATTTTTTATCGGTAGGAAATGATCAATAAATTTTCGGCAAAAATTTGGAGATTATAGAAACAAAATTTGAAAGGGCAGTACCCTTTATTTATGGTTTGTTAATGAAAAACTTTGGAAAATGTTTTGGCTCGAAGTAGAGAATTTGGACTGCAAGGATTTTGCGACTGCAGAAAATGCTCAATGCGCAGAAAAACTTGATTAGGCAGCAACACAGCAAAGAATCCCCTCAACAAGGCTTCCAGCTCAATCCGAATTGCTACATGTTAGTCGACAGAGAGGGGCGTGCAGGGTCCCCAGCCTCTTTAATGTCCCCCCTATCACCATCCATCAGAGTAGCCTGACCATAGCCCCGTCCCTTAAACACCTAAGTTTTTCATCCTTGACAGTGGAAGTGAAACAAGCATCTTGACCAAAATATCTTCCCCCCACAATAATTTAGCAATGTGGTATCCAAGCAAAGCTGAATTAAACCCAGAAGACAAAGGAAACAAACCCTCACCTGCCTCGATGTTGTCATGTCCTCTTGTCAATCAACAGTGAATCTCCCAGTGTCCACATCACCCCTCAGAAATCAGTCGATCAGAAAAAACCCTCCAGGATTCTCAGTTGGAATATTGCAGAGGACGCCAGAAACACAGACCTTCTCAGAGCCAGAGTTTCCGCAACCCAGTGGCAGGAAGATGGTTGGCTAGATTGTGAGTGTGCTGCCAGTTTGTGTTACCTGCTAATAAAGCTTAGCAAAAACAATAAATAATTATTATAGATACAAATCAAGCTCATTGACAACAAAAAATCAGAAAAGATCCTTCAGCCACTAGTTTTATTTTTACAAATCCTTAAAGGTTTTCCAGAGAAAAGCCAGAAATAATATTATGAAACAGTTGAAGTTGATTTCTTTGATTAGCAGAGGCCAAGGCCAAAACTCTAAATTTCATCTTCAATAATACTGTGTATACATTGTGTAATTTGTGTAAAGTGGCTGAAAAATATCATCTGTGTAATGAAAAACCCAAAACAAACCATTTCTTCCTAAAACTATCACCTATAATAGCTTAAAATAATTTCAGTGTCAATGAGCTTGAGTTCTACAAAACAAAGGAAGCAGAATAATTATTGTGTCTATGTATGGAAAAAAATGTTTCCAGATAATTTGTTTCATTATCCCTGAAAGCCCTTATGGGGAGAGGAAAAAATTTGAAGTAATGAAAACTAAAAGAAAATTTTGTAAAATAATGTGAATAACGTGTCCAAGAAAATTAAAATTAGTTACCTAGTGCTCCATTTTGGCATAACAGCAATTACTTAATATATTTATAAGCTGCTGCTTCCTCTGTTTTGAAATGAGTAAAACAGCACTTAGACAAGCTACCTACCCAATCATGATCATGTTGAGTATTAAGTGTATTCTACTGTAGACGACAGCAGAGTCTGTTTGACATGTAACACTAAGGACATACATTATGAAAATACTGATCTGACATCAGTGTGGAATAGCCTTACATGTTATGAGATGTCATTTCAAGGTGGAGCCAAAAACAAAATTAATTATTGTCACCACCATTGAATGCTGCATTGTTTCAGTACTGTCCAAACTCATTTCCTTTCCCAATTTATTAATGCTTAATGCCTGGTTCATTTTTGTTCAACATGATCATGACTGAAATATGTAGGTTGTAATAAAATGTAAATTTTAAACAACAATGGACACTGCTATTTACATTAATTTTGAATGATAAATGGAATGAACAGGCAAACTCTGAACTTCAAAATTGCAACCAACAGTTATGTTTAACATGTACACTGTAATTTGATCTCATTTAGGAGAATCAATTAAAAGTTTGTTCTGTCAGTTCAAAAGGCTTGTGAGTTTCAAGGTATCTTGTCCTCTTTCTTTTCCGTTGGCTGTCGACACAATAACTGTTGCAATAAAAACTATTGGCTATTCCCAGTCAGTTGGATTTTGAACAGAAGAATTTGCACTCCACTTTGGCTTTTCAGTGAAGTTTAAGACTCATTCAATTTGGCCACAAAAAATTATAAAGAAATTGTTTTCCTTAAGAGGTTGAACGAGGCCTGATAAATGTTAATCCCTTTCAGCAGTTCCATCACTGTTTTGAGTAAAGTTTAGCGCAGAAGTTGGAGGAATAAGATTTTGGCAAATCCCTGAGCATATTAAAAGAATTAAAATGAAGGCCAGCTGTCAGGTCTTCATTGAACATTCTTAATTTAATTTAGTAAAATGAATAGACATGTGTAGATTCTTTTTTTTTTTTCGGAGATGAAGTGTAAAAACATGTCTTTTTATCTCATTTTTTTTTCAATCAGAGATGGTAAGACGTGTTTTTAGACTTCATTTTGCTGATGAAGCAAAAGTTCCAAATTTAAAACCTTTTTCTCTGAAGAAAAGAATTCACACAGTGATGTTAATTTACATCCTAGAGATAAGAATGAATTTTCCCACTAAAATAAAATGAAAATTGGAATGTCAGCACAAATTCAGTCTGGCCAATGAACTTATTCCTCCAACTGGGTACAAACAAGTGTCTCACCTCTGTGTTAAAAACTTAATCCCCCAATTTTTTTGCTGCGATGTTTCATGCTGAATCCTCAAACAAAACCTCAAGTGAAAGATAATTTCTAGCTCTTTACCTTCTAACTTTTTTGTTTTGAAAGGAAAATGTTAACTGACTGCTGATTTTGATGTTTGGTTTCATATGATCTTCAAACTACATGAACTGCATATTATACCTCGGAAGAATTTCTTTTTTTCCAGCCAAGGTAAATTTACGAATTCTGCACATTTGTGCTATAGGGTATTCATAGCGGGAAAAGAAAAACCTATAAAAAGCAAAGGAATGCTCTGAGTTTAGTTGAAAGCTGTGAAGGAGCATGGTAATTTTCCATACCTGTTTTTTAAGGAAAAGAAGAGATCTGTATATTTCTTAGTTGTAAACCTTTTAAATTACTATCAAACAAAAATGGACACTTGTTTGTATACTTGATGGCAGCACACTCACTTGAGAAGGCTTAAAAAAAACTTGCCAACCAAACAAGAAAAAAAATACTGAAAAAAATAGACAATTGGCTTCTGCTAAAGTTTGCAAGTTATGAACAATTTAGTCACAAATGCAGCAGCATTTGAGTACATTCTAAGATTGGAAATTGTATTTTTTTTTTTGCTAAATTTAGAGCCCAAACATCCAGTAAAAGTGGTTCATTCAAATTTGAATTATTGGATGAAATAAGGTACAGGTAATGCCTTGCATCATCCTTGGATGGTTGGCAAGCTTGGGTTTGCTCAGTATTATCTAACCAGCTACAGAAGGAAGATGATATTATTTTGTTTTTCTGCTAGCTGGTGGTAATTTTACTGATAAAAAAGGAGAAATTGCTTTCATTGAGCCATTACCCCTAAGATGAATGACTCAATTGAGATATTATATCTTCTAGAAATCATTAAACATTGCAAAAATCAAAAAGGATATAGGCTTAATTCTAAACTGTATGTAAGACAAAAACTTTGTAGCTGGTTAAATAGTAATGGGCTGAAAAACTATCAATACATAAAGTGAAAAAAAAAAAAAAAAAAAAAATTCCAAAGCAACAGCAAAATTGAATGGGGGTTGTGGAACAACAGCTGGGTGAAAAACCTCCCCGTACGTCCACTTGCTCCTAGGAGGAAAACCCCGGGCCAGCTGTACCCCACATTCAAAGACCTCCCGGGCAGGGTCAAAGTTCATTTAAATTTCTAAAGCTTTGAAAAAAATTTAATTATTAATAATTAAAAAGTAATCTTGGGGCTCTAAAAAATTCAAACCAATCCATATGTGTTTGAAGTCATCTGGATTCTTCTTATCATTGCTGTCCTCCAGTCCAGCCTCCCCACTCTCCACAAATGTCTACCTTCTATCCATCCAGTTTTCTTAGTCTGCCAAAAAATAAAAGAAAACAACTTTACAGATTTTGTTCAATGTGTTCCACAAATATCTATCTGTTATAAAATTAATTAATGTGAACAACTCAAATTTTTGAGATTTTTGAATGAGAGAAACAACAACCCGGTTGGTTCTTTAAATTTGCATGTCCACTCTTTCTTTCATTTTCATTTGATATTTTCACTTTTTGTTCAAGTATCTTAGCCATGGAGTAGAATTTCCTTGGGAAAAAGTCTGGCCTAACCGTTAAGGAAAGAGTAAAATTTTAACAAAAATAGTGGTCTGTTGAAAGGCCACAAGGTTCTTCAATTTTTCTGTGAAAATTTCTTGGTTTGCTATGTGTTAACTCTGGCCTGATTCAACAGATCAGTGATCTACATATGTCTTTTGGCTATAAGCGTCCAAATAAAAGACTTCCATTGCCTGAAGGGTGGGAGAGGGGGGAGGGAGAGTATGGATATGCTTGAGTATCTAAGTCCAGATATTTGGTATCAGTGTTCACATACATGTATTGTAAGTTGCCACAGTAGGAGAGCACTTCAAGGGGTGGAAACACAGCTTAAGTTTTCTATTTCTTTTGAAATGAAAAAATCATAGCTCATGACTGTTTTACGATCACAAGGGGAAAACAACAATCATGTTACATCCAACACTGTCATTCCCTCTAACTTTGGAGTAATGGAGCCATGAAATTATTACCATGGAGGCTGGAGCCAAAAGCTGTTCTCTGTTTAAAGCCCAGACATAGATCCTGATTTTGGCTAAATGGAGCTCTCAAGTAAACAAATGGATCCCTAGAACCGTTATTCTTCTGTCTTGGAGCCATTGTGCCCTTTTTTGTGTGTGTGTTGGCCAGTTATTGTTATGTACCAATTACAAGGTTATATAGGGTTTAATGAAATTTAACTTAGTAAATGACTTGGAGCAAGTTTGCTTCCTGGTGGCATGACGTGGCGTTAGCGTTTATCGGTGTACAGTTTGGTGTGCTGGTGCTGCATTAGCATTGGGCACTTGTTGTTGTTGCATTACTGTTTGGGCCTGGTTCAGGAGTGCAGGTGGTTGTGTGGCTAGCGGTATTCTCATGTGGTTTATGTGTGGGCCTTTGCATGTACTCGGAATTTTACTCTGCTCTGTGTTTTGTGGCGTTCTTGGTTTATCGTGTTCTTTCTTTACCTCCCTTCCCTCCCGGTAGTGTTTGTTTGTTTTTTTTTTGGGGGGGGAGGGGGGGGGGTTGGGGTTGGGGTTAAGGTTAGGGATTGGGTAAGGGTTTGGGTAGGGCTAGTTCTATGTCTTATTTGCTTATTATTTTTCCACTGAGTCTCAGAGTGATGGGTGCTAGGGCTGGGGCTGGGTTGCAGGCAGCCAGCTGGTGACTGGGTTGAAAGGAGGGCAGGCTAATATGGGGTGTTCTACCCACCTGGGTTCGGGTTGACAGTACCAGCCCCCTGGTTCCTGGGCACCCAACCTCCATTTAATAATAAAATTGTCCGAGTTCAAACATTTAGAGCAGACAAGTTGGCCAACCATCCAGGCAATGATTTAAATATGATATCTTTAATCTCCAGTTCTATAAGGCCTACAAAGAAGCTTAAGAGCCATTGTCAGTAACTTTTGAGAATCCGGCGACAGAAGCGAAAATTCGAATTTCTTTTTATTTGCCCCAAAAGACCCTTTTGGTGAACTATTTTCAAAAATAATATTCAAAAGTTCCAGCCAATTTTTATTTTGTCAAAAATTGGGAAAGTTCGAAATCGGCCAAAACGTGCCCGATGGCCCGATTGAAATTATGCAAATTAGTACATTTTCAAAACTCTCAATCAAGGCAACGCAACGTTTTCTCGAGTTGATACTTTCACGATCGATTTTACATCCCTTGTGCTTGCTTTCAAACTATATTTTATCTCGACCTGAACATTCTTTCATTTGAAGTTGTCCACGTAAAGAATACAATGTTTTCTATTCCTTAGATGGAGTGATTTTTACCATATTTCAGATGACCATATCAGCGGGGGTATACGAATATACTGGTAATGAAATAACTATTTTAAACGGGCAATTTTTCTTATTTATCATGTTAAAATATTTAGTTTGGCCCGTGAAAAGTGAGCGCGCTAGATGGAGATGTGTGGAATACACTTTGACACAATTCGCCATTTCAGTACTTCATGTTCCTCCTGTTACTTTGCACCTGTCAATACACTTCACGGAAGCTTTTAGATAAAAGCCAAGGTCTCTGGTTTCATTTCATGCTTTTATACACATAAATAACTAGCTTTAAACTTGAGTGCTCCCCATGTTAGCATTAAGTTATCAAATGATTCTTTTCAGGTGAAATTTTCGAGTTTATATTGAGGCGTTCAATTGAGATGAAAGAGCCGTTCCCAGGGAAATAACTTGAAATCATTGAAATTAATACCCTGTCTCTCATATCATGCTACACTTCCAAACTACCGTTATTTTTAAGCTAGAAAGTGTAAATGCTCCCTTTTTACGTGACCTAAAACAGAATTTGCCTAAACTTAATTACGAATGAAGTCCACCGCAAGAAAAAACTGAAAAAGTCGCGCACTGACGTAAATGTAAACATCAGCCGTTTCTCGACTTGCTACATGGGTGAACGCGTCCGTTCTTTTAACTCTGTATACATTTATGACCAGAAAGTAGAAACAAAAAACCTTCTCTTTGCCCATCTGTATAAATACACTTGCCAACCAAGCTTTTGTTTTTCTGTGTGTTTGTCAAAAAAATACTGAAGAATAGTGCAACATTGTTACTGACTTCTTGACTCATTCAATCACAACCGGATAACACGACTGAAAACTAGATATAAAGAAATGCTCTTACTTGTCTGCAGTCGTTATTCACATTATATCTGGCAATATCACATCCCCGAGGCAAGGCTGAAAATTGTCTCCAAATTCCGCATATTAGAAATTCAAAGTTTTGAACAACGCGAATAACTTTCATTGCGTGACAAGTGCAATGTGCACAAGCGCGCGAAAAGCACAGGAATGAGCTATGTCAACATTTGAGCTTGTGATGACAGTGCGAAAATAATTTTTGAAATTACAAGATGAAATTGAGGCAAGTCAAGGTCTGCAAGGTATAAATGGACTGAAACGATAATCATGCAGTTTTCCTCCTCAGAGATTCACTCTGTATTGTCTGTGCCGGATTCTCATCAATAACCTTACAGGAAAAGTAAAACCGAAATTAATTTATATCAACTCAACAAATTAAGATTTTTTGAAACCTCAATGCGGTATTTCAATACTATCCTCAAACAAAAAGCTCATATATTTAGGAGAGTGAAGTTTGTCTTTCGCCATGGGTCAACGCTCAAAAGTTGTGGATCAAGCTCAAAAGGTTGGCAACTGATTTGCAATGTGTTATACGGTTAATCAATGCAATAAGGACATTCACCATGAATGGAACGAAAAAAAAAAAAGAATTCTTTTCAGGTTAACTTGTTAAAATACAATTGCAGTCAAACCTAGCTTTAATGTCTGTTTGAGATGAGTCACTGATGGTGATAAAATGTTAGTTGGAAATACACAACATCATTCTACATTATTGCTAACGGAAGGGCTGATCGAATTTTAAGATAAGAGTTTAACCTTAACTTATTTTCTAGCGCGTGCACTAGTGTCAAAATACAAGGGGCACGACTGGTATTTCTCAGATTTTCTTGTTCGGTCTAAAAGACGGAGTTATCTCTCACGGGCCGTCACTGTTCAAGTCTGACCTTGTCATTGTTAAATCCTCCTAGTGTGCTCCAGAGTATCCACCACACGAACAGCCTTTGACATTAGGCCAGTGAGAGTATCTTTCGAACCTGTGTACCATAGTTTAGTGATTATTCAATTTATGGTGTTTTTTATATGGCATTGGTTGAGGATATAACTTAATTACTAGTTCCAATTGGATTAGGTTAACCCACAGTACATGGATTGACAATGAACAACGATTCTTTGCTGTTCATTCCTCGGTCTCCCTTCGTCGTTAAAGATTTCTGACTTTTCCATTTCTCACACGGCCTTACTTCTCTCGGTGGTGAGAATATATAAAGACGAATGGAAAGTTTCAATCGTAAATCATTATTCCTGGAACAAAGTCAAGTAATGCATAGCAGTGGATTTCTGTTAAAAAAATAGGGCAAAATCAGAAAAGGAAATAAAATGTTCTTTCATGCTCTCAGTGTCACTCAAATGAAAACTTTACCTGCCCTTTCTAGCAACAACACTATTTCGTCCTGAATTTCTTCATAGGCCCGATCTTTTGTGCCTTTATAAGTGCGAGCGAACGTCCTTTTTACATTGATTAAGTGTAACACATTGCAAATCTTGCGCATTTTTTGAGCTTGATCCGCACGGAGAGGTGCCATGGCGAAAGAAAACCTTCACTCTCCTAAATAGATTAGCTTTTTGTTTGAGGATAGTATTGAAATACCGCATTAAGGCTTCGAAAGCTCTTGATTTGTTTACTTTTCATTTTAGTTATTTTCGGCTTTATTTTGAGGAAAATAAAGGTTGTTGTTGTTGTTGTTGATGAGAATCCGGTACAATCCCCGGAGGAGGGGGGATACATGATTTTCGTTTCAATCCGGCAATCAAATATACCTTGCAGACCTTGACTTGCCTCAATTTCTTCTTGTAATTTCAAAAATTATTTTCGCACTGTCATCACAAGCGCAAATAGTTTATTCCTGTGCTTTTCGCGCCCTTTGTGTGTCACATTTCACTTGTCACGCAATGAAAGTTATTCGCGTTGTTCAAAACTTTGAATTTCTAATATGCGGAATTTGAGGCAATTTTCAGCCTTGCCACGGGGATGTGATATCGCCAGATATAATGTGAGTAACGATTGCCGACAAGTAAGAGCATTTCTTTATATCTAGTTTTCAGTCGTGTTATCCGGTTGTGATTGAATGAGTCAAGAAGTCAGTAACAATGTTGCACTATTCTTCAGTATTTTTTTGACAAACACGCAGAAAAACAAAGCCTGATTGGCGAGTGCATTTATACAGATGGGCAAAGAGAAGGTTTTTTGTCTTGAACGAGAGTTTTGAAAATGTACTAATTTGCATAATTTCAATCGGGCCATCGGGCACGTTTTGGCCGATTTCGAACTTTCCCAATTTTTGACAAAATAAAAATTGGCTGGAACTTTTGAATATTATTTTTGAAAATAGTTCACCAAAAGGGTCTTTTGGGGCAAATAAAAAGAAATTCGAATTTTCGCTTCTGTCGCCGGATTCTCGAAAGTTACTGACAACGGCTCTTAAAATGGCAAAAAAAAAAAAAAAAAAAAATTTCTACCTTTGATGGTAAAATGTATGAATCAGATCCAAATTGAAGGGCTCAGAGCATAACCACGACCTAGCTGCATGCATTTCAGATTACTGTTTGTTCATCCAGATCAAATTCACTGGTCAGGAGCTTTTGTATGTGGCCTTGAATTGCTTTGGGAAACGTTGCTCTGATGCATTATCCACTGCTTTGTGTTTCACTTGCAATACAGTAGAATTTAAAAAGTAATCTGAGCTTAAACAACAAAAAGCGATCTACCTTATTATAGAAAATTAACGCTCGTGTTAATTAAGGTATTGGAAATTAGCATGACTTAAATTAGCGTGAATTGAAGGAAAAATTAGTTCCCAATAAAGGAAATTAACGCGACAGAGGTGCTAAAATTTCAAAATGACGGAAATTAATGCAACTATAACTGAAAGAAACATAATTGTTGAGACAACAGGAACAAATTTATTTTACCACTAAGTGTAATGATACGAAATGCAAATAATGTCCATGGAATTGTTCCTAAACGTAGGGGTTCAGCAATGGAATCCGGCCACTTTGAGCATTCTTCACAGTGTCCATGACACCGGCAGATCTCCACCCTGAAATAACAACAACGCTTTTTCCTTTCAGGAGTGTATCAAGAATTTGGGGCGACAATAATGGAAATTAAGGGCACGGATATTAACGCGCCACTTATTTAATGACGCCGAAATTAACGTTAACAAAAGTTAACTTGACTTAAATTAACGCGATCTTTTAAAATTCGCATTGATTTCATGAATTGTTAATTTCCTATAATAAGGAAAAATGCACATAGGCCAGTTTAAGGCTCTTAGCCCTTCAATTATTTTGACACGACAAGTATGGCATTCAGGTAAGATTATTTATTTACGAGTGGAAACTGCATAAGTTGAAACAATAGCCAGCAAACATCATGACACATTCTTTGACTGGTTTAGCCTCACGGCCAGCCGTCAGCTAAAGGCAATGATGAAAATATAATACCTTTGGACCTACAAAGCCTACAAAGACGTTTTAAATGACAAAATACCCTTTTTTCAATGGCTAAATTTACAACCAAAATTATTATGATGTACAGAGTATAACTGCATCATTTATTTACTAGCAAAAATTGTCTGAGTTGAAACAAGACTCAGAGAGCTCCATGACACATTGTCATGTAAGTTGTAGAAAGGAGCATAGAAAAAGCAAAATGCCATGCCACGCAGAAAAATTCCCAATCAACAAACGAAAAGGCACTGAGTGTCACTAGTTAGTTTAATTTGTGACTGAAAATTGTCTGGAATGGAATCACAAGCCTACAGGAGTTCTATTAAAACAAAGAATCCTGATGTTGTTGGTTAAAGGACCAATAAGATTCAATATTAGTTAAATAATACATCTGCGACAAAGTTTGAAACAACCATGAACTTGCGGACCTCTCAAGAAACTGTCTCATCTTCTGATTGGTCAGTGAGAATCTTTATTTTGCACTCAAATGAATGTTTTTATATACAGACTTTTTCAAGTTTGATGATACTTCCTAGGTTTTTGGTGGTCTTATTTGCCAAACATTCAACTCAGAGTGAACCGAGATGGAGGAATTTTCAAAGGTCGCCCGGACATTCCCAATTTCTGGGATAACAGGTGCTGAATTTACACCATGTAGGGCTGAGCCTGCAACTGACTGCTAAGGGAATAAAAAATAGTTGCCACTCAAGCGAAACATTTTGGCAGATTATTACATCAACAATTCCTTGATCAAGGTCCACAGACACCGAAATTTACCTGGAGGTACGGTTCACTGAGTTCAGTTTAAAGTCATGAATATGTAAACGATTGCAAAGAAGCATTTTCAGTGAGAGTAGTTTGATTAATAAGTGTATGTTGTGTTCGAATGGTTGGAGTAACAGTCAAATGCCCAAGTAACGAAAACAAATTACCATTTTACCGTGTGGTTTGATATTATTATGAGAAATTATTGAATTTGGAACGTAACAGTTGTCTGGAGCTCGCTTTGAATACTTCATCGCATGCTAACACTTGATTGTAAACTAGAGCTAATAAAATTAGTCTTTTAATGCTTTAATTTGTATGTATGTTTACGATTTTAAAAAACTAGTTAGTCAAGAAACACATTGTAGTGTTGCAACATTGAAACAATTCACAGTACACAGTCAAGATTTGGGATAGAAACTGACCAATAAAAAAACTACAGTTTACAGTGAGGTCCGCATGTTGAAGTCGGTTAAAATTTATTAGCGAATGTTAGCCTGCAAGCAGTCCCTTTCTGGTTAGTCAAGAGGGTGCGCTCACAGCGCAGCGACACTGGAGCGAGAAAAAATAAATGAGAAGAGACTGGGGGGAGGCGGGAAGGAAAGGGACTGCGCTCTTAACTGTAACTAACGCGTTCAAATTTCCTGCTGCACCAGCAACGGAAAATTCCGATTGGTCTATAAACAATAGCTGCTGTCAGACAAGTTTGATGTGTAATTAACTTCTTCACACGTTTGGATGTCAACATTTCAGATGACTAGCGATGTCTTCGTAAATTTAAGCAATCAATTCTTAGTTCTCAAAGAGGACCAGAAGCTAGCAGTAGAAGCCCTCTTATTGGGATAAGATGTAATGGCTGTTCTTCCCACTGGTTTCGGTAAATCCATTATATGTAATAGCGAAAAACTTTGTCAACACGGCTTTGATCGTGGTTGTTGTTCCACTTCGCAGTATTGTCGAAGACCACTTGCAGTCAAATGACTTTGGTTTATTAGAACGCAGTTGCCTTTGAGAAGATCCCAAAATTATTTAAAGACATTGGTGCCAACAGGTACGATGTAATTTTCGCATCTGCGGAACAAGCTTTGTCGGCAGAATTCACTGCAGGATGCTTAAATATGATATTAACAACAGCTTTCCAGTTGTCTTGCGCCACGTTCTTAATTGCACTTCGGGCGTTTGTGTTGTTGATTTCTTTTACTGTGGACCTCAAAGAAAAATGCAAATGCACCACAACTTTAAGAGATTTTGGCTTTTCAGAGAAGCTTGGATTATGATCAATGCCCAAGCTTGGCGATTCTTCCTCTTTGCTCCTAACATTCTGCTCAATAAATAACAACGCAGAGTTGTTATCTATTAGCTGTCATTTTTAATTGGATTTTTAATGGGTTTAACGAATTGTGGGCGGAGCTACCCTGAACGCATCTGTTACAGCTAAGAGCGCAGTCTCTTTCTTTTCCTTTCCCCTTTTCCCCGCCTCTCCCCAAGCCCACCTCTGCTCGTTCGCTCCATTTTTTTCGCACTTGGCTATTTTGTGTGACCTCTCAACTATCCAGAAAGGGACTGCTTGCAGTCTAAGCGAATGTCTTGTCTAGACACTGCAATGTTATTGGTCCATTTACCAACAACTTTCATATCTTTTGTGTTCTGAAAACATTGTGATTGGTTGACTTTCTACCAAGTGGCCCGGTTTGAGTAGCCGGACTGTAAGTGAGCCATGAGAGTACACCATATTTGAAAGTTTACGACCCAACAATGGAACAATGACCCACCTGAGTGAGTGACATTTCCCCACATTACGATAACTCGTTTATTGCGCATTCTTGAGTTAAAAATTGATGGGGCTCCCGTAGGTCAGGTCCCCAGCACCAAATCTCTTGCTATTCACATAGACGAAAATCTGACTTGGAATGTATACATTGAGAATCTAAGAAGATTTCTTCTGTTACAGTGGAACCTTGATTTAATGAAGTCGCTGGGGACCGGCCAAATTTGTTCGTTAAATCGAGGGTTCGTTATATCGAAAACCTCGATATAATGAACTTGAGGGGAAACGACCAAAATGTTTGTTATATTGAGGTCATAGTTAATGATTGATTTTCAACACAGGAGACTTCTGTCACACAATCCAATGCAATTTTCGTCACCCAGAAGTGCCGCGTTTTGAGATGCAATTCATTAAGCATGGTGGCTTTCAGTAGCAATTATTTTCACTTTTGAGCAGACGTGCAGATTTTGTTTACAAAAAAAAACGACACTTTCAGAGTGTTGATCTGTTCAGCGTTTATCTTCTGTCGTGTGTTGACATTGTAATTCATTATATCGAGGTAGATTACGTTTGGGCTTCCGGATTATGTTCGTTATATGGAGGTTCTATTCCATACATTTTACTGTAGTGTTGAGTTGGAGAAAACTTGAATCCCAGCGCCAGATACAAAAAGCTTGCATGGTGTAAAAATCTCTAAATGGGCTCGCTCCTGATTATCTTCGATCTTATATTAATTTGTCAAGCGCAGTACCATAACTGGCTTTTCCCTTTGCATCACTGAAGATAAACTTGCTGTTCCCTTTAGGCTTTTGTTGATTATGCTGGCATAATTTTTGGCATATTATTTTGCATTTACAGAGCATAATTTTCAGCTTTTGTCTAAATCTAGCACTGCCCGCACAATCTGGCTTTTTTTACTTTAACGAAATCAAAAAGTAACATAATTCCATTTTGAATATATTTCTTTTACTTATTCTGTTTCTGAAACTGATGTTAAAGGTCTGTCCCATGCATGCGTGCACACGGCTCAGTTAAGTGAGCTGACTGAGCTCTAAGATCTAAGATGGTGTCCTCATCGTTGAGCACTTCCAGTTCCTCTACAGTAAAGAAGGTTCTCCTTGTGCAGCCCTCATCTGCAGCTGCAGAAAGAGTGTTCTCAATACTCAACTTATCTTTCAACAATTTGCAAGACCATGCTCTCGTAGACTATTTACAGGCTATTGTAAATAACGCTTCAATATAATAAGCATTGATAAGATTATTAGGGTCATCCTTAGTTTGACTATTTGATGAATCTTGGTTGACGTTATAGTAAAGATGAGATGAGCATATTGCTGATTTGGAAGAATAACTGCAGATGATATGCAAGACATGTTTACAACGACACATTGTTGTATATTTGTTAAAAACTAAACTGCAGTCATTAGATAAGGGTTTGTTCCTTGTTCTGTCTTTTATATTTTGCTTAAAAGCCAAGTAGCATAATTTTGATAGTAGGAAGCATAATTTAGAAGGAAGGCTAGAAGGATAACATGCTATTTTTGTTGAGCACAATCTACAAAAGCCTATTTCCCTTTCCCCTTAACTTCCTTAAGAACAGTTTTGGGTATAATGGTGCAGTGTCATGGAACAGTTTGCCAAATCAGTTACAGCAGGCAATTAAGATCTCTAGGATCTCTCCATGCTGGCGGCAGCAGCTTCTTTTAGTTGTAGTACTCAATCTAAACACGGCTCTCATGTTTTAGTTTTAGATAGGTTATATTATGAATTGTTGACTATCTTGATTGATTGTATATGTAATGATGTACAGTACTGTGCAAATGTAAGTTGACAGTCCCCCGAAATTCGAACTTTGCGGCTCTATCCTCGATCCTCGAAAGCTTTGAGTATTGAGGCTCGAGTCGAGTGCATCAAGTTTCAAGAGAAGGAAACAAAGACCTTTTCACGTGATTAGTTTTTCACACGTCTCATCTGAGGCTACAGTTTGGTTCCTTTTTCCAGGAAACATCTCTGCAGAGATATCCAGCTGTGTTTGCATTTTTGTTGGAGCGATGTGTGCACATGTATGCTCAAGCTGGAAAGAGCGTTGCTGATTCACTGGCTCTTGGCATTTAATACGAGGTGATAAAATCCCCCGTGGAGGCATGTATAATGTTTACGAAATTTTACGAGCTAAAATCTCACACAGGAATTTTGAAATTCAAACTAACTTTAGCATGGCGGCCACTTGAGCAACATGTCTACATAATTTTTCGCTATTCTAACTTTGAACTCGGATATCTCAATAACCAATCAAAATATCGAAAAAGCCTTATTAATGTCTTGTGAGTAACTCTGGGCAGCTATTTGGTTTTTGCCAGGCGTTCGATATCCAACAAATTCAATCTAACAGGCCTTGGTCATTGGCAAGTTTACCTGATCCTGATACTTTAGAATGCAAAAAAAATCACACAAATTGTATTTTTGTCAGAAACTTCCCCTTATTATGCATGCCACTGCTATAAAGCTTGACAATGTTTTCTCAAAACTGGTGCACACAAATTTTATTCCGAAGGACAACCGTGAAAGTAGAAAGTATCCTTAAAGCGTACCAAGCAGACAGTGCATGATGTGGAATGGTGGAAGTTGCACAATATTATTTTTAAAATGAATTGGGTGAATTTGGCACACCGAAACATTCATGGCGGTTTTCAAGTCTGCTCAAAGGCAAGCGAATGGCCATGTTAAAGTTTCCCCAGTTCCTTGCTGAATTCTACCATAAATGTTGTGCGTTTTTAAATAAAGCATTTAATGCTTTTCTGAAGTTTTCATTCGAAAATTCTTGCGCAGCGTACTGCTTGCATAGCAAAGGTATTTCAGAAGCAATCGTGTTACATTCCCCCAAAAGGCCACAATCTTGCAGTTAAGTTCACTTTAAGGAGTTTGAAGTTTGATTAAAAGAAATTATTGGTGTAGCATACGAAAAAATTTAAGCTTGTTTTGATTTCACGACAACAATGAATGTATGTGTTAAATAATACATGGAAGGAAGAAACGCGCCGAAACAGATTTATTGAACACTCACTGCCGCTGATTTGATTTACTTGAACTTTCGACCAAACTAAGGAGAGACTACATGCAAGAGCCACGCGAAAATTGCTTTTGTTCTCTCTTACTGTTTGAGGTTCGAGAAATTAACTGTTTCCTAAAAAACTGCCATTGAGATCCTCAAAAAATCTTTGAGCGTCTCGATACTCTGTACTTGAAACTCGAGCATGGCCGCAATTTTACATGAGCCTCTGTCTCTGTAAAATCCCTATAAACTGCATGAGCCATGCGGAAATTGCTTTTGTTCTCTCTTATTGTTTGAGGTTAGAGTAATTAATCGTTTCCTTGAAATCTGTCATTGAGATCCTTGAAAAATTCTTCCAGCGTCTTTAGTGTCTATAACTTCGAGGATCGAGTCGAGACTGTCAACTCACTTTTGTGTGGTTCCAGAAAATATCCATACCCCCAACATGGAAGGTTTTTCACTTAAGACTCCCCCCACCCCCCAGGAATTTCCTACTTTTATTTTTCACCTACATTGATGGCAGTTACAAATTCCATTTTTGTAATGATCTCCCTAGAAAAACGTATGCGATTTTACCACAAAGAAACTTTTATGAACAAGTTGCACCTCAAATCTACCATGCTGGATTTAAATTTATCAAGTAGAAATTAAAGGACTTTGAAAATCCAGTCGAAAACTGGCTGCATGCACAAGAAAGCCGTTCTGCTAGCTGGGTGATTTGATGACAGTTTTAGTTAACAATCAAAACTTCAAACAATTTAGTCTGTGGATTGAATGAAATGAATTTGAGAGAAAGAAAACAAGTCTCTGTTGTCAACATTTTCACATCAGGTTTTTATCAAATCACTTCACTTGTCCCCTGGAGCCTAGATGGCACACTTGGTCTCAAACTTTTATGTTCATTTACTGTAGAATCCTTTCCTCTTTGCCAGAAATCTTCTTTTTTTTGAAAGATTGCATTGAGAAAACACACATTTTATGGCTGCTGCAAATTTCCCTCGAGAAATAAATCCAATGAACACGACAATGTTGTATGCGTTGTCCATTTTGTGGTGTCAGAAATAGATTTTGACCGCGAACTTGCCTGTGGAACTACAAAATCATGAAATTGTCCTTTTCTTGCAGCATCCAGAAACCTTTAAATTTTCTCATTTGAGGGCTTTTATTTATTTTTAAACTTGATATTCAAATGGCTGTGAAGCCACAGTCGCAACCTGAGGCCGATTGAATAAGTCACAAAGTCGAACTTTTAAGACAAATATCTGTCGGAAAAAGGTAAGTCATGCCTTAATTTTGCTTAAACGCCCATGTTCACCCAATAGACATTGTGTGCCTAGCTGAATTTCGCACAGTTGGAAAATCAGAAAATCACAGTGAGCACCAAATAGCGAAAGTAAACCACGTTCATCAAGCTCATTTCTTGGATTATCACTATTTTTTGTGTCATTAAGCTTTGTACAATATCCTCTCGCTTCATTTCTGTGGATATCTTCAAGAAGAGTCTTCGTGAGGAAAGGAAAATCAGATGTCGAACAGGGCGTCCTGCTTCGTTTACTCTGCGGCCACTTTGAGGATAATAATTATTGTTCAATTCATAATCTTGAAAGAGTTTATTCTTCCATTGCAGAGTTTTATTACCTTGAATTATTTTGCATTTGTGCTGGCAGAATAAGACTGTTTTCTTCATGAATACTTCATCGTCGCTTTTAAGTAACATCTCGCCGTTGAAAATGTTGTACAGTTGTTATTCTAAAGGAATATATTCGTCTCAGAGACTCTTCGCATAGCTTTTATTCTGAAACAAAGAAGCGGGAGGATTTGTTGTCTCCTTGCATGCATCTGTTGTAGCGATGTTCCTGATTTCTACGGATGTCTGACTTAAGCTCGATTCAATTTTATTCACCCCATTCATGTAAACAGAGTTGCAAAGAGATATTAATAAACTGTATGGTTTTCCAGGAGGTGTTCCTTCGTTCCTTCCTATTGGCACAGGCAAATAAAGTAAAATACTCATTTCCTCAGTAAGCTGCAGATTCAAAAACGGTTGAATTAAGAATATCCCATCATTGCTATACCATCAAAGGTAGAAATAATTCCATGATAGTACTATAGACCGGATTGGCACTATGATTTTGAAAGAGATATTAAATGAGCTAACACTGAGTCTAGCACTGTTCATTTCTTTTCATGTCAACTAATATAATAATAGAAACGACCCTTAAAGGTTACTGTTTATCTTATACAACAATAGGTTCAAAATATTCGGACAAAAATTGTCCAATGTTGAGGGCTGCCGGCTGTAACTGTTCGACTGTTCTGCTGCGTCGCTCAAAGGAATGCAAAAAAACAAACCAAACCCTTGACTTTCATTTGCCAAGAATTTTACACAAAGGAGTACAAAGAACTCCAGTGCTTTGGGGAGTAAATATTTCTTGTAGGTGCAGAGATTAAAATAAATCAGAGTAACTGAAGCAAAATCAAACAGTCCGATTTGCCTGGTCTGATTTATTTTGAATACGCCAGGACTTTCATCCCAGCAGGAATATTCTGGTAAACCAATCAGATTGCAAGACTAAACAATAGAAGCACTTGTAAACAATATTAAATGCATGCAATGCCTATTGGGTGAACATGGGCCTTTAAGGAGGCTCGTAAGGGTTTTTCATTTTTGTAGTGTTTGTGAAACGATGAAAGATTACAAAAAAAATTGCATCTGATCATGTGGACAAACTATAAACATCTTTGCAACTCAGTTGTTGGACAATACTTTAAAGGTAGTCCTGATGTCATAGCGGTTACCATGGCAACAGATCAGCTCTACTAAAAGGACTTCTCACTTTCAGTTTTTGCAAATTACCTCAAAAGCTAAGTTGGTGACATACTGTTTTTATTGCTTCGCTGGAAAGCACCCTAAGTTTTTTAACTCCTTTGGTAATATGGCAAAAAGTTATCTAGTAGATCTTGCGTTATTTAAAAAAAGGCACTCTAGATAAATTTCTCCTAAACATTTCTATTTGAAGTGGTATACTGAATATGGCATGAATGCAAAAAATCAAGATACTGTAGGTCACCATGGAAAATTTCAAGATAAAAACAAAAGCATGTTTCCTGCAGCCTTTATTTCCGGTTCGCATGATTTTACGCTGCATTTCTTAACTTCCGGTGTTCTGTGCGACTGTTGACAGACATTTTGATTCATTCAGCTGAAGCATACACCTTAGTGGAGTGGGTGTCAAAAGCCAAATCCCTTCCGTGGGGGGGGGGGGGGGGGGGGAGGGTAATGGATATTTTCTGGAACTACACAATGGCGACTGCCAGCTTTGTGCTTCACTTATGATTTTTTGGGTGAATTTCCTTACCCTGTAAAAGGGGGGGGGGGGGGGGGGAGGGGGTAAGGATATTTTCTGGAACCACACATTTTTCTCCCTGGGATCAAAGGAGCTCTGCAAAATTTTATATAGTGATAGCTTCAATACCAACTGACACAAAAACAACAGTGACACATGCGGGTTGCAAATTGAATGTCATCAAAAATCATCAATTTCGCCGCGAGTAACTTTCAGATTAAGAATTTTCGATTGGCTACATGAAATTTCATTTTGGTTCAAATGAAATCGCTTCAAAATATCATTCTTAGATTAGCAAATTTTCAGGGATGCACTCAAATTTTTGCACAGCTCTCCAAAATTTGTTTGAAATCTTGGCCAAAAAATCACAAAACTTTGCCTGAAACATTGGCTATTTTTCAGTTGAACAATAGCTGAAATTTGTTGAAATTTGCATGTAATACTGTAAATGCTGGAGGCAATAAATGAAAAATCAATCTTTTATATTTTCTTGTCCTGAACACCCTGCAGGCTATTCTATTATTAGAACATTCTTTCATCATTGTCCATCTGTTTCTCAGTCTATTAATTATCTCAGTTCATTGCTACTTGGAAACATAACAAATTCTACTTTAACATTAGACCTTCATTTGAGTTCCTTGAATGGTTACTTTAATGCATGAGACAAAAAATTGTTGTGAAAATTTCAACTATTCACATTTCCTTTTTTTTTTTATTTCGTCTTCCATGTTTTCTTCAAAGACGACTTCCAATATCCTTTTGCAGAAGCAAAGTTCCCACAATTTCCCTGAGTTGGGTTGCCATACATCTAAGCCCCCCACATTTCCTCCACTTTAAGTGCTTGAATTTGTTGCAAAGATCACAAAATACAGTACCGTGCAAATGTAAGTTGACAGTCCCTCGAAACTCGAACTTCGAGACTCGATCCTCAGAACTCGAAAGCTTCGAGTATCGAGGCTCGAGTCAAGTGCATCAAGTATCGAGTCGAGTGCATCGAGTTTTGAGACAGGGAAACAAAGAACTTTTCGCGTGATTAGTTTTTCACACGTCTTATCCGAGGCCACAGTTCCAACCCTGCAGAGACAGCCAACTGCGTGTGTTTGCGTTTTGTTGGAGCGATGTGCGCACGTGTATGCTCGAGCAAATTTGTAACGCTACGCAAGATGTAAACATTCGGTGGTTTTCAAAGTCTGCTCTAAGGCAAGCGAACGGCCACGTTGAAGTTTCCCCGGTTCCTTGCCGAATTCTACCGTAAATGTTGTGTGTTTTTAAATAAGGAAACGCTTTTTTCGAAGTTTTCATTCGCAAGATTCAAGTACAATCAAGTATAATCTTGCGGCGTACTGCTTGCGCAGCGAACGTACTTCAGAAGCGATCTTGTTACATTCCGCGAAAAAGCCGCAATTAATCTTGTAGTTTAGTTCGCTTCATTGAGTTGGAAGTTTGATTAAAAAGAATTGGTGTAGCATATAAAAACTTTAAGCATGTTTTAATTTCACAACAACGCGAACGGATGTGTTTTAAAAAGTAATATGCGGAAGAAAGAAACGCGCCGCAACAGATTTATCGAACACTTTATACTGCCGCTGATTTGATTTACTTCAACTTCAACCTCGAAAAATTCTTCGAGTGTCTCGATACTTGATACTCGAAACTCGAGCCTCAATTCTCGATAGCTTCGAGGATTGAGGATCGAGTTTCGAGTCGAGACTGTCAACTTACATTTGCACGGTACTGTATCTCCAATTCTCACACCTATGGCCTGGTGTCCCCCCCTTCCCCCCCCCCCCAACTTGAGGAAGCCGATCACAAGTGCATAATGCCCGAGGGAGGAAGGGGTTTTTGTAACCGCTATAAAAATAGGATAGGGAACACCAAACAGAGCAGGAGAAATTTGTTTGGGACTACAGAAACGTATCTTTAAAATGCTTTATGCAACTGGGCCCTAGGCTCCATTCAGCCAGAGTCAGCATTTTTGTTTGACCACCAAGAAGAGAAAGGCTTTGTGATACAGGTTTCAAGGCCAAAATTTGGTGGTTGTAGGACTCCAAAAGTACCCCTCCCAACCCCCCCCCCCCCCCCTTCACTCACACACACACACACATACCTTCCAGGAATGAAGGCATCTTTCTGCAGCTACCGGAAAGCATTGTATTTGTATTGTTTTACACCTATTGTGGTTAGGACTTGTTTGAAGTTGCTAATGTTTTCTGTCTTTTATTTCTTTTATCTTATGTCACAGAAAGAACCGCCTTTTTAGGACTACACCAGGTCCCGGTTGTTCAAAGAATGGATAATTTTGACCACTGTATAGGTCGCTATGCGGCAAATAAATGTGTGTAAGAATTTCCCTATAGCCCTATAATTTGTGTATAGAGTAGAAGCATATATCTAATTTAAGTATGGGATTGTGTGAAAACTTGCTAGAAGCGTTGTTTGGTATACATTTGCACCGCTGGATAGTGACTTATCCACTGGATAATATCAGTTATCCACCCTTTGAACAACTGGACCCGGTTGTAAAAAGCCCGATTAACTTAATCCCGGATTAAAGTGAACTTTGACTAGACTTTAATTTCTAATAAATATTTTTTTTTCAAAGATTTTTGTCTGTAAGTTATGACTTACGATTTTTCTTTGCATTAGCCCAAAATAAGTTTTTAAAAACATTTTTAACGAGCGAGATAAGAACCTCGCTTAATTTTTAATCGGGGATTAGCGTTGATCGGCTTTCGAACAACGGGGCCCTGATTGACAAACCGTACGTAAACACAAGAAAACACAAGACTTTACCTGGAATATCCTTTGGCAGCTTTAAATGCTTCCTAAGTCGGGAGATTCTCTTTCTCAATCCACACCAGCAACCAAAGTTATACGTCAAGCCGTCCTTTTGTTGAAACCATCAACTTTTCCGCGATCCACAGCCAAACGGCAAGCTGCGGCTACGAACGAGGCAAATTTTTGCACATGGCGCTTTGCAAAGTCATTTACACCTGAAAACCAGAGTAAAAATGACCATACCAGTTAAAAAATTAAATAGAAATTGTAAGTAATGCATAATGAACACATTTTAGGAAGTGCTAGAAAGTAAACTTACCTTTTTGGATTGTTTTTCGTCTAAAGTCTTTCAAGTTTTCGCGCCGAAGGTGAAAAACGCACGCCGCCAACATTCAATCCCATCCCGCTTTGCAAGCAGGGCGACGTGGGTAAACTAGTTTCCAGTCTGCCTAGGAAAAGTTTTGTTCCATAGTTCATGCGGGTAGTTTGCGATATTCTCCAATTCAGGAGCCATCAGGGATTATGGCTCCTATCTCCAATTTTTTTATTCCTAATACTTTACACACTAAATTGCAGCTTTTTGTCGCTTTTGTGGAGTGGAAGTGGTGTTGGTATTAGTTTATTTAGCCTAATTTTCCTCCTAACACTATACACTCTTATTTTCTACCTTTTGCTAATTTTGCTACTTTTAATTTGGAGTGATGGTGGTGTTAGCAATAGTTTACTCTCTAATTTCCGACTTTTTGTCCTTTTTTGAAGTGATGGTGGCGTTGGTATAAGTTTAGGCCTAATTTTCATCCTTGACTAGTGTTATTATTATTATTATTATTATTATTATTATTATTATTATTATTATTATTATTATTATTATTATTATTATTATTATTATTATGTGCAGTTAAAAAACGTATGTATGCTAAAATAGAACCACATAGGGCGCGCAGCGTAACCTATGCGATGTTAAGGAACCATAAAAAGAAAACTGCTGAGTTAAAAATTAAAAAAAAAATAGCGATAAAATATGAAAATCTCATAAAATATAAAAGTTCTCCGACACAAAAACAATATGGAGCTTCTACGCTATTCCTTAAAGGAAAGTCAATTGACAGTAGCTTTGAATGTTCTAACTATGTTGAGAGAACTCGAAATGGTAGCCTTCTGCATCCTTCTCAATATGTCATAACCCCTGCTGCCAAAGAGCTTCCTCATTGTCAGGTCTACATCCCTTGACCATCCCCCAAGCACGTCAATGATGATGTTACATTGTTCAACGTCATAGCCAGGGTACCGCTTCTTCAGCTCGAATCGCAGTGGCCCGTACTTGACCGTCTTCTCCTCGGACTTCTTTTCCCGATGCTCCATCCACGGACAGGACATCTCCACAGCCCACACCTTCTTATTCTTGTGGTCCACAAATCGAGCGTCCACTCTGTTAGCCTTGACGATGGTATGTTCAGCATAAACTGGAACATCCCAAAACGCTAATGCCTCAGATGACTCATAGACTGGTTTGGGCACTGCACACGAGTACCAGGGAGGGACTGAATCAATTAGCCTCAGATCCCTCGTCATCTCGAAAAAGAGGACTTTCAGTGCTGCGTTGTGTCTTTCTAGGTACTTAGACTGGGCCAGGGCAGAGCAACCCGCTAGCACATGCGCCAGCGTCTCAGGCGATTTCCCACACAGTCTACACGTGACGTCGCCCTGTTCTACACCTGTTTTGTGGACTGTGTACACCTTAGTAGGCGTAAGCTGCTCGTACAACTCCATTACCCCAGCGATGGTATGGGTAGGAGCACAGGTCCAATCACGCAGCCAAGCAAAACATCCACTCTGATTTAGCTCGCTATCCTGCCACCTAGCCTGCAAAAACCGTCCATGCCACTTCTCCTCTTTGATCTTCTCTTTCAGCTTCTCCATATCTGCCTTCTTGAGATGTTCTTTGACCTTTGGCCCCTGAATCTCCGTCTCAGGATCGCTCACAGACCGGCACGACGGTTGAGGGTACTCCAAAGACAGGCTCATGCCCAGTTCCTCGGCAAACTTATGCGCTTCCTTCATCAGTGAAGTGTGTCCCTTCTCTACCGCCCTCTCTTCGAACTGTTGCACTGCCCCCATGTTCTGACAGAGCTTTATTGCTGCCTTGATCTTGGTCAACTTGTATTAGTAAGTAAGTAAGTAATTTATTTAGTGTCAAATACACAGGGGGTGGTCTCCCAGTCCCCCGAGCCACAGGCTCATGATATAAGTGTTTGACGGTATAAAAAAAAGATAATAACTACTAATTAAATTAAAAAGTAACATCTAAATATAAATAAATAAAAATAAATCGGGTCAGAGGCAATTGCTGCATTGACAGCCGTTAAAATTTAACTTAGTTAAAAGTCTCAGAAAGGATGATGCATTAGGTGCGTTTTTTACAGCAGATGGCAACTGGTTCCAGATGTGTGAGATCATGTACGCATATGAGCCATGAAGGAATCTACTATTGTATGAAGTTTGTACAACATTTAGACCATTGCTTCTAAGATTATATGGTGTAACTCGGGATTTGAATAAATTGGCTACATAGCCTGGACCATTCTCCTTGAAACATTTAAAAAATATCATCAAAGATTGTTCTATGCGTCTATGTTCCAATGTATTCATGTCTGCCATCCTAAGAATTGATTCATAATCAGTACTTTTCCCCATGTTCATTATAGTTCGTAGACCATAATAGTTCGCATCTTCCAGTTTCTTGTTAAGTGTTTTACCTATACCCATAAGTAAAGAGTTGCAGTATTCAAAATGTGATAATACAAAGCTCTTATAAAGAAGCAACATAGTGTTTGCCGGTACTAAGCGCTTAAGGCGGCGAAGTGCGCCTATCTTAGAATATACTTTCTTCAGCATGATACTTATATGTTCTTTAAAAGATAATTTGTTATCTAAACATATTCCTAGGATCTTTAAGTGGTTGTTAATATCAACGGGAGTGCCGGCGAACTCCAGGTCAACCGAGCGCAAGCCACGCCCTCCTTTCTCTCTTGCCAAATACATTATCGCCGTCGAGCTTAAGGGATGTTTCCCACCGTTTTCACAGATAATCTTTCTAGCCTCTCTGTCGATAACTCGCAGTTCTGTGATTGGCCAGTGTTGAGTCCACATCAGATAGGTTAGGACTGGCATTGCGTACTGGTTGCTGGCTCTTACTCGGTTAATATCTGACAGAGGACTAGACCATATAACCGATAGCCTTTTCAGATACACCTTGGCTGCGCACTCAAGGGCCAGCTTTTCATCTTGTGTCACTGTTTCTTGAACTCCTAAGAACTTATAACTGGTCCCTGGCTTGAGACTCTCAACCACTGATGACTGGTCCAGCTTCGTCCCCACCGCATCTTTACACTGCTTTATTATTATTATTATTATTATTATTATTATTATTATTATTATTATTATTATTATTATTATTATTATTATTATTATTATTATTATTATTATATATCTTTGGAGACTTACGGGTGCTTGCTTATATGAAATACAAAAACAGTCTCTTGTCCAAAAACCGCGCCGAGCCAGAAATATAACTGCTTACTGATTCAGTGACGAACGAATTTCAATCAAATATTGCGTGCGTGCTCATCGCCCTCAAAGATGTGTTTCAATATTTGCAGTCAAATTAATGATATATTGGGCTTCCTTTCAATTTTTTAGCTTGCAGAAAAAAAAAAATAGAAACGAAGAAACGCACCACAGATTTTTTTGTTATCAAATGAGTGTTTAAAATGGAAATTTGCACCAAAGAATGAAAAGAAAATTTTAAATTCTCCGCACAAAGCTAGGTCTATGAAAATTTATTATCAAGATTTCAAAATTATCAGCTTTCAGCTTTGCACAATTACATCGGAAATTCTGCAGAATTGCTTTATTCTTTCCTAATCAGGCTGTTTACAGGATTCTGTTTTCGCGTGTCTTTGTTCTATTTGGAACCCCCCGTCATTTTAACATTTTTAATTAAGATCCAATTCTAAACAACAACAACCAACTCGCTGTGCTGAAGTTGTAACTTAAGGTTACCGTGTACCTTCAGGGGTAGCTTCAGTTAAACGGATATAGCGCCTCTCAGTTACATCACAGATACCCAAAACTGATTTTTCAAAAAAAAAAACAAAAAAAAAGAAAAAAAAAAAAAAAGAAGAAGAGGAAGAAGAAGAAGAAGCTTTGTAGTAGAAGGTTAGACTAAAATTGTATACTGTCTTCGATAGGTCTTTCCCTCAAAAATTTAAAGCGTTTTTATTGAAAATGTTTAAAATGAAGTTTGAAGACAAAAATGAAGCAGTGTCATGCATCGAGCGAGGAGCAAGCCTGTACGAGGGGCATTAGTGGTCTTAAATTTCAAATTTATGGTGACGAATAACCTCCCGAACGTCAGAAAACAAGACGCTGGCTTAGCGTTCACTCAAGCTCTCTTACGATTGGGTATTTACATTTGTTTGGGAAATTGAGGTTACTCTTCTCCTCACTTTTGACATAGCTTGGCACAACGGTATTTGAAAAACGGGCAGCAGCCAATTGAAAACAACAACAACAACAGCTTCCTGAATAAACTGCTGGATCTAGGTTAACAACAGTTTACTTATACAATTATACAATAATGTTCTAGAAATCTAGTTTAGCAAGACTAACATTCCAGTTTACTACAGTCGAACCTGTATATAACGGCCCTGTATTAAGCGGCCACCCTCTATTAAGAGGCCAGTTCTCAAAGTCCCGATTGTTCGCTCATACAAACGCTGCATTTGTTACCTGTATTAGGCGGCCACCTCTATAAAGCGGCCGCGGCCACCCTGTAGCAGTCCTATGTTTGTCTTTCTTTGTTATTTTTACCTGTATTAAGCGGCCACCCTTGAATGAAAACTAAGCCATATGTTGTTTTATGCGGTATTTTATTGTGTTTAAATGCAATTCAGCATCACTATAAAGAAATAACATGTACAAAGCTACTGTAAGCTGATACTCGGCTGTTTAATATGCTGAAGTACAGTACGGTACCATATCACGAACGCTAAAAAATGTTTGTTTTGAATATGCTTCTCTCTTTAACAAGTTCTTGCTAAAATTAAAATTAGCTTGTTCTTCAGCCATGTGACATTGAACATTGAGCGTCACAACTATGAAATGACGGAATGAGATATCTTGTTGTGAACTGTAAGTCATAGAAATAGAGCACTGTATACCGTAGAAGAGTAGAGGACAATTTATTGCATAGTACTTCTACACAATGTTACGTATATTATACTGTTAAGTTACAAGTTGGCATTGAACTTTGTTTAAGGTATTGATCGCTTGAAAGAGTGTTGATTGTCCTATTGTTTCCTTGCACTGATGAAGTGTTTTTCTATGATACGCCATTAAAATTGACGTTAGACAACGCCCAGTGAGTATTTTTAGTGATCCTGTATTAAGCGGCCACCTGTATTAAGCGGCCAGTTCCTCAAGGCCCGAGGATGGCCGTTATATACAGGTTCGACTGTATTTAAAGGAATTAAATGCATTTCCATCAAATAACAATTATTCCTGGAATGTTCTAATTAAAGCATTAATTAGACGATTTTCGCCATTGATTTGAGTCTTTCATTGATGTATTTTTTTTTTCAGTTAAACTTCAAATATGTTGTGATTTAATGTAATGACAGTCAGTCTTTTAACTGTCTGATAGCTTTGGTGTCTTTTTTCAAGTCATTTCAGTCTAAAGATCAGCTACTTACAAGGTTTTTTAATTGACGCGACTACTATCATCCTCAGTGAATTTCTGAGACCATTTTCGATCTGATTTACATTCCTAATCAGAGTATGGGTATTTACGTGTATAAATCACCGACCAATTATTAAAACAATGATAAAATCTTTCCTCGTATCAACTGCATAACTTCGCAACAATTTACTAACAGCTTTTCGACTTTACACTGGTCATCCCTGATCATTATCCATGGGAACGCCAGCGTATTGGGAGAAAGACAACTCGTGATCTTTCTCGCCGGATTCCTTGATTTCATAATGATATAAATAACTTTTAGAATCCCTACTGAAGAGGAACCTCACCCTAAAACTACTACATTGAAAACGACCGTCGTGATATGCAGACCATGCACTGATTTCTTAGCGCGCCAAAAATGCGTTATGCCGTTATTTTCTAAATCTGACCCGACTGGCCGTTAACATAACCCGTCGGTGGTTCCACTTTACAATTATAAACAATTGGATTATATTTTTTCCCTGAACTGTGATCATCGAAGCTTGTCAGTGTTCATAGTGTGAGAGTTTAATCTAACGGACAAAGATCTTCCAGTCTCCAATGAGAGGATCGTACTTGAAGTCATCGCATTCCCACCTAGGCCAAACAGGATTAGTCGACCAGTGATATTTGGCGAGGATAAAAGCAGGAAATTCATTCAAGGCACGCATCCCCTCATGCCCCCATTTGTTGACTTCATAAACATCTTTTTCTTTTCCCCATCTGCTGCAGTCCGATGCGAGGTATGAATTGTCTCCTTCCAATCGAGTGAAGGATCCACAGGCTTTGGGGAAAATATCTGTTTGACCGCTGAAGAACTGAACAACAGCTTCACCAGAGCTGTTAGCGGCTGTGGTCACGTGGAACGTACGCCCCTGAGGCTTACTACAATGAAATCTCAATTGAGTATAAGCCAGGTGTGCTCTGAGCTGATTCATGGCGTCAATATGAAGCATCATTTTGTTGTTGCTATAGTTGCTGACCCCACGGTATGACTTTTCAATTGCCAACTGAGAGGGAGCAGAGCGGTTAAGTACAACGTTATAGACCAGAAGCCAGCCCCCTGAAACAAGATTCAAGGGATGATAAATGTATCCTCTGCTACATAGATTACTCGTCTTAACACTACTTAGACCAATTTATTTCTAAAGATCGAAAACTTACTATTTAGCTTCACAATGAGGCCTACAGGACACAAAGAACAAAAATTAATCAACATGTTTATTCAATTTTCACAAACAAAGAAAATTGAATATACGTGTTTATTATGTTCTTTTCTTTGTGCCCTGTAGGCCTTGCATTCAAGCTGAATTTTAATTTTGTACATTTCGAAAGAAGCTTGCCCTTGTCCACTCAATTGCTGCGGTTTTTTTCTTTTCTTTCTTTCTTTCTTTCTTTCTCTCTCTCTCTCTCTCTTTCTTTCTTTCTTTCTTTCTTTCTTTCTTTCTTTCTTTCTTTCTTTCTTTCTTTCTTTCTTTCTTTCTTTCTTTCTTTCTTTCTTTCTTTCTTTCTTTCTTTCTTTCTTTTCTTAGTTCTGTGGTTTGGATTTACTTCCAAGCCGCGACAGTGATCAGATAGCACAATGTGAACGAGTTGTTTTTTGTTTGCCGCAAGCAAGCAAGGAGTGGCCAAAAACATTATGGTATTCGGTGCGGTCACTTGCCTATAACTTGAACAACGATGCGTTATAATTTTTAAACCTGGTTTTCGATACCAACGTAAGTCAAGTGACAATAGATGAAAATATGATTAAACTGAGCATAGTAGCGCTATGCTTAGTTAAATCATATTTTCATCCATATTTGTATATATCAGGCCCGTTTTCATGAGGACAAAGTCACCAGTTTGTAAACCAGGTTTTATTAAACCCCTTCTCTCCTGGTGATCCTTGCGTTTATCACAAAAATAAAAACGACTAGAATAATTATATAATATTTGTAAAAAACTTAGGTTATTTAGTAAAGCAAATTTTGATTTTACATTATTATTTGGTTAAAATACTAAGAATATATTTTACGACCATACTCGAAGAACTTTTAATCGTGACTTTACCTCCGTCAGTTATCATATCACAGTAGACTTTCAATGGCTTTCCATTCCTCTCAGGGTCGATCCAGTACTCCCCGTTCCCTTTGGAATCTCCAGATTCCCGGATGTGTTTACAGGAATGAGCAGGTTGATAGGAACGCCGGTGTTGTATAGCTAAGGTAAAGTTTCAGACCAAAAGAGATGCCTTTAGTTAGTAATATATTGTGATATTAGGGAGAGGTAAACTATCCCACGTCCGCACACGGTTGGAACTTATCCTGGTTCCTGAGACCTAAAGCAGCTAAGGGTATTAGCACCCACCCCTCCCCCACCCTCCGGAGGAGATGCCTGTCATTGTACACCAGTCAGGCTATGTCCCTGGTATCCATTTTATATACACCTGAATGGAAAATTATGACGTTTTGCTTCTATAATCTTTAATTGTATTAAGGAGTTATTTAAATTATTAAGCAGCCCTTGGCTACCTGTTGTAGGTTGTAACTACGAAATAAAAGCTAGATACGAATAAATTCTACTTTTCCACAGTGTGTTCGAATTATTCTCATCCAAGTCGGCGCTCTGATGTGTCTTTTTTTATTTCTCTAGGTCTGTTAACACTATATATGCATTATATATCAGATCCTACTCACGTGTTTGGCAATATTTGCCTTTGTAATCCGGATGACACTTGCCGCTGTTAACTTGGTCACCAGAATAATAAGGACTCATAGCACACGATATCTGTCATAAACACACAGGTTATGTTTGTAACAAAAATAACTATTCGCATTCATGGAGTAGTTTGATGTTAATTCACGTTGTCTTTAGTTTTCTTTAGTTATGAAAACTTGTATTGAAACACTCTGTCTTTAGTTACGTAAACATGCTAGTTATGACCTCAGTTCTATGCTACTTGATCTTTGGTTTTAGTCTACTCAGTTGTAAACCACTCTAAAATAGATAATCCATATATGATCATATATTAAAAACTGGATCATGGTAAAATCCTGATGCAATTCCAGGGATTTGATTGGCCTAACAGTCATGGGATATGAGCCATTATACCATGCCGGAGAAATCATGGAGACCGTTAAAATTGTCTTCTTGTGTTCTTGGTTTTCAGATGTTTATTGCCAACTCGGCGCTACGTGCCTCGCTAGCTATTTATCATCTCATATCCAACGCGCGCTCGTAGAATCATTGTTAAATATGAACACGCATCTTGAAGCTGTTATGTTTCGTATTACACAGTTTAGAATCAACAAAAATAATAATGAATAAAAAGCTATACCTTCACAGCAGTGAAATAAATCAACCAACCTTGACGGAGCCATAGTATGATGAACCTTTCTTCCATTTAAAATCTTCCGGATTCTTTTGATGTGTTGCATTGTTCAATTCACAGATGCGAGTACGATTCTGCCTATTGGGATGTACGTTAAATGACTCACACGTTTCATTTGACAGACATGACAGCTGGCACTCAAACTCATCAAGGACCAGGGCTGTACCAATCACGTGATTTTGCAGAGCATTATCTAGAATTAGAAGGAAAATAAAATTAGAAGTATTAAACCATTGACGAGAAAATTATTCTGTGGACTCTTGCAGGTATCTCGAAAAATCGAGTCAACCATGAAATTGCACAACAGCACTGGCGAAACAAGGTTTGTGGCAATAACCGGATCGAGGTTCGAAATCCAGACAGGTGTTCAAGAGCTGGAGAAGTTTAAAATGTTACAATAACAGCAAATAGCATCTTTTAGAAAGACTTCATCTTAATTTTTCAGCACTTCTTTGGTCTATAAATAAAACAGCTGTACTGTAAATTGATACAACATTAAGTAAGATTTCATTCAATTTCAAGGGTTTGTTTCATACTTAGCAGAGCTATACTTAACACGCCTCAAGGTTTATATACTCTTCAGAAACCAAGAACTTAACACTGTTCTGAGTTGAGATTAGCCAACACCGTTACATGTTATATTATAAACGAATTTTTAAACATGTTTTTACTCACCAGTTTTAGTTTCAAAGACACTGCTCCTGCAGAAGTTTGCTCCGGTTAGCAGAATGTTGGATCGGAAAATAAACAAAAGAGTAACAAAGGCCTGGAAAAGCATCCACATTTGGCTAATCAATCTGCTATGTACATGTGTTTAGAAGAGATTTGAATATAAAAATTTGAGATATACAGTTTATAATTAACCTGACAGAGGGTCAGGGAGAGCCTCATAGAAACTGTCAGTCTCAAGAGAATTTAACAGTTTCTGTTAATATGTTGTTTGTTCCCAAGTCCTCTCTCATAAAAAATTAAGAATGTAATATTTGATTTTCTAGTGTATTGTTCTATCCCACGTTCTCTCTTATAAAAAATTTAGAATACAATATTTGATTTTCAAATTATTGTGCCAAGCGAAAAGACAAAGAAAGAAAAAACAATCACAGGTGCAAAAAAAACTTCATAAATTATTTTGCAATGTTCAATAAAACAACATTTTTCGTGTCAATCACTTTAGCTAGGTTATTGGACCACAACCTGTTTGTATATCTGAATTGTTTCTGAATTTTAACTTCCTCTTCAATGCTATGTTCGAGCGAGTCCTGATGACATCAATGTGTTTTTTTGAAAAGCGTTACTATGGAAACTAGAGAAAGTTTTCGTGGGAGAGAGAAATTGAATGAGAATATAATAAATTGGGGGTATGACTTCTAAGTTTGTCTTCTGACTGAGGAATAATTTATAAACGCTTATGTTGTACCTTGAACATTGTATTATTTCATTTACCTGATAGTGACAGTTACTGCTTTTGCTTTAAATTAATTACTGCAATATTTTTGTTAGTGCGACATGAGACCGGATAACACGTTAAGACAACATTCACTATTTTCCAGTACGTTTCTGCGAAACTCTCTCAAAACAAGAGTGATTAATTTAAATTCAGAAGATTTGAAAACTATAATTGCCATATTAGCTCTAAACTAACCCTAATTATGTTAAACAAACAAGGGAGGGAAACAAAAATTCGTTCTGGAATTCGAAGTTTTTGATACTGTAACACAGTATCCGAAAGATGAGGGATTTAGTTTCTAAAGAAACTGTGGTGCTGCGTCCGTGGGGGAGTGGAAATGAATGTTTGTTTTTATCGACAGCATTGAAGGTAATTTTAACCACCGAACGTAAAGCACTCGAATCTGGTCGATTCATTGTACAGTGACCAAATTACCTAAAAACTAACCGGGCTCTTACTTAAAATTTGAAGTCGAGTCTACTCGCGTCTCTTTTGCTGGCGTGCTCGTTTTTCCCGTTTGTCAATCATGATCCAGAAATGTTAGATTTGTCCCACTTAAGGCTGTTCCGTTGAATTTGTGTAATTTCTGGTTCACGTCGATCTAAAGAACGGATCTCAAGGTACTACAATATTACCAAAAACTGATGCAAAAATATTGTAGTCCCTTGAAATCAACGGGGAAGACGTTTGAAACAAAATTGTTAGAAAACGCTACTTTAGATATTTTACTGCGTTGGAGGCTATCAGGGTCCGAGCTTTTTATCAGTCGGCTTGGTTCTAAGACTTAGCAAGCATAAGCAACTGAGATTCATTTGGCCCCACTACGAATTGCGGAATTTGTTCGTCCGGCATGACACACAATAACACCTGCCGCTCGTCGGTACTGGCTTTCAGTATTTTGGTGTAAATGACATAAAGCGGGCGCTATTCCGCGCTCTCTAATCAAAACTTTCTTTTACGTAGGTACAATAAGCAATAAAAGCACTCGGTGGCTTTGATCTCTTTCTCGATATTTGGAACCCCTGATAAAGCATTCATCCTCTTTTTGGACACTTCAAGTATATATAACCTTCTTTACCTTTTAAATTCAGAAACGAGAATCAAAAGTTGACTAGTTAAGGAGGATGTGTTTCCACCATCACGTTGGCTGGAGAGATGTAGAATACGACAGAAATGACCGCGTGACCATGTTTTCCTTGTATTTTCCGCTCGCTGTTTTCAGTTTCTCGGTAAAATTGAGTACTTTTGTGTTAGCATCAAAGGTCAGAATTATTTTGCAGTATTGTCATATATGTACTAATTTTTCAAGAAAACAGAAACGCGAATCTCACGTTTGCCGTTTTCCGTAAACGCGATCGTTTTCACTCAGTTAAGTCATCTTGGTTTTCTTCTTCGAAAATTTGAAATAAACCAAATTGATGGTACATATCTCCAGATACAGTCTCTCACTGTGGAAATAACTTAACGGATGATCGTAATGAATGCATTCAAAGGGCTGATATTCAAGGCAAAGGAAATCCCCATACGCATTTATTATTACTTACAGTGAAGATCATTGAAATTAAAAACAAAAGAGTGCAGTAACTGACACATAATTGGACTGAAAATTAACAGTTCATTTCTCAGACAGACTTTCAATCCAGTGCTAATAACTGGCTTTCTTTTCTTGGTTTAATTTGCCTCTTTTGTAGTACAACATTCCAGTTTTTGTCAATGCCGGAGAATATCCTTTTATAGTTGTAAGTCTGGCCTGCCTAGATTAGCATTCGCTACCTGCGGGCCAGTCTACTTCCTTGTGTTTCTTGGTTGGATTTTTGAATAAACTTGGAAAAAACCTTTAAAAAAAAAAAAAAAAAATTGAAGTGCTGTTTTGGACAGTTGAATACGAAAATCATGTATCACAGTGAGTTGTTTCAGGGTAATTACAAAGTTTTCCACCTGATCATAGATCTTGGTCTGTCACCCTGCGGCTTATGTTTTAGTAATAAAGCTTCGCTCTTAATTTCGTTAAACAGGCAATTTAGCATTTTTACTGATTCTCGTACACAAAACAACTTTTTCGGTACAACAAGCAGGCGGTCATGTTCAAATGGCTTGCAAAAAATATTTTTCATCGTTCAAGCAAATTGGTATCTTATTCCTTTCGATAACAATCTTTCAAGGATATGGTGAGCTTCATATCTGCCTTATTTCTTTATCTTTACAGTCTATATCGATGCGATACTTTAAAACCCGAACACAAACTATCTGAAAGGATATTTAGACGCCCCAAAACGTTTTTTTTTTCACAGATAAATCGTCTTTCTCCGTTTACACTTTTTTTTAACTTTAATGTTTTCTAATATTGTCTATGAAAATGTATTGGTAAAAAGTTTCTCCCTCATTAAGGCAAAATGATATCCTTGGTATTAGCAGTAACTTTCTTCGTATTGCAATTTTTCGAAGAAGGTGATTAGCTACTGACATATTACCCTATTCTTTATTTGTTCGTGTACATTCTGAACACCAAAATTATAATTCCCTAATTAAGACAACGATGTTAAGGCTGTCTTGCAAGGACATTCTCTAAAACTCTAAATTTAATATTCTTATTGCACAACATGATCTAGGGCATCCTGGGATTCCTACTTCAGCATTACAATCGATCCATTAAAATGAGGCCAATGTACAAAATAATAGGTATTTCATATGAATAAATGTATGGTTCGGTCAGGGATGCTTCTGCCTTAGCAAAGTAAATCAGGCACTTTTGGATAAATACATTTGCCAAAAGACTGTGTCTATATATCTAAAAATATATTCGATTTTGCTGCAAAACAAACAACTTCCTCTTTCGTCACCCTTACATCTTGTCCCATACTGTTTTCTCAACAGACGGTTGTCGCACGCTGAAGTTTAAGCCGCCATTTCATGGCAGTTATCTGGAGCGTCACGTTTACAAGAGCTACATTATAAAATCGAAAGATGATTGTGATTTAAAATGCTACATAGACGATGACTGCATGTCTACAAATGTCGGTATTTTGGAAACGGGACAATACTTATGCGAGCTGAGCGACTCAGATCATGAACTACATCCTGAAGATCTTCAGATTAGAGAAAGATTTATTTATACAGCAACTGAGGTGAGATCGCTTTTAATTATTTTGGAAAGAATCCTGGTTATTAAGTATAATTATAAGCAGTGGCAGACATGATTTTCAACCCAAAAAACCTAACAAAGGGTAAAAATTACATTTTGTGCCTTTCTAAGTAAATACTGGTAATTAAAAAGGTAAAGAACTGAAATAGAGCACTCGCCTCCCACCAATTTGTCCCAAGTTTGCTTACCGGATGTTGATGTCATATGTGGGGTGACGTCCATGCTCTGTTTGTTTTTGTCTGGGCTCTACGGTTTTCCTCCTTCAAAAACAAGCAACAATTCCAAATGAATTCCAATTCGACCTGGAAATAGTGAACAAAGACTTAGTCTTCCATTTTGTGGGTATGCCACCAAAATTCCCATTTATTTATTTATTTATTTTTTTTATTTATTTACTTATTTATGTACTTAATACAGTAATTAGGCCAGCAAACCCTTCTAAAGGGGCATGAAGATATTACTTTTGTGTCATTTTTCTTTTCCATTTTGTGTTAATGAGTGACTTGTGTCTTATGAACAAAAGTATCCAAAGTTGTTACTAATTTTTCAACAGAGCGCTTGCGTCAATAATAGGTGTTCATCAAAAAGCCGCTGTCAAACAGGATTTACTGACCGAGGATATCGTTGCGTGTGTTCTGCAGGATTTACAGGAGAATATTGTGATAAAGGTAATACAACATTTCACGAGTTTCTGATGTTTAGCCAAATTCTTGTATAATAGCAAACCTAACTTTTGCTTAAAGTTTCGTTTTTTTACGTATGCTTTTGTCAATTCCCTACCGTTATTTTCTTTTCTTTCATTTCACATTTTTTATTATTATCAGTTAAGATGATGACGAGGATGCACCTAAGTAAAATTAACGCTCTCGGCTGCAGTAATAAGGTCATATATTTTTTTTACCCAAGGCTGTTTTTGCGTGTTGCTGGATAGTGCGACGGTGTGGTGGTTAGCTTGTAGTTTACGATCAGTTGTTCCTTTAGCCATGAATGTTTTCCTCCCAATGTTTTTCCCTGAGGCCCTGGACAACCAAACGATGAAACTGACCAGCCTTGCAGGACTGAGGAGTGAGCTAATTCTCTCATCTGTTTCATGTGACAGCACTAAGGCATCTATCCAGATGAAAACACATTGCTTGTTGAATCCCTTGGTTTTCAGTGTCTTATCCTGTATGCCTTTAGTAATGTGATGTCCTTACAAGTCAGTAAGCAAGAAAAAGATCCAATCAAGAATACTGAATTGTAATGTACTATGCAGAGCTTTATTAGTATGAGTAAGGAAGCATTCATGCCTCTCCATCAAATATAAATGATTTTGCCTTCTAAAAATTGTTAACTTAGTTGCAATGATCTTTTAGAGACTATTGGTCAAAATTCAGCCCAACCTGGTGATTCTTGCAAACGTATATTGGAGAGTGGATTCTCTATAGGGGACGGGGAGTACTGGATCGATCCTGGTGCCAGAGGGGAACCTTTTGAAGCATACTGTGACATGACAACTGATGGAGGTACACAAGCAGGTCGATTCTTTCTATTGTAAATTTCAGTTGTAACCAGCAAATTCCTATCCATGGTCAACTTGTCACGATGGATAAGGCAGATCATAGACAAGATAAATTAGGCATTTCTAAATCGCCTTCTGCTTCTTTTTCAAACCAAGATGTTGTACGGCGTTTCAAAACAAACTTGGTTTCTGTACACCTGTCGTTAATTTGATAGCAAGGCTTTTGACTCGTGAATAAATATGATATATGATTGAGATTCTTTTGATTATGTTATCCTATAAAACAGTAAATGCCATAATTTAAAATAAAGATAAATAAATAAAGTTGTTGTTGTTGGCAATGTGGTCGATTTGTTAAGCAAATGTTTTAATCAATCTACTTCCAGGTGGTTGGCTACTCGTGGCGAATGTTGTGACAAATTCCTCTGCTTCTTTCCCCAACTTTGCAATTCAATCATCATACAACAGAATCAGTGAATATGGCAAGAATATGACGAGAATAAGCAAGGGCGCCATGAAAAAACTGCGGGAGCACTTGTCTTTCAGTCAACTGAGATTCCATTGCAGTAAACAATTGGGACGAACTTTCCACGTGACCACGGTCCTTAACAGCACAGGTGAAGCTGTAGTCCAGTACTTCAGCGGTCTGACGAATGTCCTGCCAGCCTCCTGTGGTTCATTTCAGAGAATGGCCGACGATAACTCTCAGTTGTCTGTGACTTGTGATCAGTGGGGAAATAACAGCTCGCACCCTCTGGGAAAGTGGGGTCACTATGATAAACAGGAGCAAGCGAGGATGTACAACTACGCGGCATTTGTCCCACACAAGCATTACTGGAATATCATTAGAAAAAAACAGTTATGCGATGATTACAGAGAGAATGGCAAGTTATCGCCGGGCGATTTCTGGAGAGTCTATGTGCGATGAGAGATTGATTGTTGGAAAATGACTGCGCGTCGACATTAGCAAAAATATGAAGGTCGCCTCATCATTTTGTCACTTCAACTCTCCAATAACCAAGAATAAACAATTCCAGAATTTGTCATCTTCATGCATGTACGGTTAATTTATACTATAAAATTGATATTTCAAGTAGAGTATTTGAGTGACTTATCCAAGTCACCAGTCCATTCACGTCTATTGGACAACCTTCCACCACTCCAGAAGGTTTACGATGCCTTACGGTGTTTGGTTCCTGATCGGTTTAAAGCTACGATGACCAACTACTATGACCTGGGCTCTCTTTTAACGTTTTTTGCATGCCGGGATCATCCAGATAGTCTCTGTACATAGTTTCTGAATAAGGTCTCATTTATGCATGTATTTGTCTTCGTAGGCAAAAGCTAAGACTAACAAAAATGGTAATTTTCTTTGCAAGTCTCTGTCGGTTTGTCTTGATAACTTTCTCCGCCGTGTTGTGTGCAGTTTTGCCTTGTATGAAGACTGAATTGAATGAAAATTAGCTAAAATTATCCGGCGTTGGCCGGTGGCCTTAGAGGCGTTTGCGCGAAGAAAGGGTACGCCAAGCGGCAGGAAAGGATGAGATCTAGAAGCGGCTGTATTTGTGCAGATACTGGTTCAGACACCTAACAGACTCTCAGTAATGACAAAAGCCTCATACATGCACAGATCTTTTTTGGAAGTGTTGCACATAGCTGAATTGTGTTGTGCACTGTACCGCATCATGTCGCAGGACCCTGGCGATATCAAACATTTGAAAATAAACACAACACGTGTTTATAAGCCTCATCAGTGTATAATAATACCGCATTAATGCGGTAAAGAACATTTTTTTGTTTTTGTTTGTGAGTTTTAGTTCCATTGCTTTTCTCTCTATACAGAGAGAAAAGCAATGGAACCAAAACTCACTGGAATCACGCTAAATCTGATCGCTCCAAAAACCACATAGGAGAAAGAACAACAGACAATAGAATTTAGCCAGTTTATTTGAAGACTCGTTGGCATTTTAAATTGAAGTAGGAATAGTTTTTTCCCGTACAAATCCTTATAATTTCACCGTTAAGCATGCGCAATGGTCGCCGTGACACTCAAAATATAACACTTACGCAAAGGTCATGGTCTATATCTCTCATATAGCTTGGGATACCTGTGGTATTATTGGCCACAACTGCACTGCTGCAAGGTGCTTGTTGTTGTTTGTGTCGTTGCGTCGCCCGTGTAAACCAGGACAACGCAAGCATAAGCAAACAAAGAAAAAACAAAAAAAAACAAAAACAAAACAAAACAGAAAAGTAGTCACAAGTTGTCAGTGGAAGTATGTCCTGTTTTCAAAATGGCGGCGTGTACCTCGGCCATCTTGGATTTAAAATTTCGGCGCCGAAATTTTAATTTACTGTGCCTGCGTTTGTCATCTTGTGCTTATGCTTATCGCACGTGTAAACAACCTTGTGCTTATGATTGCTTCGTACGTGTACACCAGCCTTTAAGTACAAACACTTAACTTTTTGTAAATTTTGCATATTCGTTGTTTTCTTCAATTTTGCTATATATTTCATGAAAGACTCTCTACTAAAAACTTCCCGTTGTTGTATGCCGTCCCCCCGTTAAAAGATCTTTAATATTATGATTATTTGTATCATTAGAACAAACAACAACAAACAAGTGTACCAAGTACGTTAACAGCGATTCGAAACTTTAGTGAATTGATAGTTAGCTTTTATCCCGAGTCCAGCCGAGGTACAACAGGTCAGCTAAGGATCGACAATGCTGGAGCGTACCGGAGGAATATCTAAAAAATGTAGCTTTATTTGGCTGGAGTCCTCTTCAGTCTGCTCATTCTTGAAAACAGACATCTGGGAATCTGGAGATTACAAAGGAAAAGGCTTGAAAACAAGCGCCGGGGTCGGGAGTTTGTAGGGGGGGGGGGGGGGGGGTCTGGAGCCAGAATATTTTGAAATCTAGAGGCTCGGAAATGGTATTAACAACATTCTCCAGGAGATATTTTCTGTCGCAAAGTTTCCGACAGTTTTTGTATAAGGTTGTAACTTTGTAAATTTTCGTCACAAAATAAAGCAAGTACGATTCAAACACTACTTTCAACTAGTGAATACTTTACGTATTTTACATCTTTTCTCAAATAACTTGTGAGCATGAATCGCATTAATGTTAAAGGAAGTAGTTAACTATTCAGTCAAAAATGTTACGAGATGCGATCCCTTGCTTAAAAAGGACTCTAGAATGACAACAATAACTGTCAATAGCAGTAACTAAATTTCATAACAACTGTAAAATGGCGTTTTACAACATATTATTATAAGTTTTGCTATTGACCTATACAAAAGAATTGGCAACCGGTACCATGCAAATGCCATCCAGTCTTGTCTTATAAGTGTTTAGGATGGACAAATGAGTAAAACGTGCTTGATGCATTTGAAAACGAAGCCAGGTTTTCCATTCCTCTAGCATTTGCATGCATTTGAAAACGAACGCATTCCTGTTGAGCTGGTGGCAGGATTACGTAGATTAGCTTACAGATTCTTACTTCTTGGCCAATTAAATCTCGTTCGTGTACAGTCAAAGATTTCGTGTCGCGCGTCACTTGCGCTTCGTCGCGCTTCTTGTAAACAAGAAATGCTGGCTGGTTAAAACGCTCTTTTATAGCAGATGTTAAACAATCTAATGCTTCAGAGTATAGTCAAGAGCTGTGCTCGGATGTTGTGGCACACTAGTGCCCATTTCATAACGTGATGGGGCGTGTCGTTTTCTTGGGAGCATCTTCTTTCTCTTTTATTCTTCATACGCACCTCATACTCAAACAAAATAAAATGTCGTCCTCGTAAAACGTGGGGGGAGGGGGGAGGTGGGTTAAGCCCCCCCCCCCCAGCCCCCCGGCTCCGCCGTCCCTGGGATCGATCCTGAGGTGGATCCTGTGACCTTGGTGTCCCTTACTCTGAGGGGCAGATAAAGCCACGGTTTGGTCTCTTCTCGAGAGGCCGGATAGCGAACACCGACAATTCTAAAGAAAAATTAAATTTCTTCACTGGAAAAATTAATGATGAGAAATTCTACGGAATACGTGGACAAGTGGCAAGTGCGTGCCACCACGACATTTAGCAGTTACGTGATCGAGGGTCTCGTGTATAGAAGCAAATAACTGCAGGGGAAGTCCTGATGACATTGAAATATCAGAATGAAGAAAACTTTTGCCCCTAGGGCTAATTTTAGGTTCTCGCTCCTCTTGAACTAATCAGTAGCAGCAAACTCAATAATAGTGAACTGAACTATCTTGCTCATCACAATGAGTTAATAATAAGTTAATATCAGTAACGCATCATTAGTAGTCATGTATGTATTCAGTTCAGCTGTGAACATATAAGTCCATAAAAAAAAATCGTTTCATGAGGATCGGAATCATCCGTAAGCTAGTTTCTTTAGCTAAATGCCATTCCTAAAAGTTTTGTGGATGAAATCTGTACGCATTTTCAGCGTACGTAGATTTTCCAGAAATCTCCCGAGGATTCGATGGCATTACTTCCCACGTCATCGCAGAGCCAATAGCTTCCATCAATAACCCAGTGATACTCGTGGGCGACAAATGCTGCGTGGTCGTACATTCTCAATTGTTCCTTTTTATTATAGTGACCCCACTTTCCGACATGGTGCGAGCCGTCATTTCCCCACCGACCACATTTTACAGACAACATCGAGTTATCGTCGACCATTCTCTGAAACGAGCCACACGAGGCGGGCAACACATCCGTTTGGCCGCTGAAGTATCGGACTACAGCTTCACCAGTGCTGTTAAGGGCCGTGGTCACGTGAAAGGTGCGCCCCGGCTGTTGTTTACTGCAGTGGAACCTCAGTTGAGTGAAAGACAAGTTGGCTCTCAGCTGGTTCATAGCGCTTTTAGTGATACCCATTCGGTTATTGTGATAGTTGCTGATCCCGCGGTAAGTCTGCTCAGCGGTCCAACCAGATGGAGGAGTGTACGCGTCCATTGACAAGTTAAGGTTGGCAACAAGAAGCCAGCCTCCTAAAACGACAACGAAAAAAGCCAGTTTATTTATAAACGGTTAGATTTACAGCTAGAAGCTGAACAATCAGAACAGAAACTCCCTACAAATGTCAACTGACGTTAACAATTTGGTTATTTACAAAGCGTGGCTCAAGATTTGAAGCAGGGACTACCTTGAAACAAATCCAGCTAGTGGCCAGAGAAGAACTCGAACCTGGTGCCTTCAGATTACGAGACCCGCCCTAGGCCACACCGAGTTCCGGATCTGAAGGGGTCTAATAACCTGTGGGAAATATTAGGAAAGTAATCTTGGAGAATGTAAGTGTTTTGTATCATCTCGCAGGAGAAATTACAACATTTTTGCCGAGGAATACTCAGTATGAGTCAGCTTTCAGTATAACATAATTGCTATAGTCTTTTTCTTGGAAAACATTATCATAGAAGCAACAATACTGTTATATTTCATTACCTCCGTCAGTTGTCATGTCACAGTACACTTTCAGCGGGTTTCCGTTTTTCTCAGGGTCGATCCAGTACTCGCCGTTTCCAATGGAGTCTCCAGAGTCCCGGATGTGTTTGCAGGAATTTCCAGGCTTTGAACGAAAATAACCAAGTTTCTCTAGGAAGAGGCAGAAAAATACAAACTACTTCAAGGAAGTCAAATTCTAAAGGCATTATTAGGTTTTACCTGTCTTTGAATTATAATTAATATTAAGAGATAAATTTTACACAATGATGTAATGTTACTAAAATAGATTTTCAGATGTATCTAGAACATTATACAATATAAGTAGCGTCTCATGGCTCAATGAGTGAGTTAGTTAAACATTTCTCAAAACTTTTAACCAGAAAAGAGTGAAGGAGCGCGAGTAGTGGGTGCAGAGTGTTGTTTACACTTACTTTTTTGACAACTGATTCCCTTATATCCCAGGTTACAGATGCATGGACTTTGTACTGTGCTCCAACCGTTTTGACAAATAAATTTCGAGCTGACAATCTGAATGGAATAAAGAAAACAAATAAAATTAGTCAACTTCAAACCACCTAGCGGCCCAAATTGCCTTCGTCTTAAAACCTGCTCACGAACCTCAGTTGCACTGTTATGTATTTTTCACTGAAAACCCGCTGTAGAGGGTGTTCAGTAAAGAAACGTTGTGTTACATTGTATGGTATTGTATAGCGTCTGCGGATGACGAACTTTCGACGCCTCGCCCTTGCAGGTCACTGCCATTGATATCCAGAGCTCTCTACTAACAGAATCATCCTATGAAAACCCACTCATGGTAGGACGGACTCGGGACGGCCATCTAAGACTGGTGAAGAGAGTAATGGAGGACACTGGTGCAGCGTCTACTAGTGAACTTAATCCACAATATCAATGTACTGTACTGTACTGTACTGTACTGAACTGTAATGTACTGTATGGAACTGTGTTGTATCGTATTGTATTGCATTCCATTGCATTGCATTGTAACAAATTACACCTGACAACAAAAACAAATGAAGAACAATCCCGGCTCTGAAGCCCTAGGATACACAAAGCGCTTGTTTGAATCCCCCTAACATTTTAATTCCTAGATGGACAATGGTGGTTAGAGACAATATGGAGCAAAGGTATCTACCAAGGATAGACTGGAACCACCAACGTCCTCAGACAGTTTGTAAAATACAACAAAATAAATTACGGTACGACTACTGTTCACGGGTCACTTAAACAAAACTGACCAATCAGATTACAGGACAAGAACAATGAATTTCAACCAAAGCCGATTGAACCAATCACGAGTGGTAGGAAAACAACAATTGAAACCCCAAAGTTTTGAATTATTCCCCGTAACATATTCTTTTCACCTATATTAAAAGTCGAAACTAAAGGCTGGGGGCTAACTAGAAAACTTTCCAGTTAACTTAGCCCTCAGGCTCTAATAATACATTATTGGAATGAAAATGTAAATTTGTTTCTTTTATTTAAACAGTACTATTTGCAAAATTGTCATTAGCTTCAGACAGCAAAATAAATGATGACGATGGCAATAGTAGTCGCACTGTAAAGTTGTATTTGCATGAACACACATGTTCTTGCTTTCAGTTTTTCATTCATGCGTGTCCTTGCTCTTTTCTTTAGTCGTTCTCGTCCGAGTTCTTTCATTTTCTCATCCACTCAGTAACCAACAGCAATCGTCTGATCATACGTACCTGTATCAGCTCAAAGTAAATCCATCGTTTGTTTTCCTTATAGTTTTCCGGTTTGGACTTTCTTGTTTGCCCACTCAAGTGACACGCTTGCGTTTTTTGACCATTAGTGGTCAGACAATTGTACGATTTGCAACTGTCATTTCTCAAACATCGTAATCCGCATTCTATTTCGCCTTCCGCACAATAACCAATCACATGACCCAACAGAGAGTATCCTGGAAATGATCAAACAAATAGAAACTGATAATGAATAAACATTGTTGACTGAACTGAGATCAAAACATTGCTTATTTGAGCGGTAGCCCATGGTACCTATTGAAGGAAAAAAAAAAACAAAAAAAACAAAAAAAACAAAAAAAAACACCTATACAAAACTAAACAACACGTCTGCAGAACGCCTGAATATTCGAAACTGCATTCTGAGCATAACTAGTTTTCTTTCTTTTTTTGGAGTATTCCTGTGTCACTTGTATGTATGTATAATAACATAACATCGCATTTCTTTCTCATATACCACTTATCGACGTTCATATGCTAGGAGTATGCAGGATGTTTGTCACATGAACCTAGTTTAAAGGTCTAGCTAGCAGGCACAATTTTCTTTTCGAGGCCAATGAATCTAACTTACTTTTTTTTTTTCTATAAAAGGCAATGCAGAAAGCGTGTGTATAATTTGGCCTTTTGAATTGAAATCGTCCGTAATTACTTGCACAGTTCCTTATCTTTATTTCTGTTGACATAGACTCACCTTCATGTCTCTCAACGAAGGTTGACATCGACTCTAAGTTTGAAGCAAGCGAGCCAGCTGCCTTGTACAACATTCTATTGTGAAGTAGTAGCAGCACCACTAACAGTAGACTCACACCGTTTGACATCATGCTGTTTTCACGAAAGAAGAAATATCTTTTCAACAACGATCTGTCTTTTAACAAGACGTGGCGAAAACTAGAAAAGAAATTTACTGTCGATCGAATTTAGGGTGTGAGCAATTAATGAAAGAAATTGATTATTTATGAATATGAATATGAATATGGCCAAAGTGTAATTTAGTGCTAGAGAGATCAAATTACCCGTGGGCTCCCGAAAAATTGATCAGCAGGAAGGCGATGAAAACTTTTCAATTGGCCACCTTTTGAAGAGGAATTGTCAATTTTGTCATGATCTCGTAACAGTTTCTAGTTTAGTGATCAATCAATAATTTAGAGCCTCGTGGGAGAAAAAAGGACGATTCATTCTGTTAGTAACATAGCTACAAATAATTAAATTGAACAAAAAACCGCAATAAATATTGAACATCGATCTAAGACCATATTTACTTTTAATCTGTGATGTAATAATTCTATTTTCCCCACCGATTGTGGACTACAGAGGTCTCTTATTTTTCTTAGGGACAGTAAAGCAAGTGCATCACACGAGGAAGACAATTTTTTGCGCTAGCTTGCGTGGTTCACTCGCTTTACTATCCCTATAAGAGGCTGCACGTAGTGTATTCCGATTGATGCCCTGGGAAACCTACTCGCCGGCTATACAGCCTGGGACTGTTTGATTTTCAGCAGGTGTGAGTAAAGAACTAACTGGCTAAAAAATTTCCGATAGATTACTGTCCCTGGCTTCGTTGACTCATTTCGCATTTAATGATTACAATAATTCAATTTCATACATAAATTTTCCCTACCGTCGCGATAATTTCGATATCTCTATTTCTCAGTGAATATCTCAAACCTCTAAACAGAGCAACCTGACAGTGGAACGAGAATCAAATATTGCACGTAAGACCGGTGTTTACATTTCGCCTTTTACTTATTTTAAAAGCAGGAGGGTATTCTGAAAACAACGCATTAAAACTTACCATAAGCACAGTACTAGCCTTGGGGAGAGTTTCAAATCCTTCGTTTTTGCATTTGTTCTTGTCGTTTCTTTAAGTTTTGGACTTATTTCAGCAGTAAAGCTGGTCGTAAAATTTCGTTCTTTCTCTACGCTTTTCAAGGATACTGAGTTACTGGATACTCAGGAAACTGTAGGTGGCACTCAACCAACATCTCATGCATTACTGCATTTGTTTATATTAAAGTGTGACCATTCAGGAAAAGGAAATTAAAGTAATCACTTACCAAGACTGTTTTTACTTTCGTCCCTTTAAACACTCTTGCAGGAAGCCATTGTGAAAGATAGGTAAATATTTTTTGTGTCGGTTTCTATGCGTCTGCTGTGAATCTAGTTTTACACTTCACCCGCCCCGATTGCTGTCAATTGTTAGTTTGTTAAAAGTCTCAATAAATGATCAACAATCTGCACCAGTGAATAGTTACCAGGCCTTTCTGCTCTTAGCCAAGGGCGATATTGTTCAGTATAAATTCTCTCAAACACTTCCCGGCTTTTTTCCAGAATTTGATATGCAAGTTTGCAAACTAAGGAAAACACGCATGGAGATAAATTGTCCTTTTGGTTTTAAGCGACGTATCCTTCTCTACCTCGCTTTCTCGATCTGCTGACCTGGTAAACTGAATTTGCCATTTTATTAAAGTTGCCCGGCGAAGACTGACAACAACTTTTGGAGCTTCAAAGGCGTCAAAGCGCTCCAGTAAAAAAACTTTATACAACTCCCGATGCAAATGAAAAGTGCTAACGAACGCGATCGCTAAACAAAGAGTTCATAAGCAGAAAAAAATTAGTTGTTTGTTAGGTCCTACAGCTGAAATGATCAACTTTGTGAAACGTTTGGCTAGTCATTGCGTTGACTTTGGTCTTGATCTCAAAATATTAGTCTTTATATCAGTCTTCATTTGAGATTTTGGAAAGAATAGATCAAGCTCAAACTCAAACATAAGGCTACTATGGTACGTTCTGGCGATGCGGAGCATGCCGAAATCAGTAAGTGTAAAGGCATTTAATATACCGGGCGAAATACGCTGCCAGTCCTTTGCGAAATAACCCGCATAAAAACACAACAAATTAAGCATACATTTCCATTTTTTCAGACCTTATTGGGATATTGTGGATGAAAAGCCGTGTAAAGGGAGCTTCAATAAACGTATGTAAGTATTTCTGTCAGTAAACAGGTATCACGTGTCAAGTTAGAGAAACTTGTGTATGGGTTCGAGGTTTTGTCGCCTGTTCACAGGCTAACGAAACCGCTGCCTTGTAATAAAAAGCAGCACCGCTGACAACATATGCACACCGTTGAAAATTTAAGAATTGGTTCATGCTTAGCGTGCGAATATCGAGTTATGGATACGGGAAGTTTGGAGAGCGGCCCAAGAAGCTAGAGCTAGAGCTCTCGGCGTAGCTCTAACGCTTCTCTTGTGCTTTCCAAACTTCCTGTGTGCATCCATAACTTAACTTAACTAAGCATGAACCAATTCTTAAATCTGGTCCAGTTTGCATGCAGGGCCGGAAACAGTGATCAGGGAGAAATAGGAAAAGAATGTCGGTTTTTTTTTTAATTGAAACAAATTTAAATACACTTTTTCCCAATTTAATGCACAGGCATCTAGTCGTAGTCTATTATGCATTATGGAAGAGTACCTGTCAAGGTCAATACTAAGATATACCAGCCACTACTACTACAGAAGAAATCGATTGTTCCAGACTGCTTATTAAATATCGCTAAAAAAAGAAAAGACGCACTCATTTTCATTTAATGTTCAATTAACTGAAAGTCCGGGAAGATATAAAAGATAAAATCCAATCAAAACAGTTCTTCCATTGAATTGGACAAAATTAAATGCCGTCTAATTAATACTATTTCTTCTTCAAGTCTTGATAATTTCTGATTTACAATTTCAGAAAATCGTTTTCCGTTTGTCTGAATCATCCTTATCGTACCGTCATTAAATACGGCGACCGCTCCTTGCCAACACCACCCCTCTCAACCCAGAATCACGAAAATAAAACTGTTTACCTTCAGGCCTAAAACATGATCAAGACAAACGTTGTGTTTCTCAACTTAATAAGCCGTCTCATGTCACGATATGAAATCACGAATGTCGTGGAGACTGATCGAGGTCTATCTCAATTCTATGCCAATGAAAATCAACTTCACGGGCACATGGTGCGCCAGTTGGATTCCAAAAACCTGCGTGCGTCAATAGTTTTGTCGTCTTGAAACGGGCTTTTAATATAAATGAATGGTAGCTAACGCACAATATCATGAAATAAATCAGATAAATACCTTAGTAGTCGGTATTAATTCATACAGCCCTTGGGGTTCTATGGCCTTCTTGATGATATGGATCGATGTTTTCCCAGTATTTTTCTCTTATATCAAACAGCTCAATAATATGCCATTTTCATGATGGCGTCAGGTGAGTTGCATACATATAACAGCGACAGTCTCTCGATTGATTTAGAATATTCATCAGTTTCGTCTTCCTTTTCAAAGGATTGGGGAGTAAATAATTAGCATGAGAAAAATAACTGAGGCGGTATTATGGTGCTGTTAAGGCTAGATAATTTTAATCTGATATCGACTGATAGCTGCATTGATTTTTTTTATCTTTCCTTATCTTTGCATGATGTGGTAATTCTTTCAGCTTGTGGGAATTTATAGTGTTTTTTCGGCCCTGCGTTAAGTGGTGTAAGGGAAAGGAAAATATCATTCTTCGTTACAGCAGCTCCACTGCCACCAACATGAGTTTGATCTTCGTTAAACTTTTCTTTCCCTGTTCTTTAACCATACTGGTCCCTTTTACGATTTTCCAGAATTGATGTTAGTTTTTCTTGGCGACTCAAACCATTATTTCAGAACATTTTTCTATTTCTTACACCAGTATTCATTTGTAACACTCCGCAACAAAAAATTCTTAAGCAGCATATCGCCAAATGGCGTCAATATTATTAATATTCATAATGTATTATTAATGTTTTCGGTTTCTTGGAATACAGGGAAAGTCCCCAATTTTTGTTGCTTTCCTTAGCAGAAAAAGATGTGTCGAGCCGCTGCGGTGAGTAAAAAATATGATTTCCTATGGGCAATGCTTGCATTTGACCAAACCTTACAAACCCTAATATAGTTACAATGAGTGGACGACAGACCGTACATAATTATTTTACATTCATTTGTAGTTGTTTATGCGACTGGTGAACAACACTATATTGTGAAAATAACACTACAGATTGGGAAATACTATACTTTTCAATGCCAAACGAAATAAAACAAGATGCATGACGACTGAAAAATGCTGTAGAACTGAAGAGATCTGCACGTCCGCAATTGAAAACGAGCTCTGTGTAGACCGTGACGATATATCAGCGTTTCTTTACATTCGTAAACACTTTTCTGAAATATTTCTAATTTCAATGTTGAGCCGAAGAGGTCCCGACGAATGCCCCGTTTCTCAAAATGATCAGAGAGCCAAGTATAAAGTATAAGTCGCTCCTAGACTTCGCAAAAACATCCCATTGCGAAACGGGACAAGCCTCAATTTGTTCAGACAAAATACGCGTTGACAATAGAAGGTATATAATTTCTAGTCGTTTGATTTAAAGGTCAGTAACCAAGAGAAGCCGGAAGAACCAACCTTAATTACATCGAATACAAACCGCCACACTCGAACTTACAGGTCTGTATACATTTATCACAGAAAATATATTTCATACTTTAAAAGTCTAAAACAACCAGCAACGTCTAGTTGAATACTGTACGGTGTACGGCGAAACTAGCCCTGGATTTATCACCCTGTTAGCAGAGCCTTTCTTTTGCTTGCTCGATTAAGGAGGCTCTGCTCTCAGGGTGTTGATTTATGTAAACTGAGTGAAAAAAGTATGTTCAATCAAGCTGAGAGACTATGCTTTTCCAAAAATATATCCACCATTCCTTTGATTTATTCTACTCTACTAGTTGGAGAAACAAGCTTGTAAAATTTATGACGTGATAACTTTGTCTCTTGATTTGAACACATTTTTCTTTGGTAAGGTAATTTTCTATTTATAGTACAGTCTGTTTTGGCACCAGTTTCTATTAGAATTCTAAATTATCTTGTTTAATTTTTTCTACAATTCCCTATAATTAACATGTGGCCTTTATTTCCATCGAAATAGTATTCTCAACATATCATTCATCTTAAGTTCAAACATTTTTTTAATATGTGTAGCATGACCAGAGTCAACGTATGACGTCAACTTTCTTTCGGTTTCTAGGAACTAAAGGGCAACTTCCCGTCACGAATCATTTTTTTGGGAAACAAGCCGAGCGGGCGAACTGGTAAGTACAACTGTAAAAATTGTTTTGTATGGGGACTGTTCGGCCTCCATTTAACAGTGTCGAGAAGGAAATAGTACGATTATAGTGAATGTTCCGAGTATAGACTGCGTTTAGGAAGGTTTTACAACGGTATTGGCCGCCGTTTGATTAATCCCGGGCCATTACTGAGTGAAATCATCATCGTTGAGGAAATTTGGTGATATCTCGTCAATCGCACGAGCTGTGTGCTTGATTCGATCGAACAAGCATCCACACATTATTAGTTGAATTAATGACAGTTTCATACCTACTACTTTACTAACTGGCCACTGTTTACATACCAGTATATGAAGTGACTTCTAAGTTTGATCAAAATGTCACGGAACTCATTGTTTGACTTGTCGGCTGCAGTTTAACGAGTTTCAGGATACAGTTTGTTTTTGGTGACCATACCTAACTTCGTCAACTCGTTAAACAGTCTTCTCTTCCATTTGTCCAAAAATTCCGGACGTTTCGGAAGAATCGAATGGAACAGACATTTTCCGGAACAAGTTGTTTGTTTTATTTCGGTTTACGTAAAAAAAAATCGTGAATGGAAAAGGTTGCGCGGGTCAACCGGAAAATACTTTTCCATTCGGCAGGTAAAAAATATTTAGAAACTTCAAACTGGAACGTTGAGTTGGGTTGAATGGAAAAGCGCCCTTTAATAGATTTGTTAGGATCTAGGCCCCCTATGCAGACGGATCGACTTCCTTGCACCATCGATGTTGCTATGACGACACTTATAACCCCTCGAAAACAGTAACTGAACAACTTCACTGATGTAAGCTTAGCAATTGGCGGCGATTCTGGTAATTTTTCGCATCTTTTCAAACTGAAGCTCATTTTACAAACAACGAAGTACGTGATATTTCCTATACAAACTGACCGAAACCTACCGACAGATGAAAAATGTCTTCGTAATTTTCCGACAGTAAACCCCAGGCGTTAGTGGCTTATTTTCGGGGCAGGGAATTTTGTGTTCGAAACGCGTTGAGCTCGACAATACGAACAGCCAACTGCCTCACACATCGGAAGAATGTTTGTGTCTGAAATTTGGGAGTTGTATTACCATGTTCGGAATTTTAGGGTATTACGACTCTAACGAACTTGTGTTCACTGGACATTCAATGTTTATTACACTGTTAATACGTCCTCTGACAAAAGGGCGTACAGCAAAGTTAAACGTAAATAACAGTTACCATTAATCATAATACGTAGCGACGAAAACATTTTGTGCACGTACTCTTCAAAACAGTGTGCAAAATGTGATGATACTCGGTGTGAAAACCTGCGAAGTCTTTTTATCTTTTGTTGCCTCACACACTATTCACACGATTGTTCTACTGGAGTTGCTTTATATTACGTCCAATGAGAGTTTGCAGGTTTTTACACCGAGGATGCGCTACAAAATGGCATTAAACTATGTATCAACCGTGTAATATGCACAGTCTCTCTGCAAAAGTGTAAAACAGTTTAAAGGTCGGCACACACGAGGGGACTACTTGCAGGGACTTGTTTAAGGGAGTAGTCCGCTGTAGGGTTTACACGATGGGACGAGTCGTGGGGACAAGTCCCTTGAAGGGTTTACACGCGCGGACCTGTTACACCTCGAAATAGTAAAATGTAGGGAAAATCCAGGGAAGCGTAGAGACGAAGAAGGAGCGGTCCTAAACAGTGAAACTGAATTTACTAAATTAACCGCAAAACATTGAAATACAGGTACACGTCAATAAAACAACACATTGTCGATCTATAAAATTAGTCAGTACTCTTCTAGGGTTCGGTATACTACTGATCCAGGTTCGAAAAACACAGTAGCTATTCAAACAAGGCTCAGGCCTTTTATTACAAACAAATTCAAGATTTATTCTCCAGGCCATGTCGAATAAAATTTTAAATAGGAGACGCGATAGATTGACTGTACTCGTTCAACCTCCCCGTCGGTCGCCATCTTGAAGGGGAGTTCGGACCTAAAATACTGATCAGCGATTGGTTTAGTTTCATGTAGTCCCTGCGACTAGATTTTTTTGATGTAAATGGGTAGTTCACACGAAGGGACTTAGTCGCAGGGTCCAGCCCCTTCGTCTGTGTCGACCTTACAGTGCGACTATTGTTACCGGGGTCACTAAAACAAAACTGGCCAATCAGATTGCAGAACAAGAACAATGAACTTGTTCAACCAAAGCCGACTGAACCAATCACGAGTAGACGTAAAACAACAGTTAAAACCTAAAATTTCGGAATTATTCACTGTTCGTATCATAATGTGATCTGATTGGCCAGTTTTAAGTGACCCTCGCACCGTAACTATTCGTTAATCAATATTATGGGTAGTAACAAAGCATTTTGCACATGCTATCTTTGAAACAGTGTACAAGATAACAGCAATTAACTATGTATCACTACTCACTGCAACTAAACAGTTTTAATCTGCAAATGGTTTTGAGGAAACCTAGGCAGAAAAAAAAAATCAATTAACCGTTAAATTTATAGTACTAACAGGACATTTGCACAATTTTCTCTTTGAACCCTGTTTAAACATTTAACAAACTCAAAACATTTGTGTTCTTTTCGTAAGCACAACTGGAAATTTTAGAGAAAAAAAAAGTCCACTGACTTTGTCTTTTCCTCTTCTGTTATTATGTTATTTTTATTATTGTATAATTGGCGTTATTGTATAGAAAGTAGTTTTGCAAATAGTAATGCAAGTGTTTAAGCCTACGAATATCCATCCATTCCCAGGATTTCCTCCAGAACTAAGCCATTTCTCCGAGTTGCTTTGAGCCTCATTTCTAAAGCGAGGCTAAGGGAAAAATTAGTTTTGCTTACTTATGGTAAAGGTAATAAAAAATGACTGACAACTAATTTCCATAATAAACTATGCACAAAGCCTCGCTTTCATAATGAGGCCGATCAGCATCTGGGGCCCCATTAGGTCCCACAAGGGGCATTTTAGAGGGACTTTTTTTTTTCCTGAAAGGGGGTCCCAAGATATGTCAGCTTCTCATTAAGAACATACGAATTAATGATAAATTGGAGGTGCAAAAATTAACATTTCAAGAAATGGAACTTTTTATCAGATTAAAGTTGTAGCGTAGTGTTTTGTGTGTAGTGAAACAAAATGTTTTGTGTTTCCTTTACAAAATAACCCACAAAATATTCAACTTGTCTGCTTAATCAGAGCACACGTCCACTGAAGGTTATTTTATAAAACTGGGTCATCAACTTTGAACGCAGTCCCTTGGGAATGGTGTCCAAAATAGATCTTTACAAAAAAAAAAAAACAAAAACCTACTGCTCAACATTTGTTGCTACTTCATATGTAAAACATTTTAAATCTGTACATAGCCTCTCTGGAATAGTGTACAAAATATATTACTTTAACAAAAATATATTACTCATAAAAAGAACTTCACCATACTAACATGGCAATTGCAAAATAATGTTCTTTGGATTTACAATATAATTATTTTCACTTATTGTAGTAGTTAGACTCCTGTTTAGTGTACAAAACATCTAAACAAAGAGTTAAAAGGTGTAGATGAAACACTTGATATGTTTCTTTCACTAACTGCAAAATCAAGCTCAATCACAACAATTTCAACTGCACATAAACTCTCTGGATTAGTGTACAAAAATATATTTTAACAGTCAAAAATTGTGTGTTAACTCTCTGGGATAACAACCCAATTTTTTCTTATTATCTTGCCCTACATACTTCTACGGCATGGTCATAAATATTGTTGTCATAATTTGTAATCCCCCCCCCCCCCCTCAAAATTGAACAATTTTGTACATATCTATCTGAAATAGTGCACAAAAAAACTTTTCCTTACATATTTGATCACCTGTTAAGAAATAGTTAAATATGTCCCACGTGAATACAAACCAAGCACCAATATTATGTTCCATGTTAAATGTTAAATATCAAAAGAGAACTAAAAATTGAACCTTCTTCCCCTAACACTCCCCTTACCAAGGGACAACTGTGTTCCCCATATTTAATACAACACTCCTGTGTCATAAATATTGTTGTCATAATTTGTAACCCTCTCCCCCCCCCCAAAAAAAAAAAATTGAACAATTTTGTACATATCCATCTAAAATAGTGCACAAAAAACCTCTTTCCCTGATAAATATTTGATCAGCTGTCAAGAAATAGTTAAATATGTCCCAAATGAATACAACACAACCACCAAAATTATGTTAAATGTAAAATGTTAAATATCAAAAGAGGACTGCAAATTTGACCCTCTTACCCTAACACTTCCCTTACCAAGGGACACCTGACATTCTGTGTTCCCCATATTTAATATAGCACTCCTGTGAAAGGAACAGCTCACTTTGGAAAAGACTAAAGAGTGGCAAGGGACAAGAGTGGGTGTGTGTCTTATGGGATCATTGTGGGAGGTGGCACCCTAAATGCCTGTACTGAAAACTAACCGCATGCTTCAGTGGGTGTGCCATTTCATTCTCTGAAAAACGCCTTTCAGCCTAATCAGCAGAAATAGATGAGTGTGTGTGTGTGTTCAAGTTTTGTAAAGCTGAATTTCACGCATGATTCAGCATGCATCGTTAGGAGTACTGTACCATCCCTGACAATCCCATAGTTGAATGCATGTCCACTCTTGAGACATCCCATTTTTTACAGTTCTCTGTGGCAAATCGGGCCACCCATTGAACGCTTTTGATTAGCTATTGACAACTTCTCATAAAATTTCTAACTGCAGCTCCCATTTGAACTGGCTAATTAAATTTAAGGATTATAAGAGGCGTAATCCTCTTTTGTTGCATTGAAAAAGGTTTCTTGTGCATAACCACATTGGGTCCGTGCCCAAGATAAATGTAATAACAAAATTAGTAACAAAAGAAAAAGAAAAAAATCCAAACTGTCATGTACACAGCACATGCCCACTCTGGAACAGTGTACAAAATGACTCTACATGGATGCCATGCACATATTCTCATTGGAATAGTGTACAAGAATTTAACCTCAATTTAAGGGTTTGTTCAAAATTTTAGCTGTATGCAACACTAATTGCACATAAAGTAATGCCTATGAAAAAGGAGAGGTATGGCTCTTTTTTTACAACAAAATTTTGATGCATACATTATCATTATCCATAATAAAACAAATTTTAAAGTGGTATAAATCAACGTTGTACATGATAAGTTTGAATGTCATCCATCGATGTTGTGCAGCATACATCGCTTTCCTGAATAATTCACGTGCAACCGTTATACAACTAAAAGATTTTCGATAAAACAGGAAAACAGGAAGTGAGAAGTCTGCGCTTATTTCATGCACTTCCTGTGGTGTGCCTTTGGTTGCTTGTAACTGAACATGCTGGATCACAGAAACAACTCTGTCCAAGATTTTATTCTGAGCATTCTGCAAACTGTTACTTATAAGTTGCGATTGTATAACACATGAAGTGAAGGATTCATGGAAGCAATTTATGCTGCACAACAATGATTTACACAACTTTAAAATTCATTTTGTAATGCATAACAATAATGTATTTAACAAAACGTAGATGTATACTTGATCGATATGTTGTCCATAAAAAAATGCCATTTACAGGCATTAGGGTATCAGTAATTTGAACTCAGTAAAGTGTGGGATACATATTCTTAAAGCTAGTGGTTGTAAATTATGGATTTATGCCTTTCAGCCCAAATAGCGACCATGCTTAAAACATCATCACTTAATCAACAGACTTCATGAGAATAAAGGGAACAACAATCTCCCAGATGAAAATGTCTAGATTCTGAAATAAGTTCTCCTGACTACTGCGATACATTTTATAGTCAGAACAGTGAGGAGAATTTGCATGATATTGAATTTACTGATATAGGGGGAGGGATTGTTAGCTGTTTTGTGCATTCTTATTCTGAACTTAAGTAAATCAAACAAACCCATAATGGATTATTTTGTACATGAAGTTATCCCAACAAAATAATAATATAAAACATTCTAAAAATTATTTATCAAAATTATCAAAATTAATCTTACCTTGCATGTCTACTAACTCAATAAATAATTTATGACAGATTATCTCAATACAGCTTTTTCACTGGTATTAAGATCACAATTTTACAGTTTTACTTATTAATGATGAAAAACTTGAGAACCTTTGACAAATTTTATGATAACCTTCCACGCACCACTTGTTTCACACCGGGCAAGGACCATGGTGGCCTAAATCTGAGCTGTATTCCTCAAAAGCTGGATATTTGTATTCATCACTAAAAAGAAGCAATAAATTCTGAACAATTTTGTAACAATTCAAGAGCACTGCATTTTTCATTTATGAAGTATACATTTAATGTTAGTTGTGAGACTCGCTCTGAGAATTTTAGAATTTTACACGTGTACATGTATGTCTTTCAGGATCTAAGGCTTTTCTGTTTGAAAATCTTGAGCCATCAAAAACAAAGAAACAAAAAAAAAAAAAGGAAAAAAAGAAAAGAAAAGAAAACAAACAACCAACCAACAACAGCAAAACACAGAATGAAAAGAAAAAAAACAAAACAAAAGCTATTTATATTTTAGTGTCAATACTTACAGTTCTTGTTTACAAAGACCCGCATCATAAACAACACTAGTTAAAGGAATGCCATGGTAAACATCATCGTTGACTTGATATTTAGAAATATAACTGAGTGGAAGGAAATAAAAAGTAGATTATTTAAACTGACAATGAAGGCAAGTTTTTTTTCATCAATATTGAGTTGACAAGGTAAATTGGCCTCTATAAGTTAAAAGATACAAACGAAAAATACTAACTGGTATTATAAACAGTACCACTTTGCCAGAGCATATCACTCTGCTGAAGATCAAGCACTGAAAACATTAACTTTTGTATCTTTTTAAAGAGGCCAATAAAACCTTTAGTTATCAAGCCAGTTGATAAAACCAAACATTCTTTTCTCTCCCCTAAAAACACAGCGCCACAGATTCAGATGCTATGCCCTTTATCCATTGAAATCGACAAGACTGTTATTGGCATTTACAAAATTAACATACGCAATATGAAAGTCAGCATTTATTAATAATTTTAGTGAAAAATATTGTTTCACTCCATTTGTTTTCCTTCAGTGAAAGGAATCTTCTATCAATGCACTGCTTACTGTACAAATCAGAGAACTTTGACTAGTTACTTTAAATTTTATTAAACTAAAAAGAGAAAATAGCCTAATAACTCTCTCAATAATCCAGCATTGCGAGGTGTCAGTTTGATCACTGCCTATGAAAACCACTTACATGTAATTTACAACAACAACAATTTTATTTACAAATTCAGATGATATAAAGGGCTTGTGCTGTAAATAGACAGAATGCTAGTCGAGGCGGGACAAGACGAGCACGAGAACATAATGAAAAAAAATTACAATAAATTACAAAAAACAGAAAAACTTAACTTTACATAATAATGCAGATTTAGATAAGGCTATGCGACAAAAGTAAATGAATTTACAAAGAACTCACCTTTTTTGTCTCTCATGGCATTTGAAAAGAAACAACATGACAACTGGCACTAAGCAAATGAATAATAATGCCGCACCAACAATCAAGCCAATGACTAGGGTATTACGTGCAGAGCGATATTCACCCACACGTGCATTCTCTTCTTCATGAGAGTCTATTTTCTCTGTTGGCACAGTCGGTGGATTCTTGTGTGGAGACGGATCCTTAATCTGAAAACCTGAAAAACAAATGAAAGGTTTCTTTTTCTTTAAAATGCTGAGAGTAATAATAATTGAGATCTAATTAGTACAACAACTGGACTTTACATGTGTATAGCAATTGTGGAATTTCTATAATTATTTTCAGTGCCTGTTAAACAAAATGTTAATGTTCAGTTTCGTCATCAGAGTTGATAATCTAATTTGGTCACTATTAAGGGATTTAAGTGCTGACGTTACGGGCATTAGCCCCTCTTCAGAGTGAAGACATGAGTAAATCTATGACTCCCAAATACAGTAGCTATTAAACAACTCCTTACATGTAAATCAATACATTTCAGGCTAGTGGGTATCATGCACATGTATGTGTAACATGCTGTACACTGTACCTATGAAGAAATCATGCTCTGGTACACCTAACATAATGGCACTTAAAAATTGGCACTGACATGAACAACAAAAAAAAGAACACAAAACAAAACGAAAACTGAAAAAAGAGAAAACATATCGCTAGTAATACTGACAACAACCTGAAAGATGAAATCATACAGTAAATTGTAACACTATTGTCTGCATACAAATGCTTTGAATAGCGGTTCTTAATAACATGTAGCTGCCCTCATTCCTTCATTATGACCCTGCTTGTCTCTTTGAATAATTTAACAGCCAGATTTGCCACGTTTGTTTTAGTTTGCATATTAACAAACCTTTGGAGGAAGGCATTGTTAAATGTGGACTAGGAATACTAGCACTTGTAGTGGAGGTCTTCTGTCTTTCAGATGCTGTTATGACCTTTTCATCTGTTGTATCTGAAATAGACATCATCATAGTTTCAGTGTGTACAGTTGAGACCATAACATAATGGAGAACGATGTTGGGCTGGAACAATTATATATTAAATGAAATAAATAAATGACTTTATTAAAGTGTCTAAGTAATTAGTTTAGTTTAGCTTTAAGGTATTTGCAACGACAACTACAATATTATTATAATTACAATTAATAACAACAATTACAATTACTAATCGGGGACACTATAAATCAGTGAAATAAATATACAAAGTGAACATTACATATGTTAAAAATCCCAACTGTTGGGAGGCAAACCAGATGGCTATTTACAAAGCATGGCCTTTGATTTGAAAATGGGACTCAGCTACTGTGAAACATAGGTACAGTACATGTACTGTACTTAATATTATCATAATGTATATATAACAAAAAAGAAAGCAAGCTAGTTTCAACTGGAATGAATGGATCTACACGTAGTTGTTTAATATGGATGTCTTTGTTTGAAACATACAGAAGTTAACCTCTTCCTTACCTGAACCTTGGGAGGAAGTGGTTGTTTCATGTGGACTTGGCATTGCACTTGAAGTGGAAGTCCTCTGTCTTTCAGATACTGTGGGAACTGGGGTTGGCAAAGTTGTTGGAGTGGTAGAAGTAACTCTGGTTGTTTTATCCAATGTATCTGAAATAGGCATCATATTGTTTATCGTGTACAGTTAAGACCATAACAGAATATGTTAGATAACAAATAATAAATTATGGTTGGCCTGAATTTTAAGAGCAAGACAGTTTCAAGAAAGGAAAGCATCCATGTGAGCTTTTAGTTTCAAAGACTTTAATTATGTCAGTCAACTACTTAAAACATACAAACGTATATGTTGTAAATACTGTACACATCAAGTTGCATTCACTTCATATTAATTGATAACAATACTAAGTGTGTGTGATATCAAAGTATCAAAGACTCAATAATCACAAATGTGGTTGTTGATAACTTTCGACAACACTCAAGTGACCAACTGGAACATGAAGTCTCAAGTATAGTCCACAGTGAGGTAGAGTAAAGTCTCTTTTTGCAATGAAGAATAATACCTACTTATAATGCACAATCAACATTTTTGCTGTTTGTAAATTAATTCTTTTTTCAATGAAATGCAATTTTAAAACTCTAAGTGCAGGTGTTGTATTTATCTGTTTTCTTGTATAAAATCAATTTTGTTCCTCTTGTGTACAGACTGTGTGCTGTCAGTTGATATTTCCCTTGCGCACTATTGACTCAGTTTATAGACTGGCCACTACCTTACTGACATCAGAATACAAATCATGGATATCTAACACCACCATAAAATAATATTATCAATATTATCACATCAATTAAAGAAACTATTACAGGTAGGCCCAAATTTTGGAGAAAAGAAAAATACTTACCATTCCTGCAACCATACAATTCCATTCTCATACAAATCTCGTAATTGTATGACACTGGAAAAACTCTCACAAATCTTGCCGATATTGGCGAAGGGAAGATATTCTCAACAACTGTCTGGGCGTCTGAATTTCCAGGCCATATCTTCCAGTAAAAGATAACAAAAGGGTTAGATACAATGTGGATATCCCCTCCCCCTAGAAGCTGGGGAGGAAATGTTGCGTGATGAGCCAAAAGAGTGCCTGCGAGGGAGGCCAACCCCCCCCCCCCCCCCAAGAAGTTTGTCTTCTTCCTATCCATAGATGACTCTGTCACCAACATAATATAAAATTTTATGTGTGACATTGTGTCATAAGTGCAATCCACATTCCAAAGTCCACAATATTTATCACATTCCAGTGTCAAATTTAAAAGTCAGACTTTTATAAGCACTTGGCAGGCTTGGAAATTGGATTATTTCAACTCATATTGGACATCTGGTGACTGCTGTGTTGGCTGAGTGAAACCAAAAAGGGCGTTCAGTTCCTAGAGCCTAGCTTGTATCAGGCGATTCAGTAACATGGGAATCAAAGGCTCCTGTGAGCCAACTCGTGAATGCAGATGACACATAGTAATTGCAATTTAGACGGCTACGGAAACTTCCTCAAAAGCTAAAAGAAATTATATCTTTGCCCGATTATGTAACGAAAAATGACCATTCTTGTACTATGAAAATGATTGTCAAATTATTCTGTACAGATTGAATAAGCCGATTATTCGGATGCGCCGATTAAAAAATATCACGTGTTTTTTTTATTCAAAGTTTATAGGAGCACGCCATGTGCAGCTACGTCATGCAAATTCGTGTGATAGTCCGCGGCTACTGGATTTCGCGATCGGGCTAGTGGATTCTAACCATCACTTGCCCGATGGGCAAGTGAAGTTTTTTTGGGAATTAAAATTACAAAATTACTGTAGGGCAAGCCGATCTCACAAAGGGAAATATGTTCAACAAAGTATCGCATTACGATTCATGCCCGACATAAATGCGTGAAATTTTTCCTTTGGAGTTCAGTCCACGCAATCCTCAAGTAAAAATAATGAACTATGACAAGCTCTTGCTAAATAAGAATTATTTATCGACCGCGTCCTTTTGCTTTCCCATAAATTACCAGTTGTAAATTTCGAAAATGAAACATTTTTTCCCTTTGAAACCTCTATGAAAGCTGACAAGATCTTAAAAGTGTTCATTTCACCAGACATTTGCATAATTTTGTTTACGACGTCAATGATGCGTGACATGGCACGTTCCGCTTTCGCGTGAAAACTGACAAATAAAATTATTTTTTAATTAAATTATTTTTAAATTAAATTATTTTTAATTCTTGAAAGAAACCGCACTTCGTAGAAAAAAACGAAAAAATCCTATAACTTTGCTCAGATTCAACGAAAAATCCCCATTCTTACACTAAAATGATTGTCAAATTATTCTCTACAGAATGAATGAGAGAATTCTGACGCGTCGTGAAACAAATTTTCACGTTTTTTTTTTTTTTCACTAATTGAGTTTACGACCCCGGACTTTCTGAAAAACTGAAAAAACTTGAAACTTTGCAAAGATTGAACGAAAAATCGCCATTCTTGCACTAAATGATCGTCAAATTATTCTCTACATATTGAATAAGAATTTCCTGATGCGCCATGAACAACAAATGTTCGCGTGTTTTTTTCCACTAATTGAATTTAAAACTCATTCACTGCGCACGCCCGAAAGTTAACGACAAAACCGACTGATCGACTGATCGACCGACCAAGTCGAGAGTCAGCTATCGCTATAACTCGTTCATTGCGCATGCGCGCATTCACGAGTTAAAAATGGGTTATTTTGTATCTGTCAGTCTTGTTTGTTGCTTACCTTTTCCCTGGCATTGCCTGAACTCGAGGTTCTGAATTGTTGCCACTCATGTCCATCACTGCTGTAGACAACTCTGTATGTTTTCACGTAATAATCACTTAAGCCAGGGAATCCTTGAGTAGCAATTCCAGTTATTGTAGTGTTTTTCTTTAAGTCCACTTCTATGTAATAACCTCTTCGTCCAGCAGCACACCACGCACACCCATTGTATAAACGTGCACATTCGGGTTTTGTGTGAAGTGTCCTGCCATATCCAAGGTAAAAATTTTCATAGTAATGAGGAGATGAGAGTTGAGAATCAGAAACCTTTCTATCTTGAAAGCCCAGTGGTGCGTTGCATCCTACAAGAAAAAATGGAACTAAAATTCAAAGATGTGCTTTAAAATCTTTCAAACAAATTTTCAGACCCCTAAATTCTGAGTGCCAGATTCCCTGGGGCAGACTGCGTCAAGGTTTTGGTCAAGCATTCTTTTTCTTCTTTTTTTCTTCATTGTAGTCACAAATTGTAATTTCTTTTAATTCATTTACGTGTATTCGAATGAAATTAAACCTGGATTAACCCTCTTCTCAACTAGAAGAAATATTTGGTATGAAACCCTCATTTCCTTCTTCTAAATTTTCACACACGAAGTATAACACAAGAAGTATAAGTCACACTGGCCTATTTTTTTGAGTTAGAGAAAGAAGTTATCTAAAGAACAGTCAAACCCAAGAGCCGACCCCTGGGTTGTTGGATTTCTAAGTGAGAACCTTACCATAAGACCACCAAAGACTAGCAGACAGAGATTATAATATTTTTGATATCCTAACCCCCAATATAAAGTCATCAAATTTCAGTGACGTGTCAACATGTGACTGAAATTCACGTCCAGGCGAAAATTTTCAACACTCAAAACACACCTTTTTGAAACAGTAAATCAAAAGAATAACTTCTGATAAGTACTCAACAGTTTGAATAGTGGAAATTCTGGGGTTCATGGCAAAGACATTACATTTCAAGGACAAATTGTGGTAATCAGCCATGCAAAGTTAATACCTGTTTCGACCTAAACATCCCACGTAAATGCTTCAGGTGTCTTGTTTGGGAATGTTTCCAACACTAATATTGTGACAACACAATAATTGTTTATAAACCAATGCATATTTGATGCACAGGTTGTAAACTTTTGAGAAAAAATTTGATTATTCTACATGTACAATATGTACAACAGTGAAGAAAGGCCATAGAATGGCAAATTTTCAGTTTTTCACATCTTCTGCAAACTTCTAACGTTGTTATCCCATTTAGCTCACCATACAGCATAGTAATACTGACAATGACTTTTTTTTTTATCACATTCTCATGATACACCATATCTTTACCCTTAATTTTAATAATAATTTATTATCCATCTTAGGTTATAAAAAAAAAAAATACCATGGATTTACATACATGTAAAATATATTATGTAGAGATTAAATAGTACAACCTTGCCATTTTGAAATATTTAACAAATTTATTCGCCGACGGCGAAGTAAATATTGGTGAATATTCACCAATATTTACTGAGCTTGAGGCGAATAATTGTTTTAGTATAATTACTCAGGTGATTATCAGAGAAAAGCAAGAACCATCTGAAAAATGTTGATTTTGCATGATCGTTTGTTTGTTTCAAATTGTCACGCGTCAATCGTAGTCCGTGCTGGTTTTTGGATATAAAATTCAAGGAGTATTCAAGCACCAAAAACTAAGTTTCCAAGGAGTATTCAAAGCAAGTTTATTTTGTCTTGCACAATGTTTTGAAATGTTTTCATTGCTCAATAGCAACTTTAACAAAGCTCCCCCGGATATAATATGTCCCTGATTTTGAAATCTGCGCTCAATCCCTGAATTACTTTGATACAATCCTACATTATTTTGCATCCGAGCAAAAATTCAAGGATTTTTTATTATTTTCAAGCACTTTCAGCAAAAATTCTTCTTTTCAAGGGCTTTCCAAGCGCCTTTAAAATCTAAAATTAAATTCCAGGGCTTTTCAAGGACTTCAAGGGGTAGCACGAACCCTGGTCAATGAACACATGCTCAATTGAAATCACATTCGCAATCGATAAACTGCACACAGCCTCAAGCAGAATGTCAGTATTCTTTAACCGCCCCTTCATTGAGACGAAGCACTGACTTCTGTGAATGAATGTTGGGTTTCTTCGACCTGTTTACCAAAATAGATGGAGATGAACCAGGCTGTTTGGTGTAGAACTCGAGCCGGAGCGATGGCATTTTACTCCACCATTTCTTGTTGACATGATGGCTTTGCCAGTTAACGGACGTTTATAAATTGCCCTCGGAGATAAGCTGCTTCAGGTAGGAATTAAGTCCTTGATTGGCTTCACTAAACAAGTACATGGTTGTCGCAGATCAAAAGTTTTTGTTGTGAGGCAGAGATATTATTGCTTAATTTATCTCTGAAAAATGCATAGCTACACCCAATTTTCGTTTTGGATTTCAATAGCCCTTGCTAAGATCTGCTTTTCACGCATTGTCATAAACCAAACAAAAATACTTCGGTATTAGTAGGCATCGTCCTTACATAAAGAAAACCTTGCTCAAATTTAACTTAATTTGTTGTCTTCATTTTAAGTCATCGACATCGACAACATGCAATTTACAAGGGTTTTTTTTAATATTACAATTAGCAAAATTTTCATATCTTGCCTTCCAAAAGCGTCACCTCGGACTTGGCTGCATCTTTACTGCCTTTCGGAATTGCATTTTCTGTCATCCTATTTACTTCTTCCTCAGGAACATCATAAATCGCTAAGGGCCATTTTGAAAGTTAGTGCTGCCCCTATAATCACCTTGTGCGAGGTGATTACAGCAGAATATGACGCAATCCTCAACTAATCAGATCAACAGAATCTCTATAATCATCTGAGTAATTATACTACTAATTATTATTATTTTGATACCTAATGTTTGGTTCTCTGCATAAGATTCAACTGAATGATGGGAAATTTTAATGTTTAAAACCATGCTCGAAAATAATTTCAAGTAGCCAAGTTTGGCTGGTGAAAATTGCAAAGCACTTATTGGAATATTTAACAGGTAGATACCAAACTGAGATGTATTGCTGATGAAATACCAATCACAAAAGAAAATTAAGAGAACAAGACTTTTAAAAATGCTTTAAAATTAAAAGCATTTACGTGTAGTATATCTGTGGATAATTATCATAGAATTTCCTGTCTTACTCAAATACAGTTAGTTGGATTAACAAAGAAATAACAAGGTTATTTAAAGATCAATTTTTTCAGGCCTTTGTTCTCAAACTGACAAACAACAGGTGAAACAATGTGGGCCTTCAAGATATCAAGGCAATTTACATACACAGTGTGGTTAAAAGGTCACAAACACTTCAGAAAGGACGTTTTTTATTAGTTCAATGGTTTGAATGTTTTTAAAATGGATTTGAATCCTGTGTATGCAAAATTAATTTGACAAAGTGAAAATGAAACAAAATGTTTTGTTGACAAGGAAGTTTGTGTGAATCAGTATTTTAGACTTAAAACAACTCAAATAAATTAACTTTTTATTTTGTCCTCTTTTAAAATAATCCATGTGTGCTGTACATTCTGTCCTTTCTTGTTCTTCACAAGTAGAGCTCTTGGCTTGCATGTTACAACCAACTTGGCTGTAAGACAAAGTGCAACCATGCGTGACAGGTATGGCAAGAGAAAATTTGTTATGGCTAGCTAGCTAAATCATAGCTGTCACTCGCCACTAGACTAGTAAGGTCAAGCCCTGTCACCCAAAAGCCCTTGTTGAAAAAAATTGATTCGCCTACACTGTACATCAAACGCCTTATGTAAAGTTATTACTAGGAACCTGGGTTTTTGTTAAGTATTTGACTAGGAGGGACTGATTTGCCCTTAGTGTAAGACTTAGTTTTGACGTGAAAGTAAACGCACTAAAGGTCTAGAAACCATTGTTATGCAAATAGCTAGGCCTCTAGTATTTAAACACTCGCTTTGACTGCCTAAAGATGCGTCAAGAGTGTGGATAAGCCTACAGAACTGTAAGTGGTACATTTCCAGTGATGGTTTGCTATAGTAAATGTTTTTCATAACAATTGTAGTGGTGTTTCTGATTTTTTCCCCAGACTTTGAACACAGCTAGAACCTTAACATGTTTTAACACACTGTTTCAATGGCTGGTACATGTTAGAACACATCTTATGCAGGAAGACATTTTTGCCATTTCTGTCTCTGAGAACAGCAGGAGCCTACACATTTGGACTCTAAGCTTTGATATGGCTCACAGCTTTACTTGCAGGAGAAATAACCAAGTAAAAAGAGTGCAAAGTGTCGTGAAAATCATTTAAATGCCATGTAAAAATGACCTAGAGATGAAGCTTATATCCATTAATGAAGATATTAAATAATATTATGATGTGCTGAGCATATCACAAGTTGTACATGAGACAAAGAGATCCAGGGGCAAAACCTCACCTGACTGAAAACTGAGAGACTACTGGTGAACTAGGCTTCTTGTTTGTTTGTTTTTCTGAATTTGAATTTTTCAACATAAAAGGTCTGTTTAGTATTAACTCTTTAATTAAAGTGATGGGTATGAAAGAAGAAAATTTTGGGGCAAAGCAAAGGTGACCTGGTATATTAAAGCTTACTGATCTTTTTATTAGTACCAGTAATATTTTTTTACACTATCCTTTTTGTTCAATTATTTGATCTATCTACTTATTTACATTGGTAATGTTAAGCAACATGTAACAGTTATTCCAGAAGTGCATGTTGAATACAAGATGATAGATAGCCAACAGGGCATGCAGCACTAGACTATACATCTCATATCCGATGAGCAAGAGTGGAAATTAACATTGTTTTATTAAAGGAAACCTCCACTGTTGAAATAAAGGAACGTTAAATTGTTGAAAATACAATCTAATTTTAAGTTTTGTTGGAAATCATGGAAATAATATTCAGTGTCGGAGAAAACAAGGTTTGATTATTGCCAATTTTCACTTTTAAATTTCCCATGCGCCGCCATGTTGGATTTCATGACATAAAAAGAACTTCCACTTACTGACAATAGCGACAACTGTATAACATCATAAAATCCAAAATGGCAGCGCGCGGGAAATTTAAAAGCAAAAAAAGACGATAATCATAGCTAATTTTTGGGACACCTGAATGTTATTTCTACTTTTCAAACTAAAATTTAGAATTTATTCCTCGCGAAGTGAGGGCCAAAGGCCCGAGCGTAGCGAGGTTAATAAATTTGTCGGGCCGATCCGGCCCGAGCGGAGCTAAGCCGCACAAATTCGAGCGAAAAATATATTTATATATATACATATTTTCAGTGTTGGATTATTTCATCAAAGACATTTATTGCTACTCAGAGTTTCATGCTTCTTACGAAGCAATCATCAGGCAACTGTCAAAAATAATGGATACATGTGAAGATATACAAAATTTGAAAATACAGAACAATGCCTAGTGGCGTGACATTTAGACGGATATGATAGGTATATAGATATATATATATATTTCCTTAAAGATGTCCGCAATGTTGTCTTGCAACAGTGAAAAACAACGTATGAATAACGTTAGACAAAAGGAAAGTTGCTAGGCGGCAACAGGTTGGCAGACAGGCTGGTGTCAACAGTTTGGTGGAGCAAAATTTGGATAAATCCGGAAAGTTTGCGTGCCCGATCAAATTTCAACTGCAATGTTCATCAATATTCACTGGATATAGAACTATCTCTGTAGAATCTTTTCCCTTTCTTCCAGAAATCTTTTTTGTGAAAGATTGCATTAAAGAAATTACACGTTTTGTGGCCGCGGTAAAATAATTTTCCATGGGAAATAAATTCATCGAACACGACAGCGCTGCATGCCTGTTGCACATTTCGTCGCGTCAGAAATAGATTTCAACCGCAAACTAGCCTGTGGAACTACGAAACGACCATGCTCATCAAAATAGTTGCTATGTTCAGAAACCTTTTAATCTCCTCATTTGATGCTACAATACGAGTAAAGAGGGCTTTCCACCCAGCCCCAGCTCTGTGAGGTTTTGCGAGTCATGTATTTCAAGTACATTTCTAACCATTTAACATCAAAGTTTGTTGTCAGAGTGGAGGTTCCCTTCCTCCCTTCCCTGATTTAGTGATATTTTCTTTTCACCCTGATGCATTCTCTTACCATATTGTTGGGCATGGTAAAATGGCGTAAATAACCAATCAAAACTTTAGAACTGCGTTCAATGGTTTACTTTTTATTCGTAGTAAAAGATTTAAAAAAGTCAATGCATTGACACCCACACTTTAAAGTACATATCTCATACGCCTTAATTTTACGCCACAATTTTAGCATAAAAATCGCTACGTCAAAGTCCACGCCAATTTCCAATTTTTTTGTTTTCCAAGGCCATGTAAGCATGTACCTTCAGGGTACCAGCTGGTACACGAAATAAGATCAGCTTACATGTGAGCAAGATACTGAAGTATTCTTTGACCAAAACCTTTAATATAAGCCACAGTCTTTTTCATAGTTACCGAAGAGAAGGACAGTAAGACTTGTTAAGTTTCAGCTGAACAAATATTGTACTTTATTTAGCTTACGCTTAAAACAAATGCTTAAATTTGACCTTAGAATCTCGACTAAAGATATAAAGTTTCGACCAGCAAAACTTTGATATTACTCAACGGCCAAAACTTCGGTGGCCTTTTTCAAATACAACTCCCATTTAAAAACACCCTGATTTACTGAACTGATCCTGTTGTTTTTGCAACTGAGACAAAGCGTGGTCGGGGTTCGGTAAGATTAAAAGACCAGCCCGCGCCGTGTGGACGTGGACTTCGGCGCGCTGACGATGGCTTACAACGGAGCTGAATAAAACATAACTTACCATGAGGCGGATTTGAAGCCAAACCGATGTGGACTAAAACAGATGACAAAACAACCGACAAAAAAGTCCAATTTGAAGACATGTTCGACCTCTCAAAACAACTCAACCACCACATGCCGCGACAACAACCGTTCACCGGAGGAGACAGGACTACGTGAGGCGATTCACGCGTTTGTTCAACTGAGCCATGTGTGGAAGGTTACCAAGCAAGCCGACGGCGCTGCGGGCTTTTTCCACGCATGACCTGGAGTGTGTCCATTGCGCAGATGGAACAAAGCGCGTGATTTACAAAAGAAAGAAGAAACAAAACTTCCGTGTCTTCTATGGAAAAACTGTGGAAATATTGTGAACAGAAAACAGGAAAAAGGATTGAGGATAATCGGCCCAATTATCATATTGTTACATGCATTTTGTCAACACACAATTTCAGACGTCCTGTCTGTTATTTAAGTAACACTTGTGAAAAGCCCAAAGAATCCTCAATCCAAACAATCACAACAATAGTGCGCCTGGCCTTTCTGTAAGAACTTGAGAGAACTTGCCAGTGGCTGCCAGTAGCATGAGAAGTGCCACTTAAAACACCTTGATAAAAATTTCCAAGTTCAGGATTTTAAAAGTACTTTTAAAAACATTAGTTGAGGGGCCGAAACGAAACTCCATAAATTTTAAAGCTGTTGGGCTTGTGGGCTGGATTAACGGATTCCGGTGGAAGTGTTAATTGGATTCTAACATGACTAGACTTCTTAACTTTGTATACAATTGTTTTCAGGCTACGGGCATGAGCCAGGTCTCTGCTCATCTGAGTCAGCGTACATTTTTCAAGTCGTTTGACTTTGTTTATATTTCGAGCAGAACCCTCAAGAAACCCGTCTGGGCTATGTGGCGAATTTGAAGGAGGACACTTCGACAGCTTTTCAATGCCAGCTATAAATATCTTTTGTCCATTGTTCCGGATTCCGGTTGGAAGTGATAACTGGATTCTAACTTGAACTTGTCCTTTAATTTTGTATACAATTGTTTTCACTAGGTCATGTATTTGACGTCTGCTCAGTCATGATGTCACAACGTGGTTATCAGTTGATTGATACGCCCACGTTTGGACGCAGGAGTAATTTGCGATAATGGTCGAGTTTAAGTTAGATCACGGAATATTTCAGTCCACTGTAGAGCGGTTGTCAAGCAAACCGTATAGTATTAAAAACCGAACAAACAAACAAACAAATAAAATTGTTTTATTTAGTTAGTTATTATTGTTCACTCCCCTTTCAGCTTTTTCAAGGCAGTACAACTATTTGTGAAAAAACATAGGGAGCTAGCGAACCGTAGCGCTTTAATATTTTAAATTAAACCCGCTTTTTTTGCTTATTAATCGGCGAAAATGTCGCACTCAGGTCGTCAATTTGGTATGAATTGTAATGATTTTTTTTAATCACGTTTTTATGCTTGCCATATTTTGTAATGTTTAATATCCATGTCAACTTTCAGAGAACAAATTATGGAAGATTCTCAGTGAAACATAAAGGCTCTGAAACTTGAAATAACTTACCAATACTATGAAAGCAAATTAAAGCTCCTCATACTTTTAAGAGAGAAGTAAAAAGGTTCATCTTAAATCAACCTAATCCTTACGAGGCATGAGAAGTCTAGAAATTCAATGATAAAAAAAAATCTATTACAACTCTTGTTAATGTTACCTGTTTAGGTCTGTTACATGTATGTATCTACCTTGCATAATTTACTACAAAACCAATAGAACCAAGGGTGATCTCCCGTGAAAAGCTCTTACAAGCTTGCTGAGATCATCCTGCTACTAAATAAGAAACTGTAGATGCAATTGAAGTAAGAAAAGTGGCAAAAATAAATAAAGTGAAGAGATTTACCGCGAACGGCAAAAATTACCACGTGACCACGATTTTCCCGCCATTTTTCGCGTTTGCCGTTTGCCAGTTGCCGTTTCTACGTGAAAACAGACTATTTCGCGTTTGCCGTCTACATGAGAACTACGTAAGTATTTCTTCCTTTTTTCTTATACATATAAGTAGTTAATTGGTGAAAACAAGTACCCCAATAATTTTTCCGGCAAGTCATACTAGGGCAAATTAAGTTTCACGTCTAAAAATCCTTCATAACTCACTCCTTACCGTACTTTTCTTCATGAACTCACCACATTGAGTCACAAAACAGCTTCACCGAAACTCACGAAATTCCAGCTAAAGTCGAAAGGTTCACGCTATTTTACGTGAAACGTGAAAGGTGACGTTTGCCGTTTCACGTAAACGCAATGCTAAATCTCTCTAATAATTCGAGCTGTCGAAAACACGCTGTCGTGCTTGCTTTGTTAAATGCACTCGTCCGGTACTTAAATAATAGTAAGTGCAATAAGGTTTATATTTTATTGGAATTGGGTCACCAGGACGGTCGAAAATTATTTTAATACGTTAACGAATAGCCGAACTGAGAACTGACTCTCGATAAACCAACGAATTGATTACTATTGAAACCGGCGTTTGTTACACCTTTCTAGCAGAAAAGCAGCAAAAAGATATTTTATGTTTAGGGAAATCCTTTCCGACGACAAGAGCCTATATAGTTTTGCAATGTTTCAGCCATTTGCGTACTGGTGCGATACTGGTTCTATAGAAACAAGGCATGTTTATATGGAGGGAGGGGAGGGCGAGACGCTCGCTGTTGTGTTATTCCCTTCACCAACTGTTTGTTCCCTAATTTTCTCTTAACTTGGCACATCTTTAAATTGATAACATTGTAAAGAAGGAAAATAGGTGCTTGCGGAAATTAGTCTTCGAACAGTCCATTATTATCTTAGGATAGAATAAAAGCTGAGCGAACCGAGCTTGCGCCGACTGCCTACCGCGTCACGTCCCGGCAATTTTAGAGCGCGCTCGCGTGGTTCGCTCGGCAACGAATCCGCCAGATCATGATCTGGCGCTTCACTATCCCTGAGTAAAAGAAGGAACCGTTCGTAGTCTATGCGCGATTATGCTGGGCTTACACCAGTTTTGTATTAGATACATTCGACATCGCAAATGTATGCCGGTCATGTCACTCACGTCATAAACCCGCGCGGCTACACGCAAATTTGCGTGGGGCTGCTACCTTTTAGCGTATATGGAAAATGGAAGAGAAATTCCAGTTCGGTTTCGTTAAAACTGTAATTGTAAAAGACTTTGAATGCGAAAATAACATTTTATTACCTGGTACATGTTTAAGTTTCTCCCTGCAAGCTTACTAAAGCATTGGGGACAACTCCAGGATTATGGCTCCTGGTCCAGTGGTTATTAAGCGGTGAACGGAAAGTCATGGAAATGTTTTCCGTAGGGGATTCATACTTTTTTCTGTAGTCTCATGTTCTGAAGACAGGTTTTTTTGGCGACAGGCTAGTGACGTGACAAGATTCATGAAGTCCTCATAAGTTAATATATAATAATATCCCCAATATTGTTTCAGAAGAATACACTTTATTTTGCCACTCAAAATGATTGCTCTTGGTGGGTCAGTCGAAATATCGGTAAATAAATAAATAAATAAATAAATAAATAAATAAATAAATAAATAAATAAATAAATAAATAAATAAATAAATAAATAAATAAATAGATAGATAGATAGATAGATAGATAGATAGATAGATAGATAGATAGATAGATAGATAAATAAATAAATAAATAAATAAGGGTGCGTTCGATTGACCCTATTCCGGCATGGGAAAACAAACAACGATGACAAAAAATCCCTCATAACTGAGAGGTTTTTGGAGTTACTGAAGTACGACTGAATTGCTCTTAAATTATCATGTGTCAGTGAATATTTGCAGAAATGGCTTTCCAAATTACTTAAAAATAAATTTAACAACTATTCCGCTTATTCCTATTCTGGAATACGGTCAATCGAACGCAACCTAAATGAAGAGAAGCTAACTGATAAAGATGATATAGGTATAAAAGAGAGGAAGAAGGGCCAAATTTTGACATCTTGAATTGCCCTCATCGTTTTGGGCATAATTCTCTGATATTAAGGTCATTAAGTTGCCTAGAAAATTACGTCCTTTGCTTTCTTCGTGAATGAGAATGACCTTTAATGTTGAACCGAAATTTCAGAGTGTTCGTTGGATTCGCAAAATATGCCAGTTTAGGTGCAGAGTCGAAACAAATGCTTTGTCACTTGACAGAGTTGATAAGGTAATTTGGCCACCTTAAAGAGATTTGAGTGCTGATGTTTCGAGTGTTAGCCCTTCATCAGAAAGTACAAAGTATTCTGTGTGCATGCATTAGCGCTCCCCAGTAGAGCCTTTTTATACAGTTACAGCAGCCCTACAAGCGTCAGGTGTTATCCTCTCGTGCTTTCGTGTCCTCGGTACTGAGTGCTTTGCTGTCATAGCCTCAGTGAAATTAAAGTGGTCAGTTGAACAGATAGCATTCATGATATTGGCAAGCACTGAAATAATGCCATATCACGAGATGGTCACTTGTCAGAACCGAAAATTGTTTATTTTTAAGACCTATCTGACAAACTTCACGACAATGGTTTATTGCAATTTACGATAGCTAGCTTGGATTATTTCAATATAACAAATTATGGCAAGTGTCATTACAATATACGACAGGTATTACAATTCACGTTATTACCGCATCGGCGTTTTAAAATTTGCGAAATTAGATTTAACAATGGGAGGTCAGGAAACACCCAAGGCCGGCCAATATCGCATAAACCAACCCTCCGACACGTGGACACTGAAAACCAGTACTTTCCCGTGATACTGTTTATTATACTTTGCCCAGAAGTATGGATTATACAATCTCGAAAATCTAGAAGCAAAGTTTTGGGAATTGATCAGTAATTCACTGGCAGTGGCCAAAACTGGTGGAAATGCTTTTTGTATAGGGAGGGGGAGGGGTGGGGTGGGGGTGCTTCAGGTATATTTATTTAGTAACGGGGAAGTGCGAGAACGTTTCTGGTTTTCAAATAAGTCATTGAGGACTTGTTTGTCTTTTGGGGATTTGAAATTTTCTTGGTCGGGAACGTGTTTTAAGATACTCTGCAGCACTTTTCTCGGTTACATTCTGAGCCGTTGGCCTTTATGGATCCTGTTTTACACCGATAGGACTTTTGAGATCTAACAACTTGGTCTCACTCGCACCCCCTATCACCAACTCACTTGAGTACCCTCTCCTCCCTGGGAAGTTGATTTGTTTGAAGCTGTTACACGGGAAGTATTACAGTATTTCTCAGCAGCATTGTAGGGTGTTAGTGGTTTTACATATCGGATATTACTCATAGCGGTTAACAGATCAATAAATTATCTTGCAGTGGCGACGAGCATCACTGATTATAGCTAGGGTTTCCGCCTGGTTAGTTACTTTCAGGAGTAAATTACGGTTAAAAATAGACAGAATAGAACTCCTAGTCCTTCCTTGCGGTTCCTTATAATCGAAAAAAATGAGTCTTTACCTTTCTGACAAAATAGATAGTAAAACTCTGGGAAGGCTTGCAGTCGAGTCGACTGCACGATCAATTTTTTGAGCATAAACGGCGATTTCGGAAAAACCATTTGACGTCACTACGCCGACCCCCTCGGAGAAACGAATTTACCGCCTAATTATAAAGGAGATGACATAGCGAAAATTGTAAAGGTTCAGGACAGGAATTGCAATATAGCGATCGACAAAACTCGCCTTATTTATATCTTAGCTTATTGTAAAAAAAAAAAAAGGAATAAAATAAAATCAATTGTGATATTTTCTGTCCATGCAGTCGTTCTTTTTTTGAAGTCTCATAGAAATAAATTTGGTGGCATTAATCCAAACCCTGAGGCTCAAGAACAATTTTCATACAAAAAAATAGTGTTACTCTATTGGTCTTTTTTTCTCTTCTCACATGAAGGTCGAAAATCTTACTGAACTCCTACAAGAAAAGTCAAGATTCTTCATACTGAAGGGCATTAGAAGTTAACAATTGTTTTCCAGGTAAGTTTAGGACGTTAAAGATTCCGTATGCAATCATTGAATTTAGGTAGTGGTTTCGGTGTGGAGAGTCAAGTTAAATGTCTGTGGTGTTTTTAAAGCGCTGTTCTGTTTTCCTAAATAATCAAGTTGCGAATTTTGCAAACAGGTTTTTCATTCCCTATGACTCCACCCTGATCGGCAGATGGTTGACGTTGATGATCGGCAGTTGGGCTGAGCTTATTAGGAAGACGCGCTCGATAGACAAGCTCGGTTACTTGGCGCGTTGAGACCTGCAGAGGCTACAGGCGAACCGCTCTGTGGCCACCTTAAATATTTGAGCCTGAAGCGACCGAACCAGGCAGCTCTGTAGTCGGTACAAATTAGAATAGTGAACAAATAGAATAGTGTGCAGTTTCGCCGGCTAGATCTATCGCGTGTGCTACAAAACTTTCAGATGCAAGGGATTCTGGGAAGGTTCTTATTCTAATTATCCATTACTTTAGTAATTGTTATATTTACGTTTGGGGGTTAGTTTTCTTACGTTTGGGGGTTAGTAATTCTTACGTTTGGGTGTTAGTTTTCTTACGTTTGGGGGTTAGTAATTCTTACGTTTGGGGGTTAGTTTCCTTACGTTTGGGGGTTAGTAATTCTTACGTTTGGGGGTTAGTAATTCTTACGTTTGGGTGTTAGTTTTCTTACGTTTGGGGGTAAGTAATTCTTACGTTTGGGGGTAAGTAATTCTTACGTTTGGGGTTAGTAATTCTTACGTTTGGGGTTAGTAATTCTTACGTTTGGGGGTTAATAATTCTTACGTTTGGGGGTAAGTAATTCTTACGTTTGGGGTTAGTAATTCTTACGTTTGGGGTTAGTAATTCTTACCTTTGGGGTTAGTAATTCTTACGTTTAAGGGTTAGTAATTCTTACGTTTGGGGTTAGTAATTCTTACGTTTGGGGCTTAGTAATTCTTACGTTTGGGGGTTAGTAATTCTTACGTTTGGGGGTAAGTAATTCTTACGTTTGGGGGTTAGTAATTCTTACGTTTGGGGGTAGTAATTCTTACGTTTGGGGTTAGTAATTCTTACGTTTGGGGGTTAGTAATTCTTACGTTTGCGGTTAGTAATTCTTACGTTTGGGGTTAGTAATTCTTACGTTTGGGGGTTAGTAATTCTTACGTTTGGGGTTAGTAATTCTTACGTTTGGGGGTTAGTAATTCTTACGTTTGCGGTTAGTAATTCTTACGTTTGGGGTTAGTAATTCTTACGTTGGAAGGTAGTTTCCTTACGTTTGCGGTTAGTAATTCTTACGTTTGGGGGTTAGTAATTCTTACGTTTGCGGTTAGTAATTCTTACATTTGGGGGTTAGTAATTCTTACGTTTGCGGTTAGTAATTCTTACGTTTGGGGGTTAGTAATTCTTACGTTTGGGGTTAGTAATTCTTACGTTTGGGGGTTAGTAATTCTTACGTTTGGGGTTAGTAATTCTTACGTTTGGGGGTTAGTAATTCTTACGTTTAGGGTCAGTAATTCTTACGTTTGGGGGTTAGTAATTCTTACGTTTGGGGGTTAGTAATTCTTACGTTTGGGTGTTAGTTTTCTTACGTTTGGGGGTAAGTAATTCTTACGTTTGGGGGTAAGTAATTCTTACGTTTGGGGGTTAGTAATTCTTACGTTTGGGGGTAGTAATTCTTACGTTTGGGGTTAGTAATTCTTACGTTTGGGGTTAGTAATTCTTACGTTTGGGGGTTAGTAATTCTTACGTTTGGGGTTAGTAATTCTTACGTTTGGGGGTTAGTAATTCTTACGTTTGGGGGTTAGTAATTCTTACGTTTGGGGGTTAGTAATTCTTACGTTTGGGGGTAAGTAATTCTTACGTTTGGGGGTTAGTAATTCTTACGTGTGGGGGTAGTAATTCTTACGTTTGGGGTTAGTAATTCTTACGTTTGGGGGTTAGTAATTCTTACGTTTGCGGTTAGTAATTCTTACGTTTGGGGTTAGTAATTCTTATGTTTGGGGGTTAGTAATTCTTACGTTGGAAGGTAGTTTCCTTACGTTTGCGGTTAGTAATTCTAACGTTTGGAGGTTAGTAATTCTTACGTTGGAAGGTAGTTTCCTTACGTTTGCGGTTAGTAATTCTTACGTTTGGGGGTTAGTAATTCTTACGTTTGCGGTTAGTAATTCTTACGTTTGGGGGTTAGTAATTCTTACGTTTGGGGTTAGTAATTCTTACGTTTGGGGGTTAGTAATTCTTACGTTTGGGGTTAGTAATTCTTACGTTTGGGGGTTAGTAATTCTTACGTTTGGGGTCAGTAATTCTTACGTTTGGGGGTTAGTAATTCTTACGTTTGGGGTTAGTAATTCTTACGTTTGGGGGTTAGTAATTCTTACGTTTGGGGGTAAGTAATTCTTACGTTTGGGGGTTAGTTTCCTTACGTTTGGGGGTTAGTAATTCTTACGTTTGGAGGTTAGTAATTCTTACGTTTGGGGGTTAGTAATTCTTACGTTTGAGGTTAGTAATTCTTACGTTTGGGGGTTAGTAATTCTTACGTTTGGAGGTTAGTAATTCTTACGTTTGGGGGTTAGTAATTCTTACGTTTGGGGTCAGTAATTCTTACGTTTGGGGTTAGTAATTCTTACGTTTGGGGGTTAGTAATTCTTACGTTTGGGGTTAGTAATTCTTACGTTTGGGGGTTAGTAATTCTTACGTTTGGGGGTTAGTAATTCTTACGTTTGGGTGTTAGTTTTCTTACGTTTGGGGGTTAGTAATTCTTACGTTTGGGGGTAAGTAATTCTTACGTTTGGGGGTTAGTTTCCTTACGTTTGGGGGTTAGTAATTCTTACGTTTGGAGGTTAGTAATTCTTACGTTTGGGGGTTAGTAATTCTTACGTTTGAGGTTAGTAATTCTTACGTTTGGGGGTTAGCAATTCTTACGTTTGGAGGTTAGTAATTCTTACGTTTGGGGGTTAGTAATTCTTACGTTTGGGGTCAGTAATTCTTACGTTTGGGGTTAGTAATTCTTACGTTTGGGGGTTAGTAATTCTTACGTTTGGGGTTAGTAATTCTTACGTTTGGGGGTTAGTAATTCTTACGTTTGGGGGTTAGTAATTCTTACGTTTGGGTGTTAGTTTTCTTACGTTTGGGGGTTAGTAATTCTTACGTTTGGGGGTTAATTTTCTTACGTTTGCGGGTTAGTAATTCTTACGTTTGGGGGTTAGTTTTCTTACGTTTCGAGGTTAGTAATTCTTACATTTCGGGGTTAGTTTTCTTACGTTTGGGCGTTAGTAATTCTTACGTTTGGGGGCTAGTTTTCTTACGTTTGGGGTTAGTAATTCTTACGTTTGGGGGTTAGTAATTCTTACGTTTGGGGGTTAGTTCTCTTACGTTTGGGGGTTAGTTTTCTTACGTTTGGGGGTTAGAAATTCTTACGTTTGGGGGTTAGTTTTCTTATGTTTGGGGGTTAATAATTCTTATACGTTTGGGGGTTAGTTTTCTTACGTTTGGAGGTTAGTAATTCTTACGTTTGGGTGTTAGTTTTCTTACGTTTGGGTGTTAATTTTCTTACGTTTGGGGGTTAGTAATTCTTACGTTTGGGGGTTAGTTTTCTTACGTTTCGAGGTTAGTAATTCTTACATTTCGGGGTTAGTTTTTTTACGTTTGGGCGTTAGTAATTCTTACGTTTGGGGGTTAGTTTTCTTATGTTTGGGGGTTAGTAATTCTTACGTTTGGGGGTTAGTTTTCTTACGTTTGGGGTTAAGGATTCTTACGTTTGGGGGTTAGTTTTCTTACGTTTAGGCGTTAGTAATTCTTAAGTTTGGGGGTTAGTTTTCTTACGTTTGGGGGTTAATAATTCTTACGTTTGGGGGTTAGTAATTCTTACGTTTGGGGTTAGTAATTCTTACGTTTGGGGGTTAGTAATTCTTACGTTTGCGGTTAGTAATTCTTACGTTTGGGGTTAGTAATTCTTACGTTGGAAGGTAGTTTCCTTACGTTTGCGGTTAGTAATTCTTACGTTTGGGGGTTAGTAATTCTTACGTTTGGGGTTAGTAATTCTTACGTTTGGGGTTAGTAATTCTTACGTTTGGGGGTTAGTAATTCTTACGTTTGGGGTTAGTAATTCTTACGTTTGGGGGTTAGTAATTCTTACGTTTGGGGGTTAGTTTTCTTATGTTTGGGGGTTAGTAATTCTTATACGTTTGGGGGTTAGTTTTCTTACGTTTGGAGGTTAGTAATTCTTACGTTTGGGTGTTAGTTTTCTTACGTTTGGGTGTTAATTTTCTTACGTTTGGGGGTTAGTAATTCTTACGTTTGGGGGTTAGTTTTCTTACGTTTCGAGGTTAGTAAGTCTTACATTTCGGGGTTAGTTTTTTTACGTTTGGGCGTTAGTAATTCTTACGTTTGGGGGTTAGTTTTCTTACGTTTGGGGTTAAGGATTCTTACGTTTGGGGGTTAGTTTTCTTATGTTTGGGCGTTAGTAATTCTTAAGTTTGGGGGTTAGTTTTCTTACGTTTGGGGGTTAGTAATTCTTACGTTTGGGGGTTAGTTTTCTTATGTTTGGGCGTTAGTAATTCTTACGTTTGGGGGTTAGTTTTCTTATGTTTGGGGGTTAGTAATTCTTACGTTTGGGGGTTAGTTTTCTTACTTTTGGGGGTTAGTAATTCTTACGTTTGGGGGTTAGTTTTCTTACATTTGAGGGTAAGTAATTGTTACGTTTGGGGGTTAGTAAATCTTACGTTTGGGTGTTAGTTTTCTTACGTTTGGGGGTGAGTTTTCTTACGTTTAGGTTTTAATAATTCTTACGTTTGGGGGTAAGTAATTCTTACATTTAAGGGTTAGTTTTCTTACGTTTGGGCGTTAGTAATTCTTAAGTTTGGGGGTTAGTTTTCTTACGTTTGGGGGTTAGTTTTCTTACGTTTGGGCGTTAGTAATTCGTACGTTTGGGGGTTAGTTTTCTTATGTTTGGGGGTTAGTAATTCTTACGTTTGGGGGTTAGTTTTCTTACATTTGAGGGTAAGTAATTCTTACGTTTGGGGGTTAGTAAATCTTACGTTTGGGTGTTAGTTTTCTTACGTTTGGGGGTTAATAATTGTTACGTTTTGGGGTTAGTAATTCTTACATTTAAGGGTTAGTTTTCTTACGTTTGGGCGTTAGTAATTCTTACGTTTGGGGGTTAGTTTTCTTATGTTTTGGGGTTAGTAATTCTTACTTTTGGGGTTTAGTTTTGTTACGTTCGGGAGTTAATAATTCTTACGTTTGGGTGTTAGTTTTCTTACGTTTGGAAGTTAGTTTTCTTACGTTTGGGGGTTAGCTTTCTTACGTTTGGGCGTTAGTAATTCTTACGTTTGGGGGTTAGTTTTCTTATGTTTGGGGGTTAGTTTTCTTACGTTTGGGGGTTGGTAATTCTTACGTGGGGGGTTAGTTTTCTTACATTTGAGGGCAAGTAATTCTTACGTTTGGGGGTTAGTAATTCTTACGTTTGGGGGTTAGTTTTCTTATGTTTGGGGGTTAGTTTTCTTACGTTTGGGGGTTAGATTTCTTACGTTTGGGGGTTAGTTTTCTTACGTTTGGGGGTTAGTAATTCTTACGTTTGGGGGTTAGTTTTCTTACGTTTGGGGGTTAGTTTTCTTACGTTTGGGGGTTGGTAATTCTTACGTGGGGGGTTAGTTTTCTTACATTTGAGGGCAAGTAATTCTTACGTTTGGGGGTTAGTAAATCTTACGTTTGGGTTTTAGTTTTCTTACGTTTGGGGGTTTGTTTTCTTACGTTCGGGGGGTTAATAATTCTTACGTTTGGGGGTTAGTAATTCTTACATTTGGGGGTTAGTTTTCTTATGTTTTGGGGTTAGTTATTCTTACGTTTGGGGTTTAGTTTTCTTACATTTGGCGGTTAATAATTCTTACGTTTGGGGGTTCGTAATTCTTTCTTTTGGGGGTTAGTTTTCTTACGTTTGGGGGTTAGTAATTCTTACGTTTGAGGGTTAGTTTTTTTACGTTTGGGGGTTAGTAAATCTTACGTTTTGGGGTTAGTTTTCTTACGTTTGGGGGTTAGTAAATCTTACGTTTGGGGCTTAGGTTTCTTACGTTGGGGGGTTAGTAATTCTTACGTTTGGGGGTTAGTTTTCTTACGTTTGGGGGTTAGGGATTCTTACGTTTGGGGGTTGGTAATTCTTAGTTAGTAACTAAACAAGGCCCACATGACGGTTCATTTCTGTTCAAAGAAAGTCTAAAGTTTTCTTCGACAAATTTGTAGGTACCAAAAAAAATATTTAGTTATTTGTTAACCAGGGGCGTACCCAGGGGAGTGTTCCAGGGGTTCTGGAACCCGCTTAAACGAAACCAACTTTCACGCGCAGTTATAGAAAAGGAGGCTCCCAATGCAAAGAAAACAACGCTGTTGAGTCTTTGCCGTACAAGATAGGTCGAACGGCATGAAGCGTACGAGGTATTTTTTGACATGTTACCTTCTATCGTCAAGACACTTGAGGCCATCTCCCATGAACAACTGTTCCAAAACCAGTACAGCAGCACTCCATGGAACTGGGATGGCGAAAGTCGAAATAAAGCGAGTTCGCTTTTAAATGCCGTAGTGAGGTTTTCCTTCCTCATCACTCAAACAACTGCTGTGAAGTGCTCATATCGATCGTAAAGGCCCCGAGCACCAGGCTACAGAAACACCGCATTGATGTGTACGAGGCATACCGCCAAGTTGAAGATATCAAAGGCGACCTTAAGCTAGCTAGGGATCAGATTGATACCCAGTTTCAACAATGGTTTGAGACAGCTGCTACTCTTTCAAGAAAACTCGGCATCGAACCTTCTATTCCAAGGTAGTAGGCCGACAGGAGCGTAAAAGTAACGTGGAGGCAACAACGCCTAAAGAGTATTACAAGAGGGCCATCGTAATTCCCTTGCTAGACCACTTAGCTACCCAGATGGACATTTATTGGAGCCTTGAAAACGTCACAATACTGTCTTCGCCTCTCTTCCTTGCTCCAAAGCTGCTGGTCTCTCAAGAACACGATAAGCTTAAAGATGCACTTCCATTTTATGCTGATGACCTTCGATCGCCTCAAGTTGCCAACGTTGAACTCCTCCGATGGCGCCGAAAATGGCTGCAGCATGATCAGTCTTCACTACCAGGCAACACGGTTAAAGCTCTAGCTGAATGCGACCATGATTTCTATCCCAACACTCACCAGCTGTTACGAATCCTCCGCACCCTGCCAATATCCTCCGCAGAATGCGAACGATCTTTTAGTACTCTACGCCGATTGAAGACTGCCTTACGGGCAACTGTGTCTAGTGAACGAGAGTCTTCCCTTGCTCTCATGAAGATCTACTATGACCAGAATATCAAACGGTTGATACTAGTAGACCTGAGTTTTCACGAGTGTGACAAAAGCATTTCCAGCAATAGGTCCTTACTTTAAAATGACTAGAAACAAGGCAAAATATGAAGTTATTTTAAAATAACTTTTTGAGTATAAACACTTTCAGGAAAAGAATGACAGCAGCCAGTAAGTGATATAAACATTAGGGGGTTCAAATATATTACAGCATTTAGTAGAAAATATTCAATATGGCCGAAATTTTCTCGCTGATTTCATTTCAGTTATTCTCTTCTTGTCTTCTTCAAATTTCTTTCGCAAATGTGCGATATCTGTCAAAACATAAGAGAAAGGATAGAGATGGTTACTAAGTGATTGGGTCAATTTAAAAACGCCGGATTACTTTCCGAAAATCAGCCTATTCACACGTTCGTTTGGTTGATCAGCAGAGTTGATAATTAAAGGTAAATTGGTCACCGTAAAGAGATTCGAGTGCTGACGTTTCTAGCGTTAGGCCTTCATCAGTTGACGCGCGAAACGTCATCACTCGAATCTCTTTACGGTGACCACTTTACCTCTAATTATCAACTCTGTTGATAAACCAAACATTCGTTTCTACTCCTCATAGTTCCTTTTTTTTTTTAGAAACTAACCCCTTCATACATTGTTTACACGTTCCACAGCTTCATGTATGTACATGCAGGTGGTGGGATTGTTTATGCGGTGATAGAGTTTTACCGCCATAGCCGCGTCAATGAGCAGCGGAATGCTCTCTCGCCACATTGGTGCGACTGAGAACGAAAGAAAAACAATGCCGACCGTTTTGCAGTCTAAGTATCTCTCTTGAGCCAGTCTGTTCAATTAGTGGCTCACCTTCAGTTTCACCAAAACCTCGACATGCATCAAAATAATATTCTTAGTACTCTAAAACAGAATTTCCTCTTTGGAATATGATCCTCCCATTTTCATGACTGTATCACAAAAATCCCGTATTTTGTTTCTTTACTTGTGTCTGTTTTTCAGGCAAAGGACACTTGCATATCCCAGACTTCACTGGAAAACCCAAAATGCATTTTTAACTTTTACTTTTCAACATTCCATCATTTTCGCTCCCACTACTTCGATACGAAGGAAAACACCTGGTTTTGAAAACTGAAAAATCCCATTTAGCACTCACGTTCTCTCCGTGTCTCTCGTTGCTGAAACTGGTAGAAATTCAACAGTGCTCGCTACAAAAAATAAAAAATATATCCATATGAATACGTTATTTCGCGAAAGGTTACCAGTTGGTTGTTTTTTTGGATACCAGCTACGAGCAGACGAAGACACTTTTAGTATACAGCAGGGTTCCAAGTAATAATTATAATGAAGGTAAAAAAGGGCAATGTTACATTACGATCAAACATCAAATGAGTTTTGTTTTTTCAAATCCTGGACAAACGGATTCGACATTTTGATTTAAAATGGGTAACATTGCTTAATTCAACTTGTAGAATTTGTTTTGCAATCCTGTTTTATTGTTCTTTCAAGTCGAGGAAAAACGGATTCAACAAATTCAAAGTTGTTAACATAGTTGAATTCAAATAACTGTAGAATTTGTTTAACGATTCTTCCTTTTCGATTGAGTCACGTTGAATGTGTTGAAAGAAGTTTTGATTTCCAAACGACTTTTCATTTCGCGAAAAGAAAACGTTCATTTAAGTGTCAAATTTAACATGTATTCAAAAAGACTCCACAGGATTACGTAACAAATTCATTTCCATAAATTTAACAATGCTAGGGGATGTAATTTGACTACTCAGAGATCAACTTCATGTACCACCAGTCTATCACTAATCAACTCCATTCACCATACATGCATATATACACACTTTATCGGCTCGCACCCTCTGGGCTTTTCAGAGTCAATGTTGCAATAAAAATTGAAAAGTCACAGGAAGCTAAAAACATGACAACGATAACATAAGAAACGCAACTAAAAGAGACATTCAGAAGCAATTGTCTAAGTTGGCACTTGCAATCAGTCTGTACAACAAAGGTGTGTTCAATGTTGTTTCAAAAATGATATTGAACCCATCGTGCCGGGGCCTTTACATGTACGTGTGAGTGGATGACTTAATACTTTCTCTCTTGAGTTTATTTTGAATCAACAAGGCATTAACAAAAATCCACTCATAGGTCATCATAGATCACAGTCCAAAAGCATACCTTCTTTTTCTTGTTCCTTCTTTCTTGCAACTCTGCAGCATCAAGCCTGGGAGCTGCTGGGTTCCGTCCACTTCTTCCTACAGTCACCCACCCTTCATCATCAGGCTGGTTTTGTGCATCTGCTGCTTCTTTATCCAACTTTAACAAGGAAAATAAATCAGCAAACAAGGGTATATCACCAATTAAACCATTTATTCCATGAGCCAAATCTGTGTTTGCGTTAGGTCCGTTGTTCTAACTTAGTCTGTAGGTGAAATCCTTATGTGTGACCCATTCAAATGAAAGCTACTGAGCAGTACTGTTTCTGCAGTCAGTCTCAGAAGTGAAATGAAGTGCTACATACCTGCTCCTTTTTCTCATCAAACTTTGCCATGAATTCATCAACTTCTGCCTGTAACTCTGTGGAATCAGGATATTGCAGATGGTATTCTTGAACCCACTCTGAAAATACAAACATTACAATTATGCCAAAAAGAATGAGTGTTCTTCAGTGGCAAATATTTCACCAGCAATTATGTAGTACAGTATTGTATTGAACAGTAAATGTACTTGTTATGAAATCAATTAACCTCCAGAGAGTTTGTTTGCGAAAACAATTTTAGCTTTGGATCTGGAACCACCTTATATACTCCTTATCGATCTTTGTTTGCATCGAGTTATTTCATTTACAAAAGTACGTAAGGTACAATGTCAAAATAGCTTTGCTACATGACAAAAATCGACTGTATTTTTGCTGTACTTTCTGTAACACTCACTCTTCATTCCTGTAACAACAGGGTCTTTCTCTGTTGATAACACTCTCACTGTTGAGCTGTCTATATTTAATGCTGCATTTATAGATGATGACTTCTTAAACACAATATAACCAACTTTAAATCCCTAAAGAGAAGAAAATTAATATGCTGTTAGATTGTTCCTCTCAAACACCAAAAGTATCAATGTACATTGTACATATGCAACCTTTGGTCAACCTATCTACATTATTAAATGTAGCTGCTCGCAAATTATTCCTCCTACATACAACTGTAAATGCAAGAAATACTTAATGAAATCCTCTTCAAACTCTGCAGAAGGTCACAGAAAATTCAGTTTTTAAGTTTCTTATAAGATCAGTTGCAAAAAAAGTTTTTAACATTATAAATACTAGAATATTTGACAGAATTTTGACATATTTTTTTAACACTCTTTAACAATATTTGTTAATAGATGTATTTTTTAGTCAGTGACACAAGTATACTCGGAAAAAGAAAATCTGAGTTCTCCCAACCTCCCAGAAGTCCAACCTATGACCTTCCAATTTATTACTAATTTATTCCTAAGCTACAGGAGAATTGTGGGGGCTACAGTGAAGGCCATTAAATGAGTCTCCTGTAGCTCAGTGTAGAGCATCTGAAGGTCATAAGTTTGCCAGTGTTACTGACTGAAGAAATACATGTATCATTAATTTTATTTATCAGGCTTATTTCATTCATGATAATTTTATTATAATAAATAAATTGTGGTCTGCTTCTTTGTCTGTTTGACTTGAAGAGTGGGCAAGACCAGCAAACACACCCAAATTTGAGTTTTGCATTGGGGATAGATGTCTAATAAATATATTAGTCCCCATCCAGAGGCTATTGAATGAACCTGTATTCCTTAAGAAAGAGCATGCTAGGCTGCTTAGGCTACACGATAAATACATCTGCATTTTGAATCAGCTCTGCAGCAGCTCTTTGACAGCAATAGTTTCATCGGCCCCGAGTGTTGCAGGCCTGTTATTATTTTTAGGGCTAGGGGTATTATTTGTGTTTTTTATTGTATTGTTCTCTCTCAAACAGTATTTATTTTGCTACTCTCCCTCTCTATTTTAAAAGGGATTTACACTGTAATATTTGAAGAGGGACTGCACAACCTACAGTACCTTGACTTTCTCAGAGGGTATCACTAAACTTGCCACTGTTTTCTTTTCTTTTGAGCCAGGTTGTTTCATGAGATAAACATCTTTTATTGCTCCACAGCAGCTAAACAGGCGCTTCAGGGCTCCCTGGGAATGTGATTTGGGCAAAACAGAAGTAAGCTTACTATTAAATAAGGTATTTGTCACACTATCAGCTTAACCCGGTCAAAGCAACTAGGAGTATTGTCACGTTCCCGTGCGTGACCTAGAACGCTACAAGTATTGCTAATCTCCCTTGGATATAACGCCTGCCCATTGTAGGGATACCCCCAGCAATATGTCCCTGGTAATCATTTATACAACTCGTGGGCATGAAGAGAGAATGTGGAGCAAAGTTTCCTGTCTGTGTAAAGGAAACAACGCAGCAATGCACAGTCAGAGAAACCTAGCTTCGAACCACCTACCCTCCGATCGAAATTCAACACGCTAACTACTACACCACTGCACCTCCACACTATTTTATAGGGCTTGATTTTTAATGCAAGTTGTAAAGAAAAACGTGTTCGCTATTAAAGCAAGTATTATATTAATTAAAGCATAGAAGTCTCACCTTTGTGCAGTAAGGAGGGATATTCACAACAAATAGTGTCTTATCAGATGGCTTAACTGCGTCTTCATCTCTTATCAAATGCTTTTTGAAATATAAAAAATGATAAGAGCTACATTTCTCGTTAAATTTTACGCAGATTGTTCGAAAACCACCAACTTCGGACGCCATTTTGATTCCATCTGAGTAACCGCGCTTTTGTCTGAGCATGCGCCAGCGGAAAACAGGGCCAAGATGGAGGAACTCTTGGAGTCGCTGATTGGTACTGTATTATGTAAAGTTGTCTTTTGATTCTTTTGATTTATCGTCCCTGTTTACTTACACCAGAAATTGCTTGTAGATAGGGCCACTGATCCAGAGAAAAGCAAAGACGGTGTGGACTACATGACTCCAGTATGCGACAGGATAAATTTGGATCTCGATGGGTGAGAATCGATTATTTTACTGCATGCAGTGGTGTTTCATAATATTGTACACTCGTTCAGTTGTCTGTAGCTGATGTAAGGATAATTATATATAAGCTCGGTCTTTATATTGATTCACAAACTAAGCATAAGGGGATTCTGGTTTTCATTTATAGCCCACAAGTTGGAATCCGTTACATGGCGACCAAAGTCAAAAGCGCAAAGGAAGAGGAAGCAATACTTGGACTTAATGTGAGTTCCATTATTTCCTTGAACGACAGCCAGTGAATAAGAGACTTGTTTTTAAGGTTAAGATAATCCAGCCTTTGACACATCTTAGACATCATTTGTCTGAAAACCGAGAAAAACTCATCCTGGGATGACCTTCCTGGGCACCAAAATAATGTCAAAGTATTTAGCACTGTAAACTTGCTAATTAGGGACACTGTAAATGACTGAACCAAATATGTAAACTGAACAAAAATATCCCAACTGGCGAGAGGCAGATATAATATACAATATACAACCATACAATAGATCACCTCGCAGTTTTGGACACCATTTTGATGGGTATTCAAGAATTTCTGCCACAGCTACCAAGCTCTCATGCAAGTGTTTGTAAACATTTGGCTTGGCGTTTGGGCGAGTTGTAATTTTCCTAATGTACAAAAAATAATCTCCTGGATTACAGTAATATCCACATAGTGTTAAAGATAAGTTACAATTATTCAACCGGATATACAACCGGATATACCAAAATGATAAAAATTGAAACTAATTTTATGGTTTTCAGGCCACGCCAAAGGAGGCAAACAATCAATTTAACAATTAAAATTGACAAAAATGATATTGAATGTGTGATTCTTGATGAGATTTCACTTGGAAGCCTTACATTCTTAAGGTCTCAAGAAAAATTACAAATCAAGTTTTTGCCTTCCAAAATCCTTCTTACGTTCTTTGTACTATAGGTTAGTTTACCCTTACTTATGTTTCAGTGTGGGGATTGACATATCGCTCTAATTTAATAATAAAATATTGGATTATATATCTGGTAGTTGTAACCAATAATTATCGGATTTTTTATCTGGTAGTTGTAACCAATAATAATTATTGGATTGTATATATCCGGTAGTTGTAACCAATAATAATAATTATTGGATTGTATATATCCGGTAGTTGTAACCAATAATAATAATTATTGGATTGTATATATCCGGTAGTTGTAACCAACAATAATTATTGGATTGTATATATCCGGTAGTTGCAACCAATATTATTATTGGATTGCATTGTCTGTTAATTGTAACCAATAATAAAATATTTTATTATTGGATGGTATATCTGGTAGTTGTTACCAATAGTTTTTTATTGTATATCCAGTAGTTGTGACCAATAATTAGAATGTTAGTAGAAAGCTTAATAACGTTAGTAGCGGGCACTGGAACAACTTGAAAGCCATTAGCTAACTGTTAACTATGTGTTAGTTTTCTAACATTTAACAGATAATGATTATACGATTAGTGTACATTTTTCCATGGAAGGTCACAAATTATAACTCCGTATTCTGTTCATTCGACACCCTTTGAGCCATTTTGTGTACCAAGATATTTTTTATTAAGGAAGTTCTACAATTCCACATTTTGTATTAAGGACTTGGATATTGATTTACCAATATTAACAATTTTTTTAAATTTTAATCTTCATTGTTTTAATTAGCTTATTGAAGCCTGTGTACAGAACTGTGGCCAGCGATTTCACACTGAAGTTGGAAAATACAGATTCTTGAATGAACTAATCAAACTGATTTCATCAAAGGTAATATACATGTTTGTATATGTATCAATATTGTAAAATGCTAGTACAGGACGATATTATCTAGTGGATAAATCCCCATGAATCCAGTCAATAATGAGTTTCAACAAAAGCAATACATGTAAATCTTAAGAGGCTCTCTGCATAAGAACAGATAAGGCAAATTTTGGCTTTTCACCAATTGCGCTGATATTTTCCCTGAATTTCAATCATCATGTCCCATAAACAAATATCACATTTACTGAGTTCAATGCAATATTTTTCATTGTTGGTGAGACAGTAACTGTTTACAAGGTGACCTAAAAACTACCCAATGTACCTTTGGGGACTCTACAATTATTTATCTGTACATGCCGGGCGCTGCCAAAACATTATTCGTTCAATGCTTAAACAGCTTGAACATTTTACACATTAAAGTTGCATTAAACAATAAGTTTAACAATTTGGTTTTCTGTAAAATTTTGACTGAGTTATAATATTTTCAAAATACTTCCTCCTAGACTCTGGAATGCACTAATTGTGACATACACTGTACATGTAGTTAAAGCCTATATTTTTCATAAAAGTGGAACCTGACTTAGGGTCAAGTCTATTTTAACTCAAAAGCACCAACACCAATCTACTAATGCATGGAATAAAATTTGTGGAAACTTTACACTGCATGTCGTTCAGAGTTCTGCGATCTGCCAAATATTCATGATTTTGATTGAAACTAAAGATAAGGCTGTCAGACTGATAAACGCATTTCTGAACCAAAACTTTTAGAGATACAATAACAATCACTAGGTAAATATTTTTGACCATTTAGCCATTATTTTAGAGAAAATCTATCTCTTGAGCGATTTTTCTTTCCTGCGATGTGCTGTAGCAGTGTTTGTTTTGCATGACTGATAGTTGTTGATTTCAAGGTATATTCAATATTCATCCTACACTCAATTAAAGAGTTACCTTTCTTGTATGTATGAATGAAATAATTATTAGTAGTTAAAACATACTCTCAAGAAAAAGAAAAACCTTTCTGCCCCTTATAGTATGTGAACTGGTTTCTTTACGTTTCATTTCCCATGTGACACAGTGTTTCACTCCCTTGTATCTTATATCTGAGTTGCATACAGAGAGTGAAACATGGCTCTCCTCGCCTCTTCTGGATCCACAAGGAGTCTGTAATATTTCATGCAGGGAACAACTGGATGGAATAGCAGTGATGCCGATGTCCTCAGAATGTGCTAGGAGGGTTCTGACATATTAAAATTGAAACACATCTGGCTTTTAATTCAATAAGACTGAAATGAACGAGGGTAAATGGTAAATGGAACTTCAATGTGTAAAATGTTCAAGCTGTTTAAACATTTAACGAATAATGCTTTGGTAGCGCCTGGCATGTGTAGATAAATTGTAGAGTCCCCAAAGGTATTGGGTAGTCTTTAGGTGACCTTGTAAATTGTCTTGCCAACAACAAAAAAATCACATTGAACTCAGTAAATTTGATATTTGTTTATGGGATATGGTGATTGAAATTCAGGGAAAAAATCAGCTCAATCGGTGAAAAGTCAAAATTTGCCTTAACTGTTCTTACATGGACAGCCTCTTAATTAATATTATACAAGTCAGCTTGTTTCCACACTGGGTTTTTTTGTTGGCTGCATACAGTGTATTTACTGTATAGTGCTATGTTGTCAGACGTGGAAGAATTCTGTTGATGTTGTCTCTCCAGTATGATGGAGACTGGACACCAGAACCTGTGAAGAAGCGTATCATAGAAATCATGTACAGTTGGACAATAGGACTTCCCAACGAGACCAAAATTGCAGAAGCTTATAAGATGCTGAAACAACAGGGTAAAATAATTTGTAATGAAGATGAGAATTATGTATTAATCAGTAAATGACACAGGCATACTCGGAAAAAAAAAATTCGAGTGCTCCTAGATGAACCTAAGACCTTCTGATTGCTAGTTTAGATCCTCTACCACTGAGCTAAGGCCATTAAACTTGGTTCATGGGACAAACATCCTGCATACTGCTAGGATTGGAATGTCACCGTGTGGCATATATGCAATGGAAATAATGTGATGGAATATGTAAAGCCTGGTGAACAAAAATTTTTAATGTATTTGTAAATTTGATGCTTACATGTAGATGCAGTATAATAATAGTAATAGTTATTAGAAACTAGATTGTTGTATAATACAACTTTAGGGATTTGATTGGCTTAGCAGCCATGGTGTATGAGGCATTATACCATACCAGAGAAATAGCAACCACCAAATTGTCTTCTTCTAGTTGTTCTTGCAAAGCTAAATCAGCAAAATCTAGCAATACACCTGTATTTCGTGATTGTTTTTAATAAAATAACAACAAATTATTGTTTGTTATTCCACTTGCACTTGTTGGATATGAGACATGATTATAGCCAACTCCTTTTGTTACACGCCTTTTTTTCTTGTGACCAGTACAGTATATTTTCAGCTAGAGATAAGAATTGCTTAAGGGATGGGACAAAACTTGTGCATCACATTGTTGCCATAATTTTTTATTGCTCTGTAATAACAGAGTTTGATTTATTTCATTTCAAAGGAATTGTATCAAAGGATCCTGAAGACCCTTATTCCAAACCAGAAGTGAGTATGCAGACTTAGTTGATGTTAAATTACTGCCTGAATGTCATATAGAACTATTTGACTGTATTAAAAGGTGTGGGTGTAGACCACAGGGTGTCGCAAAAGTGAGTGCTTAGCTCTACTTTTTTAGCATAAAGCAATAAATATTAGCAGTTACTCTTACTACCCCCCCGGATAAGATGCTTAGTCCATCACAGGATACCTAGCATGAAGCCCAGATGGGATGCTAATCCATCACAGGATACCCAAAATGAAGAGATTGGGAGTATTGCCAGTCCCTCCCAGATAGGATGCTAATCCATCATGGCATACCCAGCTTGAAATGACTAACTTGTCAAACCTCTTTGTATCTGGTGTAAATTAACCTTCCTTTGTGACACTAGTGCACCTGTTGGTCTGACGTGCTAGACACTGCAAATTTTATGCCCCAAGGTGCTGTTATTTGCCATAATTCCACAATTCAGCACTCAAGAATGTAGTTTAGATAACTAAACAGCATAATAGCAGAGGCTAGGTTTGTACTTGGCCACTGCATGTGCATCCTTAATAACTTGCTGTCAGTTATTGGTGGCATTCCTATAATCAGACCCTATCACTGAAATGCTAAATCATCTCAAGTTTCCTCTCATTCTTTTTTTATTCTATTCTTACTACAGTGTAAACTTGATTTGGATTTCACATCTTCCCCTCACCAGACCAGTATTGAAAGTAGACAGGCCCTTGTAAGTTACATATTTCAGCATACATTAATTGAATTTCACCTGTTAATAGGAGCCAGCAACTGAAAAACGAAAGGATACAATATTTGAGGATGAAGAAAAATCAAAGGTTAGCTAATTTCTATTACTAAGACCATTTTAATACAGTAATGTTAAGTGGCCAAAAGAAGTTCTTTTTCTTTTCATTGTCTTTTTTGTTTCTTAATTATTGATGTATACAAATGTACATACATTTCACCAGCTTCTTTCCCGCCTGCTCAAGAGCTCTCATCCTGAAGATTTACAAGCAGCAAATAGATTGATAAAGACCATGGTCAGACAGGTAACTTATTGTACAAGGATTCATAAACTGTGCAATTGTAATCCCATTTTATTTTGCAGTGGCTTAATATTACCACATTTATAACTTTAAATAATAAAGCAACAGCATGCTTTGGTTCCATTTGTTATTGGCTTTTGTTCACCTCCCTGAAAAGATGTTTTACTAGGTAGAATTCACTGTGTCATGTATTAAATTTCTTTAGCGTCAACCCTCTCTAAGGGACCAGCTCTTTCCATCTGAGATGTATGCCTAGCCTTTAAGACAGTTTAGTTACAGATCTATAGAGTTCAAGTAAAAAATCAGCCAGGTACAATCAACCAATCATGTGACTTAGAGAGGTGTCCTGCTTACAATGGTGTCGGATTTAAGAGAGTCTACTTCATCCTATTTTGGGATGTTCTAATTGTTATACTTAGCTAGAGTAATAAATTGTTTTTATGGACATTTTATCACTAATCAACATTATTTTATGGACATTGTTTTTATTATCTAGGATGAAATAAAGATAGAGAGACAAGTTAAAAGAAATACAGAAATAGAAACATGCTGTAATAACATTAAACTTCTCACGGAGATGTTGAATCACTACAGCCCTAGCTCTCCTGCACAGGATAAAGAACTAATGAAGGTAAGGAGGGTGGGGGTACCTAGGTGTGTAACTGAGGGGGAGGGATGTTTTAGTTTAAAATTGTGTTGCAGTTACATGTATTACTTTTTCTGCCCTTAGTTGAGTTGCTTTTAGTTAAGGATTTTTCCATAGGAGCACAATAACCAGATCACACAGCAGCCACTGCAATGACAATTATTAATTATTCTGGAGTATATTAGTTAATGTGAAAATCAATCTAGTAGTTAAAATCTACTTTAAGGTGTTCATGATTGTCTTCTGCATATCTTTATAAATTAATATGAAATTGGTAAGTCATTTCTTTTGACATATTTTTCGTGGTCTGTAGGAGCTGTATGACGCCTGTGATAAAATGAGACCTCAGTTGTTCCGCTTAGCTAGTTCAGCGACTGAAGATGGTGATGAAGGATTAGGTGAGATTTAATTTTCAATGCTAGGTGATCTACATTTATATTATTTTTGTTACACTGTAGTAATTAATTAATGTGGATAAACAAGACAAGATTTTAATAATGAAAATGAACAAATTATGGAATTAACTAAACTGTATGTAAACTTTTCCAGCTGAAATTCTCAGGGTAAATGATGACTTATCCAGAGCTTTAGAGTACTACCGTAAAATTTTTGGATTGGCTCCACCCACTGCTACTGGCGCCGGCTCTCCTCCGGCAACTCCGACTGCAGCCACAGATGTGTCAGCGGGGGGTGCATCTACTCTTATTGATTTGGGCTCAGCAAACCAAACTACAGGGTCAGCAGAAGATGTTCCAGTCTCCAGTGTGTTGGAAAATGAACTCAAGGCACTGGGTAGGTCAGATGTAATTATTTAAGAACTTAATTTCTCAAACTCATTAATAATTCAAAAGCCAAAGACAAAGGAAATCATGCACCATGACGTGTTTGGATATCTGATGAAAAACTCCTTGTTTTTGCATCCTTAATATTTCCCCTTCAAAATCGGTTTGTTTGAGAAGTTATATCAAACACTCATCATAGTGTTTCATCACAATATCAAAAACCTCGAAGTTCGTCAAAAATACTCCGCTACGCATCGTATTTTCAACTCTCTTCTCAGTGTTTGATATGTGTTGAAACACCGTGTCACGTGTTTGATATATTGCAAGAAGTACCGTTAATAGTTTTATCGTGACTTGTGTGATAATAGGTGAAATGAAAGATTGCAGATGACAAATTTCACATGTATAATTATTTGAGAGTATTGCAATGTGTACAATTGTATTGTTCTGCTCGTTTTGCAGGACTTCATGATATTGAAGCACCTCCTGTCACTTCCAATTCTCAGATTCCAATGCAGGTACAGTTGACACATGATTGTGTGAACCTTGTGTACAGTAACAGTGAACATTGTCATACTAAGCAAGCTCGTGGGAAACCGTGAGATTTGAGGAGAACAAAATAATATCCATACATCTATGTGTATTTAATTTTGTATTTTGTCTAATAGTTTTGCTTGTCTGTGATTGGTCAGAATGCATTTCATAATTATTGAATACATGCCTCAACTATAACTGGGATGTACAGGATGATACTCCCCTATTCATATAATTACATTCCCTTGTTTTTTTTAAACTCGAATCAATTTGACATGACAATGAAAGACATTGTTTTAAAATTTCTGGATGAAAGAGGGTTTTGCTGGGAAAAAACAACATTATTCCTGTTGAAAGTGCGCCAAAAAACCCTAAAAGGTCTTAATCCTACATGTGCTTTCAGGAAAAAATATTTGAAGTGATAATAAACACAGTAACCTTTTGATTTTGCTTGAAGAATTTATATACATTGGATATTTCTCCCTGGGTGCTAGGTGTGTTTCTTAGACTTGCGGATTTCTTTTTCCTCCCTCTACCCAATCCCTCCTCATTTACTTTTCTAATTTGCGCACATGATCTGAGGAAAAAAAAGGACTGCTTACAGTCTATGTGTTTCTTAAACCCGACAGTTTTCCCTAAGCTTGGCTCTTAGAAAACTTCCTCAGAACATACTGTGGTCCTATGCTGTGTTTACAGATCTCCATTTAAATCAGCTATGCTGAACTGGAATTTCTGTATAAATAATGTATATAAATAAATAGATATTTAGACATCACTTTATGGCATCACAATTGTGACATCACAATTCAAAATGTTCACATAAGCTGGTTATAGTCCTTAATTATTATATCATAATTAGGTTCTAATGTGAGCACAGCTCTAGATTCAGTACTATTTCATTGGTATTTTAAATGGACTTGTGTGATGAAGGAAGTAGTTTACTAAATGTACAGCGCGTTTCAGTGTCTGTTCAGTATTATGAATGCGTGAAGTGGTTGAAATTATCAGAAGTTTACTTATTTGTGGAGAATATTAAAAAACGTTTTCCTTTCAGCAATGCTTTATAATTTTCCATAACTAAAGGCCTTTTTTTAGTGTGTTTGCAGTTGGCATTAATTAGCCTACTTTGGATAATTTACCACAGGGTACCCAGCAGCCTGGTAGTGTGGGAACCTGGGGATCACCAGCACAGAATTTTGGCATGCTTCCATCCAACATGTCCTCTACAGTGGGTGTGGTCCGACCCCTGGGTCAATACCAAGCACCAGGTATGGTGCAGGCTGGGTACATGGCCACAGGGCAGATGGTTAGGATGCCGTTCCAACCAATGGGTTTTGGAGCAATGGCGATGCCGCAAAGGCCAGGTCCAGTAAGCATGGGCACAAGCAGTCTCACGATGACATCTCCTGTGTCAGGAGGTCTTGGGAATCTCCCAAACAGGAAGGGAGATGACAAAACACAGCCTCGAAATCCTCTTGACTTGTTAGGGCAGGAAGTAATGCAGACACAGAAACAGCAGCAAAAGCAAAAACAGACTGTTGCACCATTGCAGGAAAAAGCGGCTCCCGAACAGCAGCAAGCAGCAGTACCAACAACTGACAGCTTACTGTCACTTGGGCTGGAGCCAAGTCCGGCAACACATCCCATTGCCTCAGCTAATTTAAGTTCCACTTCACCTGCAAGTTTCACTCCACTAGCTCCACCTCCTAAGCCTGCTACACCTGTTTCTCTAGAAAATGTTTTTGTGCCTTTAGATACTATAAAACCAGGTGAACAGAGGCTGATATTTTGTTCTTTTATTTATTTATTTTATGAAACTTCAGAACATTTTCTAGAGTTTGGAACACTTCCTGATCTCAGTTTGTTAGAGACAAATTTGAAATTAACAACCTCTCAGGTTGTTGGGAACATAACAAAACAATACCAGGGTCTCTCTCTCTGTCTCTGCCACTCCAGAAGACAGGAAAGAAAGACAACCTTGAAAACTAGTTGATTCACTCTTTCCGTGGATCATAATGTGGGCAGCATAATTGATAATGCAAACAAGTTTTTTGTAGCCTACTGACTGCTGTATAGAATCATCTGAACTGTAAAGATTTGGAATAAGTGAACTCATGTACCGCTGGTTTGCTTTCACAGGAAGTCACCCACCACTAACAGTTCTTGATAAAAACTCCATCAGGATAATTTTTCATTTTGCGAAGGTGAGTTAAAAGGGACACTTTAGAAAATGTTTCCGTTCTATTTGTAGTGACACTTTCTCTCAATTAAACACCCAGTGGGTTGGAGGCAGACCAAATGGCTAATTTCCAAGCATGGCCTTGGAATTTTGCGGTCTGATGCTTACAAGAACTGGTTTTCTTCGGTCATTGCTTATTGAAGCGGGAGGCAAATGCCATGTAACTTACATGTATGTACAGCTGCAGTTAGCATCGCCATGTGTAGACATCACATAGATCTGTTTATAAGTGAAGGATACAAATGAATGTTGTGCCGCTAGAGCTATGGACACAACATTCATTTATACTCTTCACATTCATATTGCCGCAATTATCACCATAATCGTCCACGGCTTGCTCCATTCTGGCCTCGTAGCTCAGTCGGTAGAGCAACGGACGATCAAATCTCGAGGTCGTGGGTTCCAATCCCACCGAGGTCGGAGATGTTTTACCTTCTCGTGGGTTCTCCCATTTCCTTAAGTTGGGGTTGGTTCACTTTAGCACTTTAACATACAATGCAAAGTTAATTTTCTCTCCATCATCTGTTTATAAGTGCAATCCTTATACTCAAATTTCTCAAAGTTCTGTAGTCAATCAGTGTTTATTCTACAGGGGTATAAACTCTATTTCTTGAATATTTAATGTCTTAACAGACAAGTGCAGAGCTGAATAGGAATGACCTGTCAATTGTTGTGATATCCACTATGAGCTCGCTGCCTTCAGCTGTTAACAGTTTTGTATTTCAAGCTGCTGTTCCAAAGGTGAGACACTTGACCTTTTGCGTGGTTACAATGCGACGCGCCTTACCGTGGCCACCCAACAAACTTTTTTTTTTACAAGTTAGCCATTCAGGATATGTGAATGGCGTTAATGGAGAACTATTGATTCCGAGCTTAATGGCATTAGAGACTGCAATAGAGTTTGATGATGATGATGATGATTATTTCAGACTATGAGAGTGAAGCTTCAGCCTCCATCTGGCAGTGAGTTACCAGCTTATAATCCAATCCTTCCTCCGTCCGCCATTACTCAAGTTATGCTCATAGCTAACCCAGCAAAGGTAGGTTTCCTCTGCTTCAACGAAAAGTGGCGAGTTGTTCTAACCAAATAGGCTTCTCCTTATGAATACTAGAGAGGGCTTGATATCATTCTTTGACCTCCACTCCACTAAATTCCCTTAAGTTCAGTTCAGTTCAGTTTGGTAGTGGAAACGTCACAAGTGCCTATAATGTGTAAGAATTCTGTTCACTTCCCAATTCAATATTAGTGAAAGGTTCCTGTGAATTCCCCAAATTTTCTGAACATTTTAAAAGGTGCCTTGTAACTGGATTCCGAACGCGTTCGAAAGTTTCTGTCGTTTTTTTTGTTTAGGGCAGAATGTGGAGCAATTCTGTAATAGAGACTAGAATTTTTGTCTCCTATTAGCCAATCAGAAACGTACAAAAGGTTAACAGGGCTCATTTAGCCAAGGTAAATTGACATTCCAATGTTTCTCTTCGCAGGAAAAAGTCAGATTAAAATATAAAGTAAGCTACCAAGTTGCCGGTGTCGCCACGACAGAAACTGGCGAAGTGGACAGCTTTCCTCAGGAATAACAGAAAGTAATCCACTAGCTTCTGCTGTTTTTGGAGACCTAGATACCGGTAGTCCGCGTGTCGCTGGGTCTTCGAAGGTGGCTTTTGCCTGCGTGGAATAACATGTCTATTTAATGACGTCGACTAATTTAAGAAGACGGATGCACCCGATGGTGTTTAAATTAATGAGATCAAATATGTTAAGTAACGTTCCCAACCGTTGGTCTTTCTGCTGTTAGAGATCGAATTACGTTGAACGTCACCTAGAGGGGGGGAGGGGGGGGGAGAAGAGGGGTGGAGTGAAGAGTGGAGTCAGTGGTGATGGCCGATGATGTTTTTCGGAAATGTTCGATTGCCGTCGTAAAACAACAGCCGTTGGACGCCCTCTTGAACGCCTATGTTCAAGTAATGTTCCCAACGGGGTAACGTTAAAAGATATAGAGTCAGAGTAGCTTTACACTTGTTTGAAATTAAAAATCTAAAATTCAAAGGGAAACGAAAGAAGTTTATTGTGCTGCTGGAAGAGTTATGCTTTCTCATAATAGTAGATTTTGTGGCGAGGCAGAATAAAGGGAGTTTTTTTTACTCGCTCCCATTCTCTCTGTTATGTGGATTGGTATCCGGTCTGCCGTTCGCAGATTTAGCTCGGTCTCAAAGGCCCTTCTCACCTGTAACGGGGGGGGGGGGGGGGCTCATGCTTCCTCTAAAAGGTTTAAAACTTTTAGCTTCTGCGATGCATTTAGTGGATCAGTTTTGACCACAAAAGTGTAGTTATTAACTACTTGTATTTGTCGTAACAAAATTGAAAAACAAAACTGTGCTGTATACGAAATATCAGCAGTCAGAAATTTACAGTCTCGATCAGACCTAACAAGGTCATCGCCACTAAAATGAAGCGTGGGCCGGCCATTAAATACGTGCCTGCATTATTTTGTTTGTTTGTGGTTTTGCTATTCCTTTCTTTCAAGTTATTAAATATCTTAAAATAGTGGTTAGACACTCACAATTAATATTTCTTTACAGGAATCATATAGAGATAAAAAGAGTACAAAATTGTTACCTCACCAAACTAATATTAGGGCCTGTTACACGAGAAAACCTTTTCTTGCAATTCACTTGCGGCGCAATTTCATTAGGAGACATGTTGCTAGAAGGAAGTTACAAATCAACAAGCCTTGCTTAAAGTGCTACTGCGACGAAAATCGAAAACCTTTTAACGAGATTTTTGGGCTTCAAAATATAATTTAGACTTTAAACTGCAAGAAAAAACATAATTTAGACCAACCTGGCGAAAGTATACCCTTAAAGGCTGCCCGAAAGTACGTAAAATGAGTCCGCCATTACTCAAACAGCAACTACTTGAGCCGCCAACAAAAAAATTTGGGCAGCGGCTTCCTCCTCGTTACGTCATCTTATCACCTTGCCGGCATCGAAAAGCGAGAAAAAGCAGTCGAACTACTCAAGTTCTTCCCCTACTTCTACCGAATACGGTTCTGATTTCAGATTTTATGCGTCACATTCTACTTGGCCAACTCTCCGTGTGGTTGGCGGACATTTTTGAATTGAGTAATGGCGGCAAACCGAATGTGGAAATAACGCTTGAAATAATCGAGCTTCCCATTGGAATTACAACTGAAAATTTGGCATGGGTAGCACTTTCCTCCCATACTTTCGAATGCTGAAGATAAAAGGAAAGGTAAAATTTTGATCACAGTAGCACTCGAAAGTATATTGTTCTACAATTCCAGTCCACAGGTACTTTTTTATAGCAAGAAAAGTTGCATACCCTGTTGCAATTTCTCGTGGGACGCAATGAGCTATTTAACGCTCATTTTCTTCTGCAACATGTCTGCCGGGTCTGGCATTGGTGCACTTTGCAGAATTCTCTAATGTACTTTCCTCGTTTCTGTTTGTTCATAATTCCGTTATTTCGCTGACGTCACCGGGATAAGCAGGTTTTTCGCTCGGATTACGTGACTAGAAGCGAATTGACGACTGCGAAGGGCAGAGGCTTGGAAAGTACACAAAGAATCTATTATCTCATTTGAATACCCTCTTAAGATAAGTTAATTTTGACAACAAGTAAAATATCACATTTACTTATTGTTAGAACCCGTCCGTATGTAGGCTGAACAATTGCAAAGTTTTATTACGTTATAACGATGTACCTAGCTAGATAACCAGTATGCGGCGGTGTTAATTTAAAATCAACTTTGTGGCAATCTTTTTAGGTTCACTGTGGTGAGGTATTTAAAGTGATAAAAGTTTTTACTATTAATAATAAACTTATTGTTAATTTATCATAGGATGTCGCTTTCCTAGAAGCATCAGTAAGACATTTATCTTTTTACCGAGGTAAAAATCTATCTTTTCAATCGATGAAAATGAACCCAATTCTCACCCCTTTTTCCCCTCCTTTCTATCCAAACGATTCGCTCCCAGTCTTTATGAGCAAGACGTTGTTCAAAAGCTGGGCATCACTCGACATCACATACCTGTCAAAAGTTGTAATCCATCCGTACCGGTATATTCCGCATTGACCTGTGATTGGTCAGAACGCGTCACGTGGTGTAATGTGCCCCAACTCAAACACGGAAATATCCGATGATAACTCCTCCTAGGCCTACTTTTGAAACAAGGGTAGCTTCAGTGCCATTAAAAAGTGTTTGATAACTTTAAGCTGGAAGATCTCTTTGCTGTTGGAACAGACCAGGACATCAATATATCTGTAAAAAAAAAAAAAAAAGAAAGAAAGAAAGAAACAGAAACAGTTGAAACGGCAACACTTAAGTAAATGTCCTTTACACGCTTTGAGCAAAAATGTTTGAGGACAAAAAATACACTAAACCTTCTTTGGCCCGAAAATTCTTTGAACCGGCATTATTCGTCCTCGAACCTCACAGTTTTCGGCGACCTTCGCTCTCGGAAAACTGTTCGCTTTTCGGAACAGTTAATGGCCGCGGACAGACATTTTTTACTTTTCCTTATCTTACAAAAGGGATCGCGTGACTAAATGCAACCTTTTAACAGACTAATTGGAGGCACTAATAAAGCGAACAATAAAACTTAACAAAACGAACAATACAGACAATATGTAATACAGTATAAGAAATATTAGACTAAATACGATGTACAGATATTAAGTGATTACGTTATTATTTCTTCCATTTGTATTTGATTGATCCAATGCGACGTCCATCAGTAAAATCTTCGAAATCCCCCAGAAAATTTCCCTTAATCAACTCCCGTCAGGGAAGTCTTAGAAGTACACCGACCTTGACGTCATCGTTATCCCCCTTCACTTCCCGCGGTCACTTGCGGTTTGAATTAGTATGCATGCATTTCATCAGCTGTTGTTCTTTGCATTTTCGATTCCTCATTGCGCTGTAACTACAGTGACCTTAGTAGGTAAAGTGATAGTTTGTAAACTCTTCCCAATGAATTACAATGTAATCGGGATCCGATAAAACTTTCATTTGTGCTCAAATAAACCGCGCAAAGAAAAACACACTGAACAAGTACTTTTCCAAATCAGTCCAGAATATGAATATCTGGTTCTTTCCCTGCTAAATTCTTATCGACAGTTTTAGAATTGTCACAACATGCTTTTGTATTTTTAATTAACGTCTTACATCATCGGTAAAGTTAACCTATTGTGAACCATTGTGACATGCTGTGTATTGTACCGAGGCACCCAAGCGATACCGACTGCTTCAGTAGCTAGCTGCGAACGCGCTTGTGAGTTGGTGAAGGGTTCAACGAAACATTAGCAAACCAGTGATGGCTATTCCAGAATCGAAGGAAGCTTGGCAACCTCTTATGAAAACTATCAGGGAAAGATGCGCGTTTGTACTGAACAACGAGCTTTTGAGCGATGTGAAGTTCGTTGTGCGAGCATCCAGTGCTGATAAGGAAACAGTGATTTCAGCTCACAAGTTCGTGCTTTCTATCAGCAGTCCAGTATTTCTTGCGATGTTTCACGGAAAGATGGCGGAATCTTCAAACCTTATTCATTTGCCTGACTGTGATTACGACAGTTTGTTTGAGTTCTTTCGTTATCTCTACAGCGACGAGGTTAGATTAAGCGGAAGCAACGTTATGCGGGTGCTCTACTTAGCGAACAAATACATGGTTCCTTCTCTCACTGATAAATGCACGGAGTATCTACAAAACAACTTGGACCCATCAAACGTTCTCTGCATCTTACCAAACGCTCGACGATTCGAGGAGGAAGAACTCGAGGAGCGATGCTGGGAAGTGATTGACAAGAAGACAGACGAAGTCGTGAAATTAGAAGAGTTTGTTGATTTGGACAGGTGTTTAGTTGAATCAGTTGTAAAAAGAGAGGCTCTTTGTGTTAAAGAGATTGAATTATTCAAAGCTGTTGATCGCTGGGCTACAAAAGAAAGCCAAAGACAAGGTTCAAAGTGTGGCAGTGGCAAGGTTAAAAGACGAATTCTAGGAGAAGAAATCGTGAAGTCGATACGCTTTCCATTGATGTCACAAAAGGATTTTATATCAGTTGTTCCGGATAGTAACATTCTAACAGCAGAAGAAATTATCAACTTAATGAAACACTTTAATGGAGTAGAAATATCAACTCCTCTGCTATTTTTACAAACTTCAAGAAAAGGGACGATCAAGGAACCTGAAAGACGCCGGCGGCTTGGAACTTATATTCCACCTGCGGTCAATTGGTTTTGTCCTACACGACGTAACTCGGCGGAATCCACACGATGTTAAACATCTTCAGTGATGTTTGTCTACAAATGAAAAGAATGTACTTCACTGAGGCGTCATTAAGTATGCTGTGCCAGGTCAACAGCTGGTGACGGAAACGTTTATTTGATCCAAAACTTTATTCTGAAATTTTCTCTGCGATTGTAATTTGTGCTATTTAGAGAGATTCCATAAAACCACAAATCCCGGAAGAAAGAGCTGCATGATAACTCGCGGTTCTTTAATAGAGAGGGCGCCTAAGGATTTACTGTTAAAGTATAAATGAACAAAATCGTGAGCATTAATTAAAAGCTAGCTTCATTTCAGTCACCACACAACTATGCAAAGTATGAACTGCATCGGTGCGGCTCGAATTCTCCAACAGCACATGGAATAAGCAACGCGCTTGATTTACGCGCGGGACATGTGTTGATCGAGTTTTTGCGCGGAGAGGAAGTCTTGACTCAAATATTGGCCCGGACTAGTGGAATGCTACAGCTGTTAATTCGTCTAGAAGACGAATCTTAAAAATAAAAGCAAGTGGAAATTCAACCCCTATAGTGACGATCATGTTCAATAGTTAATACAAATCGCAGGGAGATGTCCAGACTAAAACTCTGAAAGGTGTCTTCACACAACAAATGAGAAGTCTGGGTAGGAGCGTGTTACAAATGTCGCAGTGGAAGTTGGAGATACTGACATGTTAAACCGTGAACTGCATCTTAACAACTTTGGAAGCTGATTAAACTCGCACTAGGCGCTTAAACATTGGTTAAAACCCTTGCTGTTTGCTTCAAACGGTAGCCGAAGAAGGAACTACATCATTAAAATACAACAAACCATTTCTTTTTTCACCAAGTAGCATCTTATATTTCCAGGTTCTGCATTGATTTAGAACCAATTCAATGATATGAACAGCTTTGTGTATTGATACGCACGTTGCCTTACCGCGTGAATCTATTTGTTTGAGTAAGCAGTCTGTAGTACTGATCACTCTTCAAAGTTGTTATGGACTCCGTCAAAATCCGGTGTGATAGTCCATCTATCACTATCACACAACGCGCATGTGTATTAAAGTCAATCAGAAGTGTACACTGGCAAGCTGAACTACATATAACTGATATTTGAGCCGTAATACTTTTTTAATTCATCTAACTGAATTCAAATCATTGTTCTGGTGTTTATATCATTACTGTTAAGAGAAAATTAGAGGACCCTTCTATCATTCGGAGTTCTTAACGTCTTTTGATTCCCAAACTAAATTTTGCTTAACTCCAATAAGAAGATACGAAGCTTTGCGCTTGAAATCTTTTAAGCTGATTTGCCACCATGGCCACCTTTGTGATGCACACTATCTAACGCGTTTTATTTTTACTCAGGCGAGAGTCACGTGAAGGAAACTGGCCATCACCGTCGATCCCAAATCTGCGCGCATTCTTGCCCAATCCTGTGGCGCAGTCCCAATGTGCTTTGGTAGCAGGTTGCCCGACACTGTTGGTGTTGTGTTCCTTTGCTGCACATTAAAAATAGTTTCAACTTACATGTCATATTACAGTGACACCTCGCCTTCTTTCTTTATTCTTCAATTACTGCCACTAATTGACTCACTGCATGAGTCGTCAATTCATCGAATCCTTCTATTTGTTTCTTAAAGTCTTGTGCAGAAATGTTCAAATTGATTGGAAATACATTTTGTAAAAAACACCAGTGCAGTTAGATGTGGAGGATTCTGGTCGGCATGCGCAGTCCACCATGGCCGCCCCCTTACCATCAGTCGCGATGGGGAAGGGATTAACCTGCGAGAGCAGACGCCTTCTGTAGCAGGTGAAAAGCGTCTATTTCATCATGACGTTTGAAAGAAGGAAACAAATTCGATCGACCAAAATCGGATTGTTTAAAACTTCACCTGAAAGAGTCAGTCAGGGAGTTTGATAATCGGAAGTTGTGTACTGTTTTCCGGTTAAACAACAGTCCAAGATTGCCCCCTAACATACAGTTCACCAAGGAGCTTGAGAAGGATAACGAGCTTTCCTTCTTAGACACAACGACAACTCGAGTACGTGGTTGCATACAGGTCAGTGTGTACAGAAAACCAACACACACAGATAAATACCTCGATTACAACTCCCACCACCCATCGCAGCACAAGAGGTCAGTCGTTAATACTCTCCTTCGCAGGGCCCAAGAAATTCCATCAACAAATTCGGGGCGGTCTAGAGAGAGGACACACGTCATCAAAGTGCTAAGAAATAACAACTACCCTCTGCGTTTTATTCGGAGCTGCAAGTCCTACCACAACGCTCTCCGCCGCGATTCAAATACCAACGACGCTTCCAGCGCTAGCGCACCTTCAACGTCAACATTTGTTGTTCTTCCGTATGTTAGAGGCGTCTCTGAGAGAATTTCGCGAGTACTACGCACCAATGGTGTTAAAGTGGGTTACAAACCTTGCAATGTTTTGCGCACGCGTTTCCCGAGACCAAAGGACAAACCTTCTGCTTTGCAGTGCCGAGGTGTTGTTTACAAGGTCGGCTGCGCTGATTGCAATTTCGTGTATTATAGACAGACTGACCGAGCCTTGGAAACAGGGTTAAAAGAACATAAACGGGCAGTTCGGGTTGGAGATAGTAACTCCAAAATTGCGCAACACGCGAACCAGTTTGTCTATAATATAGACTTCGACCATGCGACAATTGTAGACAAGGCTCGTAATTTTCACGAGAGACTTTTTCTCGAGGCTTGGTATTCGCAAAGTGACAACCACGCGGGAAACGAACATATTGCTATCCCGGATGTCTACAAAACCCTCATGTAAACACGCGCGGCTGCCATTCATTGCGTTTTGCTGGTGTAGCACGCGCAGAACTGTGAACCGTTACAAAGCCGTAATTCAGTTGGCTTTTCAAAATAACCGATGAAGGCCGAAGTTGTTTGGCCGAAACGTCTTTGATGCTTCACTAACGTTATTTCTAGCGTTAACAATAGTCAGCGCCAAACAAAAATATTTTTAGTTCTGATGTCTATCCCTGACTGCAATTTTAGTATTTTTAGCCCCCTCTCACTCCTTCCTAGTTCCTCTTCCTGGAGCGGATATCACTTTGATTGTCACACAGTGGTGGTTGGACACGGTCCGCAAAGCATGCTGGGGCGAGTTGTCGGTTCGTGGTCAGTTGTAACAAACCTTCGTGCTGTGCAGATCTCAAGGAATGACAAATTTTCGCTTCAAAAAGGCAGAAGATCGGTTAATTCGGTAATTTATTCGATAAGTTTTCTCCGGTTACCGTAAGCGCACATTGACTGACTAATTTAACGCTCAAAACGTTGGGTTTACACGGCGATCCTAGCGATCGATCGAAAGCCGGTACAGCAGAAACTGCTCCATGTAATCAGTGTAATTACCACTTCCATACAATTGCAAAACCAATCCTGTCGTCGTTATATGAAATCGTACCTTTTGAATTATAATGTACGATCACGGGCTCGAAAATCTGGCAATGAAGTATTCAGAGTTCATAACTACTGGAATCCAATTCTGGTGGAAATAGCCGAATATTATAAAACGAAATGAAGTAAACAAGGATTGTAGGGAAATGAAGATTTTCACGGCCTTACTGGATAGGAATTTCGTTTAACCATTCTGTATACTGGTTGCCAATGAGACTGGGACATGGAAAAGAGCTCTCACACAAGTTCAGCTTGCAAGAGTCATAAATTTTAGCCACACAGGAGTACTAAATTAGTAAATATATGTTTGACATAACAAGTTCTTCAATAATAATTTGTTTTATTACATCACATGTTGCATGAGGGAAATGAAAACATCAAATTGATCTTGAATGAAATAAGTCAAAAAAACCTTGTAAACAATGCTAAATACTCTACCTTCCTTTACTAGGCAGAGCCTTACTTTGTATGGAAAGACAGTGTATTGGATCAAGGTGAGGGGCCCTGGGTGCATGCTCCCTCTTTAAATAATTATGTTTTTATTTTATTTCAATAATAACAATCACATCAATAATGAAAACTGCTGTACATCTTGCACATATAATTCATAACTTGGCAAAGGGACACAGTATTATAGTCACACTAGATGTCCTCCTCTCCTTTACATGTACTAGTCACTTTAAATCTACAACATATCCATTATAATTATGTTATTGGATAATTTGGAGAAATATTGAAATACAAATTGAGGGGAACTCTGCTCACAAGGCTTGCCCCCCACACATAAACTAAGGGCTTGTTTGCATTGAAGTGTATTTTGTACACCAATGTGAAGGTGGATGACTCGACATAGTTTGCAGAGCATACCAGAGATTTCAGCCACTGACAATAGTCAAGTGCAATTGAGATCAAACTTGGCAAAGGAGTACAGTATTATAGTCACATTAGATGTCCCCCTCTCTTTAACATGTACTTGTCACTTTAAAGCCTACAACATATCCAATAATTATGTAATTGGATTGGAGAAATATTGAAATACAAATTGAGGGGAACTCTGCTCACAAGGCATGTCCCCCTCATAAACTACTTATTAAGGGCCTGTTTGCATCGAAGTGTATTTTGTACACCAATGTGAAGGTGGATGACTCGACATAGTTTGCAAAAAAAGCATACCAGAGATTTCAGCCGCTGACAATAGTCAATTACAATAATTATTGAGATCAAACTTGGAAAAGGGGCACAGTATTATAGTCACACCAGATGTCTCCTTCTCCTTTACATGTACTTGTAACTTTAAATCTACAACATATCCAATAATTATGAATTGGATTGGAGAAATATTGAAATACAAATTGAGGGGAACTCTGCTCACAAGGCATGCCCCCCCCCCCCCCCCCCCCCACTGGATTGTCACACGTACTTCAAGTTGTCGGGAATAAGAAATTGAAGTAATATTTCGTGTTTTAGTGCCAGTAGCTAGCTCTTAAGACTATTCCTGAACAGGACTAAGGAACGTGCTACAAGCATGCACAGGACTGAGCGAAATTCTCTCCCTCGTGGAGCCTCTCCCACGCGCGTTAGAAAACATCTTGCGCGAGTGACCCCATAATTGGGTAGCGCTTTTCAGGCAGCCTACCTGAAAATACCTTTACACTGGAAAGATTCGGTTTATACTGCGTGAGTTCAAGAATTAAAGAATCGTACTGTTTCTCACTAAACGCTGCGTCAGCCAATCCTCTAGTCCAGCGGCCTTCGTTGTTTGCGCTGATGGCTCTGAACTGCAAAACAGTGCGTATTTTTACTACAATCACGAGCACAGTAAAATCCCAAGCCTACACTATTGTAATGCTACTAAATTTAATTTCAATTACACAATTACACGCGTTTCTCTTCCTTGTTTAGTTTAATAGACGCGTGCAGTTTCATGATTATCATGCAGTACATTAACTTCGGACTTTGCCAGTTTACAATTGTGTGATATACTTTGTTCACTAGGTTATATTTCGTGACATTATTCATTTAATTAATTTCCTAGTTAATCGATGCTATCATGCACTATTTCACGTCACGCACATCAGTGCTTATTTTCCGACAGACATCGATACCCCAATACATTCTAGGAAAATGTCACACGCTATAATCCAAGAATATGGTGTGCCTTAAACAGGAAGAATTATATATGAAGATTTCAGCGTCAAAGCCTGAAAGGGCTGAAATCTCAGACGCAATATCCGTTATTTGCCGTCGCGCGATCTTCTGGAGAGTTAGAACTGACGAAACTTCAACCAGCTTCACTCGCTTTATCGCGCAGCAGTAATCTTTTCCCGTGAGACATGGCAATTGCAGAAGACAACTGGCAGACAAAGTTAGGAACTGTTCGGGAGAGAATTGCGTTCCTTTGGAGTAATGAGTTATTAAGCGATGTAAAGTTTGTTGTTCCTGTGTCTAATGGTGAAAGTGAAAGCAAGAAAGAGATCCCAGCTCACAAGTTTGTGCTCGCAATCAGCAGTCCTGTGTTCTATGCCATGTTCTATGGTCAAATGACGGAGACTACAGACTCGATTGAACTGCCTGACTGTGAGTACGAGAGTCTGCTGGAGTTGTTTCGCTACATGTACAGCGATGAAGTGAATCTAAAAGGAAGTAATGTAATGCGTGTGCTGTACTTGGCGAAGAAATACATGGTGCCTTCACTCGCTGATAAATGTACTGAATATCTGCGAGCAAACTTGAAGGCATCCAATGTGTTCTCCATTCTGCCGCACTCTCAGAAATTTGCAGATAAAGATTTGGAAGATCGATGCTGGAAAGTGATTGAGATGGACACGGAGGAAGCTGTGACGTCAGATGAATTTGTCACGCTTGAGCGATCTCTAGTGGAGTCAGTTGTGAAGAGGGAATATTTGCATGTCAAAGAAATTGACTTGTTCAAGGCCGTCGATCGCTGGGCCATAAAAGAATGTGAAAGGCAAGGGATGACCCCTGAAGGCGAGGTCAAACGAAAATTAATTGGAAAGACGATTTTGGAAGAAATACGGTTTCCACTGATGTCAGAGAAGGAGTTTATCTCTGTTGTCCCTGACTGTAACATTCTAACAACAAAAGAAATTGTTGATATGGTAAAACACTATAACAATGTACTTACCTCCCCTTTACAGTTCTCAGTAGCTCCAAGGGTCAAGCGGTGCATTATGGGGCCCGCGACTAGTTTTCATGAATGTCGTAGATTTGAAAGCTACTCGTTTGACGATCCCCTTTTTTTGAAGCCGCGGGACAAACGTGATCGTATTTGTTTCGCTGTCAACAAAAGCATCTATTTATACGGAGTGCAGCTCTTTGGCCGTGAAGGAGCAAGCTACACAGGCAGTGTTCATTTAAACGACACAGCAGATGATTCGTGCATCGTAAAAACATCCGGAACATACGCCTCAAAAGTTAAAGATCACCTCACCTGTTATTATGCATTTGGTGTGTTGTTTGATCAACCAGTTTTCCTTCGACAGTATACCTGTTATGAGATAGTTTCGTCCTTCATTGGCCCTCCATCATGGTTCGGAAAAAAAGGAAAATCGGCCGTTGATTGCGGGGGAGTGGTTTTTACTTTTAGCAGCTCGAAACGAAAAGAAAACAATGGAAGCGATGTCTCAGGCGGCCAGTTCCCTGCTCTGTTATTTACGACTTAACTGTTGTGCATCTGAGAGTGGTGCTGTTGAACAGACTCACTGTTACAAAGCAAAGTGATGTAATCTCCCCAATCACAATGACAGAGAGAGCCTTTCCACTCTCTAGTCTCGACTGATGTAACTAAGGGAATTTGATTGCACTGTATAATTTTAGTCTTAGAATGCCAACATGTCTATCAAAATATGTCATTTTAAAATTGCTGTGAAACGTAGAGCTTCAATATTCACCTTATTATTGAAATGGTTCACAGAAGTGTGAGTGATGTTTTCTTCTGATAAACTCCTCCAAATTTGCCTGAGACCAGTTTATATATCGTAGGGTAGAAGCTGATAGCTTTTCACTAGGTAGGACGCATGTTCATATTCAACGGTTGCCTAATATTGAAGTCTAATATTAGTTCGAGACACTTTTGTCCTCAGAGACCTCGCTTTTGTTACCAAAAAAAATTCTGAAGGAAGCTGTCACGAAATGATATAAAACCAGGAAATTCACGACTTACTATAAATTTACAAAATGTCAAGTGCTGCAAAGTGTAATGTTTATTAAGCAAGGCTCTCGAATTAATTAAATTAAAAACACGTACACACTTCACACACAACGAGTCTACTTGTAACTAGTAAGAAAATTGTTTTATAGTCAATATCTTGGCGTTTGACGAGAATATCCATGTATGTTATTCAAACATTTTTGTTGTTGTTGTTGTTATCCTTACATAAATCGCAAAATTTCAGGATATTTTCAACAGACAAAATGACCACAAATATACACTGCTTCAGTGCCCTTGGAGTATGAAATCCGACCCCATTTTTTATTTATTTTATTTTATTTTATGTTATTATTATTATCATCATCATCATCATCATCATCATCATCATCATCATTTGCTTGACCGCCCCGTTGCCAATATTAACTTTTCAGCAGTGTATTGCTTGTCATAAGAGAGAATTAAGATTCTTGGTGAAAGTCGGGTCGATTAGAAACTGCCCCGTAGCAAATCAGTAATTAGAAGTTTGGCAGCTGCAGACACTCGATCAAACACATCACAGTTTAAGATAGACAGAAGGAAAGTTTTTAAATGAGGTTCAATGTTTCGTGTTTTGCCCTTCCTCAGCGGATTTTTTTCCTTAACACCCCTTTTCTTCTTTCCAAGTACTTTAATACATTAGCAGCCTTTTGGTATGACGAAAAAATTTCAAGAAGACCGTTCTCTTAAGCATGTAAAGTATTCTACGTAGCTTCCTCCCACAATTAGCTTTTTCTTGCTTGCCTTTCAGTTTCATAAAAAATATTTACAAAATAAAACTTCCCTAACTTACTAGGGATATTTTAACAATCGGCAGAACACCAAGTCGTTGCGAGAAATTAAGCTTACTATTAACTAGTTAAATTATCATAACTGTGAAACGGTATAATGAAGTGCACACTGCTAAATAGATATTTGTCTGTTGCTTATATATTGTTATTTTCAAGTAGCCCATGGCATGACGTTTCTTTTTTATCATATATCCGATGTCCCTTTGATAAGGGAGCTTAAGCAACGGCGACGGCAACGAAAACGTTACTTGGGAATATAACTTCGTATCATTTATGCTTCAGTCTTGCGATTATTTCAACTCCTCCAACTTGTACAAAAACAGCGAACTACCCAGGAACCAAATTGATAGGCGTGGAGTTCGAGTTAAGAAAGAGAATGAAAAATTCACCGTCCTACGCTCATGTTCTTCACAAAACCTTAAATTTGGTCATTCAAGCTGTTGTTTTGCAGAGGACGTCAAAAAAATGTACCAAAATTAAAACGCACGTGTAGGGCGATTTTTATTCCTCATTACATCTATCATTTTACGGCTTTTCAGGCTTTTTCGTTGCTTAACTTCCCTAACTGTTCAGCTGAACGGTTGTCCCATATTTATCTATGTACAGTGTAAAGGGTGTCAGTTTTTCACCAAAAGTAATGCTCACAGATGAAGGGGTCTACATAAAATTTGATCTTGAGACTATCGTCCGTCAACTCAAAAATATCTCACTATTTTTCTTGGAAGACGCCGTGAACTGTTACTTTGGCGATGTTACTTTAGTTTATTCATTTTCTGGTTTAAGGGTGAGTGAATTTTCTAGTAAAGGCAGATATCTTTCTGATGTAACGGCTAAAAGAGGATTGGATCCGGCGGGACTTTTTGAGAAAGCGTTTACTCCATGACAGTGATCTTGCACCAAATGGCATTTTCACTGCTTGAGATCAGTGTATAGCTTCCCATTTTTGTTTTTGCTAGCATAAAGTCTACAACTTTAAAGTTGTGGACCTGTTTTGTGACTAGCGCACATAAACTCTCCAGAAATCACCAGTAGACACGTCAGCGTTGGTGGAGTCGTCACACCTCCATTTGTTAATGTGAGGTCTGGCCTTCCAGTGGTGTTTAGCGTTAACATATGCTACATCGTTGATTAACCCGTACACTCCTCCTCTCAAAGAATTACCCCAAACACCGTTCCCTCCCCATTTGTGACACAGTGAAGCTAGCTGGGAATTGTCATCTTGCATTTGAACAAACGAACCACAAGCTCTTGGTTGCCCCGGTTTTTGACAGAAATACTGGACTACAGCTTCGCCAGCGCTGTTATTGGCCGTGGTCACATGAAACGTGCGTCCAACCAATCGTTTATTGCAGTGGAATCTTAGTTGCGTGAAGGACCAATAAGCCCTTAGTTTATTGAGGGCAGTTGGGTTGATAGCCATTTTGTTGGTGGCATAGCTACTGATATGGTCGTATGATGACTCTAGGCTCAGTTCTGTGGGAACACTTGGACTGTCTCTTACAATATTGACGATGAGAAGCCATCCACCTACAAGTAATAAAATAATCAAATTCTAAATGTTATAAATACAGCGTTAAGGACGGTGCCTCCTAATACAGAAGTATTTTTGCACAATTTATGACTATGCGGGGAAAGCAGATCTTAGTATGGGCTACTGAAATCCAAAAAGAAAATTGGGGGTAGCGGGGCATTTTTTTTAGTGATAATTAAGCAACAATTATTCTAAAAATCAGTAAAATGCAAAGCAATCTATGGAGTTTTTTTTTTTCTTTATTATCTCTGAAAAATACGTGGTTAACCCTAATTTTGTTTTTAGATACCAAGCCGTACTTGCTAATTTCTGCTTTCTCCGCATAGTTTTAAACCGCCCAAGAAAATCGCTGTATTAGTAGCCGCTATCCATAGGAAACCGGAGTGTCTCGAGATGCTTAGAACGTATGCGTAATAACAAAAATAGGCACCGTCGTTAAGTGTACGCCAGGTGGCCAGTGAGATAGTATCTCTGAAACTTTAATCTCTCGTCATTTCATCACCTTTGGACTTGAAAAAAAAAAGGAACTTTCGGTGTTTACACTCATAACCACTCGTTTTTCACATACACACGCTTTTGTGTTCTAAAGGAAGTTCTAAGTTATAATCGCGGGAAAATCAATATACTTTCTTTGTAGTTCAATCATTCAGAATTGGCTTCCACTTTTAGGCTGCTCATGATTGTTCAGAACTCTTATTCCAAGTGGTGTCGTTCACATAACGATTAAAGAGGCACTGTGATGGCGATTTCTTTGTGTTTTGGTAAAAACTGCTGAACTATTTGAAAAAATAACTTTTCTCTAACATCAAAATTGCTCTTGGAGCACCGAGAATATAACCTCGAGGGATTTCTCCTGGGGAGAACAAACTATCATCAGTTTTCTTGGTGATTTCTCCAAAATACACAGGAAAAACTTGAAAAAAATGGCCAATTTTTTTTTTAAGTTGCAATCCATTTCAATCCTGGCCATTCGCAGCCAAAGATAATAAATACTAGTTTCTGTGCAATAACAGGGTACTTGTTAACAAAACTAAACCATTATTTTAACGTTTCCATGGATACAGATATGATTTTTGTTTATTCAAAGTGACGCTAAAAGTAGGTGACACTGCACCTGATCTCGTACCCCGATCTCAGTCGTCGGTTCGGGAATCTGGGTACGAGATTACACTGCACCTTTAAATTCCTTCGCGAAAATTTGTTGGCCTAAGACCCATCTCTCTATTCATAATCGGGTCAGATTAAGATGCATTTTTATTCTCTGTTGAGATATTTTCTAAAAGAGCCGTTTATATTAATATTTCCAAATTCTTTAGGATGGTTTCCACTTTATTACTAACGATTGCTGGCCAATGATCGCAAACGACATTTAAAAACCTACTTTAAGCAAAAAACGAACGAAACAAAGTGCATGAATAGGTACGCCTAGCTCGGCAACATGTTTATTTTAAAATCGCCTGAATTTGTTTATTTCCTAGCGAATAGAGTGCACTCCCGAACATTTTCACAAGCCGTGCTTGTTGAAAAATCCTTAAATTGCAGTATTTTGCACATTTAAGATATTGCACATTTAATTAACACTGTTCGGACGAAAAAAAAATTGGGACTCTTTTTTCCGAAAGTTTTATCAATTTTTTTCTATGTCAAACATAAGATAATCTCAGTTTCCAACAATATTTTGTTTGCCCGCATTTTCTTGGCATAGACGACAGCTGTTTTAAAGTAATGCATTATATTTTACCTCCGTCAGTTGTCATGTCGCAAAACACCTTTATCGGGTTTCCATCGTTTTCAATGTCTATCCAGTACTCTCCATCTCCAATAGAGCTCCCACTCCTCAAAACGTGCTCACAGGATAACCCAGGGTTTGATTCGGCAAGACCCAGCTGGCGTCCTGAAATGTCAATAACAACAACAACCTTTATTTCCTCGTCGCTAATCAGAAAAATAATTAGTTACATTCTTGTGAAGTAAAATCTGGTAAAGTGCTTTGAATAATTTTGAAGAAGCGATTGAGGATGGAGGCGAAGTTAACCATCCAATTTTCTAGTTGGCCTCCATATTACGTAGTAATGTTTAGAAATTAATAACAGGTGAGGAACCGAAAATGAAGAAATTCAAAATAAAAGGAACTAAGGAAATATAGTTAGAGTTATATGAACTATATAAAAGAAGACTACGATATTATTTGTTGTTACGAGTGTCAGTATTACAGTTGGAATACTTTTCAGCGTGTAGCATCAAATATACGAGCTACATGATTTCCCGGTGCTGATTTGTGTCTAAGTTCTGACTAGCTACGATAAATGCGACACTGCCATTTTCTCTCTCTTTTTTTGCCAGCAAGAGCTACTCAGGTGTGAACAAAAGCGATTTTCCAGAGCAGTGAAATGTCCAACATCCACAATTTTCGCGTGTTAGAAGCAAATAATAATGATAGTGAATGCGATATTTTTATTAATTTTTATAGAGATATTGATATTTTTACTTCTATTTTTACCAAGTTACTCTTCTTATAACTATATGCATATATTTCAGATGTAATAGGTTATGCGTTGCGCCCTACCACGTTTCACAACGAATGGCATTCAAAAGTTAAACTGCATTTGTAACAATGATGATGATGGCGAATGTCCCCTGAATTAGACCAAGGGCAGTGTGTGGGGAAGCCAAAAGCCCCCTACGGGAAACGAAAATCAAGTTAAAAACGTGTTCCATTTGCACACCAAGGATTATTGCGGATATGAAGTGACCGCAAATTCTGATGACGACATAGTAATGGTCAGGAGTTCGACTACCAACAGAACGTAACGACCTTGTCAAATATTTTTGGATAAAATTTGCTCCTGAGGAAGCTTTGAATAGAGAAGAAGAAGAAGAAAAACATGATGATGATAATGATAATGATGATGATGATGATGATGATGATGATGATGATGATGATAATGAAAATAAAAAATCCAGTAATAGTTTCGGCAAAGTTAAATGGTAAATGTAAATAAATTTAAAGTAGTAAGTTATACAAAAGGTTCTTTCTTACCTTTATCGCAATTTTCTCCTGTAAATCCTGCAGAACACACACATCTGTATCCTCGGTCAGTAAATCCTGTTTGACAGCGGCTGTTTGACGAACATTCATTGTTGACGCAAGAGTTCTGTAATTTACAGAAAGAAATCAAAAGCATAGATAAGTTGTCACGTCCCTAAAGCTGTTCATTCCAAACGTTTAAAAACGTTCAAAAAAAAACTGATTTAAAACTACTAGCTTTAAAATCTAAAAAAAAAAAAAGGTAGCAGCAATTTTGAAGCGAGGCGGGAGAAAGTAACGCGGCAACGTCTGGTGGACTGGTTGTGAACGGTAGTGAGTTTGAAGAATTACTGATAAGTGTAGCATATCTTATTCGTCATCACAAAAAAAAAAATGATAACGATCTTGACTACACTAAATACACAATAATGATGATGATGATGATGATGATGTGATAATCATTATTATAGTCATTGCCATTAGCACATTATCATTGTTATTGTGTATTAAGTGTAGCCATGGTCGTTATCATTTTCTTATCGTATGGTCTTAATCTTGCAAATTTGCAAAAACTAATTTGAGGAGACTAGTCAAAGTTTTCTTGATTCCCTTCCAAATTTACAGAATAGTTTCTTCCACGTTGTCATTAGCAGCCTTTTTTTTTTGCAATAATCTGCCTGGTTAATTCCACAGACAGTACAGGAATTGTTTGGGAATATCGATATCGCCAGATTTGCAAAAGCATGAAATATCACCTTTGTTGGTCCGTAAATGAATCCATATCTGACCTCCAGGTCTTTTGGATGCATATCGTGGTCCGAGTCGCTCAATTCACACAAGTATTTTCCATTTGCTTCTAACCCAAGACTGATTGACATGCAATCTGCTTCCATGTAGCATTTCAGCTCACAGTCATCTTTAGAGTCTACCACATAGCTCCTAAGCACGTGACCTATAAGAACTCTGTCTTGAATGACAGATTCAAACTTCAGGGTACGGCATTCACCTGCAAAAAAATAATTTATGTTACATGACGTTTTCACACTTAAAAGCTCACGTGAATTGTTGATGTCAATAGTACATGCACAGACTACGCGCAGACTCTGTACCCTCCACGCAAACGGGGACATTCATTACCCGTATGTAGACGGCTACATTGTGCTTACTCGCAAGAAAAGGACAAAAATCGTTTTCCTTCAATTTGGGGCAATGATGTAAACGAGAACATCGTTTTGCGTTAATCATTTTATGAAAACCTTGTTATTAATGTAGAGAATTTCTTGCCGTTGTTCATCGATTTCCAGTTTGTAAATCGGATACGTTATCATCCTGTTTGTATTACTTTTTAATCTGAACAAGTGAAACTCGACTCACTTTAATTGTTAATGGTAAGCTTTTGCATTCCAAGGAGAGACTGATGTTCTAACTCGCCACTTGCATGAGAATAGGAAACCTGTGAGGTTGCGTTGTTTACTTTTAAAAAAAATTCCGGAGAATTTGCCAAGGAGAACGCCAATTACCCTCCTTCTGGCCTACTTTTCCCAGTCGGTTCTTTTAAAATCCAAGGTATTAATCTGTATAAATTTACGAATAATTTTGTGCACAAGAGATAAAGGTTATCGAATACAAAAACCTATTACAGGTTAACATAGGAATGTTCTCATAAAATCGTAAATGGAAATATATTGGAAACATTGACGAAAATATGTTCCTTTATGCTATTTGTTTGTTTTTGTCGGGAGTTAAGTAAACCCCTCTCTGGCTAGGTTTTGTAAATGTCAAGACTGAAAATAAAACCACGACGAGAGTTTGTCGCGGGTATTGCTGCACTGAGGAATAACCTTTGGTATGACCAAGATAAGCCGGAAACCCTGTTTTATATGCAGAGAGAGAGTTTTATATAAGTGCATACACTATATGTGCACTTCCTTTTTATGATAAGTTATATAGATAGGAGTTCTAAATATAGAACCAACCTCAAGATCTTCCTTTTCAATTATCTTAATTTTGAAATATATTGAATAAGGAAGGCATTGTTTTTGTTGTTGTTGTCTTTTTGCACCTATTTATCGCATTGGGAAGTAAACGTTTCAAATTAGACGGTAATGACGAACATTGTAGACGGTTAGTGATACAGAAGATAAAACTTCACATCATTTCTACCAGACTTACCATCGGTCTGTAAACAGCTGCTTAAGGACAATAGATAGGAGATATAACCAAAACAGAAAACTGTGCACAACCAGTTGGACATCATATCGGCTGACAAACTGACGATAAAAGAAATCATTAGCCTCCCAAGTCGGCAGCCGGGCTAGGAAGCCACTGGCGTAAAATTACCAGTGAATACCTTCCTTTAATCACTCATTAATGATAGATAGCAATATCGATTAAATATGTATTGCGTTCTGTTTTACAACAAAGCAATTTACAAAGGACCCGATGAACCACCAGCAGAATTTGGCATGTGTTAATCATGATAGATTACAGGATTGATATCAGCAATCATTGAATGGCTTATTTAGTGATAGTCTGGTTGTGTTTGTGGTGACGTTTGTTTAAAAATAGTCGAGGGTGATGAGAAAATTGGGAATGGCTGACAAACTTGTGGAGTAAAAAAAGGGGCTCGGGTATCTGGCAATGAAAAACAAAATAAAAAATAAGTAAATAAAAAAAATTAAACTGAAAACTTGTCAAGTGGGTATTTGAATAACAAACAAATTTAGCCAAAATTGAATACGTGTTGCATTATGAGACTTCAAGAATTCATCACTTTCTAGAAAAACATCCTTTAAAACAACAAAAACAAAGAAAACATAAACGATAGTAACTGGCTGCCTCATAAGAGCCCTGAATTTTTGAAATGTTCAAGGATTATCCAACAACAGGAAAGATTTGACCAAAACAACCTCACCAGTTTTCCTTTCAAGGCTGTATCATTCTGAAAATGCATCTTTTCCCACATATTCCCTCACGGGTATTTTCTGATTGATAGTAAGTCAATACTACAATGATTAAGTTTTAAAGTGCTTTTATTTACAAGCATCAATTTTATTTTACATGGCACAATTGAACTAAGATAAAAAAAATTAAAGTTAAGTGAAAAATAAAATGCACTTACAGTTTAAGGAATAATTGCTACGTATTACCATAACAAAGTTGTATGAAAGTGTTCAGGGCTTTTTAATTTAAACTGTCAGAGAACATTGTCAATGAAACTTTTATGAGTGACCCAACCCAAACAACCAAAAATCTGGAAATTAGCAATTTGACTGGTTCAACTAACAAAGAAATGCATGCGTCCAGGTTTTGGCGAGAGAACCCTTTAGAAATCAATCAATATTTCCAATTATTGACGTCACTTAGTTTTCAGTAATCTGATTGGTCAACAAAAAAAATAGTTGTCTTCTTTTCCAGGAAAAACAAAAAAGAGCTTTTCTATCTTACTGACCAGTGGCAGTTGGAACAATTAAAAACAACTTCTAGAAATCACAAACGAAAATCGTCCCTGAAATTGCTTTAGTAGGTCTAGAAATAAACTGCAATGATCAATAGCAGTATTTGCAATCTTGAATACTTTTATGTGGAGCATGTGTATCTTACTTTACTTGTTAAATAATGTCTTAGACCTAAGTTAGTGTAACCTTAATTTATCTATGTTGTTTCTATTTTACAGGGCTCTGTTTAAACTAGCTTATACTAAATAGACTACACTGAATAAATATGTTTAAATACAATTATAGCTGAATTAATTTTTGAAAACTGGCCCCCTCAATTCATGCATCTCCAACGAAGCCAATATAAATACATATGGTCGTGTATTATTCCTATAACCAATCAGAAAAGACACTAAAAGAACGCAGTGAACCAATCAGAGCTAGAAGCAAATAAATGTAGCCGGCGTTAAGCGCGCGAAAACGAACCCGAGCGCTTCCTTGGTTTTGTTCCTCATTGGTTGAAAAAGAAGCAAGAGTTTTTTTAACCAATCATGGATCGTATTGAATCAAAACCAAAGCAATGGTGAAATTACTTTCGACACTCAAATGACTGAAATTGCTTTGGTAGGTCTAGAAATAAACTGCAATAATCAATAGCAGTATTTACAATCTTGAATACTTTTATGTGGAGCATGTGTATCTTACTTTACTTGTTGTATAATGTGCTAGCCCTAAGTTATTGTACCCTTAATTTATCTATTTTGTTTCTATTTTACAGGGCTCTGTTTAAACTAGCTTATGCTAAATAGACTACACTGTATACATATGTTTAAATACAATTATAGCTGAATTAATTTTTGAAAACTGGCCCCCTCAATTCATGCATCTCCAAAGTAGCCAATATAAATACATATGGTCGTGTATTTCTTTTTTTTTCTCTCTCTCTTCTCTGTTCTTCCTCGTTTCTTTTCTCTTTCGCACCATACTGAACCCGGGCTCTGGGTTGAAAAAACCCTGTTTTGGTGTCAAGTTGTCATCGGCCACCATTTTAAAACTTCGGCTAGATTTTTCACCGGAACGTTGTACAAAGTAAGGTTTCAATTTGTTTATAAAGACTAAATGTGTATTTATATCGTAACAAGAAATTATTGGTTCTACGTTTAGGCGAGGTGTGCACTGCTTTCGAAAAAAAAAATATTTATTTGCCAATTGTCAGTACAGGTCTGGCCTTGAATCTTTTTTAACATCAGCACACTAGATATTGTTCCTTGCAAAGTTTACCTTTTTGTTTGTGGCGATAGAGTCTTGACGTTGGGAGCGTACTCTTAATTCTTTATTTCCATCGATATTTTCAGTAAGGTCTTTGTTGCCCTCCACTCGGATCATTAACGTTCCCATATTGCGATGAGGTGAAAGTGAAACATACTTTCTTATGTTCCATTAATGGTAAAATGTAGAATATCAACAAAAGGCCTAGCGCCACTTATATTTCATATCATGGCACAACCTGCTGGACGCAGTATGGGATTTCGCAGTTTTCTTATGACCTTTTGCAGTTCTCAATATGATTAATAAGACGAATACGTTCTGTTACGAAAACCGAAGTTTAGCAGCATCAAGATGGATGTTATGGACTTTCTTTTCAGTTATTTATTTAGTTATAGTTATTCATATAATTTTCATTGTTGGCAGTCAGTATCATTAATTCACGACGGTTTCTCCAATTGTTTCTTCAAGTGGGCTATCAGGGCTACTGTGGTCAATCGAAATTTGATCAGCCCAAAAGTCTTCAAATAATTCTGATTGTCGTGCTAACGCAGCCGTGGCTATGGAACCAATTCAGCCTGAACAAGCATCGCTCTTCTTCGCTTAAGATGCACCTGATACAATAATTGTGATAATAGGTACACCTACGTGCCTGAAATATTTAGCATGCATACTGAATTTTTCACTTTTACGAAGGCGGAGATTTTTTACTGATGCTTAATTTTTTTAAAAAATATATTTTAAGTACTTTGTTTTCGATTGCATGTCTCGTATACCTCACACATCAGTTCGAGCTATTTGGGACCAATTTGAGATGCATGCGTTAAATTTAAGCACAGTTCAGATTAAATTGCAAAAATAGACCCTCCCCAAACCTGAGAACTTGTGAGATTTCATTGTCAGGCCCCACCCATTAAATAAGAGAGCATTTTCAAATACGATTGTTTTTTAAAATAAGCGAGAAAATCGAACGTTTCGAAGCCATCGTAACTTCATTTTCACTTTATAAAAGAGGACAGTTGGTGGAGCAATTTTTGCTGGAAAAAGTGTCAATATATATTAAGCGTCCAAGTTGCCAATAATTAATCGAGCAGAATATTCAGTGAAAACTTTGGCTCGAATTGAGTCTAGCTGTATCAGCTTGTGTTCTTTGTCGAATGACTCTAAAAATATAATAGGTCCCTCAGTAACAGGCAAGATCTCCCAGAAAATAAGCCCTAAATATCAACCGATTCTTCGAAACAAAATAAACCCAGCCCGGATTTTTAGTTCTAAAAAAACTTCACTGGCATTCCATTTCAGCGGAATGATCAAAGGAGAAAAAAAAAAGTTTTTCGTTTGTTTGATTCGTTTATTTGGTCTTGTAAGCGAATCAACATCGCGAGAATCCATAAAAAAAAATGCTTTGGTTTTCGGATTTAGTCCAGTTTCAAGTTATTTCCAACGCTATAGAGACACCCAATACATAAGTCTGATAAGTCTCCGCAAGATTCACTAACCGCCCGGCCCCTGCGAGAAAGGTTGCCGTGTCAAACGCAAAAAACGATTGAATATGCATCTTTGCTAATTTATATACCATTTGGCCATTACTTATTTAAAATCATTTCTTATGGGGCTACCGCTAACAATTTGTAAATTGAAATGTTTACATGAGCATGCCGATCCAAAATTGGTAAATTAAAGAGCATGTACCTTGAAGTGAACCCTGTCAATTGCATTGTTCAAAATCTTGTTGTAACTCTGCACTCTGCCAACGCCTTGTTTGCGGCAATTCTGTTCCAAGATGGTACCGTGGCGCTACATCCCAGGACTTCAATCTTTTTCGTCTGCAGATGACTGGATGTGTCATACTTTCTGGATTGTCTACACTGTTTGACATTCCAGATTGATTATTTTTGCTTGTTGTATTTCGCATGCCACTTTCAGTGTGAATCTGCATTGCACTTGTTTCGACGCTCGACGAGGGCTGTTTGAGAGGTTGACCGTCGAAGCAGCTACCAGTGGTTTTAACGATCGATGGAGCTGACCGTGATCTCTTCAAGACCACTGACTTGTCGCTGGGTTGTGATCGTGTTACGGGAATACGATTTTCCTCTCGTCTGGAAATTGCTACGACACCCACATGTGGCTGGGTCTGCTGGGGCTTTCGGATTCTTAGCATTTCGAGTACAGCGTTCCTAAAACGGCGATCTCTGTAACAGTAAAGGACAGGACTTGCTAAAGAGTTCAACTGAATCACAGTCTCTGCAAACCGTAGGGTAACACGTTTACGAAAACCTGGTAACGCCGCTCCCAAGCCGACAACGCTCATTGGAAAAAATGAGACAATGAGTGCAACGGTTAACATACCAGTCGTTTTGGCGACTTTCGATGCGAGCTTTGCTTTAACTAAGGCAGTGACATGGCTGATTTCGTTAATGGTACGTTTGCGTGCTCCAAGGTACACCATGACATAGAAAACTGCAATTAGAATTAAGCAAACCGCTGTACAAACACTTTCACCGATATGCCACGCAATTTTGAACTTTTGGTCCACACCTGTAACAAACATTATAAGAGGTGGAAATGCTGTGAATACTGCTAACAGCCAGGTAAAGATGGCGAGTTTCTTGACGCGGCCTCTTGTCACAATAACTTTGTAGTCCCTCCATTTTCGCACCGCCACGTACCTCTCCCAACCAATCACCGTCAAATGGTATAGAGAAACCCAGACAAACGAAAACGTCAAGAACTCACTTGCTAAGCGTAACTTGCAGATATACGAGTGGGGTGCCTGGAACACAATTGTTAAATCAAAAGCAATTGTTAATGGCACCGATACTAAACCGGCAAGAAGGTCGGCAATGGCCATGCTGGACAAAAGAATGTACGATTGCCTCTTCAACTCTTTCCTCCTCTTTACAGCTACAATGACGAGAAAGTTCAGAAAAACAATCGCTGGAGAGAAAATGGATAAGATGGCAGCAAAAATCGAGTGGAAAGTTGTGTCTTCCGAGTACCAACTGAAGTTCGGAGAATGCGGGCAATGGAACTGTGACGCCACGAAAGGGTTAACAGTGGTACCTGGCTCGTCGACATTCATTTTCGATATGAAATATGGTTAGGAGAATTAGTAGCGATCCGGCAAAGGGAATATATAACCAATGTTTGAACGGTATTAGACCTTAATCCTTAGTATAACCTGTTTTCAGTCTTGGGAGAGTGCATTTGACAATGGTTTCCCCCAATTAAAAAAAAACACTTTCTAAAGGAGAAATTCTTATCAGAAAGGAAAATTTTTTGCATTGTTGTAAGTTTTCTTAGCAACGCAGCTGGCAATGAAGAAATTGCTGACGAGACGTATTCGCGGACCTGTTTGAAAAATAAATGTATTAATTATCTATTCATCTTGACGTTGGAAACGTACTCTTAATTCTTTATTTCCATCGATATTTTCAGTTAAGTGCGTATTGCTGCCCGCACGGATCATTAACGTTCCCATATTGCGATGAAGTGAAAGCGAAACATACTTTCTTCTGTTCCATTAATGGTAAAATATAGAATATCAACAAAAGGCCTAGCGCCACTTATATTTCATATCATGGCACAACCTGCTGGACGCAGTATGGGATTTCGCAGTTTTCTTATGACCTTTTGCAGTTCTCAATATGATTAATAAGATGAATACGTTCTGTTACGAAAACCGAGGTTTAGCACCATCAAGATGGATGATATGGATTTTTTTTTCAGTTATTCATTTAGGTATTCATATAATTTTTATTGTTGGCAGTCAGTTTCATTAATTCACGACTGTTTCGCCAATTGTTTCTTCAAGTGGGCTATCAGGGCTACTGTGGTCAATCGAAAACTGATCAGCCCAAAAGTCTTCCTTCAAATAATTCTGAATGTCGTACTAACGCAGTCGTAGCTATAGAATCAATTCAGTCTCCACAAACATGCGCTCTTCTTCAGTTAAGATGCACCTGCCACAATAATGGTCATAATAGGTACACCTACGTGCGTGGAATATTTAGCAGGCATACTTAAAAAAATAATCTCGACTGATTTTCCTTTTCCAACAACAACAAGAGGGAGATTTGGCTGACTTAAAGGGGACCGGATTTTGATGCGAATGCAAAACAAAATCATGTCCATTAAAGACGAAAACCAGTGAAAACTCGAAGTCTACCTACATTATGAGATTTTGATATTTTTCAGAAAGCTACTTTTTTCTGTATGTACTATTATAGACATTAAAATTGAAACGCGACGCAAGTTGATAGATGCTGGACAAAAGAATGTACGATTGCTTCTTCAACTCTTTCCTCCACTTTATAGCTGCAATGACGAGCAAGTTCAAAAAAAAAAATAATCGCTGGGGAGAAAATGGATAAGATGGCAGCAAAAATCGAGTGGTGAGTGGTGTCTTGCGAGTGCCAAATGAAGTTTGGAGACTGCGGGCAATGGAACTGCGACGTCACGGAAGGGTTAACAGTGGTTCTTGGGTCGCCGACATCCATTTTCGATATGAAATATGGTTAGGTGAATTTTTTCCAGTGCAGCGATCCGGCAAAGGGGATATATAGCCAATGTTTGAACGGTATTAGACCTTAATCCTTAGTATAAGCTGTTCAATCTTCGGAGAGTGCATTTGACAATGGTTTTCCCCCAATTAAAAAATTGCTCTCTAAAGAGTAAATACTTATCAAAGGAAAATGTTTTGCATTGTAGTTAGTTTTCTTAGCAAGGCAGCTGGCAATGAGGAAATTGCTAGACGAGACGACTTCGCGGACGTGTTTGAAAAATTATCTAAGTATTCAGTAAGAATACGAGTAGTTAAACGCCTTGAATAATAGATTCGATAGACAAAAGGGTAATTTTTCATTCCCGCTACTTCTGAGCAGGTGAAAAAAAAAATCACCTTTAGCCAAAAGGATATTTGAAAACTTAAAAAACTGTCTCATTTGACATCTTTTCCTTACACCGACAGAAAACTGTGAAGTGTATAGTTGACCTGTTTCTGCGAATTAATAAAAGTTCTAAAAAACCTAAACGAATGATACAAAACTGATTCGTGCATAGAAACACTAGACTATTGAATTCGAGTGACAGACAGCTGGAGAGGTTGTACAAAAGGCGCGTACACCGTGGCTCTTTGCAAACGCACACTCCGCATCCCCTTTTCCCAAAAAACAAATCACAGAAACACGCGACTAAAATCGAAGAGAACGAAAGTAGGCATCGCCTTCAGTTGAAGCTAATCTGTTAAATGCTGAACAGTATTTCACTGTCCGTGATTTATCATAAAATTTCATAAATTCCGTTTTCACAAATTATCAAGTAGAAATTTAAGCCGTTTGTTTAAAACAAAGCTCGTTAATTTCAGGATTTCAAAGTATATATCCAATATTATTTAAATAATTAAACTGAAAACTTGTCAAGTGAGTATTCGAATAGCAAATAACTTTAGCCAAAATTGAATACGTGTTGCATTATGAGACTTTAAGAATTCATCAGCTTCTAGAAAAACAACATTTATAACAACAAAAACAAAGAAAACATAAACGATAGCCTCAACGATGCCAACAACGATGTCTCATAAGAACCCTGAATTTTTGAAATGTTTATGTGATATTCTGGTTGTGTTTGTGGTGACGTTTGTTTAAAAATAGTCGAGGGTGATGAGAAAATTGGGAATGGCTGACAAACTTGTGGAGTGAAAAAAGGGGCCTTGGTATCTGGCAATGAAAAACAAAATAAAAATAAGCAAAAAAAAAAAAAATTAAACTAAAAAACTTGTCAAGTGGGTATTTGAATAACAAACAGCTTTAGCCAAAATTGAATACGTGTTGCATTATGAGACTTAAAGAATTCATCAGTTTCTAGAAAAACATCCTTTATAACAACAAAAACAAAGAAAACAGAAACGATAGCAACTGGCTGCCTCATAAGAGCCCTGAATGTTTGAAATGTTCAAGGATTATCCAACAACGGGAGAGATTTGACCAAAACAACCTCACCAGTTTTCCTTTCAAGGCTGTCTCATTCTGAAAATGCATCTTTTCCCACATATTCCCTCACGGGTATTTTCTGATTGATAGTAAGTCCATACTACAATGCAAGTTTTAAAGTACTTTTATTTACAAGCATGAATTTTATTTTACATGACACAATTGAACTAAGATAAAAGAATTAAAATTAAGTGAAAAATAAAATGCACTTACACTTTAAGGAATAATTGCTACGTATTACCATAACAAAGTTGTATGAAAGTGTTTAGGGCTTTTTAATTTGAACTGTAAGAGAACGTTGTGAATGAAATTTTTATTAGCGACCCAACCCAAACCGTAACCAAAAATCTGGAAATTAGCAAGTTGGTTTGTCCAACTAACAAAGAAATGAATGCGTCCAGGTTTTGGCGAGAGAACCTTTTGAAAATCAATCAATATTTCCAGTAATTGACGTCACTTAATGTTCAGTAATCCGATTGGTCAACGAAAAAATAGTTGTATTCTTTTCCAGGAAAACCAAAAAGGGCTTTTCTATCTTACTAGCCAGTGGAAGTTGGAACAAATGAAAACAACTTCCAAAAATCACAAAAAAAAAATCGTCATAATGCTACTATATATATTAAAGCGGTTTTTCGTAAAACCAAAACCAGAGTAAATCTTATAACCAATCAGAAAAGACATAAAAAACACAGTGAACCAATCACAGCTAGAGGCAAATAAACGTAACCGGCGTGAAGCGCGCGAATTCCACGAACCCAAGCGCTTCAATTCATGATTGGTTTTGGTATTGTTTCTCATTGGTTGAGAAAGAAGCGCGAGTTTTGTTAACCAATCATGGAGCGTATTAAATCAAAACCAAAGCAAACGTGAAATTACTTTCGACACTCAAATAACTGAAATTGCTTTGGTAGGTCTAGAAATAAACTGCTATGATCAATAGCAGTATTTACCATGTGGAGCATGTGTATCTTACTTTACTTGTTGAATAATGTCTTAGCCCTAAGTTAGTGTACCCTTAATTTATCTGTTGTTTCTATTTTACAGGGCTCTGTTTAAACTAGCTTATACTAAATAGACGACACTGTATACATATACATCCCGAGAACCATTAGACAGGTAGAGGCGTTCAGTGAATTTAAAACCAAACTTTAGTGCCATCTTAAGCAGTAATGCCTACGGTACATGCTGCATTTATAACTTAAATATTTGTCTATTTTTTTTTTATGTTTCAATGTTTTGTCTTATGCTGTGTCAGGGCTCCATTTAAACTAGCTCTGCTAAATTGGATGCCCCTGGATAAATATTGAATTAAATAAATAAATAAATAAATAAATAAATAAGTTAAATACAATTATAGCCGAATTTAATAATTTTTGAAAACTGGCCCCCTCAATTCATGCATCTCCAAAGTAGCCAGTATAAATACATATGATCGTGTATTTCTTTTGTTTCCTCTCTTCTCTCTTCTTCCTCGTTTCTTTTCTCTTTCGCACCATTCTGAGCCCGTGCTCTGGGTTGAAAAAACCTAGTTTCGGTGCCAAGTTGTTGCCATTTTAAAAATTCAGCTTGATTTTTCACCGGAACGTTGTCAAATCGTGAAAAACTCCGTCTAAGGGGTGGCTAGAAGTGGTCTTCTTGCCCGTTTCAGGGTCTTTTCGTGACATTTAAGAAGAGAAGAGAAGCTAACAGAGCTGAATTTTTGAAAACGGCCCGGTCAATTCATGTGCATACCTGTTAGAAAGCTCGCTGCGAATTTAATCAGTTTTTGTCTCCAAAGTTGTCAATATAAAAACATAATCTCGTGCAGTCCTTTTTTCCCTCCTCTCTCTCCTTTTCTTCTTTCTTCTCTCTTTCGTATTATTCTAAAACTTCTAGGGGGCATGAAAAGTGCTAAAATTTTCATCAGCCACCTTTAAAAAAAAAAAAAACAGGCTAGAGACATACATTAATAATTGATGTTCAATATGCTAAATTTGGGCCGCAAAGTTTCTCGTTTCCCCTTTAAAAAAATAATAATAAGACCCCACTAAATTTCGCGGCGCAGTTATAATAACATTAAAATGCTATTCGCATGTTGTACTCACTCGGTCGCTTTGTCCAGCAACATCTGACAGCCGACAGAATATCTCTTTTGCGTGTCAAGCGCAATGCTGGTAAATTTCTTTCACTTTCTGTGGCTTCAAATTATATAATACGCTTCCTTTACAGATAGGTAACGCTAATAATGTTCCAACGTTCTCTCGGCTAGCAAAAAAACTTCTTTTGACCCTCTTTTGCACGTGGTTATGTGGTTATAAGTTACTTGTGATATTTATTTTCAGTTGGCCAAGTGTATTTCCTTAGTGTTATATATCGTACTAATTTATTAATTTTACTTGTATTGTAATTTGATTAATTAGATGCTGGAGCCCTCCGCGTAACCTCAAGTTACCGCAAGATTGTATTATAAATTAAATTCGTGATATCTATTTTGTTTTCGTCAAAATGGTATAGATACATCTTTTATCGAGTGTGCATTTTGCTTAGTCCACAGAGGATGATTTTTTTGCAATTTTTTTTTAATTTTTCACTTATACGAAGGCGGAGATTTTTACTGCTGCAGTGCTGCTTAATCTTTTTTGGTCTGATATATTTTGACAATTTTGTGTTCGATTGCAGGTCTTGTATACCTCACACATCAGTTCGAGCTATTTGGAACCAAATTGAGATGCATGAGTTAAATTTAGGCAAATTTCAGGTTAAATTGTAAACATAGACCCTCCCCAAACCTGAGAACTTGTGAGTCAGACCCAACCTATTAAATAAGAGAGCATTTTGGAATACGATTAATTTTGAAAATAAGCAAGAAAATCGAACGTTTAGAAGCCATCGTGACTTCATTTTAACTTTATAAAAAATGACATTTGTTGAAGTAATTTATGCTGGAAAAGTGTCAGAATATATTAAAGCGTCCAAGTTGCCAATAATTGGGATAGTTAAAACCTTGGCTCGCATTGACTCTGACTGTATGTTCAGTTCGGTCTTCTGTATCGGATGAGTAGACAGCAAAAATTCGCTCCAAAATATAACAGACCCCTCCGTAACAGGCAAGATCTCCCAGAAAATAAGCCCCAGATATCAACCGGTTCTTCAAAACAAAATAAACCCAGGGCATGTATTCATGATCAGTCCGGATTTTTAGTTGTAAAAAAAACTTCACTGGCATTCCATTTCAGCGGAATGATCAAAGGAGAAAAAAATAGTTTTTTCTTTGTTTGATTTGTTTATTTGGTCTTGTAAGCGAGTCACCTTGGCGAGAATCCATCGAGAAATGATTTGGTTTTCTTATTTAGTCCAGTTTCAAATTTTTTCCAACGCTATAGAGACACCCAATAGATAAGTTTTCCGCAAGATTCACGAACCTCCTGGCCTCTGGGAAAAAGGTTGCTGTCAAACCCAAAAAACGATTGCATATGCATCTTTGCTAATTTATAAACCATTTGGCCATTACTTATTTAAAATCATCTCTTAAGCTACCACTAACAATTTGTGAATTGAAATGTTAACATGATCCAAAATTGATAAATTAAGGAGTATATACCTGGAAGTAAGCCCTGTCAACTGCATTGTTCAAAATCTTGTTGTAACTCTGCACTCTGCCAACGCCTTGTTTGTGATGATTGCGTTCCAAGATAGTACCGTGGCGCTAGCATCCCAGGACTTCAATCTTTTTCGTCTGCAGATGACTGGATGTGTCATACTCTTTGGATTGTCTACAATGTTTGACATTCCAGATTGATTATTTTTGCTTGTTGTATTTCGCTTGCCACTTTCAGCGTGAATCTGAATTGCACTTGTTTCGGCGCCAGACGAGGGCTGTTCGAGAGGTTGACCGTCGAAGCAGCTACCAGTGGTTTTAACGATCGATGGAGCTGACCGTGATCTCTTCAAGACCACTGACTTGTCGCTGGGTTGTGATCGTGTTACGGGAATACGATTTTCCTCTCGTCTGGAAATTGCTACGACACCCACATGTGGCTGGGTCTGCTGGGGTTTTCGGATTCTTAGCATTTCGAGTACAGCGTTCCTAAAACGGCGATCTCTGTAACAGTAAAGGACAGGACTTGCTAAAGAGTTCAACTGAATCACAGTCTCTGCAAACCGTAGGGCAACACGTTTACGAAAACCTGGTAACGCCGCTCCCAAGCCGACAACGCACATTGGAAAAAATGAGACAATGAGTGCAACGGTTAACATGCCAGTCGTCTTGGCGACTTTCGATGCGAGCTTTGCTTTAACTAAGGCAGTGACATGGCTGATTTCGTTAATGGTACGTTTGCGTGCTCCAAGGTACACCATGACATAGAAAACCGCAATTAGAATTAAGCAAACCGCTGTACAAACACTTTCACCGATATGCCACGCAATTTTGAACTTTTGGTCCACACCTGTAACAAACATTATAAGAGGTGGAAATGCTGTGAATACTGCTAACAGCCAGGTAAATATGGCGAGTTTTTTGACGCGGCCTCTTGTTACAATAACTTTGTAGTCCCTCCATTTTCGTACTGCCACGTACCTCTCCCAACCAATCACCGTCAAATGGTATAGAGAAGCCCAGACAAACGAAATCATCAAGAACTCACTTGCTAAGCGTAACTTGCAGATATACGAATAGGGTGCCTGGAACACAATTGCTAAATCAAAAGCAATTGCCGAATGGCACCGATACTAAACCGGCAAGAAGGTCGGCAATGGCCATACTCGACAAAAGAATCTACGATTGCCTCTTCAACTCTTTCCTCCGCTTTACAGCTACAATGACAAGCAAGTTCAAAAAAATACGTAATCGCTGGAGAGAAAATGGATAAGATGGCAACAAAAATCGAGTGGAGAGTGGTGTCTTTCGAGTACCAACTGAAGTTTTGAGAATGCGGGCAATGGAACTGTGACGTCACGGAAGGGTTCACAGTGGTACTTGGGTCGCCTACATCCATTTTCGATATGAAATATGGTTAGGTGAATTTCTTCCAGAGCAGGGATCCGGCAAAGGGGATATATAGCCAATGTTTGAACTGTATTAGACCTTAATCCTTAGTATAACCTGTTCAATCTTGGGAGAGTGCATTTGACAATGGTTTTCTCCCAACTTAAAAATTACTCTCTAAAGGAGACATTCTTATAAGGGAAATTTTTTGTATTGTAGTTGGTTTTCTTAGCAAGGCAGCTGGCAATGAGGAAATTGCTAGACGAGACGACTTCGCGTACGTGTTTGAAAAATTAATGTAATTATCTAAGTATTCTGTAAGAATACGAGAAATTGAACACCTTGAACGATGGATTCGATAGACAAAAGGGTAATGTTTCATTCCCGCTACTTTTGAGCAGGTGAAAAAAAAATCGCCTTTAGCCAACTGGATATTTGAAAACTGAAAAGATTGCACGCAAAACTGTCTCATTTGACATCTCTTTCTTACACGGACAGATAACTGTGAAGTGTATAGTTGACCTGTTTCTGCGAATTAATAAAAGTTCTCAAAAATCTAAACGAATGATACAAAATTCGTGCATAGAAACACTAGACTATTGAATTCGAGTGACAGACAGCTGGAGTGGTTGCACATATGGCGTGTACACCGTGGCTCTTTGCAAACGCACACTCCGCATCCCCTTTTCCAAAAAGCAAATCTCAGAAACATGCGACTAAACTTGGCGAAGAGAACGAAAGTAGGCATCGCCTTCAATTGAAGCTTATCTGTTAAATGCTGAACAGTATTTCACTGTCCGTAATTTATCATAAAATTTCATAAATTCCGTTTTCACAAATTATCAAGTAGAAATTTAATCACTTGTTAAAAACAAAGTACGTTAATTTCAATATTTCAAAGTATAGATTTAAAACCTTCACGAATTATTTCCTCGCTTGAAATTCACGATCACTGAAACCGTGCAAGAAAGGTAAAACGCATACAGCCAACGCGTGAACAAGCAAGGCACATTGGCATCCAAAGTGATGCGAATTTTTGCGCGATGGCAATCAGGCGACTGTAGCGTGAATTTTAGCTTCTTTCCTTTTTCTCGCTCGTTGCAGACTTTTGGAACTCTTTGCGTAGCACGAAAACGAAAGTAATATTTTAAGCTACCAAACATTTGACGCTCCACAAAATATCCCCCACAAGAAAGGTATTGGAATGGACTGATTTTGACTGGTTATCATCTGATAAGGTTAAGGACTAATAAATTGAATATATATTTATAACTAATTAAGCAGTCAGTCTGTCCTATCCTTTATTATACAGAATCTACAACTGTTTCATCCGACACAGATAAATCTTCTGAATTTGCCGTCCCGCGGACCCGTCCTGGGTCCTTTTACGGCGGTTCTTTTTTATAGGTTAGAGTATTTCCCATAGGCACTTGCGTAAACAAATTTCGCTCTTCTTGATCATGACGCGCGCGTGGTTAGAGTTGCTTTTCGTCTTTTCTTTTGTATTCGACTATAAAATTGGGGAGGTGGGCGAAGGGAGTGAGGGTGGGAGTTCAAATTTAGTTTTTAAGTCGTTCAAATAAATTCCTTACTTATAGAGATATAATAAAACAGCCAGTCTTCATTTCGTGTGTAAATAACTGTTTCTCAAGTCATAATAACTCACATAAATCACTATTCTAATTCTTTAAAACAAATGTTACCATGACATCTCAAGGTGAACAAAACTGTTTGAGCATAGTTGGCTTTATAACATAATTAACATTCAGTAATTGGACACAGTGTTCTTATTGAATATCACTGGGCGGACGACAAGACACAAAAAGAGTGAGCGCATATTTACATAAAGTCTAAAAAAGGCACACAGTCGATGAACATCGGAGTTAAAGTTGATTTTTTAAAATCCCTATCAAGACCTATTAGGTCCGGGAGATCAACATCCCCTCCCCTATAATTCCAACTGCGGCCCTGGTAACATCAAAGGCAATGAACATTGACCTACCACACTTGTTACCAAATAAATGTCTGAAAAAGTAGGAACGTTTGGTGTCACTTAGTATTAGTTACGATCAATGTCCACGCGGATGGAATCCACTCCTCCACCCCTCCCCTGGTCTAGAAAGGGTTGAGCAAACTGGGCAAAAGAGATTTGTGCACTCGCCGTATAAGTGGACCTTATATGGTTTTGTGGTTATGTGGCATATCTAAAACATCATTCCTGTCATTACTATAGTGACTTAATCATATTAGTTGTTATGTATCGACTGACTTCTTTGCTACAGTATTTTATTTTACTTTCCAGGGGCACCCAACAACAGTTTTCTCTCAGATCCTCTGAAACGCAATTTTAGGCTATCTGGAGTGCTTTTAAAGCTCTGTAGGTTCAATTCAAGCCGCGCTATAATATTTTTATCTGTTCGGTCATTCTAGGGGAACTTGAGTCTTTTCGAAATTATTAGGGCATTTTTGTCCATTTTCCAAAAACCTTAGGTCTTATTTCGCTCCGAAAATCTTAGCTGACCTTTTTTCAGTGTCCAAAACGACATTTTTATGAATTCGAAAACATTAGGCCGTAAATATCCCGTATCACGAACATTTGAGGTGAAAATTCCCTTAAAGGAAACCTCCACTCTCGAAACATGTTAACGTTACATTATTGTATGTACAATTTTCTTTGAAATTTCATTGGAAACCATGGAAATAATATTTTAGTGTCAGAGAAAACATAATTTGATTATCGGCTATTTTCGCTTTTAAATTTCCCGCGCGCCGCCATCTTGGATTTCATGACGTAATAAGGTTGCTCAATTGTTTTACACAAAAGAACTTCTGTTGAATAACAATAGCGGCAACCATTACACGTCATCAAATTCAAAATGGCTGCCCCCATGAAATTTAAAAGCGAAAGTTGTCGATAATCATATCTAATTTTTAACACACTTGAATGTCATTTCTACGTTTTGGACAAATATTTCGAATTTAGACACTACATGTTTCCAACGCTTAACCGTCAATTTGTTGTGAGAGTGGAGGTTCCCTTTAAGAAAATTGTAGGGGCCTTCCGAACAGATAATTTACCGAAAAGATCCGTTGGGTGCCCCTGACTTTCCTCTGATAGTCGTCATCGAATTAGAAATGTTCTCTTTTGCGTAAATATTTCTCAGGAAATAGCTTATCGACATGATTTCGCAGACGTGTTTTAAAAATTGATATAATTATCTATGTAAGAATAAAACTAGACACCTTGATTAAATAAATGTCTTGATCGTAATTAATTAAATACAGTGTAGGTTTAAAATCTTTCAATACACCAAACTTTCAGTGAACACTGACCTACCACACAAAATTAATAAATTTCTTAAAAAGTAATCAAATAATTGGCGCGCCTGCTATCGTATATTACATTTATACACAAAGATATTTGCGAACTAGCTTTATCAGTAGACCAAGGTAAATGTCGGCTTATTTCGTTATTTGGTATGATAAAATTTGTGTAGCGATGTAGCGACTGAGGTTCAAGCGTGTATATACGTCTTCAAAAAAGAGCTAATGCTCTCTCCCTCCCAAGAAAATGTTAGATCGTTTCATATTCATCGCACATAGACTTTCCAGAAATCTCCTGGTGATAGCTTGCTCGCGGTCTTTTTATCATCGCATAGCTGGTGACTGTGCAAGATAACCCAGTGGTTCTTGTAAGCAACAAAGGCCGCATGGTTGTACATTATATGTTCCTGATTCTGTTCGCGGTGTCCCCACTTTCCAACATGGTGCGCCGAGCCGTCATTTCCCCACTGATCACAAGTCACAGACAACTGAGAGTTATCGTCGGCCATTCTCTGAAACGAGCCACAGGAGGCTGGCAGGACATCCGTTTGGCCGCTGAAGTACTGGACTACAGCTTCACCTGTGCTGTTAAGGACCGTGGTCACGTGGAACGTTCGTCCCTGTTTTTTGCTGCAGTGGAATCTTAGTTGAGTGAAATTCAAATGTGTTCTCAGGTTCTTCATGGCGGTTTTTGTGATTCTTAACTTATTGTTGCCATATGTGCTGATTCGTCGGTATGAAGAAACAATACTCCAGCCGACAAAGGAAGCAGAACTGTCTGCGACAACGTTTGTGACAAGAAGCCATCCTCCTAAAAAAAAATAAATAAATAAATAAACATTTATTTTTATTTTTATGTGCAATCAACTCCAAACTTTAACATTCCTCTCCCTTGGGCAGGTGACTACAAACACTTCCCGGGGGGTGAGCAATTTGATCTTTGCCTAAGAGGGCTGGCAAATTTGAACCGGATAATAATTTCAGGTGTGGTGCAATACATGCGTGAGTTTTACACGGTTTTTGAGAATTTCGGAGATCAAAAGACAGAATTATGCCTGTGTGAGTGAATGGCTTACTCGAAAGGGGCGACTTCAAAATAATTTTTGAAGGGATATTGATCTGGAAAAATTTGTGCAGAGTCCTACCCGCTTTAAACAATAACTGCAAAAACCCTACACAAGCAATTAGCGAAAAAAAAAAACAAAAAAAAAAAAACAGTACTATGTGAAAATTCCCCTCCCCCACCCACATCACTTTTCTAATGGTCTCTTATTTAGTGCACCTTCATCAGTTGTCATGTCGCAGTATGCTTTAAATGGCGTCCCTGTATTTCCAGGGTCGATCCAGTACTCGGCATCCCCTAAAGAGTGTCCACTCTCCAAGATGTTTTTGCAAGAATCACCAGGTCTCGTTGAGTGTTGACCCAGGATTTCTAAAAATATATGAGCGTTAAGTAAGAACGTTGTATCTCTTGAAAATATAATATCTTTACTGTAGCTGTAAATAATCCACTTCATTAACATACTCCAAGCAAATTGCTATTTAAAAGTTAAAAGTAGAAAAAAAGAACAGCTAAAACCTATTTACAATTCATTTCGATTAAAAAAAACTATTTTCAAGCACAACAGAGTATAATAGTAATAATAATAATAATAATAATAATAATAATAATGTAAAAAATAAATTCCAAGCAAATTGCTATTTACAATTTAAAAGTAGAAAAAAGAACTATTAAAATCTATTTACAATTCATTTCGATTAAAAAAGAGACTATTTTCAAGCACATGTTTTTTTGAAAGAAAAAGAAAACAAATGTCATTAAGTTACAATAATAACAATTCATTTCGATTAAAAAAGAGACTATTTTCAAGCACATATTTTTTAAAGAAAAAAACAAATGTCATTAAGTTACAATAATATTCTGATAATAATAATAATAATAATAATAATAATAATAATAATAATAAAAATGATGATGATGATGATGATGACAATAATAATAATAATAATACTTCGAACTCACACGCAAAAAAGCACGCAAAAGAATTTATTATAGCACTTTATGGCATCGTCTTGTTCAATATTAAGCAATGCCTTGAGTTGCCACTCCGGGAAAAGCTAAATAGCAGCCTCAACTGAATGAAGTGTGAAGCTTAAAAAATAAAGAGGAAAGGAAGCAATGACTCTTTGTTCTCCGCTGACACCTCTAAACCGTCCTGAATCACCTGCACAAATGGTAAGAATGACGCTTACCGATTGATGAAGACGCGTTTTGAATTATCGATGGAGAACTGCTTTTAGATGGGCTGATAGACAAGGAAACACTTGCACTGGATGAAACCGACTGAATTGTCGACATGCTTTTAAAGGGGGTACTTGCTGTGCCACTGTTTGACTGGCTTGCCGTCATATTTCTGGAAACTGAAGCGCTCTTGCTGAGGGACTTCGAGATGTTTCGAAACACATTTTTCGACTGGCTTGCCGTCATATTTGTGGAAATTGAAGCGCTGTCTCTGAGGGACGTCGAGATTCTAAGAGACACACTGGTGAAAAGTGAGGCACTTGTGCTGATGGAGGAGGGCGAGATACTTGACGAAACACTTGTAGACACTGAAGCGCCTGTGAAAACTGGGGCAGCGGAAGTGAGGGACATCGAGATACCTGGAGACGTAATTGTAGACACTGAAGCACTGGTGCTGAGGGAAGTTGAGACAGTTGGAGACACACTTGTGGAAAGAGAAGCACTGGTGCTGAGGGAAGTGGAGACACTTGGAGACACACTTGTGGAAAGAGAAGCACTGGTGCTGAGGGAAGTGGAGACACTTGGAGACACACTTGTGGAAAGAGAAGCACTGGTGCTGAGGGAAGTGGAGACACTTGGAGACACACTTGTGGAAAGAGAAGTACTAGAGGTACTGCTCTGGCTGACTGCGGGACAAACTAGAAAGATAAGCATTAAGTTAAATGTCCATATCACACACGTTTAGTATGATCAAATTAAAGGACCAACGTTTACGTTTGTTAGAAAAAAACTTTTACTTATAACCTCAACGTTTTGAGTTGATGTGCAACGACAAGGGAAACTTTTCAAACTCACAAAAAACATATAAATTTTTTTATTAACCAAGCGCAGCTCGGAGAGTTAAAAATTTCATGAGTTGGAATTCGAGGTAAAATTTCAAGTTCATATTTCGAGTTTGGATTCTAAACAGAACAGAAACGTAACATAAAAATGGTAGGATTCCAACAAATTTCCGGGTATTGAGATAAGAGCAGTAGTCTACAGCCCTGAATTTAAGGACGATTGGAACACTGTCATAAACAGGTGTGAATCCAAGGTGCTAATAAGACGATAAACTGAAAATATAACTCGCATGTTGCACAGTATCGCTATTATTACAAAAACTTGTTTAATTTGTGGGAAGTTGCATTAAGATAAGTGTATTTCAGATTTCCTGCATGAGCTTGTAATCATATTTTCTGAACTCCAATAATAATAATAATAATAATGATAATGATAATGATAATGATGATGTTCCTCCGTCATTTCCTTACCGTGTCATTTCCTTACTTTTCGTCATTTCCTTACAAGAAAATTGTCATTTCCTTACGGTAAGGAAATGACAATGTCATTTCCTTACAAAAAAGTGTCATTTCCTTACCTCAATTTTGTCATTTCCTTACCACAAATTGCATTCTCCTTACATTGTCATTTCCTTACAGGAACATTTTTTCTTTTTGATGGGGAATCATTAATAAAGACACTAGTAGCAAAGACTTACCTGTTTGTAGTAATTTCTGACTAACTTTATCTTCATTCAGTGCTTTTTGTTAAAATTATGGCCCGTTTCAAATCAACGATTGGTCAGCCTTCATCCAGTTAGATGCCTTTATTTACAATAGGTTTTCTCGTTCGGTTTTTGGCAAAAGTAAGAGCTGATATCCTTATAGGCCCTGGCAATAAATATAGACTAATAGTAAAATACGTTGGATGTGATTATATCAGGGGCACCCAACGGATCGTTTCGGTAAATTATCTGTTCGAAAGGCCCTTAATCCCCTACAATTTTTTTGTAGGGAATTTACACCTCGAACGTTCGTGATATAGGAAAATTAAGGCCTTATAAGTGTTTTTGGATTGATAAAAATGTCGTTTCGGAAAAAAAATAAGACCTAAGGTTTTCGGAAAATGGACAAAAATGCCCTAGTATTTGTCAAAAGAATCACTAGAATGACCGAACAGATAAAAATATTATAGCGCGGCCTGAAATGAACTTACAGAGCTTTAAAGGTACTCCAGACAGCCTAAAATATCGTTTCAAAGGATTTGATAGAAAACTGTCGTTGGGTGCCCCTGATTATATTTTACACAATACAACTAAATAATAATTGCAAAGCTGTGCCTAAATGAAATCAACAAATTAAAGTTAAAACTACTCCGGTATACGAACATGACAGTTAAATGGCTTTTTCCGCGCATTCAATGAATTGTTATAAAGGGTAATCTGAGGTGGAATCTTTTCCTTGTCCTCCAAAAGAATGAAATAATTTAGTAAAGCCAAGATGGACCAATGAAACGTAATGCAAGCACGCTACTGGGGGCATTGCATATTGGCACTGTCGCAGTTGGAACTATTAGGGGTTTCCCATGTAAAATGCACATTTTACAAGCGATTTTATGATTATCATGAGAAAGGTAAGGACATGACTTTTCAGGAACATTATAATGAAAATGATAATGATAATGATAATGATAATGATAATGATAATGATAATGATAATGATAATGATAATGATAATGATAATGATAATGATAATGATAATGATAATAATAATAATAATAATAAAAACAATTATATTCAAATCTCAGTCAAAAACTACATGTATACCTTATTAGTTCTTGACTCCTCTATTGGCTCTTCAGAGTCACTATCTATCCAAATTTTTGGCTTTAAAAAAAAAGTTTGGCATTCAGAAATGTAAAGTGCGAGTTTGCAGAATTATGAAAATCGCAGTAAATAAAGCAAGATGCTTATCGAAAAATTCGCGTTAATTTAACGCATGTAAAGCTAACTTTTTAGAGTAACGTAAATTTTCTTCGCGTTGTCAACGTGCATTGTTAATTTCCTATAATAAGGTAAGTAAATAAAGGCATGCATATAGAAAATTTAAGTTAATTATAATGTGGCATGCATATGTTATAATAATAATAATAATAATAATAATAATAATAATGATAATGATAATAATAATAATGATTATGTAATAATAATAACAACAATTGTATTGAATAACGAATAATAAAATAAATTTTACAATCAACATGACTCTAAGCGTACTGTACAAGTATGTTTGCATGCAATAAAATTCAATAACATAATTGGAAATCAATTTTTGCATACTATTTATATCGTGAAATGGATAACAACTCAAGACATTCTCAGTTTACATTGCATTATCCAGCCTAAAAATACAAAGCTTATAAAAATACAACGCGATATTCTTCTTCTCTCCTCTTCTGTTCTATTTCCTACTTCATTTCTCACTTTCAATAGTTTAAAAAGCGTCGAAAACTTAATAAAAAAATAAATAAATAAATATAATAATAATAATAAATAAATAAAGATAATAATAATAATAATAATAATAATAATAGTAATAATAATAATAATAATAACATCAATCATGTGTTACCTATATCGCAATCTTCTCCTGTAAATCCTGCGGAACACACACATCTGTATCCTCGGTCAGTAAATCCTGTTTGACAGCGGCTGTTTGACGAACATCGATTGTTGATACAAAAGTTCTGTTGAAAAATTAAGTAGTTATTTTAAGTAGTTCTGTATTATGTATTTAAGTCAAATTAATCCCCAGATAATTAAGAAGAACAGTTCAAAAGAAAAATTCAGTAGACAATATTATCACTGTTTTTGCCATGTCATAGGAAAATTAAAATCAGTCTCACCTTAGTTGCTGTATAAGTGAACCCTTGTCTAATCTTAAGATCTTCAGGATGTAGTTCATGATCTGAGTCGCTCAGCTCGCATAAGTATTTTCCTCTTCCCAAAGTTCCAACATTTGTAGACATGCAGTCATTGTCCATGTAGCATTTCAACTCACAAGTGTCTTTGAGTTCTATCACATAGCTTTTGTTCACGTGACCTTCCAGATAACTACCGTCAATTGGCGGCTGAAACACCAGCGTGCGACAAACATCTGTCAGCGAGAAAACAGAACACTAAGTATCATGGAGATGTATTAAAAGGTGACAAATAGGGCTGAAAATTGCCCAGGGAAGCTATCAAAACTCGATCAGTTTCTACATAACCACCCACTACTTGGTTAATGTAGAATAAAGACAGTTTAATTTTGTGAAGCGACTTCAATAGCTTTGTTGGAGCAGAAGTTTCTTTTTAAGCCCTATGAATTATTCTAGTTTGCTAATTCGGTGCATTATTAACGTTTCGATTTCAATGACCCAACAGGATTAGCAAGTATAGTCTCACTCATTGTAACAAAACGGAATTAGAGACAGGATTCAACATATACATGTATTGCTGCAGGACAAGTTTATATAGTTGGCTTAGTTACTGAAACTTGCCATACATTTTTGAGGATAGCTTGTTTAATTCAAATTCGGCGGCGTCAAAACAAACTGCAGGACTAATTTCTGACGATGCCTCCCACCTTCGTTTGCAATGTCTTTGCACGTAACATTCACATCGTATATTTTTACCATTGACGACTTATCTGAATAGAGAAAGGTGAATTTGTGTAATGTAATCTTGTGGTTACATTAAAAAAAATTTGATCGAAAAATAGTGGGCCAGGGCTAATATTTATATGTTCAATTGAATAATCGTATGCAAGAGAAAGAAAATATGTAACTTACCGTCTCCTTGAATAACTGCTATCCAGAGAAAGTTACTAGCAACACATAAGAGAACAATTCGTCTAAATGAGGATAAAACTATTTTGCAAGCCATTAGAGTAGGCAACGGTTGATAAAAACTGACGTTTTTGCGAAAGAAGGTCTTTAATTACACCTGACAGTTGTGGTGTGAACTTTAAAGTTTTTTTTTCTCGAATGAACAAATGGATCCTTATTACTAAAACATACGTTGTCTCATTTGAACTGTATAATGCAATATTAATCAAGAACTGTCGCTTTCTTTAAAATTAGAATCAAATACTAGTAATAACGAATTCCATATCCAAAAAGTTAAACTGATTCTAAATAAATTAAGCGGTGCGAGTTAAATTGGAGAGAAGTCATTAAATGCTAAATGTCAGGGAACTAAATTATTTCTCAGTTCAGAGAATTTGTAAAAGACATCGTCTGTCTCGCAATTAAGGATACTGGGAAATTAAAAGACATCAACAACGGTTTTGAGTGATGTGTGGGTTGCAACGCTTGGATCGGCTTTAATAACTTTTTAGTATCAAGGTGCATCTTTATGGCAGTTCATTTGCAATTATCAGCTGTATTTTATGCCTTCATATTCACTCCTTTGTGTAAGGATAGTTATTTACCTTTTATGTAGTTGGAGTTTTATATATACTATTTTACCTTCATAAGATTGAGACTTATTCGCATTTTTCTTCTCTTAGGATAAGTCTATTTCAGTGGCGGCTATTAAGCTGGGAAAACGTTCGAAACGCCTCCATTGTCTCCTCAATGTATAAGTGAAAAAATTAGATGTAGTGGTAAAACAAAACCAAAGTAAACGCAAGCAGATTTTTTCTGAGTTTATTTGATTTGAGAATGCTTGTTCGTTGATTCATTTATTCAAGTTTGCTATTTCACGTGCCACATTGACATGTTGATCCTTGAAGTCTAGCGAGACATGTACCAAACATTTGAACCAGTAGTAGTGCTTTGCTCACCACAAGTCCCCCGCGGCTCTGTGGCACGTTAATTGGACTTCTGCTGGGAGGACTCAGAATATTTTTGTGACTTTATTTTCGACTAAAGAACGCTTCTTCAAATGTTTTATCGATGTCTGAGATGTAACACATTTGGATATCTGTACTTGAAGTTACGCAAAAGATGCAATATTTTAACATCTCTTTCTGATTTGAAGAGACTATATATAAATAATTTATATCCAGAAGACATGTACAGTGTTGTATGCGGACGGATGAAATATGGGTTACAACTCATGTTCGTTTACATTCGTATTTGTCTGTTATTTTAATATGGTAATGCAAATTTTAGATATAGACTATCGTAATCTATAGACATAGATCACTAGTGATCCATATGTATAGATTACTGTCTATATTTTCTTTAATAATTCAGCGTTCTTTCAATTGTTTCTGTATTCAGTTCCGATACTCCTGAGACCAACAATCCAAACCCTCATCGGGCTTGTCAGAATGGTGATTCTATAGGGTTAAAAGATGCAAGCACGTGACCGATTTCCGTCTTCTGATAGGATAATATGGTCATAAATTATTAATACGTTTTTGAACAATTATTAATGCATAATTTGAAACCAGTCCCTTGAATGAATTCAGAATTAAATTCACCTGTCTTTTTTTGTGGCTTTTGGCAGGATTTGTGCCGACTGCAGATACATTTCTGTGATATCTCTTTGTAAGTTTCAGTGAGCTCTCGAAACAAGATCCAGTTTCGTGAAAGCCGCTAGCAGGCTTGTAATTAAAATTTCACAAAAAAAAAAAAAGGAAAAAAATTAAAAGGAGAAAGGAAATATTTTCTCTCGAAACTATTTCCAGTCTCGTGACACCTCCTGGCAGGCTTCTAATTAAAATTTTCAAAAACAATATGAAAATATATATTCCAGTCGAGATCCTTCAAAATTAAGCCACCTGCAGCAAAAATTAAATTATAATGTTAGTTGGTTAAAGAGTTTCCTTCGTCGCTTTATAATCTGCCGAGACAACTCCTTTCCACTATTTGTTGGTTGAAGTATTCAATGGCATTCGAAACCGCTCTTTGTAAGCTTAAACACATTCTTATTTTAAGTTTTGTACATGTGTTCTTCTCCTGTGGAATCACTGAAAGCAGCGGTAAGTTAAAATGTCTTTTTTTTGGCTGCTTTTTCACACGAAACAGACTTTGGCTTCGTTCTACTGCTACCTAGCTAAGTGAGGGGTCACTAATTATTCCCACTCAAATAAATATCCCAGTTGCAGAGTTTAAATCTATCTTTTCCATTAGACGCCAAGAAAATTACTTGGGATATTAAACGGTATCCTCCAATTTGATGTAGTTGCATCTTGCTAGTTTTAATTTAATTGCTTTTTTTCTTTTTTTTCTTTTCCTTTTTGTTTTTCATTGTTGTCACTAATGTGTAAAGGCAGTTTTTCTACATTTAAGGAGGGTTGCCTGGACCGAAGGATTCTCCACTGACAAACAGTGGTGCGTGATCAGTCTCAATTTATGCCAAGTGGGTCTCGCAACGGATTAAAGTGTTCGTTTACTAGGACTCAGTTTATATATTTCTAATAGCTGTTTAACAAAATTTCTATTAAAAATCTACCTTGTAATTTTTCACTGATTGGTGAAGAGCGATCTAGTCTCGACTGGAAGTAGTTCCTTTCTGATAAATTGAGTGCGAAGGGATATAAAGAGCTGAGTGATGTATGAGCACGAAGACACTGCGGGAAGGAGGGAAAAACAACACATACATTTGTCCTTCCTTTCTGTCGCTCGACCATCCAGTCAGGGACTTAATCAGAGAGTTTAGATGTCATCAATTTATAGCAGTATTTGAGGTGTAATGCCAATGACAATTGCAGTTGCCTGTTTTTTGTGGCTGTTGACAAATAAAATTGAACGTGAGATTGCGCGTTTTAGGCAACGTGCACTTTAAAGACAGGCCGTACTGTACGAGACCTGGAGCTGGGAATATATGTTACAGGACTAAGGAAATTTAACAACGAGAGCAACTATGGGTCAGGTCGAATCAGAATAGGCCAGTAGGATTTATTTACATCAGTCCTTCAAGAGATAATTGCTGGATAAACACGTATGTAAGAGGAATAATAATGATGATGATGATGAGATTGATTATAATCATAATCATATAAATCCTATATCGTACTATTATATCTGTTTTCTATTCACCAGATACTTGTCATCGTAACTATCTGAAGTTCAAGCCTGCAATTGAAGGGAGATCTCTGGCGACTCACGTGATCAAGACACATTCAACTGAAACAAAAGATGAGTGTGAGTTGAAATGCTACATGGAAGATGACTGTATGTCAATTAACTTTGGACCGAGTTTAGAGCGGGGGAAATACATATGTGAGCTTTGTGATTCACATCATGAAATACACCCTGACGATCTTCAGCCTCGAACTGGGTTTCTTTATATACCAACTGAGGTAAGTCAGTTTATTATGTCTGCACGATATTTACAAAGTTTTAAGAATTAAGAGTGGGAGTCGCCCAAGGAAATAAGGAGGAGGGGGGAGGGGGAAGAGACCATTCGCACTCTATGTAAAACTCTATCACTCTATTAAAACATTTGCTTAAGGTCATTAAAAAGCAAGAATTTCTTCCAGCTTGTATGGAGTTGGTGTAAGTCCTGCACATATTCTTTTCAAAACTACATCATGTATTTTCCAACGCTGGCTGTGGAGATGAATTTTTCCCGTGCGGTGTCGAGATACGGTTATATACAACTACAGAGCTGTACGATGCTTAATTAATTACGTTCCGGCCTTTAAAGGGAACGTCCACTCTGACAACAAACTTCGACGTTACATTGTTGGAAACGTCTAAATTCTAAATTTTAGCTTGAAAAGTAGAAATAACATTCAAGTGTGCTAGAAATTAGATATGATTATCGTCGATTTTTGCTTCTAAATTTCCCGCGCGCCGCCATTTTGGATTTTGTGACGTCATATGGTTGCCGATATTGTCAGTGAGTGTTGTCAACAGTATTACGTCATGAAATCCAACATGGCGGCGCCCGCGAAATTTAAAAGCGTAAATGAGCGATAACCAAATCCTGTTTTGCCCGACACAGAAATGTTATTCCTAAGTTTTCCAACAAAATGTAAAATAAGATTGCATTTTTAACAGTTTAACGTTAACTTATTTCAACGGTGGAGGTTTCCCTTAATATCGAAATTTTGTGGCTATAAACTCATAATTAGCTTAATGTTCTTTTACAGAACCTCTGTGTTAACAACCAATGTTCGTCAAACGGCCGCTGTCAAACAGGATTTACTGACCGAGGATACAGATGTGTGTGTTCTGCAGGATTTACAGGAGAAGATTGCAAAATAGGTAAAACACTATTTAGATACTTAATGGTTACTGACGAGGTAAGTAGGCCCACCTATTGCAACCTCTTTCCCATCAGGAATAAGCCCTAAGAATGAGACTGACCCTTTCCCCCGGCGCTTATCGAAGAAATATACGACCCCTAAATTAATACTACAAATATCGCAGTATTTATCATTGGCTTTTCAGCGCAACTGCCTAATTCATGTAAACACATCTTGGACAGCGGGACCTCTGTACGGGATGGAGAGTACTTAATCCAACCTATGAATGGAGAGGAGCCTTTGAAAGTCTATTGTGACATGACCACTGATGGAGGTAAATTACTAGAGATAGTTACATGGTAGAGTAGAAAGAAAAAAAAAATAATTTCATTTGAGCTTGGTATACACACTGAACAGGTGATCATATCTTATCTTATTTTCGGGTAGCTGCATTATCTAATACTTTTTCGTGCTTTTTATTTTCAATACTTGTATATGAATCACTCCTAAGGCGCTGTTCCCAATCTCCTTTGGGGGCAACAATTTGTTTCAATTTTTTTTACTTTATTTAGCGCGCTCAGTGCCTTGCAGTAAGCGCGGTTTTTTATTTTTTTGTTAATAAATGATTGGTATATCGAACTTATGAACTTGTGGGTCGTTGACCTGCCAATTTTTAAGTACAAAATATTAATGACCGCGCTCCAAATACAATTTAATAAGGACTTAATAGTACAGTCGACAACCCGATAACTCGAACCCTCGCTAACTCGAACCAATTTTCCTTTCCTTTCAGGTCATTTTCTATATAATTTTACCCTCGATAACTCGAACTCCCGATAACTCGAACCTTTTTCAATTCCCCTTGAAGGTTCAACTTATAGGGATTTGACTGTACTTCAACGACTGCAGCACGAGTTGTTGTTTCTTTCTTGGTGCTTTACTAATTTTCTTTTATTTCTTTTGAATTTTCAGGAGGCTGGTTTCTCATCGCAAACTTTGTTACAGACAGCTCTGCTCCATCAGAAGACTGGAGTCCCCAGACATCATACCGTGGGATCAGTAACTATCAGAACAACAGAACGGTTCTTACAAAGGGCGCCATGAATGAATTGAGCGCACACTTGCCTTTCACTCAACTAAGATTCCACTGCAGTAAACAACAGGGACGTACGTTCCACGTGACCACGGTCCTTAACAGAACTGGTGAAGCTGTAGTCCAGTACTTCAGCGATCAGACGGATGTCTTGCCCGCCTCTTGTGGCTCGTTTGTAAGAATGAGTGACGACAATTCTCATTTGGCTGAAAAATGTGAACAATGGGGATATGACGGCTCCCCTCACGTTGGTAAGTGGAGTAAAGACGATGTTAATGGAAAGAGAAGGATGTATAACAACCCAATATTTATTGAGGATGAACATCAATGGCGTCTTGTCAAGGAGCAACGATTATGCGACGAAAGCACAACCCATTTCATTCAAAATTCACCAGACGATTTCTGGAAGATCTATGCACGTTGAAACAATAGCTGAGAACTGAATGCATGTACAGTCGGAACATAAGCTAACCTTAGCTGGTGTTGGTTGAGGTCGCATTCTGTTAAAATGCTTTAGTTGGCTTCAACACTTCTCAGTATAAACAATACTTAAACTTGGGTAAACGCACGAAAACGGCTTACTTTCTTAAATCGCTTCATTACTAACAGTTAATATGACAAGCTTTCAAATACCACTGCTGCCAAGGCGGACAACTAGATCAAGGTTTAACACACTGCGCGTTATTTTATGCGTTATTGGAGCGCGTACGTCGAAAACATGGCGGGGTTTCCTTGATTCTAAGGTCGGCCTATTAAGAAATGGTTAATCCCTCCAAAATGAGCACGGTAAGCTAAAAAACTCTCTTGTAGTTGAAAAGTTTCTCGACCACAAATTAAATGTGCTCTTGCTCATCACTTGTGAGCAAAATAGTGTTCTTTAGAATACATGCAAAAGAATCGTTTTCCGTCAATAAGTAAACAAAACAATGAGTAAACAGTGTTACAATCGAATGACAATAGACTACCAGCATTGTAAGATTGCTTTATTAGACAGCTGACCCTTGAGTAAACAAAATTTGCCCATGATGTGTCCATGCTCGCCTGTTCTGTCCCAGTCCACTAGCTACATTAGGAGCTTTACAGTTAACTTTAACGTCCTCACTGCAAAGACGCCCAGTGTAGAACTTCAATTGTCGGTGAATTCTGCTTTTCGTTTTTCCACGAAGGCTGACATTCCCTCTTTGCGATCGTCCTAGGCAATTAAACAACAAAACAAAATCATAGCAGGTAAATCTTTCAAACAGAGAACAGAAGCGGAAGTCATTCCTTTTCTATGTCTGATTAGGGCCTCTACACCCAAATTGATGCTTACCGTTCCAAATACACCCCGGACAAGAGATCATTACGTATAGAAAAGAGCAAGATGTCAGCTCCCTTGATAATTTTCCCGCACCTATTATTAGCGATCGTATCATTGTACAAATAGTATTGGATACAAATATACTCGTACCCTCTAGCCTGCCAAAAACCTCGGGTTAAATTAATTCTCGGGGATGAAATTCCAGACTTGGTGTGCGGGCCTAATCGGTTAGAACACCAGACTTGAAATCTGGAAGTCCCAGGTTCAAGTTCTGCTCTGACCACTTGGCTTAGCGCCGTTTTTAAATCCAAGGCCTCGCTTTGTAAATGGCCAACTGGTTTGCCTCCCATTAGCTGGGATTTTTAACAAATGTTAAGCTTAGTTTGTATATTAATTTCACTGATTTATAATTTATAGTGTCATCAATTAGCATTGTAGCCTGCGTGGAGACGTCTCCTATTTCCTTTGTTGCACTCGGTTTTCCTGAGGGGAGGGGGGTGGCTGTCCACAGGCTATTAGCAATGCAGTGCTAAATACTTCGACACTTAAATGAAGTTTGTAAGTTTACAATTTCGTCCAACATATGAGAGGTGAAAAATCTTTGCTTAACTGTAAAAATCTTGTCACTCACCGTTGCGAACGTTGAGTGGAACATTCTTTTCTCAAAGTGCAGCCCTTCTGATAAAGAGGTCTCGTATCCTAAAAGGATGATAACAAAATGTAAATTCTCGCTTGTCACATAAGAAAAGAACGAATGAAGAATAATATGACTAAGCCATTGAATTAAAGGGTTCTTAGTATTGTACAATGATCCATTCTATTATTACTGATACCATTTAATTTTATACTGGAAACTTACTAAAAACCATTATAATGCAAAGTGTATAGTGACAACCTTGCCATTGGTCATGCACGTAAACACAAGGGCTGAGACAGTACCTGTATTGACAGCTTCTTTGGCAATTTGTACAGCAATTTTGGACAATCCTGATATCTTTTCTGCCGTCTTGATAGCTTCATTTACCAGCTCTTCAGCCGGAAATATTTTGCTGACCAGGCCTGCAAATTATTGAAACGTAATGTCAGCAAGGTATCTTTTACAGAAACGTAGCAAAGCCACGGTTGGCCTGGCCCGGCAATCAGAAATCAGTCATACATCTTTTTAGAGCAATGGACAAATATAATGCACGTTTTGAAGAACGTCTGTTGAAACGTCATAGACACATCTTTTTGGCTCGGGTGATATTATTGCTCTTATGGCATTTTGGAGCATATTTCGAGACTGTTCCGGGCACAACGGCTACAAGGTATGAAATAAAGGAGGCACAACTCGTTGAACCTCTCTTTGTTTAAAACTGTTTTTTCACGCAATCGATGCAAAAATGAACATGAATGTACCTGATTTTTGTGCCTCTTCTGCTGATATGGGATCTCCAGTTAACACCATCTCCATGGCCAGGGATTTTCCTACAGCTCGTGGAAGCCGTTGCGTTCCTCCAGCACCTACAAAAAAAAGGTAAAAGAAAAGAAAACCCTCATTCCTTGGATCATGTCCACATATTGCGATGCTTGTAAATTAAATTTTCATCTTGAACGAAACATTGAATCAAGCCATGACAAGTCAACAACATAGCTGCGACAGATGAAGTGAAAAACAAATTAGAAGCTTCTTAGAGATGAAGTGCCACTGCATAATCAGTGCAGCCACACTAGGTACCATTTTCTGAATTTTTTAAAAAACTGTTTCTTGGGAGTGGCACAATGTTGAAATTTGTTTAGCTACTTGGAAAAATAACTATAATAATAACAATAACAGTGAAAAAAATTATAACAGTTACAATGTGTAGTTGCAGAAAATATCCATACCCCCCTCTCCCAAGGAAGGGAGTTTTCTATGAACTCTTACCTCCTCTAGAAATTCCAATCATTTCTGCCGGTAGGGGAGGGGGATATGGAGAGTTTTTGTAACTACACAATAAAAGTAAATAAATAAATTTTAATTTTTGTTATGACTGACAAACCTGTGGCCCTCAGATTCCAGATCGAATTGAAATTTGGAAATGTTGGTATAAACATAATATAAACACATAAAGTAATACTTATAAGGTAATAATAATAAACACATAACAGTACCAAGCACCATCAGTTTTATATATGTGATTTAAGCTTTCAATCAGTAGCAGGTGAGGGGAAGAAAAGAAACTGCATCAAACCTGGAATAGTGCCAAGCAGAATCTCAGGTTGCCCAAACTTGGCTTTGTTTCCAGCATAAATGATGTCACACATCATGGCTAGTTCACATCCACCTCCAAGCTAAGAAACAAGAAAACAATATTTGTAGCCAGCTGTTAGCATTTTACAGTTAAGCGGAGGAAAATAATTCCAGTCAATATACTGGAAGGGTTCCTATTGATCTAACGGTAAGTGATTGGTGATTTGTGGTAAAAATACAAAGAAATTTGTGACATGGCCTGAATCTGAATTTTTTTCTCAATGATGTCAGCTGTGAAAATCACTCAATGACTGTTTTGAAGTCCCGGAGAAGAAGAAAGCTAGGCAAGTGTTGCCCCAATATTTGAAAACATGAAACACGCTAGTATTTGTTAATTAAAAGAAGCCAGATAATTAAATCTGTTTAATTGTATTGTATGTCAAGAACAGCAACTGTAACTTTAAAACAAATTCATAATAACAACAAGTTGACGAAAGGAACTATGAGTATACTAAAAGCAATATTTTCCAAACTCACGGCGAATCCATTGACTGCAGCAATCACAGGCTTCCTACAGCGAGCCACTCGAGTCCAATGTGCAAGGAAATCACCCAAAAGGCATTTCTGATATGTCAAATTCTGCATTTCTTTTATGTCAGCACCAGCTTGATAATCATGTAGGAAAATAAACAAGGCCTGGTTTTTCGAAAGCCGATTAACACTAATCCACGATTAAAAGTTAACCGACGTTTTCATCTCGCTCATTTAATGTGTTTTTAAAAGTTAATTTTAATCTAATGGTAAAGAAAAGGCTATATCAAAACCAAGATACCAAAATCTTTCGTTAAAATCTCAATTTACTAGTAATTAAACTCCAACCAAAGTTCAGGTTAATCCAGGATTAGCTTAATCGGGCTTTGAACAACTGGGTCCAGAATATTAACAAACATCATTACAAATGTGAAATGTCCCCAAGGCTGCTGCATAACAGGAGCCCAGTAGCCTGGGGTAGCCACGAAAATGCTCTGGAAACATAAATTTTTTTCAGCAGCACTTAACACTTTACATGTTGGGCTCCTAACTTCTCCACTTTTGGCCTTGTGGGCTCCTTAAAATTTTTTAGCCTTGCATGGTCCCAAATAACAAAGGGCATTTTGGTTTGGACTCCCCTTCCCTCAGAGAATTCTAAATAAAATATAACTTCCTACTTTCATTACTTATTTCACTCAAACTCACAATTCTACTTTTTCTACAATAAAGTTCAGAAAATAATATAATGGCCTCTGCCACTTTCAATGTTTTTCCTGAATCACTATTTCAGATCAAAATATGTAATTTTCAGGTACTGTTTTTCAGACCTCACAAGGCCCCAGTTGTTCAAAGAGTGGATAACTTTATCCACTGGATAAGTCACTATCCAGCAGAGGAAATGTACTCCAACTAATGCCTTTGGCAAGTTTTCTACACAATCCCATACTTAAATTTGACATATGCTTCTACTCTATCCACAAATTATGGGGCTATCGGGAAAATATTGCACACATTTTATCTGCCAGATAGCGAACTTAACCCAGTGGATAAAACTATCCGCTCTTTGAACAACTGTGGCCTGGCGTCTAAAATCTATGCCCATTTCAGACCAAAGTGGCTCAAAAACTTACCCTTTGGGGTAACACACACCTATATAGTTTACAAACAGGAGTACTGCCAACTCTTCAACCCACCGCACCCCACCCCACCCTGGCATTACAATTTCATACCAGCAAAAGCTTTCTCGCTGCCAGTGATGACAATGGCACCAACATCCTTATCAGTTTCAAAGTCATCAAGAGCATCTTGCAGCTCAGCCATGAGCTGGTCACACAAAGCATTCAGTGCCTTGGGTCGGTTCAGCTGAATGAAGCCCACATTTTGTTTCTCTCCCTTCTTTTCAGCCTTGATCATCTCAAAACTTCTTGCAGCTGCCAAACAATAATTAATCACATCGTTCAGTACAAATACTAACTTGACCTAAAAATGCGTCAGACCAAATAAATCGGAACAAAGAGGTGTTAATATTAACATGCTATTTGTTCACTGTATAGGAATTCTTAATGGCTTGGGCTAAATGGGACTCTTGAGGAACAGTCCACATTGTTTTAAAATAACAGAAATTTTATGAAATTGATCTTCGCGTGAGGTTGTTGAGAAATGACCCACATTTTTAACAGAAGTCTAGTTTACGTGCAAAAACCCATTGAGGTCCTGGGACCAAATATTCGGTGTACATGTAATTGCATTTGTCTCTCATTAAAGGAGGAAATTATCCACAAAAGAACAGCATATAAAATCTTACCTGAGCAATACGCTCGAGCAGGATTGAACGCCTGAGTGGATTGCACTGATCGAAGCCCGCATAATCCACGTGCAACATGACACAACCTCCTGGACGCCATTTTGATGGAGTGTTCGATGGTTGTGCAAGTTTAAGCTCATAGTAGGGGGCGGGGTGGGGGTGTGAGAGAAGTCATCAAACTGTTTGAAGAATTTGATAGCCAAGGGCAGTGATAACATTTTAAGTTTATTTTTATTTCACTTGTTTGCAATTATACGCCAAAAATCATTCAAGAAAAGTCTTAAGAAAAAAAACTATACTGGTTATAATGAGATGCTCTTCCATGCCTCTCCACCCCTCTGGGGACAACTCATTGCAACTTAGCAGCCAGGCCAAACATTAACAAAACGCCGCCATCTTTGTTTAGCAGTTTGTCGAAGAACGTGAAAGCTATGACTAGGCACGCCAAGAATTGTACCGCGGGAACGGTTTATACCTACCACGAGCGAAAGAAAGACACTCAAAAATCTGGTTATGGCAGTAAAGCTGTGCGTTTGGGCAAAGATTCTGTCAAAAATTTCGACTGTTGTTCGTTGACACTTCAGCCTTGTCGTGAGCCAGTAGTCACACCAGACGGGTTCTTGTACGACAGAGAAGCGATATTAGAGTGCTTGCTGCATCAGAAAACAGAAGCTGCGAGGAAAATGAAAGCTTTTGAGAAGCAAAAGAAGAAGCAAGAAGCTGAAGAAGTTGGGAAGGTTGAAGAAAAAGAGCGTTCAAAGGTGGAATCATTTGTGAGTATGGAGAAACGAATCACCACGAAACCAACAAACGCGTTCACTGTATCAAAGGAAAAGAGTGCTGCTGGAACTTCGACAGCAACAGATGATCAGATGCCATCGACCTCAACTGGTAAGCAAAAAGTAACGAAGCAATACGTGTTTGTATTTTTGCGTATACTTTTATCGAATTACTTTTCAGTACATGTATGCCCCATTTATTGTAACAGGGGATTAAAAGGAGCCATTTTGTTGTGTGGTCAGTGATCCAGCATGTTACAAATAGTTCGTGTAATACACAAATCAATAACAATACAAAACACTCCCAGTTGCTTCATGCGACAGAAGCCAATCTCGTACCCAGAGTCTTCAGGCTTTTTGGTTAGCGGGGCAACGCCGGGAAGACTCTGGGGACATCGAAAAAATTCAATTTTTTTGATTGGCTGTTCCGTAACGGTTTCCATTGTTTTACCGCAGAAATCCTGCGGTGATAAAATTTGATGTCCCCAGAGTCTTCCCGGTGTTGCCCCGCTGACCAAAAAGCCTGAAGACTCTGGGTACGAGATTGGACAGAAGCTGGCTTTGCACTCTACTTGCCAGCTATATGGGTACCCTGTGGCTTGTGTATGACATTACTTTCCTGTATGTAGTAAGGGTTCTTCTCAGGTGCACCCTGAAACATTAATAGTCACTTACTCTACCATTTTCATGCTATCCCTTAAAACAAACGACAGTCAAGAATAGACCTCAAGGGGGCTTTTATAACTGAGGGGGGTTTTATGTGATATTGGTGCGACTTTTATTCTGGTGTGAGTTCACTCTAGTTCCCTCCTGTAGCTCTGTATTGGTTTACATGATACCAATACAAAATCTCAAACCAGAGCATGTCATACCAGTGCCCCCTGTCACTGTACCTGAGCAAGAGTTTCCTTCTGGTATGAAAACTCATCCTGGTCTCATGTAAACATGTTATGACTGTTTGTTCCCGCATGATATATTCTCCCAGGAGTCTCTGAATAGGTAGTGCAGTTTTTTTTGGTCTTGGACATCCAATCCAAGATGGCGTCACAATCACGTCAGTTGGCATGAATTGTTCCTTCATGTAAACTCGGAATGAAATCTTATCCCTTCATATGGTATGAAATCACAATGTCATACCAGTGCAAGTTCTCACTTGTGGTGAACCCCTAAGGCACATAATACTGTATATGTAAAGTAAATGCATGGGGTTTTGCAACAGTCTTGTCAGCTTACTGTAGCAGTACAGTAGTTCTATTTATAGAAGCTGACCGCTGGCAATGGTCTGGCATCCACAATATTATTGTATTTTAAGTATATTTTTTCAACCCAGGTTGCTGCAAACTTTGTCTTGATCTTCATTCTAATTTGCAGAAGAAGAATTTCTTCTTTAGCCAGCTACTTTGCATCTACATTTAAAGGTTACTAAAACCCCAGCTTAGACCAAATCTACCGTACATGTAATCCCCAGCTAGTTAATTGGGACTGGTCTGGCCAACCAGTTCTGTCAAATGGCAAGCACTCTAAGGTTAATGAGTGTATTTTAATAACTCTATGCACAGCATATTTAAAGCTTGATTCAATAGGAAAATAGATTTATTATGAAAGGACCATGGTGAATACTTGATGAATGTTGAAAAGTGGGAAACTAAATGAACAGAGGATGTGTCCAAACGAGAGAGCTTTCCTCAAGCCTACTTGTATAAACTCACTTTCTACAGTATAGCATCATATCATACCTGTTGACATCCGTTCTTGTGTCAATTTAAATCTTTTTTAACGTAAACTTAAGACTCATCTTTTTTCGAATTATATTAAACAGATACGATTTTTTAAAACTTTGTAAAGCGCTTAGAACAGAACTGGATAAGGGCTATATAAGTAGTTATTATTATTATTATTATTATTATTATTATTATCATTATTATTATTATTATTATTATTATTATTATAGAAATGAATAATAAAATTATTTATGGAATTTTAGAATTGTAATTTTGAACTTCTATGTTATTTTTTATTTAATATTTATTGTAAGGCGCAGTTGAATATATTTATAGAAACTGCGCGGTATAAATTTAAATTTATTATTATTATTATTATTATTATTATTAAACAAGTTTATTTCTGGTAAATTCATTTGATAGTGTCATATAATTTTCTATCTTCGGTAAGAAAAATTGTGAAACAGTGTTTTCTTGTACAGGTACGAAAAGTTGTTAATAAGATGGACTGTAAAATTAATGTCAGTAACATCTTACTTTTGTACGCCATATAAAATATTACTTGACAAGGAACAGTAAAACTGCACAAAACAACATCTCTTAGATTCTTTTTAACGACAGAACAATCCCAAGATAGATAATAACAGCAATTTTCAATAAAATTGAATTAAATTTCTTTCTTCGTAGGTACAACTAATTCTGAAAGCAAAAATAAAAATCTTCCAAGTTTCTGGGTACCCTCATTAACACCACAGGCAGAACCAACACTCCTTAAGAAACCAGACACTAAGACCTACTGTCCTATGAGTGGTAAGCCACTGAGAATCAAAGACCTGATATCCGTCAAGCTAACACCAATAGATGACCAAGATGACCGTCCAATGGTTGCAAAGTCAGAGAGGTACAAGTGTGCAGTCACTCATGATGCTCTGGGGAATTCTGTTCCATGTGCTGTTTTGAAGAACACAGGTAATGTTGTGACCATGGACTGCATTGAGAAATTGATCAAGAAAGACATGCTTTGCCCATTCACAGGTGCAAAGCTGAAGGACAGTGATATCATCCCATTGCAGCGTGGAGGTACAGGATTTGCTGGATCGGGATTACAACTGGAAGCAAAGAAGGCAGGTCCAGTCATGCAGGCCTAAACAGGCTCAGTTACAATACTCTGAAGGGTCTGTTCACGTTTAAACAAACAACTTTTTCCCCCTGCAACGTGCTTATGGCACACCTACTGTACTGTACATTCAGGATGCGAGTAGTACCAATCAACTGGCTATGACATGTAGGGCTGGCAACTTCAGAGAAGATAACTGGCTACGCAGAGTTTGAGAGAAGACAATAGGGATACAAGGCTTTCTTTGATTAGTTAACTGTGTGATTGGCTTCCTTTCTTTTAGATCTGACTTCTCCAAAGTTTAATGACAGTTCTACACATTGTACAGCACAAATTGCACCATGAACAGCTGCAAATCAAACGTGTGCATTGTTAATAGGCCCAAGTCATGTTGTAGATGTGTTGTGTAGCGTAAGTCTATCACAAGAAAGTTGTAGCATCTTAATTCACTCCTCCAGTGTGTTCTTGTACTGGGTTGATGATCACTTTGATAGTAATGCCACTATACTGTCATTCTGCTGGGAAAATTGAACATTGAGCAACTCTAAATGTCACGGTCCCCAACAGGAAGATTGCAGGTTTGGGTGCAACTTTACCTATCTACCTACCTACCTACCTACCTACCTACCTACCTACCTACCTACCTACCTACCTACCTACCTACCTACCTACCTACTTACCTTACCTCCCTACTTACCCACTGTCCTACCTACCTACCTACACTGTACCTACCTACCTACCTACACTGTACCTACCTACCTACCTACCTACCTACCTACCTACCTACCTACCTACCTACCTACCTACCCACCTACCTACCTACCTACTTACCTACCTACCTACCTACCTACCTACCTAGTAAAAGTACCCTCTTGGTGTTATGCAAACCGAAATCCCTTTTCCAATGAAACGTAGTTAAAAAATAATAGTGCACAATGAAAGAGAAATTGAATTTACTCCGTGTGTACTACCACGGAGTATAAATTTTCCAATATTTTAGCCATTTTATTCTTGTTGAAAAGCCAACATTATGAAATCCAAAATAAGCGCCGAGAGTGGTTGACCGAACGAATATGGTTTGTCATTCTGTACAGCCGAAAAGCTGTAAAAACTCTTGGGGATTATTATCTCGTTTCTTTCTTTCCGCGTTTCTGAAGAAGTAATAACCATTTCTATTTAATAAAAATGACAACTAAATTTTGGTGTCAACAGAAATGTTCAGTTTAGACTGGTGTTTATATGCTGATTTGTCGGTGTCAGCTCTTAGCACGGCTCACAGGTTTGGCTAACAAAAGAAAAAAAAAAAACAGCTAACGGAGCAATGAACAAACAGCATAAACAATAGCTGCGTGATACACAGGTCCAAAGAAATTAGAGGTTCTAAACAGCTGCGTGCGATTTTGCGGTTGCTCTGTGTCCATTAGGCTCGATTTCTGCCGCTCTCTCTTTGGCTCATTTCCCGAACAGTGGCTGGTAATCGAGCCTCTGTCCACTTGCATCGCTCGATTATTACAGTAATTTGGCATGTATACAGCTGCTCTTCATCAGGCGATGACCACACTCATGTACTCATTGCTACATTATAAAAGTACTGTGTATATATTATATATATCTATAAAAAAATTCTTTTGGTGAAAAAATAGCGTGAGAACATACGATGATGGTTACGATATTGCGGTTGTAATTCCTTGAAAGGTTTCTTTGTAAAGGTCACTAGCTTGTACCGACAGGTGAACCATTTCCCGAAAATCTAAACTTGATACATAATTATCAGTTAGAAAACTTTGGCCACTTTTGTCGTATGTTCGAGCAAAAAACTTGGAATATTAAAACCTACGAAGTGAAATTTCGCTTGTGTGTAATAAAACTTGAGTTTTATAATTTCCATTTTACGTGACCATGGTGGTCGCCATGCAATGTCAAAAAGACAATTAAAACACGCAGTCAATAAAATTTATGTCTTGATCCGTCACAGTTATTTACGTTACAATTTAATTATTCACCGTTTGCATAAATTGGTTCTCGGACGTCGGTCAGGCAGAAAGAGAACGCCAGTGGTGTCTTCTTTAGTCTAAAAGACTGTAACAGTGATCACGGACAGCAAGAGGTAAATTGAGTTACACATATCAATGTTTATCTAATTATGTTACAAATTAGTAACATGATTAGCAGATCACTTTCAGTTCCTTCAGAAACCAGTGATGCCCAAATAATTTGTGATTGATCATCAATGTCGTTTTAGCGTTAGGGTAGATCATGATAAGCAAAACTAATCTTAAATATAGCCTGGGATTGTACCATATGGAATTGTACTATATGAACTAAGGACCAAAGACGGGCGAGGACACAGAATGTTTAATTGGAACAGCTGTTTAATCTTCCATCTATCACTTCGACTTAGGACGTGCTGTGAATATCAAGCACTGGAGCCATTGCATTGAAAAAAGCATAGTCATTGAGTCTCTCTGAGCATGTTGGCCTTCAATTCTTTTCCCACAAATCTGACAATGCTTTCCGTGTGGAAAGCTAATTATCTGGCTCATGTCCATGTTGTTACAAATAATTACTGTTCCACCTTTATGCTAAGCCATGTTTAAGTCACTAAATTTTGTATGATGGCGTGACCTTGTTCCATGCACATTTAATAGCCTTGTAACACCTATCTTGAACATCAGCGTTTTGACACTTTACAACACTGAATTTTGTGCTTTGGGCGATTGACGAATCCGGGAGTTGAAACTCTATCAATACCAGTAACTTCAAATTGGAATTATGCATGTGATACACTATAGTCGACGACGCTTCCAGATTGGAAACCGGAAGTTAGATAATTTATATATTGACCAAATAAGCCGGCTCGGAAACTTGAGTACTGTGTTACTGCTATGGCGACCTGTCGTAGTTTATTTATGCAAAACAGCCCGGGAAAGAGAAGAAACCCCGAGTATCTAGCAATGAAAACTTCTGATACTACCATCTGGACGGGCTTGGGCAAGCTTTCAGTTCAACAGTTCGCATTCTGATAATGCCTCTGTGTATAAAGACGGGCAAACAGACAAACTATCCAAGACTTTGCTAAGTTTTTCTTAACAGAAGAACTAAAATGGCAACTCATTTGGACTCATTATCTGTCTGTCCACAAATAATCAGATGCACCCAAAGTTCGTCGCACAGCAAAAAAGAGGCCATTATGCAACTATCAATGTTGAAAGGCTAGAGGGGAAGGGGGAATTTGATACCAATTGTCTGCCCATTGTCAGGGACTTTAGAACATTTTAGTCGGGACTTTCTAATAAATTTGCTATAGCATTATTTTACAAATGGCCTGTAGGTGGGGCAGTTGAACAGAAATTATTATTTTGGTTTAAATGCCTTAGCTCTGCCCTGAGACATATAACACCATTAATAGCTGCTTTATTGAAGATGTCCACAAATACGAATTGCAAGTGAGTTGTTTCTTATTAGCCAACATGGTGGAACGCTTTTGTTGGCTCAGCCGGGAGGAGTATATTTTATTGAAAATATCAAGTCTGTACATGAATGTTTTCTTATTTTTGAGATGAATCTTAAACTCAGGTCAGGTTCTGCTTTAGCCTCCTCTGGTTTACATTCTTTAAAACATATTTCTTCGTCATCATTAAGACCTTTTGTACCCTCTCCGAATAGCTTGGAGTTTTTCTCTTTAGGTTGTTGACTTCGTCCTGCGTCTGTGTGCCACGATGCCAAAACATGCACTACCAACCGTCTTATGCGCTGCAAACACTACTTGCCGATCCCAACTTGTTGTTGTTAAAACATCGCATTTAATTTACTACGAAAGATTTCTAATCTATCGAGCACTGGTTAGTTGTCGACTCATTTTCTAAGATGTCGAATACCGTATTTTCTCGATTAAACGCCGGACCCCGATTAAACGCCGGCTTCGTATAAACGCCTGGTCAAAACTGCCGATTTTAAAATAAACGCCGGGTGCGTTTAATCGGGGCCCCGGCGTTTAATCGGGGCCCCGGCGTTTATTTGGGGTCGAGGTCACAAGGACCGGGTACAAGTAAATAGTAACCTCGTTGGCGACATTACCGTTTATAAACTTAAAACTTTGTACTCATTTCATTTACTTGCTCCTACATCATTCATACTGATATTGTTTATGTGCTGTTTGTTAGTGTTTCAAATCTTGATTGCAACATGGTATAAGTGCCGTATGTACCTTACCATAATATTGTAACTTCGGGTAATCCAGGGAAAAATCGTCCAGCACTGACAAACTGCTCCTAGGTTTCCGAGGATCGGTAATAATAAATCAACCTGGAAAAGTTGCTGAAAATCGCATTTCATTAATAAACGCCGGACCCCGATTAAACGCCGGCCTCGAAGAAACGCCGGGCCAAAACTGCCGAATTTTAAATAAACGCCGGGGGCGTTTAATCGAGAAAATACGGTACCGGTGCACAAAGTTGTCGACGACTATCTTTCTAGTCTTTTGAGGCTTTACTATTGTTGTCCCATAGTAATACTAGACGTGTGAGGGAAGAAATTAGGATTAAGAAGTTGTATTTGCATCGCTGATAAAAATATTGAAAAACCAACATTCACTTGGAGTTTCGAATTCGGTTACCGTGACTGTTACCTGCTGTTGTTTAATTAGGCCATAACTGTAATTATAATCCATCACATATTTTCGCTCGCGCGCGATTGGTCTAAACACCTCACGTGACCGAATATACCCCAGCTAAAACTGGGGAATATCCGATGATATTCCCCAAGTGATATTCCCCAATTTCAAAAACTTCAAGGCGCTTCTTGTTTACAATTAAAATTAATGTCAAGCTAGATGGGGGAACGGTTTGCTTTTGTGACTGACGGAGAGATAAACCTGCTGGCCGATAAAGCTGTATCAGAAAACAACATACGCTCTAAACGTTTTTGACGGTCAACTGTTCTTAAACAAAATGTTCAAATACTCAAGCTCGTTGCTACATGTTGCGAAAAATATTAGAAGGATGATAACCACAATAGCCTCCATTTGGCTTTAAAAATATGCTCAGATATTTGTCCTTGGACATTATCTGTTCCTCGAAGCTCACAGTTTTTCTCGAGCTTCGCTCTCGGCAAACTGTTCGCTTCTCGGAACAGATAATGTCCGCGGACAAATATCTGAGCATATTTTCGCGCCAAATAAAGGCTATTGTTTATTTAAGCGTTGAAGTGTTATTGCAACCTGCGCTAGCCTTTGTTTAACTGTTATCCACCTGTGTTGTTTTGAAGGTTATTAATGTTGTACAAGCTAGATTCGGTTTCCTCCAATTATGTTTCAAAGAGCGCATAAGTTAATGTTGTTGACTTTTTAATGAAAATTTAACAAATCGAATGTGGTTTAACGTTGTCTGCACTCCTATCGACAACGATATTCGTCATCACAGTGGTCAAAAAGTCCACAACAAATTTTGACAACTGTGATGACGAATTTCGTTGTCGATAAGAGTGCAGACAACGTTAAACCACATTCGATTCGTTTTTTACCACAAAATCAACGTCAAAGAAAATTTTTACAATAACTCAAAATTTCCGCGCGCTCATTGACGCGAGCATCGTTGTCTAGACTCTTATCGACAACGGAAAATTAGCCAATCAGATTGCGAGATTATCAACAATTGTGGTATACCTAATCGCGTCGCTTCTGTAGTTTGTCGTAAATACAAGTGCTTTGTAAAGTAACCTTTGGTTAGGTTCTGGTTATGTTCTGGTTACGAAGGGAATTAAAACTTGACTGTTGGACCAAAGTTCTGTGTGCTGTTGATGTCTGCGAGATAACGTTCCTGTAACAGATCGCAGGTTTGCAGAGTCTCGCCCTGAGATCTGTTTAGTGCTTCCACAGGCCCAAAACTTGTTATCACAGACGCATCAATGCATCCTTCCACTCAAAATAGAATAGCACTCTACCCCCACATTTCTTTCCAATTTTGCGGGGGAACTACTAATTTATTTAATGTCAATAACATGGCGAGCCAGAGGTTCATGATAAAGTGCTTCACAATTATCCAGATCGAATTGGAATTTGGACTGAAATGTTGGGTTTTGAGGAGAGGGGAAAACCGGAGTACCCGGAGAAAAACCTCTCAGAGTAAGGACGAGAACCAACAACAAACTCAACCCACATATGACACCGACTCCGGGAATCGATCTGGGGCCACATGGTGCTCTCGCCACTGCGCCATCCCTACTTCTACCTCGCAAAACAATTAAGGTTGTTACTAGAATGGTTAATACAAACAGGGTTGATGTTTACACAACAGAAAATAGTTATACGGCTCGAACCAGGGTCATTTGCTTTACATCTCCTATCCATATCCACGACACCAGTGAGGGCCAGCTGACGAAATTAAAATGGGAATTTTGTAACTGATTTCAGTGTGTTAGCGATGGCAACAAGCCAGTGACGGCTTACCGTTTTTTAAATCAGTGTTTAAGCCTATCAAAATAGTGTATCTCAGTTCTCTGCCTTGCAATTGGGCTTCTTTTCGTCAGGGCTATGAGGATTTACAGTACTACATTGTAAAAACGTCATAAAATGTCCAAGTGTCTTGTTTTGAAGTATGCACTAGGAACAAGCAAAAACGTTTGGGAATTGGTATCCTCGCCTTCAATTCTTGTCTACCTGTCCAAGATAGCGCATTTACATCTTTTAACTATAAAATTACGGTGACATTTGGCTTGGAGTTAACAAGATATGGTAATTTTAAGTAACACATCGTAAAAAGAAACACATCATTATCTGTTATTAATCTCTTTTATTTTCTGCAGGGATCTTCCAAACCATTAAATTAAAGAAGAAATCGTCAGTTGAAAATAGACTACGCATTATTATTACTTTATATATTTAATTTTAGTTTCGCACTGTTTGATTTTGACCAGAGCCCGTTACCAGGGGCTTCAAGTCTATCTGTGGAATTTCAAGTCTATCTGTGGAATGTCCAAAGCCAGGCTTACTATGAGCGGCTCCGGGGCATGGCCTCGATCCCTAGGCTGCTTTTGTGGTTGTCAGAAAAAGGTTGTTTTCTGTCACAGAAATGTTTTTCTCACAACAAACTACGGTTGAGGTTTCTATGCATCATATCCGCTCGAATTTCCTCTTTCTGAAAACTAATTTCAGGTCAATCATTAGTCTTGTTTACTTATAATATAAAGCTGTAGCTTGACTTCTCTTTATGAAATTACTAGAGTAGAAAGTTCCGGGTGATTCTTTAGTCTAGTGTATTTTAGATTTAGTAATGAAGACATTTCAACTGACGCACAGCACCAAATTTTAATGCCTTTTTTTATGATGAAACACTCAAGTGCTGATGATACTATTAATATGCAAATTAAAATCACCTAAATATCGTAAATTGTTGGCAAACAGAGTTAAAATGCATACAATGTATGTTTGACATGTAAACGTTTCGTACAGCATCTGATCTCAAAATAATCAGTGGCGAAATCATAAAATATGTCAATATATGAAGACGATTTTCCGATATGAAAAGATCTCGACGGTAAGTGAGTGAACAGAATCCGAAATACTTGACACAGCAGTTAATTGACAACTTTGTTGCTGAAAATACATGTATTCAGTTTTGCCTTTTTTTTTTCAATTTGAAGGGTAATGGATGCAAGTACGTTGAGGTTGATGGACGATTTAGACCACGTCTCGGCGGATGTTCAACCAACTGATTCAGTTTCCATGAGGAACTTGAGTCGTAAGAGAGCGGAGCTTGGGCTTGTATCTGTCTCATATGGTCTTGAAAGGAGCATCTCGAACACAGTGGAGAGAAACTTGACAGCAAGGGAAATGGATGTCTTTGAGGTAAGAAAGAAAGAGAACGACCAAACAGTCGACTACGTTGAAAATCATTTGAGTTCGCGCTTATTTCCGCCGTTATATTTACGTGTAAAAATAGTATTTGGATAAGTTTTCATCGTCTTGAAAGAAATCGATCTCTCATTAAGAAAGTATTATTCACAGCTTTGGCTTTAATAGAGTACCCGCCTAAAAATCAAACTGCGCCAAAATTAAGTCCATTTTTTCAAATGGTTGTTTCGAAAAACTTTCGTCATGTGGAACTTTATATCCTTCGCTCGGGGTCAGCTGACAAAAAAATAAATGGCGAGCAAATGAAGAATGATCTACTGTAGCACCTCAAATGCTAAATGAGTTGAAGAAAATTACTCTGCCATGGCTTCACGTCGATATTTGTCTTTCAATCGCAGATAGCACTCCTTAAATTACTAAGAAATGGAGGCAAAACTATTTATTGAGTTTTTGCTTTACCTGGCTGAACAAGAGATTTTTAATTAAAATGTTGTTGATCAAAACAGTACAATTTTGAGAATTTCATGGTGTTTTGTGTAAATGCATTAGCATATAATCCCTGACATACGGATGCTCAAATATAGTTATGTTTACTTAAAACCCGCGAAATATAACTCTGGTTCACGTAAATTAACCGTAACCTTAGAAATGTCGCAATGTGGAAAAAATGTTGCATGAATTAAACTTAGCCGGATTGATGACGAGTGTTTTGGTTTATTCAGTATTGGACCAATGTTCTTTAATAAGCCACGTCTAACACTTGAGTTCAGGCTTGAGTTGGGCTAGCCTTGTGGAGTGAAAGTCGTGATTATCTCATTAAAAAAACTAAAACTTTTTATTAAATATGCATACGGCTTAAATGAAAACATCAACACTAAACAAAGGAAACCATGTTTCCAGCCTGCAGCCAGAATTTAAATCAGCTTTTAAATCGAATTTTGTTATCTACTTCCTTTTAAATCCAAATTCCAAATTTTATAAACTCCAAATTACCATTACTTTTAATGTGAATGTACTTCAAGGCAATATAGATTATTAGTTAGCAATGGTGTTAGACTTTTTATTGCACCTGCTAGATTATTAATGCACCAACTTCTACCAAAAGTCTTTATGACTTTTTAAAAGTGGGGATTTACATTTTTTTTTCAAATAACTCTTTATCAAAGAAAGAAAATAAACTTAGAGAAATTTTATATGATTAACCGACTATCTTAGGTACGCGCAACGTTTTACATCACGAGCAAAAGCAAGACCTCTAGATCTGTAGGGTTCAGATTTTCCTTGGCCTCTTTTTCTTCGTCTGTTTCCTTATCAGTTGGTTTGATTCCGCATCAACTTGCTAGAGCTGATTGAATTTCTCCTTTAAGGCGACTTTGTTCCGTTCACACCTGCTGACAGTAGTTTAGAACTTCGTTGACCCTTGTAGTCTAACACCGTCTAATGTGTAAGTACCTTATTGGAAATGTCGACTATTTTTAATCAGGGTGGCACTTTAAAGTCTAAGGAATAACAAATCTGTGGCCCTCAGATTCTGGAATTTGAAAACGGTAATTATTTTGTAGAGAGAAGTAAACAGGGGGACGACCCGTTAAGCTTGGTTCATACTTGTGACATAAGCATAAGCATAAACATAAGCATAAGCATAAGAAAAAGAAAAAGTTCCCTTTTTCTTATGCTTATGCTTATGCTTATGTCACACCGGTTCACACTACACATTCTTATGCTTATGCCTGCGTTTATGCTTATGCTTATGTCACAAGTGTGAACCAAGCTTAAACCTCTTGAAGCAAGGACAAGAACCACCAACAAACTCAACCCACAAATTTCGCCGAGTTATGGAATCGACCCAGGCCACATTGGTGGGAACTGAGTGCTCCCACCACTTCGCCACCTTTCACAAATCGCGAATTTCAGTTCGTCCTGCAAATAGTAAAAAATGATAGCCACCCAGACAGAGTGGATGTTAAGAATCATGTAAGGTTGGAATTGACGATGTTTGTTTGGTTATGCAGGCCTGTCGTGAGGGAGATACAGCTGTTCTAAGCACAATACTGGAGGAAAACACACGTGATATCAACCAACTAGACAGCTGTGGACTGTCAGCACTACACTACGCCGCGCGTAATAATCAAAGAGAAGTAATACAACTACTTTTGAACTATGGCGCAGGTTAGTATAAAGTAAACAGTTTTTTTAATACTTTAAAAGCGCAGAGTCGTTTGTTTATGGCATAAATGTTGTTAGAATCTGAACTGATGTTTGGTCGAGTCACTGGTTTTTCTTCTTTTTTTTTTTAATATAATATTGATTCTAGGATGCCGTTGTTAGGGCCTGTTCTTTTCCGGCACGTCGAGCTCAGACTGTTCCTTTTTTTCGGTCTCTCGGAGGTTAAGAATAATTTTCTTCTTCTTCTTCTTCTTCTTCTTCTTCTTCTTCTTCTTCTTCTTCTTCTTCTTCTTCTTCTTCTTCTTCTTCTTCTTCTTCTTCTTCTTCTTCTTCTTCTTCTTCTTCTTCTTCTTCTTCTTCTTCTTCTTCTTCTCCTTCTTCTCCTTCTTCTTCTTCTTCCGCTAATGATTACTGTAAATAGTTAGCATTTAATTATTTAACTTAACTGAACATAACTGACTTACTTAATCCTTCCCTACCGCTCCCACATTTTTTCTACTTAGGCATCCTAGTTTTGCCTATTTTTCTTTTTATCTTCTCAATATCTTTGCGGTAAGTTGGATAGCGGAAAAAAATTGAGAAAACTAAGCCTTTCTAGGAATGTTTGTGGATCCGCGTTCCGAAAAAGAAGTTCAACAAAAAAAACCCACTTTTTTTAGATTTCTTTGCTTCCAACACCAGTTTTGATAGTTTTGTTCGGTTTTGAATAAATTGAGCGACCCCAAGATGGCGGATCATGATGGCTGTTGTTCTGAACTATGAAGTCACTCCAACGACCTATAGCGTCGACTCGTTGTCGTATTTTGTTGATTTGAAACGAAGCAGTTCGTACGTACAATATACCCACTAAATTTCATTTCATACACTCAAGAAAAATCCCAGGCAAGACACATTGAGATCCGATTATCATTATTGCTACTATTAATTGATTATTATTGATATATAAAAATGTGATTATGACTGTGTTTATAAAATCACTTTTCTAAGTTACGATGACGGATTAAACAGGATGCCTAGTATCTTCTGATTTGCACCCGTCCTACTCCGTTTTCAAGTTCAAATTGGAATTCATTTGAAGAGCTTAATGCTAGCAAGCTTGACAATCTAACTTGATGAACCCCGGTTAAACGGTGTTATACTGACGATCATCAAGAGAACATGTTAGGTCACTTACATTCAATGATATGATTTTCTCTTAATTAATTGATTTACTTTTTTTATGTGAATTATTTCTTTTCCTAAAGACCCCAACGTTATTTCTGCGTTTGAAAATAAACAGCTTTCTCCGCTACATTTCGCCGCGTGGTATAACGCATATGAATCAGTGGAATGTTTAATTCAGAGGGAAGACTGCAATGTAGAGATCCCCTCAGCATTTGGACAAAAACCACTTCACTACGCTGTGGCGCGAGCGAGTGTAGACCTCGTAAAGGTGAGTAATGCTATAGTTCAATTATGTTGGGTGATAACCAACTTGAGCCAGTCATTCTGCACATTCCTGGGAGCCTGAAAAATAAATAATAAATAAATCGCTTTGGAAAGGTTTTTAATTGAGTTTCGAAAGAATTTCGTTTTTGCTTTGGTTTTGATTCACTTCGCTCTGGGATTGGTTGGCAAAATCGTGCCACTTTCACAACCGATGGGAATTAAAACCAAACCCAATCGTGGATTGCTCGCATGCGTTGTCCCGAGCTTGGCGTCGTTTACGTGTATCTTTTTCGAAGTCTGATCGCTTTGTTAATTGTGCTGTTGGTGTCTCCTACGATTGTCAAGGCTAATTACTTTGATTTAGTTTAACAACACAATTGAAAACCACTCCATTATTTAAATTGTAATGTAATGAATTTAGCAGTGCTAACTGAGGACACTACAATTGAAAGAAAGAACCTTACGAGTAGAAATAGATATATACTGAGATCGGGGTACGAGATTACGCTGATGACTCAGCTGTTTGCAAACATTGTTTAGGAATCGCACACGGGACTAACGTGATTAGAGAAGAGGGATTGAACTTGTGACCTTTGTTCTCGAGTGCGTCGCTCTAACTACTGAGATCTGAGGCGACGGGTAGTCGTCTCAGCCTCCCCAAGCAAAAACGTTATTTACTGATCAATGACAGACGGTGTCGGACTTGTTTTAGAAGGGCGTGTAAATGTTTCTGGGTAATCTGTGTCACTTACTGGACAAGGGCTTTCTTGTATCATCTATTTCAAGCTTACAAATCGTTTCGACGGTAGGTTGGTTTTTTCATTGGTTCGTGGGTTCTGGTTGGTTAGTTAGATAATGAGACTGTCAGTGAAGTATTAAACTTCAGTCATTATTTTTTGTCCGATCATACATTTGAATTGAAAATGTTTCATTAACAAAATAAAGCTAATATGTTTAACAGTTATTCACCGAAGTGGAGGTGAATATCCATCACTTTTAACGACACTGAGCCGAATAATTAGGGGAGCAAAAAATTCCGAAAATCTCGAAACAGGAAGCCATTTTGTTTCTCTTCGGCTGCTCGGAGGTGAATAGTACTTTGCTAATCACCTCCAAGTTAACCAATCAAAACGCACGAAAAAGCACTATTCACTTTTATGGTATATACTAAAAGGTTTTATGCTTAAACATCTGCTTCACTGATAGTTTTCTTCATTCCTCAGACGTTACTCACCGAAGGAAAAGCAAATCCAAATGGACTGGACAATCAGAATTTCTCTCCATTACATCTTGCAACTCAGAGAGGGAGACTTGACATAATTAAAATTCTTGTAAGTAAACGTTAAAAAATTCCAACCTCTGCACTTTACTCTATGGCTGCTTTTCTTTCCCTTGTTTAGTGGACTTATAGATGTTTATATTGACAATCTAAAGGTACTTAGGACTTTTTAAAAATTCTTGTTTGTTTAAATTCTTTGGATCTAGTTAACATATGGTGCTGATCTTCGCGCCGAAACGCACGAAAGTGAAACAGCGATTCACTTAGCAGCGAAAGAAGGACGAGACGAAATATTGAGGCATCTTCTCCAACGAGGTAGACTATTGTAAAAAAAATATCTCTATAATACCCATTTCAGGTGTGAATAATAATATTTCTAATTAACAAGTAATCATTTCCTTGTAAAGCTTGGTAGAAATGTTAACATTTTGATTCCGGTCATAACTGTACTGTTAGGCTCTTAAACGTTGACTATTTTCCGCTCGGCCTAGGTCGGCTGATGGAATAAATGGGAATCCGATCGATAACTTGTAATGTGATGGACAGACAATTTTATGTTTTTTAAATTGGTTATAACGTTACAGCTCTAAGCTTTCCTGATCTACACTGTAGTCAGATCTTACCTCTCCTTAAGCTTTCTAAAAATCTCTTCTTTTTATTACTTTTCACTGTGTTCGTTGTCTTCAGTCAAATAAACTCGACTAAGCGTCAAGGACGACTGGTGAAAGACCTTCCTTACCTCGTGCGCACTGAGATTCATCCTTAAATTAAAGGGCAGCGCAGTATTTTGGAAAGAACGAATTAAACTATTATTATAACTGATCTGTACCTCTAGCATCCATGATCGGTGAATCCTGCAAGGATATCATCAACAGTGAAAACCACGAGGGAAATAATTGTCTGCAGTTGGCCGTGCAAGGTGGACATGTCGAGGTTGGTACACTCTTCTTAATAACATCATTGCCTCATCCTCATCTTTATGGTTTGTTACCATCATCGTCGTCTCTTTCACCCTTGATCATCCTTACCCTCACCCTCACCTTTATCCTCGTCATCATCCACCTCCAACTCCTCATACTCATCCGCACTAGCATTCTTATCATCATTATCAACATTATCATCTCATCATCACTAGAATCTTCCAAATCTTTTTTTTTTTTTTTACCCATCATCATTATCATTCATTCTTCACTCTTACCCTCATCCTTGTAGTTTTATGGTTAGGGATTAGTATTACGGTTGTTCCTTATGGTTCAGCTCGCCATTACCTTACCTTTTCATCTTTGAAAGTAACTACAGCTGGGCGGCCCTTACTCTAACGATGACGTCACCTAGTGCCGCCATCTTGAATCCTCCGTATATTTTCTGATTTTTCCAGGAGATTATAGAAAGATAAGCTAAATAGCGCCACTGAATATTTTATTACGAATTAGTCTCCATGGAAAAAAAAGCGGAAACAAACAAAATGTTCCTTTTTCTATACACTCCATCTGGTCTGAGTATCCCTTGAAAGGTTTGAATTAGTGACCTATCACATATTGAAAGTAAACCAAACTGATTGCAGAGCTGACTTTACTGAAAATTTATGGCAATTTATTTTGGTCAATACTGAAAGTAACAGTACCATTGTTCTATGAGCATTTGAGTGCTTCATATACGGTATGGCGGTTGATGTGTGTCAAAATTAGTCTAGTAAAATTTATTGAGGGGTTTCCTGTATTTTGACTGTTGTCTTGTATTTTAATAGCCGCCTACTTCGTTATTTTGAGTGTGTTGCCATTCGCGGGAAACGTGGTATTTCCACGCCATCTGGCCGTATTGCTTTTCCCGTCAGGGACACACTTACCAAACCATTTCTTTGCCTTGCAAACAAAGATCAGACGATGCCTCCAAGTGTCCAAGAGAAAATCCAACTTAGTCTTGCTCAAATTGGTGAAAGAAAGGTTGTATTTGAAAGGGACGGCGATTCGAGACATGCCCATGAAAAACGTATGACTTACCGCTTACTTGAACGTCCAACATCACATTCATCATTAATAAACACTACAGCGCCGTTTGGTACTTTTTGTACGAGGAATTTTTTTTGCAGATACAATACGATACAATACTTTATTTACCCACGCTACATCTAGGAGTGATAAAAACTCGTTAAAACATGTGCGTGAAACGAAAAGCATCAAAAAGAAAAGAAATAATTTAAAAATTACTTAAATTACTTAAATTACTTAAATTACTTAAATCTTAAATCTATCTGAGCTACTGAGCTCACTGTATCTTATGCCTATATTTGGACAAGTGGTTCCACAGGCCTTCCCATTATTAAGCGCAAAATTTGCGCAAAACAATAACCTTTCATGCGAGTGACTGACCGTTGTCGTGAATTTCCAGGAATTTCACTTATTCCCGCGGGGTGGTGCGGGCGGTTACTTGTCCCATGTTACTTAGCGTTAAAGATGGCCGCCCGCGTTTATCACTGGGAACTATTGGTGAGAAATTGTCAAGTTTATATCGTTTAGTTCTATGTGTAGTCTACGTTACATGTTCTGTTCTACGATATATGTCCTGTAGGTTGACATTATCGGCAAGTACGAAGAGCGAGCATGTTTTGTACGCGGTTTGTGGTTTGATGGAGTCATGTATCGGTCAAATCAAAGCTCTGACCTCCTTTTGAATGCAAACAGTGTGGCAAGTGTTTTAGTGAAGGAGGAAGTGCAAGACAGGAATTGTTTGTGTTTTAGTTGAAACAGTTTATGATGTCTATCATGCAGTTCATGCATCTCATTAGCCGAGGAGATCGAGAAAAGCGCGCGTGGGGTCTTGGGATATTGTCGAAATGAGAACATACTCAAAACTCGAGCACACTCAAAATGAGAGCACTCTCGAAATGGGGACGGACTCAAAATGGGAACTGGCCGGCTGAAAATGAGAGTACACTCTGACTGAGAGCACACTCAAAATGAGAACGACGAGAACGCATTCAAAATGAGCGCACATGCGCAAAATGAGAACGGCCTCAGAATGGCAACACACTCAAAATGACAAAGCAGTCGGCTATTAAAATACAAGACATTAGTCAAAAAACAAGAAACCCCTCAATAAATTTTACTAGACTAATTTTAACACACACAACCGCCATATTATACGAAGTAGTTTGAATAGGGTTGGACAATTTTAAATGATGGATTTCATCTGTATTTTGTTGTTACCTATAGGCAGCGATGATTTGCATTGAATATGGAGCCGACTTCCGTTCCGCGGTAAGCTGACAATATTTATTATCATTGTGGGTGAGGAGGGTAGGGGAGTTCTGTGTCACCATGAAGTATAGGCTGAACTCAAAATATTTGACAATTTGTCAAATGTTTAAATTTTCCAGAAAAGAAGCAGTCTTCCACTTCACGTTGCAAGTTCTCTTGGGAATTTAAAGATGGTGAAATTCCTCTTGTCGCGTGATTTTATACACGTCGACGAGGAAGACTCTGAAGGCATGACACCAATCCTCAGGTACAACCAAGCTGTCTTACGAACATGTTTATCTATCTTGGTCAAAGGTTAAGCTGTACTTAGATTATATCTAAATACTACCAAGTGTGTAAGCCGCGTAACAGCCATGTACAATGCGATAGAAATAGATTGAAATTATAAGGACAACAGTCCTGAGTTTAGCACGCAAAAAAATTAGTTAATTTAATTTCTATCTCATTACGTGATTGCTTCGCCGCTCAGACACTTTGTAGTACTTGAACTCCCCATTGCTGCAAATTAAATACCTTAATTCCACGACCAGCTCCCAGCTCTCAGCTCACCTCGTAGCTCAGTTGGTGAGAGCGCTGATGATCTAATCCAAAGGGCGTGGGCTCAAACTTTGACCTCGGCGCACTAAATGTCCTTCATTTTCGATTCCCATCTGAAGAAGGGTTAACGCTCGAAACGTCAGCATTCGAATCTCTTTTCGCCTGGTGGCAAATTACCTCATCGACTCTGTTGATAAGCCAATCATTCTTTTCCACTCCCCCACCGACGCAGCACCACAGTTTCTTTAGAAAATAATCACCTTATAAATTTCTTTCACAGAGCTAGTAACCGTAGTCCTCACTTTAGCACTATAAAATTCCATTTATGTCTAAATATCCTGGCCTACACACAGAATGTCTGTTCAGCTGGATCGACCTAGGAACGAGCAACTAGAGCCAGTCGCTAGTAATCTGGGTTTACATAATTTTCATCGTGGCCAAATAGGCACACATTAACGGTTTCATTGCACTATTTTAGCATTTTTTACAAAACCGGTCATCTATTTGCGATTTCCATTGATTACATTAATAAAGTCCTCGAAATAGCTTTACTTATCCCTTTGACTGATTAATCAATCACCTAGCGTCCAAATATCCCATACAGCTGCAGGTGCAATTTTAATTTTATATATACATATTTTTATAATTTAAAAATTATTTCTTATTGTTCTGGAATTCCGATATTCAAAATAAGACGTATTTAGTATCATGGCGATATCGATTCAATTCGCTGTCATTCACTGCTTTGGTGTGATAACAAGCTAATTGCATCGTGGTAGTTGCGTTCTTTGTTTCACATCAAATGGAGTACCACTGACAGCTAGCAAACTGCTATTATAATAAACTGCTTCTCGTGGTGCAAATAATTATTACTGTTCAGAAAAATAAGGAGTATTCGTTTCTATCACGATGTTTTCTTACTGATATCATAACTTTAAAAGATAATTCATTTTATTATCAATATCTCTCCTTTGTTTGGTAAAAGTGGCCTTACTTATATCTTGTGTAATAAGATGGATGAAATTCGTATTGGGCAGGCTTATCAGTATTTTTCCCTGAGAAATTTATTATTTTTATGAGGTTGTATCATAACAGTCGTGAATTTTTAAACATCACCATCACAGCGTTATCATCTTAATAATTGATTTTGCTTGTTTCGATCTTTTCACGAACGCTTGTTGTTCAACATTAAAGTAATTCAGTGTATGAGCTAGTTGGCGAAAAAAAAAAAAACTAGTCTCAAAACCTGCACCGCAATGTCATTTTACCACAAACGTGGGAAAGATGACGTCCATCTTATCAGTAGAAAGAAGCATTGTAAAGACCTTTGCAGTTTTTTTCTGCGTTATTGGAGGGTATCTATTCGTCAGAACAAACTACTACAACTGCATAAAAACCACAGGAATACTGAATTCAAGCCAAAGCAAGGAAGAAGACTGGTTTGATGCAAATATAACAAATTTCCAAAACAAAGTTGACGTCCATAACTATATTGTCTTGCGCAAAACCGCAATTGAGCGTTATGGTGATTTCTCTTGCCAAAGCTCAACAAAAACTGGAATGTGTGCGTTCAAGGTGGAGACGCTCATTGACGCTTTGCAGATCTGTAATGCATACTCTGATGTTTGCACGGGATTTGTGTTAACAAGAGACATGAATATTCGTTTAAAACACCAAGTCAGGTGACTCAGTTATGATAACCAAGCGGTTACGTTCGTAAAAACTGCGTACTTGTCACGAATTGGATACAGCATCGCTCAAACCCCAGAGCTGTATGGCAGAATGAGGCCTCGCAAGTCATGAACGGCTATCCAATGTGCATCCCCTTGCTTAAAACAATTTTATATGAACAAACCATTTCTAATCTTTCACAAGGTAACCGTTGAAGAAGGAACGCCATATTATAACCCTTCCTGACACAAGGGACAGAAATAGGACAAGAATCGACCTGTTGAAGTATCGGCAGAATTTAACAATATGATAACAGAATCCTTAGCCCGCAATTCTGTGAAACCCCAAGGTCGTACATTAAGTTTATTTCTGATTGTTTGTCTGGAGTGCCTGTAAACTCACCTGGGATGGCTTGGTGCACTTCCACTATGCAAAACAAGCACATTTTCAACACTATTCCATTTGTAATTTGTTTTTTTTTTATGTGTAATTTAATTGTAAAGCACGGCAGCAACTGGAACTGAAATTGTTTATGTCTTTAGTTTCTTTAACATACGCAGTCGATATGTAGTTTTGTCATTAGTTGAACTGAAGTATTTTTTGTATATCGCATAGTTTTGCGTTGCGAAAGAATCGAAAGAGTTATTTTAAATATGGAAGAAGTGTTGTTATTGGTAATCAAAGCTTCCGTCGTAACATGTCGTTGGTTTGTTCGCGAACTGAATAACGAACAATACGAACAGTGTTACCAATAATCCCAGGTGGGTTACTCGGGTATAAACGTGACGGGGGGGGGGGGGGGGGGGGGTTCGACGGAGCCTAATATTTTGCACCCAAAAAAATACAAGACTGGACATTTTAGACATAAAAATACATAAAAAAAATACGCGCAGATTTTTCAGACCCAAAAAATACACGGTTAAGGTTACCCGATACCTTCAGAGGTGTCTCGCGTTTAAGCGATGTAGCGCGTCCATGCAGTTTAAACTGTAGACACCTAAACCCTTATATCAAATTAAAGCTTATAGAGCTGACTATCAATCCATATCAAGAATTTTGAAATAAAATAAATTGTCGAATTTTTCACGACCTCTAATTGCGAGCGTCCGAATCACCTTTTTAAAGCTACAAGTCAAAGTGAATTTTGCTTTTTGCTAATTTAATTTGCTCCTCAGTTTCCGGACCCAAAGCGCTAAAAAAACGTGTCTGCGTTTTGCCATATTCAATCGCAGTGAAAAGCTATACAGCATTTTAGAAAAAGGATGAAAAAAATGTGGAGTAATCGTTCAAAAATCGCTCTCGGAGAAAAAATATTTCGAAAGAAAAAATTCGCAGACACGTTTTTGTTGTTTATATGTTAAACTAGCTACTGTCCTAATTTGAAGGCAAACGAACAAATTCCTTTCGAGTTTTAGCTCTTTGAAGTGGCTCCTCCAAGTGAAAAAAATTTATTCGAGAAAGCAGCGCTAAAAATTCGGCAATTCATTTTATTTCAAAATTCTTGGTTTAGTTGGATAGCCAGCTCTATAAACTTTAATTTGATATAAGGGTTCAGGTATCTACAGTTTAAACCGGACGCGCTACGTCGCTTGGACGCGAGACACCTCTGAAGGTACCGGGTAACCTTAAATCTTTAACCCAAAAAAATACAGGAGTTGAAAATTTAAGACCCAAAAAAATACGTCGGACCCCCCGTCACGTTTATACCTGAGTAACCCACCTGGGCCAATAATACGCCATTTATTTAATTCCATTTCAGGGCCTCTTTGTCAGGTAATGTTGAAATCATCGAACATCTAATAAATAAGGTAAAGTTTAGCAAAACTACTTGTGACAAAATAAAGTAAAGAAAAATTTTTGGATGACTAAATACACTTATAAGCATGATAAAGGCTGGTTTCCATATGATCGCAGATCGCAGATCGCAATAAGGTCTGCGATCGTCTGCGATCATATGGAAACTACTTCTGCGATCGTCTGCGATCCTGCGATCGTGATCGCAGAAGATAGAACCATGTTCTATCTAAAGGCTGGTTTCCATATGATCGCGGATCGCAGATCGCAGATCGCAGATCGCAAACAATCGCAATTGATCGCAGACGATCGCAGGAGATAGAACATGGTTCTATCTTCTGCGATCGTCTGCGATCACGATCGCAGGATCGCAGACGATCGCAGAAGTAGTTTCCATATGATCGCAGACGATCGCAGAACTTATTGCGATCTGCGATCTGCGATCTGCGATCCGCGATCCGCGATTATATGGAAACCAGCCTTTAGATAGAACATGGTTCTATCTTCTGCGATCGTCTGCGATCACGATCGCAGGATCGCAGACGATCGCAGACCTTATTGCGATCTGCGATCATATGGAAACCAGCCTTAAGACTGGATAAAAGTTACACTTTTGAAAATTACAGTTATAGTTGTTCTTCTTAAAGCTGTTTTGTTTGGTTGGTTTAAAATAATTTTTTGGCTGTTTTGTACAGTATACAGTACAACAGGAATCGTGACCCAAAGCTACGAGAGAGACAAAAAGAGCTGATATAAACTGTTACACCGACAAGTTCAGATATTTCCCTTTGAAGACTAAATATGTTTGTGAAGTGTATGACATATTGCCATGCAATACTGAAATACATATTGAAATACGGGGAAAGATCCAGGCTTCTTTGATCCTGAATTTTTTCAGGATTTCTGTTTGCAACCTTTTAAGTTGCGTACCTAAATGCAATGGTATTTGAGATATTTAATTTGAAGACTAAATTTCCAACTCAAGTAAAAACAAACAAACAAACAAACAATTTGTTGACTTGTTCTTCTGCCAGGGAGCATCCGTGAGCCCTTCTCCAGGATTCACTGGTCCATCCCCCCTCATGTGTGCAGTTAAACGAGGACACCACAAAGCTATAACAGTTCTCCTGGAACGTGGATCACCAATAGACTTCAGGGACTCTTGTCAGAGGACCTGTCTCCATGTAGCGGCACACAGTGGGAATGTGGATACAGTTGACATCATCCTTAAGGTATGCTGTTGAACACTCACTTGGGTAAGCCGAAGAGGTACGGCCGGAGTTTGAGAAGACGAAACATCAGGAATCTTCTTTTTACACTATCCTTATGTAGATCTTGCACTACACTCGTACAGAATAAAACCTCGGGCCCTGTGGCCTTACTTTATATTGTGCTGTAAGCATGTTTGCAACTCTATCCCAACCACGACCAAGTGGTTCCCACAAACGATAAGCAATATAATTTACAAAAACTCACCAACGGAGAGTAACACCACAACAGGAGTTACTAAAAATAGATTAAAGGGTAACCAGTAAGAATGGCAAAATGGTTAAGTCAGTCCTTCCTCACCTTAATCTTCAAGGAGGTCTTGGCCAAGGCTAAAGGAATGGCAAATCTGCTAACAGCAGAACTGGTAGTTATATTTCTCGAAAAAAAACAAAAACAAAACAAAACAAACAGGAAAACACCTAAAATAAGCACACAGTGCCGACACTGAACTCAGACCACCAAAAACACCACCAAATTAATAAAGTAACAACTATATTTAGCTTCACAACGATGTGCATGAAATTAAGAAATCATCAGCGGAGACCTATACCGGCAAGTAATCCGTCAGACATGATTTTTATATGAACCATTGTCAATCTTACACGTTACCCAACATAAAGGCACTTTGGGTTTCATTGTTGATAATTTCAATGCTTTGTAAGGCGTTTCGAAGAGTTAAAAGTGGCTTTAAACAAGATGTAAAATTAAGGACGCCTTGAATTAATGGAACAGTCAAATATTAGTCCTTTAAAGCGTTTTTTCAGATAATGCTTATATTGCTAGCAGCAAACACCGCAAGTTTCAGTGTTTTAAACTAAGCTTGTCACTCCTCAGACTTCAGGTAAAGGGTAGTGTGTTTGTAAGGTCAAAATAATTACACTGAAATAAAAAAATTACTTTGATTTTCAGAATGGTGGCAAGGATTTAATCAACAGTGCGGACAGAGACAACAGGACTCCTTTACATTACGCTGCATCTAAAGGAAGCCTGCAGGTCTGTCAAAAGTTTTCTTGAGGATAGTACCTCCTTTACTATTGCGCATACGTTTTGCGCATTTTAGGATGGTTTGAGAAAGTCGAGTTTCTTAAAGGATGGTGCCTACTAAAACAAACGTATTTTACACGGTTTATGACTTTGTGGGTAAAGCAGACCGTAGCAAGAGTTAGTTGAATCCAAAACAAAAATTAGGTGTTACCTCGCGCATTTCTTTTTTAGATAATTAAACTAAAAAAAAAAAAAAAAACCTTCCATGCATTAGTAATGGTCATAAACTGTGCAATAAATACCTATGTATTAGAAGTCACCGTCCTTAAATGATGACATGAACCTCCAGGGTTATAAATGATTGGCATGCTTTAAGCTAGTTGACTTGTTAGGGAGTGGAAAGGCTAAAGGTATCTAAGTGCTCGTTAATTTTCACGAGTGCCAGTGTCATTCAGTAACTTTTATTTATCTGCATCAAAGACGCAGGACTGATAAAACGTTTCAGCAATTACAGTCCGTGGATCATTTAAATGAAGGCTTTTTTATTCAGCATTGGATAAATAATTAACAGATATTTTTTTCTTCTTCTTCGATTTGTCTTAGTTTCTTTACAATTCTTTTTCTTTTCTTCTGTGTTGTCAGATAGTTCAGAAGTTACTTGATGCAGGCGCCGATGCGAATGTCAAAGATGACGAAGAAAAGCTTCCAGTGCACATGGCTACCGAGTAAAAGCACTGCTTTGTTATTCCTTGTTTGTTCGATTGTTGTTGTTGTTGTTTTTGTTTTTGTTTCGGTCAGTATTAGAGCCAACATCCAAGACTTTCAATCTTCAAGATTTTGTTTTTCTTTACGATTCGACCAAAACCTTTTTTTTGATAAACCTCTTTGTAAATTCTTGGCAAAACCAACACAGAGAATCTCTTGATCGATATCATTAATATCCTGACAATTCATTTCGTTTATTTAACCCTCAGGCTAACTTACCTATTTGTTTCATATATTTTAGGAGTGGTAACCTGGGCTGTGTTAAAGTGTTGTTGGAAGCCAATCCTAACTCTCTTCACAGCATGGAGTACAGGCAAAGGACACCTATACATTACGCTGCCTTTGAAGGTCATGCGCACTTAGTGAAGTTCCTATTGGATCGGGGGGCCAACGCTGACCAGAGGTTCGCGGTCACTTCTTACTTGATGTTCAGTGAACTCTTCAGTACTGTAACCTTAACCCTTATTGACCTTTCTTGACTGATATTTTCTTCATATGTAATGCTTAAACTGTATGTTTGCTGTTAGAGAGATTAAGCTTCGCGCTATTTGTTCTAAAATGCATTAACTTGTGTTTCTCGTACTCACTTCTCTCTTTTTCGTGTTTGCTTGATAGCTGTCGCCTACTGGGTGGAGATAAGCTTAAACCAAAAAAAGCTTCATTGTTTTTCAACAAAGAGAAAATTTCAGCCTGGCGTTTGCCGTTTGCCGTAAACGCGATGCAATTGAGTGACAATAAACTGAAAAAAAAATCGAAATAGCAAAGTGGTTTTAAGCTCTACTGAACTACTTTTCTGGTTCGATAGCAATATTTTCATTCGATTCCCGACTCAAGGCCTCATCTTCCTTCTTACATTTTGCAGGGACGAAAATCACCTAACACCTCTGATGTTTGCAGCTCGCCTTGATCATTACCAGACGGTTGTCACGCTGCTAGACTATAAAGCAAAAATTGCTGCAGTCTCCAAAAATAAGGTAAAAAATAATTAATTATAGACAAAAGGGCTAGTTTCTAAATCCTTGGGTATTTACATTGACCAACATTTATCACGGTCCAAACAGGTTAACGACATTGCTAAGTCTATTTCCTCTGGTATTGGTGCACTTAAAAGGCTAAGGCCCTTTATAAATGAAGACACGGCTATACTTCTTTATCGAGCACTCGCATTGAATTTTGACAACTGCTTCTGCTGTCCCGTATGGGACGGTCTTAGTAACGAATTGGCCGACAAGCTTCAAAAACTACAAAATCGTGTCCTATGGGCTATCGCCAAGTCTGATTATTATTCTAGTGCTACTGCCCTTCGTGCTAGACTAGGATGGGATGACCTATCTACCAGAAGGATGAAATTAAAATGAAACTTATGTTTAAAACGGTAAATAAACAGACTCCGGAGTACCTTCAAGGCATGTTTACATCATTCAGCACAGGCTACGAACTAAGGAATAAGTATCATAAGTTCACTCTGCCGAAGCCCTGTACTGATTACCTAAAACGCAGTTTCTGCTACAGTGGGGCATTGTTATGGAATAATCTTCCTGAAAAAGTCAGAGCAATTAGATCCTTTCAATCGTTTAAAAACGAAATGTCTACCTCATACTCCCACACGGTAAACATCTAAAACAGTATTTTACATAATTATAATTATCTTTTTACTGATGTTTTTACCGTGTATAAATAAAGTTTACAATACAAACTGTGGAGCTGCGTTGGTGGGGGAGTGGAAACGATTAGTTTATTTGGCCACCGTATAGCTAAAAGTGTTCATAAGGTAATTTGGATTCGAGAGATGACGTTTCGATCGAAAGCGAATTCAATTTAACAATTATTACATTATTAACTCTTTTTATTAATCATTAACTTTATCTAGACTGGGCATTTTTTCATCATTTGCGGCCAGCCGATCCCCCCTCCCCCGCTCCATAACTTGGAGGATAAATAGTACGTAACTGTTATGTTTCCTTTGAGGTCCACAACGTGAAGTGATGACGCCACATATGATTATCACGTCATGATTGCCAAGCGGCAGTCATCTTGAAACCATCATTTTGGATTTCTAGAAAAGCAATCGTTGAATAGAAATTATTGAAAGAAAAGTATTTTTTTTTCTGAAAAACCTGCCTGTCAAAACTTGGTTGTCGTGGTAACATCAAACCCAACAATATCCAATTCTTAAAAGTCGCGAAATTTCGTTAAAACAAGTTTCGGGCAGAATCCGTCCTCTCCTGTTCTAGATAGGTTTAACGATGACCAATTTTACCTCATCAACTCAATCGATAAAATCAAACTTTCGTACTACAGAAAATAGTCGTGAAAGAATTAAACCAAAGGAACCTTTGTGTTTTGTTTTAATTGATCTCTGTTTTGTTCGATCCCTTGCCGGCCCAAACCACGAAGCACAACACCATTTTAATGACTACAAGCAAACGTAAAATTCGTTTGAAACGACCAAACCACGTGGAAAACCAAAAGCAGAAAGCAACTTAAGTGTGCATGGGTCCGATAACTCGAAACGTCCTCAAAAATTAGAACAAAAACCCGGAGCTGTTTTCTGGCTGTAACATGATGTATTATTCTAAGGTAGTTACTGATAGTTAACGCACGTGGAGATAGATATTAGCAAATGTTTTTACAGTATGACTGAACTATCAACAAAGAAGTTCTCGGTGGTGGGTACGAAAATTGTCTTTGTCACTTACTCTATATCACTATTTTGCGTAAGTATCATGGCATTTACTTGCGTTGAGTTTACCTTTGTAGACATCACTTCATTTTTAAATTTGTCCCAACAGAACACAGCTCTCGATGTAGCAGCGTATTTTGGTAACTCATGCATAGTACGTGTGTTGTTAGACCGTGGAGCGAATGTGGCAAACAAGTCTGTTTTTGGTAAAGGATGCTTGGAAGCTGCCATTAAAGGTTCACGCGCAGACACCTGTATGGAAATAATCAAACACAAACGGTGAGGTTGAGCGGTGTTGAAATCGTGTCTCAGTTTACAGAATTTTCATAGCTAACCAGGCAACACGGACAGATTTCCAGTCACTGTTTCTTGCCGGCGTGAAAAAAAAAATAGCTAACTATCTCAGTAGAAAACATTAATGGTTTACAGCCCTAAGTTGAAATGAAATTTTGGTAAAAATAATATTCTTTTTGCACAGTATATGGGGTGCATCTACGCTGCAAACAAAGTTTTGATACGACTGTGAGTGGGAATTAAAAACCGGAAAAAGCGACTTGTATTATAAACTCAACAGGTGTCTGCAAGAGGGGATCTTGTCTATTACTTTTTTTGCATTATTTTATGTTTTTCTTTTTTTATTCACTCATTTTTTTTATTAATTTTTGTTTTTCAAGCTGGAAAGAAGCAGTTGAAGTTAAGGGCAGCGATGGGTTTTGTATGATGAAACAACTTCTTGAAAAACTGCCTGACGTGGCTAAGGTAACCGAGTAATTATTATATTGATAAATATATTCGATAAATAAATCAATAAACAATGATTTGTCTGGTTCACTTGGCGATATTAAAAAAGATTCCCTGTCCGAGACTGTTAAATTGAACCTTTTTTTTACTTTGCAAACATCGAGGAAGCAAAGAATGGTGAACGTCATGAATAATGCGAAACAAAGATAGTGTATCCAAGCTAAATATAATGAGCAAATCGTTCACGTTTTCACGTAATTTTAGCCCCTAAATAACTACGATTAGCGCATTTATTTCGGTCATGGGCTATAATTTTGCGACAACTAAAATTCTTTAGACAAAATTATTATTATTTTTTCAAGCCAACAAGAGCGTGGTAAACTTCCAGCCTACAGTAAAAAGTTTATATTGCGTCAGCCACTTGACTCGATACCACAACGATTGTTTACTCAGTACACTCCATTTACTCCACTTCTTATCCTTGGTCACGTGTTTGTTTTACTCTTCCCTCCAGGTGGTTATGGACAAATGCATAGAGACCTCTGATGTCGGGAAAACAGATCCGGGATATTGGGTAAGCAAGGCTTATCTACAGCCTGAGTTTTTCTTTAGTTTCACAATATTTAAGTTTCCAGGTTCCGGCTAGGGCTCTGATTTGTGATTGTGGTTTTTCTCTCTCTTTCTAGAAATCGTTCAATTTTGAGTTTCTTGATCCAGTTCCTGGCGAACAAACAAATGCAGAACGGCTACGTTACTTTGGTCCTAAGGTAATGCACGTTCTCTGAGGTTTTCACCTGACAGTTTATGTAACACGACGGCAAAGAAAAGAGGCTAGGACGGCAAAATGTCCTTGTGTGACCAAAGTGCCATCTAATTTTTTCTTCCCTTCCGTGCAAATTTCTGTTTCATAACTGGTTGTTTGTGACACGGAAACAACGAGAGGAAAGGCAATTAAAAAGAGGACTCCTTTAACATGTGTCAGATTTTGTCGTCCTCTAGTCTCTCCTTTGTCCTGTTGCGCAGACTCACTGATTGACAAATAGTGGATGTATTGATAGCTGAGTTTAATCGTTTGTCTCACGATTGAGTGGCAAAGATATGGATCGCGACGTTTCGACCGCTATTCTGCTGGTCTTCATCAGGCGATGGTGTCGACTGATTGCGTAACAGTATAAGTAGCACCTTGGTTTGTGTTGATTGGTGCGTGTATTCTTGTAATTCTACATGTAGACAAATGGCCTCAAAATGCTTTCCTTTATCATTTGACAAACATTTTAGATAGTTAACTTTCCACTTCTCTTCTTGCTTTAAATTGTTATCTCCAAGCAGCGATGGTTTATTTGTTTTTTAACTGCAGTAGAGCTTCTAGCTGAGGTCTGTCTTGCTAGAATTAAATATTTTATTCATTCGGCGTTCTAGGTTATGTTGAAACACGGTCATAAGGATCTTATTATGCATCCGTTGACCCAAGAACTCATGAGAGTAAAAAGGTAAGCATGTTTGTCAGAAAAAACGTGGTAAAAACCACAAAGAGTTGATTAACCGAGACGAAATAACTGAATTAGTGGGTAAAGTCGCAGTCGTCCTAAGACGGCACAATCAAGCAATCTCTTTTTTAAAAATTTCAATGAAGCAACCAGGGCTTTGGTACGGTCTTTTCAAACTTCATCGAATCAGCAGCAAATCAGCCCAACTATTACACAATCCGAAATGAGTTATAGACATTACTTTGAAAGGCGAATTGTCTAGAATTACAATAGCTAAAAAGAGTTGATTACTGAACTTATTAATGAAGTAAACAACAGTCCGCTGATTAAGTAAAAAAAAAAAAAAAACAAGAAGAGATAAACCTTCAGCTAGTTCGTCCTTCAGTTTCGAAATATGGTGTGTAAGACAGTACAATGAATTTTTTTAAAATTTTCCTCTTTGCAGGCATGCTTTTAAAACGAGTTACATCCTCGTGGGTGCCCTGTTCCACGTGTTCTTCACAACAAACCTGACGTTCTTTCTACTGTGCCTCAATTCTTCTACCATAGACACACAACGCAACACTACATCAACTTTTTCTGAGGTAGGTTCGCTGGCTATTGCTTGTAATTAGCAATCTGTTTCAATATCGGAATTTGCTGAATGGCCTTCTCCACCATACAATAATGAGTTGATTTATCGACCTCACCTTAAGATATTAATATTTTCTGATTGTCTGATGTTTAAAATGGCGATGTGGATGTTTGAAAGCTTAATGCCGTAATCTTATATGTATATATCTGTAGTTTAAATGTGTAGAAATTTATACGTAAAAATCTGTCTCACAAAAACTCATTGCCGTCAGTCGTTTCTACTTTTTGCTAGAAATGTCTTCAAGTTGTGTGTCTTTAAAATACGCGTCGCATTACTCATCAAGGCCATGTTACGTCTGACAGATTTTTTTGAGCAGTTTGCCTCGCGGAAAAATGCAACGCCATGCAACTTTTTCTCTCAGAAAAATGAGGAAGTTGTAAAATCAAGAAAGTGTGACTTGAAATGTGACACAAAGTAAGTCACGGTGTGTATGTCACGCGCGATTTCGAAGCGCAACAGTGAAAGTCAAATTCGTCATTTTGTAAGTTACGCAACGTTTTCCCAAGATAAGTTCCACGAACAATTCCTTCGTATGACAGGACCTTAAAAGGCCTTAAGGAAGCTTTGGTTCCTTAGTCTAAACTTACCTTAAAGGCACTGTTAAACGTGACAAGTTTTCGTGCCATTTGTCTCGAAGAAACTGTTTGACTTTGATTGAAGGGCGCCAAGATCCGTATTACATGTAAGCAGAAGCCCAAACTTTTTCGCTAAACGTAGAATTCAATTCAATTTTTTGCGCGACTTTAAAAGCAAAAGCATGCTCATTTGAACGAGGAAATTGACGGTGATGCCCAAGAACTTGCAAAAATTGTTTTTTTTTTTTTTTCATTTTATTCCACTGCGCATATGCCACACATTGACATTCAAACCCTAGCAGTATGCAGAATGTTTGTCCCATGAACCTAGTTTAATGGCCTTAGCTCCCACGAGTATCCTGTAGCTCAGTGGTAGCGCATCCGAATTAGTAATCGGAAGGTCTTAGGTTCGACTTCTGATAGCAGCATGCCTGTGTCACAAATTGGAAAAAATAATTTGTGTAAAAATTCATAAAAAGGGGGTGGGGAATACAGTTGACGATTATATTGAATGAATGAATGAATGAATGAATGAATGAATGAATGAATGAATGAATGAATGAATGAATGAATGAATGAATGAATGAATGAATGAATGAATGAATGAATTTAAGTGTGTGAGTAATTTGCTTGCTAGCTAATTGTGGACACTCTCTGTCACTGCCGATCACTTGAGTTTAATATGTATGGACCTAGAGATCTGATAGAATGTTTACCGTATCTCACTGAGGAGTAGCGAGGCACGTCAAAGTCAGCATTTCTTAAAGAGTAACCTTTGTTCGCAGCATTAAAAAGTTCAGCAATGTAATCCGGGACGAGGCCATTTCTAACTTTATGCATTAAAATCGTGATGTCTTGGAGCCGCCTTTTATAGAGAGAAGACAACTCTGCACGGCTTATAGGAGATCTTCGTGAATAAGTGTCCATTTTGTTGTTAAAAGTGACTCTTAAAGCGCGTTTGGTCTTCCAGGATCAGGTTGCGAAGTCTTGCCAGCTCCTTACTTTCTTGCTCGCTTTTTCTAGATGTCGCTGATATGATCACTGAATGTTAGTTCATCATCCATGTTTGACTTGTGATGTTATTTTGTGTTCTAACAGTATGTCTGCCATGACGATCTATCACCGTCCAGAATCATGTCAGCATCAATATCAGGAGTTGCATTACTGAGCCACACTTACAGAATATATATTGAGGTAACATTTGATGACTTGCTTAACGTGGCCTTGGTCATACGTCAATTATTGTAGGCTCAATCGAGTTCTGAATAAAATATGTTTCACTGTCAACCGTTATTTTTCTTGAAATCATATCTTAAATGCTCTCACTGAGTTTCTATTCCGGCTACAAGGAGTACAGCTTTGAATGGTTTGTAATCGTCTTGTCTTCCCTTTACCTTTCTCAGGTCTATGTCTTTTTGAAAAGAAATTTCTGGTACCAAGGCTTTTTAGCGCCAAGCAATTTCAGTAAACAGAATATTTTTTACTAGGATTCCCATTTGGTTAAAAAAAAACTTAGAACATATTACCTCCTCAATTATTTAGGCACTTGCTCCTTAAAAAAATCTTTTGGCATCCACCATATAAAAAACGTTTATATATTTATTGAAATGTGTAATTCACGAATGCAGCTTTAAAAGTGATGGAAATTTTTTTTTTTTGTTCGCCGAATAGTAACCATTTTCCCGCTGAACTCTAATTGGCTCATACCGGGCTTTTTTCCGTCTTCTGGATTCGGAAAACCCCCTCCATAACTCGGTCCAAGAGTATTGCAGCTATGAAAATGAACTTTGGAGGATTCCTCTTCCGTAACGCGAAGCTTTAACGTCTATAACGAGGGGAATTACGTCATAATTTCAAACGGCGGCCATCTTGACTCCGCCATCTTAGATATCTGTATTTCCCCAGATTTCAGATTTCAGTATTTTTTTTATTTATATACTATTTCAATGGTTTACTACAAAAGGAAATTACGATACATCACAAAAGTAACATAAAGATAACATTAAATTACATAAATCATATGAAGGTAAAATGTGCGCAGTGACCAAAGGAGCTTAGGCTTTCGAGTTGGTAACTGCCCCAGAACTTCAGAAAACTACAAAATTTTAACAAAAAGTTATCTTAACAAATAAAAGATCACTAAGATGATCTCAAACCACGCAAGTTACAGTGAGAAAGTAAAGAGTTTTGTTTTTAAAAACAGTAGTATTCCCAGTTCTGAAAAACCCATTTGTCAAATCAGTTTAGTGAACACTAATCTGCCACACCAAATTATTTCCAGGTAAATTTCTGAAAAATTCACAATGTGTAGTGTCGCTTGTTTAAATATTAAAAAAGTTATAAATTAAAGTCGGTGCGTCTAGTCTAGAATCGTCCCGATCCAGAATAGATGGTTTTAAGTATGAACAAAATGTCGTTGTATTTTTAATTAATATATTGAAGCCTTTTCGTTATAGAAATGGAGTTACTGGCTGGATGTATCGAACCTTCTGGATTTATGCACCTTCATAACGGCACTTATATCGGTCACTAGCAGAGAAATAAACCACGATGAAAATTTGGAGCTTTCATTTGCAGTTCTTGCAGTTTTTCTAGGTTACCTTACGTTGATGTCTTATTTACAAAGGTGAGATACCACTTGCAAATGTTACGCAGTGTTTGTCCGTTAGGTTTTTTTTCCTTTGATTCAAATCGAAACCATTGCTTTTTTAAAATTAGTACTCAGTTGCTTGTCATCACCTAAAAGAGAATAAATGTTTGATTACAAGGCTTCGTCTCCAACAGGTAACAGAGCTGATAACACACTTATTCCTTGTGAAACCTTTTGTTGAAAAGCCCGAGTTTTGCACCGTTGAGTGTTTTCAGCATTGGTTTCCCTTTTGAAAGTAGTTTCCTTTTTTAGTTTTGATTAGTTTTTAATTTCTGTTACTTTGGTGTTCCTTTTCTTCAAGAATATTCTTTCCGTTTTGAGGAAACGTTTAATTTAATTCATTTCTTGCATGTCTGTTTGCAAATTTGCTAAATAAAACCAGTCATGCAAAACTATTTGTTGTAATTTATTTTTTCGCGACATATTGCGTGTTTTGAATTACCAGTAAAATCTTATCTAAGAAAAAAAATCTATAATGCACTCTATCATTTTGCAGAAAGAAAGTTAACTATATTAAACGAGTAGTAAAGTTTTGATATGGTTACTTTACCTTACGTCTCACTCTGTCATCAGCTTCTTTCTGGTGAAGAAATAAAGCGTGCATAATGTACTAACTAATGTCTTACATTTTATTTCCTTGCAGTTTGTTTAAAGCTGGGATCTACGTCACAATGATGTTTGAAGTGTTAAGAACTCTTCTACTGGTAAAATGATTAACGTGATAATTTAGAATTAATTCTCCTTCCCCCAAAACAAGCTAACCCTAATTCCTATACAGGGTTCCCCCTCCCCCAAACTAGCTAGTGATAGAGGGAATCTTTTATTGCTGAGAATCACCGGGAAAGTAACTAAAGAAAAATGATTGAAAAAATGAAATTGCTGGGTTTGCATTGGTCAAAGAGTGACTTATGACTTTTCAAAGTGTGACTGTAAATAGCTGAAACAGTTTCTTTAACACTGTCACTGGCCTCTGATTTCTTGCAGGTCATCGCCGAATTTTTTCTTCTTTTGTTTAGCTTCGCTCTGGTTTTCCATGTGCTGCTGTCAAAAGAGGCTAACGTAAGTTCGATGCCAATGACAACATAACTATTATTATACGTATAAAAAGAGCAATGGTATGATTGTCTATGGTTGTTGCAAATAAGTTGTACCTTTATTTGCTATTTAAATCCAAAAAGAAAGTTGTGGTAACTAAAGATTTGTCAGATATAATTTTAGTTTCAATTAAAAAAAATGCCCTACATTGTTATAAAACTTTGTAGAATTATTGTTACTAAGTTGTTCTAGTCACAATACACACACACGATGATTTTTTGATTATTTGTAGGCCTCAAGGGAAGGTATCAAGCTTGGTCAGAATGATGAGGTGGGTAGAAAAATGTTGCGGTTAAATACCTCTTACAACCGAGTTCAAGGTTCGTACTGTAGGTAACGGACCGAGTTTCCCCCGTTGATTTATGAAATAACGAATCAATGGGAAAAACGAGGATCCGTAACTTACAGTACCGACCGAGAAAACGAGGTTAGTACGATATTTATTATATCGCTGAGGTTATTCGGGCACGCGGGAAAGGAAACTAGTTGAAGTTTAGCGGGCCGTACAGTGAAGTACAGCCCGCAAAATTGACCAATCACACCGTGCGTACTATCTGAGAGATATAGTAATAAACAGCACAACACAACTAACCTCTGAAAGACATCTATGTGACAGAGTAATTATTTAAGAAATGGAAATTAATTTTGCAGAGATTACTTTATCATTAACTTCTAACTTATTGTAAGATGTTACCCTTTACGTTTTTATCGAGTTCATTACAGCGGAGGTTATTTTCTAAAGAAATGAGCATCGTCATTGTCATACGTATATTGATTATGTGACTTCATCCACAGAACTCAGAGAAATTTGAGGAAAATTTTAAGTAATATATCAAACACCAGAAAGCGTGTTTCATCAGATATCTAAACACTGAGGGAAGATATTTACAGGAACTTGTGTCATTATTCTGTATCACAGCATTCAAAATTGATTTCCAATGTTGTGTAGATAGGTTCCAGTACTAGCGAACAGTTAAACTAGCTTTCCATCCATGAGGAATAGAATTACTCCTACTTGTCCTTTAACAGAAATCGGAGCCAATAATCGTTTCATCTGATGCATCAAAGTGTACTTCATATAACACTCTCTTTATTGTCTTATCCTTAGGACCCGTTTGGTAGAATAGACCTGACCCTCTTGAAGGTCTTGGATATGATGATTGGTGAACTTGAGTACAACACATTCTTTGTTGACAAGAACCTGTACTATCCTAATCTCACAAGGTTTATGTTTGTCATCTTTTGCGTCCTGATACCAATAGCCTTCATGAATTTACTGGTTAGTTTTTGAAGACAATTAATTGTTGCCTTTGATTTTTTATTGTTTGTTAGAAGAAAGATAACGTAAATCTCTCGGAAACTCGGGAAGCCAGCCACACTCTCCCCCCCCCCCCCCCCCCTTCTTCCTCCCCCGTAGGACCGAAGCCTCAAGGTATTTCGTTTTACGGAGAGTAGAAAGTCCGGAACATTAGCGAGCACCCCCCCCCCCCCCTCCCTCCCACTTACCTGAAGGTCTGGAGCGGCACCTGAGTCTACCTTATTGAAAATACATCTCGTAATTCAATTACCACTTCCTTCTTAGACAGCTTTGATTTTCTACTTACTACACCTTATAACATTTACAATCATAAAGAGAACTCATTTTACTAAACGATAGTCTTATTTGTCAACAGATTGGTTTGGCTGTTGGTGACATTGAATCCATTCAAAGAAACGCGGAGCTAAAGCTCTTAGCAATAGAGGTATCGGAGATATATTCAATCAAATTCAAATATCATGGAATGATTTACAATTAATGGCAAAGAAATTGCTTCAAAGTTAATACGTGAAGCTCACAAACTGGCCGTAACTGGCTTAGTAAGCGACTGACTGACTGACTGACTGACTAAATGGCTGACTGCCTGATTGAATGATTGACACATTTATTTGAGTGATTGATTGACTGACTGACTGACTGACTGACTCACTTACTAATTTATTCAATGAAGAATGTCTGTTGTTTACTTTACGGTTTATCCTTATCATTAGATCGAGGATGTGTACACATTTGAAAGACGTCTTCCACAGTGCATTCTCCGTCGTCTTTACAAATCAAGCATCACAAAGTATCCCAACAAAAAGAACTTTGGATGGCGGCAAGGACTTATGGTAAAGGGTATTTCTTATCACAACTGAGGCAATTATCTCAGCAAAGATTCCCCCATTTTTTTTAATCTTCAAAAGACCTAACTGTCGACTTATCTTTCCTCTATTCAGCCTGGGTTTTGTTTTCGTTCCTTTTATCTAAAAAATAAAATTCAGGAACATTCAAAGTCTGTGCGGGCGCTTTGTGCCCGCCTCCAGTGTGAATAGTTAAAACTGCCACTTAGAAGTTTAAATAATCTTTGATGAAGGGAATTGAAGCATTCTCTTAGATAAGCCTCTCCTGAAATGTGATTATCATTATCATTATCATTATTAGAAATGACGATGACATCACTCCTGTAATTATCCGTTATTTTTTTTTTTCATTTCTCGACAGTGTGTAGCTAGTTTTTCACACACATTCCCGTGTAGTTAACATTTTGGCCCAAAGTCCTTAGGCCAGCATTCAAAAAATATAATTTAACATTATTAAATTGGTTCAATTTAATTTAACTAATTTTCTTTTAGCCATTTCTTCCCAAAAGCAAATGCTTATTGTGTCGCGTTAATCAAAACTGAAGCGAATTAGGGGGGGGGGGGGGGGGGGGGGGCAGGGAGAGGAGGGAGGGGCAGAGGTCACGTAGAAATGTCATTTCAATTCCAGATAAAGAGGTAAGGGCCCGCAAGCTTTCTGATTGATTTTTTTACCCGTCAGACCGTTCGTCGGATGATGTCAGGAATGAAGGATAATTCCTCTCTGGACGAGGCCGATGATTGCTTGTTCGAGCAAACAGCTACTGCATTCTTCCACAGATTGGGTGCCCTGGAGCAAAAGTAAGCTGATGCCAATTTTGCATCTATCTGTTATATAGTTTATAATTGAAGTCTTCTGTTTATCGTTATCGGAATGTCAGGTCCAGGCAACGTTAATGGGAAAACAGAAATCGTTACCATTTACTGGTCCGTGAACGATTCAAGTGAATTCGATCATGCCGATCTGAAAAGTTATTATTTATTTAATACTTTACTATTCTCAGCGCGAACATGTGTACGCACGTTGCTCAATCAGATGCGTGCAAGTTGCTCAATCACATGCATGCACATGCGCGCACGTTGCTTAATCACCTGCATCTAGTTCAGGAATAACAGAGCATGCACAATACTAGTTCCCAAAAAGACTCCTTTTGTTAGAAAAACTTAAAACTCTTATAAACCAAGTTTAGGACGCATTATTCTCTTGGAACAATTTTAGCAATTCTCAGCGCGCACATGTGTACATTTGCGCACGTTGCTCAGTCACATGCGTGCGCATGTGCGCAAATCGCGCAAGTTGCTCAATCCGATGCGTGCACATGTCCGCTCACATAAACGCACATGCGCGCACGGTGCATAATCACGTGAGTCCGGTACAGAAATAACAAAACACACAAAGTATCAGTTCCCAAGAGAACACAATTCTGCCTATTCCGATTAAAAAGTAGGTAATTCCCCGCGTATCTTGGAAAAACCGTATTCCCATTCTGGAATAACGCCAAAAAAAAATGAGCCCTTAATTTGCTATGTAGCTAGATGTAGAAATATTGTCCTCGTTCTTTACTTTCTTTCGACGTCGACATTTCAACAAAGAAAAAACCTCGGCGGGTTAGAACACTCTTATTACACCTAGACTATACATCAAGTGAATGTTGCCACAGTCATCTATATAATTAGTATACAAAGGAAAGCCTGTATATTAAAGCATCAGAACCTCTGAAAGGAAAAATCATTATATTTTGTACTTCAAGCGATAAGGCGATGTTTTTTTTGTGATCTTTTAATTCTTATTTAGTCGGTTTCCCCTTAAAGTCATTCTAGATTAAAAGTTGAAAACAGTGGTAGCACACAGAAAATCTGGAAAACGAAAAAGACAATTTTAGATAACCTTGATGGGGAGAAGTAACACTCAGTTTTCTTATTTTATTGACTTCAGTGTTTATTTTTGCTTTAGGGTTGACAAGTTAAGTGCTAGCATTGAGACACAGACTGAAATGCTGGAAAAGGTTGTCAAGCTGTTCACAGCTAAGGAAAACGAGGCTATACCACATCCCTCACTGGACGCAAAGCTGTGAAAGCTATTAATGTTGTGAGGATTCCAGCTGCCACACAAAAGCGATTTATCTTCTGAGAACCTACATTAGATCCGTCGAATTGATCTGTAAATGAAGAACCAATGTTAGCTATTGTCTATTGACTACAACTATCTTCTTGTCAGGGCCCCGGTTACGAACTACTAGCGGTCATTTTGGACATTTTGTCTCGTGACTTATACCACCTCAAGTCACGTGACATAAATTAACCTCTCACTAACTTGAAAAAGACTGGAAAAGATTCCGCGAATGAATCGAAAGCTTTAACTCTTTAAGTTTTTTTTCGATCCCGAAAGCTAATTTTTTTTCCAGGAAGCAAACAACCTAGTAAAAATCTTAATTTCATCGCAAAACAGCCGAGTTTGTGCAAGTTTCACTGGCTATCGTCGGAACATAAAACCAAACAAAGTCGTGATAGTGTGGATCCCAAACCTCTTGCGGTCGACGGATGTTTTTGTCTGCTCAACACGTCACAATCTGAAAGAAAGCAGGGATTTTGCACGGCAATGGCGGAGGTTCATTTCAAGCGCTGGGCACGTGAACCCGTGTGAAACAATAAAAGTCTATAAGGGCCAACAAAACCGCAGTTGGCCACGAAAGACTTGGGCTCCACTCGACTTTATTTCGGGGCTATGTTTTGAAGATGACCAATGAAGCTGGTCAAAACACCAACGAATTTAAGTGGTTTTAATAAACTGATCACCGTGATAAGTTGTAACGAATTTTATCTGAGACAGAAGACAAAAACGTGAAACATCAACGCTGTTTTACGTTGATATAAAGTTCCATCTTGCCCATCCGTGACGAAAACCATTAGCCATTTTGAACAACATGTGGGCAGAATTTTTTTATTCCTACTGACAAGAAAACATTGATAGAATTTCAGAGTTTTACTGAAAACAAATTACCTAATTTCTATATAATAACTAATCTGGAATGGCGCTACAGTGCACAGAGTTGTGCCCACAGCTCCGCCCCCAGTAATACTTCAGATCGAGGTTTAGTTTAATCCGCCACACAAACACCAGCATAGCCCTGAACAAGCGGGGAAAAAAGCCGAAAATTTGAGTGTTCAGTATTGGGGTGAAACTTAGACTAAATTAGTAACAAAACTACCAAAAAGCGACAAAAAAATGCTGAAAATTAGGCTCGACTAATGCCAACACCATCATCACTCCAAAAAAGCGATAAAAAGTCGAAAATAAGAGTGTATAGTATTATTATTTTTGTACTTTCCATTGGATTTCAAGTCAATAAGTAGAACGTATATACAAGGGTCATTAGCAGACATTTATTAAAAAAAATTATAAAGCCCCATTCTCTCTCAAACATCTATAAATCGCACAGCGATCTCGCTTTGAATTCAGCACACTCTCAGCTCAGAACAAAGTTATTAGACCTAGCTTTCTGTTTGGCTTCCTGAAGCAAAGTTTTCCTGAGGACGTCATTAAGTCTTGTGAGAGAAAAAGTATCACGAGATGCAGCGTTTGCCTCGTCTAATATCCTCCCTGTAGTATTTTTTTTTCTTTTGAGCTAAACGGATAACTTTACTCAGGGTGAGACTTAGGCCGGTTGATATAGAGAGCTTTTGTTCACGAGGTAAAAGTCATTGGCCGTAGAAAGTAGGTCTTAGTTACGATGTTTTCTAGTCGGGCAGGGTGAAATTATCGAGCAACTTTGCACAGGCCAAAGACTTAGTATTTTTTCTTGTTTAAAACCGCCGTATGACCTTTCCCGTTCAAATGGTTTGGTCAACATCCGGGACTTACAGTAAAATGGCGGGCAAGAACAAGTCTTAAAAAGGATTCTCTCTTCAACAAGCCCGGCTTTGAAACTAAAGCTATTCGATTATTTTACGCCCTTATAACTGTAGCGATGTTAGGCTGGTGATCGATTACTCGAGATTGTGTCGGATTTCCGATCGACGGTGTCATAATATTAGCCAGATATTGCCCCCGGGAGGACTCCCATACAAAAATGACGGGGGTGATCGTCGTCCCTTTTAGGGGTTAAAATTCGTGGTTTAGTACCCCTTCCAAGTGAGAGGTACGGTAGTACCTTTTTGGGGTCAACTGAGCCGAAAAATATGAGAGGAAGTACATGTTAGCCAACTGATTTGGTACCTCTAAGGAGTAAAAAAATTGGTCAGACCACGCCAACAAAACAGAATTCTGGTACCTTTTAGGGGTTCTTTTCAAAATATCCGACAGTCACCCCCGTCACTTTTATATGGGAGTCCTCACTCCCCACTCCCCCCCCCCCCCCCCCCCGCCCCGATTCGCGTTGAGCATGATCAAGTATGAAGATGTATAATCGAAAAGTCAATTTAAAACGTTGATGTACTCTGATTAAGGCGATAAGGATTCTGTTATAGAAGCTAAACTTGAGCTCAGGAAAAGACCAGCTTTTGGCTGAGATTTTAGATACGTTTGCGCCAATAATTATAGGTTACTCGTCACACTTGTTTTGTGGGGTCTCAGGTTATGTTTCATTTCATACTGATGTCAATTATCACCAGTGTTTTTCTCTTTCATAGTATTCTTTGAACTTGTTTCTTATGATGAGCCCTAATTGAAGTCTTGTTAATGACTACCTTATTTCGTGAACCTAGATAGTCTCAAAATGTGCCTAATATCTCGTTCCCTGCTAGCAGAGATTTCTTTCTGGCAAGTCATTTTGCATGTCGGAAGAAACCTGTTCTTGTAAATCAACACAACTTTTCCGAGGCAGACTGGGAACTATACCAACGTCGCCCTGCTTGCAAAGCGGGATGGGATTGAATGTTGGCGGCGTGCGTTCTTCGCCTTCGGCGCGAAAACTTGAAAGACTTCATCGAAAAACAATCCAAAAAGGTGAGTTTACTTTCTAACACTTCCTAAAATGTGTTCATTATGTTCTACTTACAATTTCTATTTAATATGTAAACTGGTATGGTCATTTTTACTCCTGTTTTCAGGTGTAAATGACTTTGCGAAGCGCCATGTGCAAAAATTTGCCTCGTTCGTGGCCGCAGCTTGCCGTTTGTCCGTGGATCGCGGAAAAGTTGATGGTTTCAACAAAAGGACGGCTTGACGTATAACTTTGGTTGCAAGTGTTGATTGAGAAAGAGAATCTTCTGACTTAGGAAGCATGTGAAGCTGCCAAGGGATATTCCAGGTAAAGTCTTGTGTTTTCTTGTGTTTACGCGGTACGGTTTTTCATTCTGGTGCTATGTAGTCCTAAAAATGCGAAGAAAGAAGACAAGGAAAACAAAACAACTCCAAACAAAACCCATTAAACCCCATTGTGTGTAAAACAATACAAATACAATGATCTCCAGAACTGCAGAAAGACCCAAAAAATTAAACTGGAAAGGTTTGTTTGGTGTGTGAGAGAGGGGGAGGGGTGTGGGTGCTCTTGGAGTCCTAGAGCCACCAAATTTTGATTCTTGCAAATCAGTCAGCAGTAATTAAAAAAAATAATTAAATTATAAATTGACAAAAGTATAAATAAAAGGTGTGATAGGTGCCCGGAAAAAAATGCTGACTCTGGCTGAATGGAGCCTAGGGCCTAGTTGCATTAAGCATCCTAAGATAAGTGGAAATTTATTCCAGTCCCAATCAATTTTTTTCCTGCTGTTTTTGGTGTTCCCAATCCTATTTTCTTAGCAGTTATGAAAACCCCTTGCTCCCTCAGACATAATGAGATTGAGATTCAGCTTCCCTGAGGTGTGTTTTTTTTGGGGGGGGGGTGGGGGGGGGGGCATAGTGGTGAGGATTGGGGACATAACGTAAATTTTGCAACAAATTCCAGCACTTGAAGTAGAGGAATGTGGAAGCTTATATTTATGTCAAACCAACTCGGGTAAATTGTGGGGACTTTAATTTTGCTAAAAGTAAGGGGATGTTGGAAGCAAGTTATCTTTTCAGAAAACATGGCAGACAAAAAAGGGAGGGTATGTGATTAGTTGAAATGTTCACAAGAATTTTTCATCTCAAGCATTAAAGTAACCATTCAAGGAACTCAAATGAAGGTCGAATGTCAAAGTACAATGTGTTATGTTTCCAAGTAACAATGAACTGAGATGATAGCATGTTAATGTTCTTCATCAATCTTTGCCATTACATATATAGTTGTCATTAACCAGGACAGATTTAAAACAGCTGCCTGCAGAGAGTTTAGGCCAGATTAATAAGTTAAACCAGAATTTTTGTTGCTCTAGCCTCAGCATAACTGTTCAAGGAGGTTAAATGAAGCACATAGGAATAGGTCCAATTAAGTTATTAATAGACTGAGAAACAGATAGACAGTGATGAAAGACTGTTCTTTATTATCATTTGCTGATGCATGAAACAGCATTTACAGTAGTGTCCAGAAAGAATGCAAACAAATTTTGCTGATTTTCTGCTTTTGTTCAACTGAAAATTTGCTGATATTTCTGGCAGAGTTTTGTGATTTTTTTGGCCAAAAAAATTTGAACAGATTTTGGAGAGCTGCATGAAAATTTGAGTGCATTCCCTAAAATTAGCCAACCTAAGAATGATATTTCAAAGTGATTTTGTTTGAACCGAAATGAAATTTTTAATGGCTAATTGGCAATTCTTAATCTTACAGTTTGATGATTTATGATGACACTCAATTTGCAAACTTGCTCGCACATGTTGCGATTGGTTTTACATCAGTTGGTACCTTCCCCAAGAGAAAAATGTGTGGTTCTAGAAAATGTCCATTTCCCCCCCCCCCCCCCCCCACCCCCCTCCTCCACAAAAAAAACCAAGAAAACGGAAGATTAATGGAAATTGGGAGGGGGAGAGGCAGCTAAAGGGCAGAATTTCCAAGGGGTTGAGGCGTGTCCATGTGAAGAATTTCTCCTTAGGGTGTTAGGAAATTCACAAGTAAATCGAAAGTGAAGACATAAATTTGGCAGTCGTTATTGCGGAAAAATAATTATTTTCCAGGACAAGGGCAGCGTAACCAGTGAATCATTCTTCAAAAAAGCCATTCTGGTAGAAGTGTTGTCTGTTTAATCCCTCTATTAAGCGAAAGTTAGGTGTGACTTTCCTTTTTCCAACTGATATTGTTCTTAAAAGTTTGACTTCGTGATGCGATCAATCGGCCTCAGGCCATGGCTGTGACTACATGATTGTTTGAAACTCAAGTTTTAAAATAAATAAAAGCCCTCAAATGAGGAAATTAAAAAGTTTCTGAATGCAGCAAGAAAAGGACAAATATTTCATGATATTGAGGAGTATGGCCTGTTCGTAGTTCTATAAGTGAGTTTGCAGTTGAAATCTATTTCTGACACCACAAAATGAACAACGCATACAGCATTGTCATGTTCAATGGATTTATTTCCCATGGACAATTAGCCGTAGTCACAAAATGTGTATTTTCTTGTAGTCTTTCAAAAGAGATTTCTGGAAAAAAGGGAAAGGATTCTGCAGAGAAGTTTCCGTCCAGAACGAATGAACACTGCCTTTGAAATTTGATCTGGCACTAAACACCAAACTTTCCTGGCATGTGTATGCAAATTTGGGTCAAGATTGAATAAAAACATTTATTTGTCAAAAACCTGACATGAAAATGTTGACAACAGAATTGTTTTCTTTCTCAAATTCATTTCATTCAAGAACTGTGCAGACTGAGATGATTATTAAGTGCTGAGATGTGAATCCACAGACTAATCCTTTTGAAGTTTTGATTGTTAACCAAAATTGTCAACAAATCACCCAGTTAGCGGAGTGGCTTTCTTGTGCATGCAGCCAGTTCAACTGGGTTTTCAAAATCCTTTAAATGCTAGTTGATAAATTTAAATCCAGCATTGTAGATTCAAAGTGCAACTTGTTCATAGCAGTTTCTTCAAGGTAAAGTTGCATATGTTTTTCTATCGAGATCATTACAAAAAAGGAATTTGCAAAGGCAGTTGATTTAGGTGAAAAAGAAAAGCAGGAAATTCCTGGGGGATGGGGTGGGGGGTTCTAAAGTGAAAAACCTTCCATTGTGCGGGTATGGATATTTTCTGGAACCACACAATCAATTCTATAAGGTTGAAGGGAGCTCATAACTTGCAAGGAATTACAACCCAAAAAATAAAAAAAATTGATTTGTTTTACCTTAATCGTGCCGCCCCTTAATTGACAACACAACACTTTCAGTTGTAATCAGAAAGGAACCATGAAAACTTCAACGTGGCCATTCACTTAAAGAGCAAACTCTTTCCTTAAGCATACACATCGCTCCAACACAAGCACAATAGCCTGTAGCTGCAGTGTCATCTTATTGAACGTAAGTTGGTTACTGTAAAACAAACCAAACTGTGGCCTTGGATATTAAGATGTGTGAAAAACTAATCACTCGAAAAGTTCTTCGTTTTCCTGTCTTGAAACTTGACATGCTTGACTCAATACGTGATGCACTCATCTCAAACCTCGATACTCGAAGCTTTCAAGTTGCAAGGATTGAGTCGCAAAGTTCAAGGGACTGTCAACTTACTTTTGCATGGTACTGTTAGCACTTCGAATATCCTGTGTTAACAAGGTTCAAAAGGGTCTTTATCTAACACACTCATGCCGTAGCTATTAAACATTGTGTGCACAGAACACTGGAAGTGGAAATACAGCGTAAAATCATGCAAAATGGAAATAAAAGTTAAGGAAACATTAATTAGCATACAGTAAGTTAGAATTCCTATTTATTGATCTTTTCTCACGAGGACCATCGCTATTAGATAGTGTTTACCCAACAGCTTATTGTATTTCTAATTTCCTTCTCTGAATTTTGCATGCTTTCGAAGCCATTGAATAGTCTCTTCGGGGTTGTCAAATGATGACTTCTCAGGTTTGAACTCCCTGAATTCGGCCATTTCTCTTGATGTTTCAGGAGTGTAAAACCACAAGAAAATTGATCATCCCTGCTTTTAGACTGATTAATAACGGAGAGTCTTGTAGCTCGGACCCTGTATGTAATAACTAGATATAGCTCTCGCTAAGTGCCAACGAGCAGGCATTGAAAAGAAATAGTAATTGGTCATTTGAAGACACAGAGTCATGTTTTGGGCACAGCATTTTTTTGTAGTGAAGTATTGAAGACAATTTAAAATGTGTTGAATTGTTATGTGAATATTTCGATCAACAGTGGAGAATTGCCAAAATGGAAAGAGATTTTTGGTTTTAAATTATCGCGATACTACGGTTTCAAAAAAAGAATACAGAACAAAAATGAACCCAACAATAACTTTTTATCTTTTTAAGTTGTAAACAGTAACAATTTCAACGTTATGACGTGCTTGGACAATGAACAATAGAATTGTACATTTCATTGACAAAAACGTTCTTTGAGGCTTTACACAGAAGCTTACATGCATTTTGTTCCGTGGCTTGTTGTATAGTTTAGTGAAATCTTTAACATGTGAGCATAAACAGTAACAAAATATCTCAATTATATTATGTTTTTCGTATTCGAACAGTTGGCAAAGGACATGCACGAACTGTTTGCTTTGGGATGCATGGGCCAGTCCGATGTTAATGGTATTAACCCATTATGCACCAGCTGTTTCCAGAGGTTTTCCAAAATTCAGCAAAATTGGCAAAGTGGTTATTTCCTACCCCATGTGCAGGGCAAAAAAAACAACACCCCTTTGGTCTAAGATAGTTAAAATTACTAATAATGGAATAAAATACACTAGTTGCCAATTAAAAATTTTCCAAAAAACAAACTTGCAGGTAAAAATTTCCAAAATTTCGATTTAATTTGATCTGCGCATCACATGGGTGAAATTTGATCCGTCTCGAGAGCATGTGTTTGTTCCCCAAGATAACAGTCAGTTGTCACGTTTTCTCAATGAAAATAGAAAAAAAACACACAGAAAGCTTTCCTAAATGAAAAATTTATTCAGCAAAGTCTTTGCTTACGCCTTAGAAAGAAACGCGTATCATTATAAATGCGAGACGAGAGACGCGTAAGCGATTTGAGGGAACTACGAATCCATGAGTCCATTTCGAAGCAAATTTATCGACCCGTGCAGGGCAGGTTTTTTCAAATATTTCGCAAAAACTGTTCAGAGTACAAAGAATACTAAGGTCAATTAGAATAGTATTTCAGTACAAATTCACAATCAAACCAGTAATTTTTTGGCTGTTGAATTCCCAGAATGTAGCTAATGCTCGCTCGTCGATTGAAACGTTAGGTTTGCTTTGAAGTTGGTTAAATCTCAGTTGCTTTGATTGCCTTTTGCTTGCTGGCAGTAACAAAGTTGGCTCACTGGCCGATGTCGAGTTTACTCTCGTGTGGCTCGCTGGCTGATAGTTTGCTACAGTTGTCGTTTGCTTTAGCTTTCCTTAGATTGAAGCCAGTTTAAAGAGGTTTCTCAGTTTTTTTATTGCTTTTGCCTGCTGGCGTTGTCTGGATTTGGCACGCTTTCGACGATCAGAACCATGCGGCATTGACGTCACAATCTCTGCGAGCTACGAGCTACGAGCTACGATTGGTCCGTTGCAATTTTCAGTACGTCATTGGAATCTCAGGAATCTTACCTTACAAACATGCCTCTCGATCACTCAAGATTTTTTCCGCCTGGCGCCCGCACAGTACTTTCGCACGGCTCTATAATGCTGCCGCCTCGCCAGCCTCGCGTCTTCGCTTGGCTGACTCGTTGGCAATAATAAGCTTTATTTACCCATCTTTAAAATAAATATGCAATGGATTTACAGAACTGGATCTAAGTTACAAAACATGCAATTCAATCATCATAAACATTAAGGAGCATTGCGGCCCGCGCCATAAAAGAGTTTGCATGTCTTTGGGTTTTCGACAGTGGTATTGCCACTGGGCCCTGGTACCGATCTCAAGTTATAGCTGTAGCTAGTATTTGGCTTTGTAATGAAAATTGATTTGGATGGTTTTTATCATTTACAATTCTTTCCAATTTAAGCTTTGTCGCTATTTTCATCTTTCCTCCAATGTCGCAAGGGATGTTCTCGGTGTCCCAGTGATGTCCAAACACCTGTTTTGTGTGGACTGCAACTCATCTGCAAGGTATTTCAGCAAACCACCCCAAACTGGGGATGTATTTGAGGCGTGGACGTATCTCGGTATTTGTAGATGCCCCTCTGAGGGTGCTCCGTCATCATCACCCATTTATTAGATGTTTGGGCATTTACAGTGCAAGTCAGAATTAAGCAAACCAAAATGGAAATTACAGTCGAACCTCCACTAACGGCCACCTCTCCACAACGGCCACCTCTCTACAATGGCCACATTTTTTTGTCCCGGCGGTCAGTGCATACATCAGCTCTTGTTTAAACCTCTCTACAACGGCAACGGCTACTCAACTGCCAAAATAACCTCTCGACAACGACCAGTACAGGTCTTTTTTGTAAAAAACACCTTTTTATAAACTGATGCGGTAATCGACATTTATCTTCGGAACATTACGTGTCTGTATCCATTTTAATGATATACGTATCAGTGCTCGACACTAACTTTTTTGGATACTAGGCAGTGGGCTAGTAAGCACAGTAAATCACTAGCCCACAAGGACAAGCTACTAGTCCAAAATAAGGCCAAAAAAAATACACCTACAAAAGGCTAGAGAATTAGGAACCATTAACCTTCAGTTCTGGTGTCCTGCCTCTCCCCAGACACCCTGTTATTTGTCCAGTTACACTTTAAGAAACTGTAATATATATTAAATGAAATAAAAAGGAATAACACTCACTCTGATGTCATTATTTTATTCTCTCATATTAACAGTAAATATGAACGTTCAAGATACTAGCCTGCCAGAACAATTTTATCAATTCAATGACTTAAGCAATCAATGTCCCTGTGACAAAAGTCGAGTTCGGATTTGCTAATCTTTCAGCGCTTTTGTTTGAGTCCACCCAAGTTGCACAGTACATTTTTCCTTCAATAAATCGCAGCCATGGATATGTCTTCTTCCAGCTCGGTTGAAAATTTCTTGAGCGTTCATTGCACTTCTTTTTTTCTACATGCTGCATGACGTGGTCCTCTTGCGAACACTGTAAATCTGCCTTAGGATCCTCGTCCGTAGCAGGGCGTTTCCTTGAAGGTAAGGCGTCAAAAAAGCTTGAAATCTTTTTCATCTTTGGAGTAACTTGACGTGCGAAAAATCTCCAAGATGGCGGACTGGCGGTTCTCACCCAGGTCCCTCGGGAGTGTCATGGAAGCGAGACCCTAAGGCCTTTTCTAAAATGGTGTCTGTTTTGTGAGGCAATTGTACCAAACCCCTTTCATATGGACTCATTGCAAGTCCTGTGGTTTATATTACTAAAAAATACTAGAAACAAGCTCCTGATAAAGCGTTCCACAAAAGCTTCCTAAGTTATAAAGTTGTAGTACATAAATTTTTCCACAAAACTAACTAGTCTAGGGGCTAGTAGGAGCACATTTTCACTAGCCGACCATGAGGTTTTACTAGTCCTGGGCTAGTGGACTAGCGTTAATGTCGAGCACTGCGTATTGTGATTGTGTTCCATTTAAATACTGCAGAAAGCATAAATTGTCTACAATAATATAGCGAATGTTGTGAACCTTGCTCGTTTCGTCTTGTTAACATTTTGATTCAAAACATTATTTACGTTTTGTGTCTTTTATCTATATATATATTATTTAAGATTGGATTGCCGTTATAGGCTACAGTAAGCATAAACTTGGCACAATAAACATGTTGTACTTCCCGAAAAAAAAGTGTCATATTACACCCCTACCTCCCCTAATGCTAATAATTTCATGGCTCCAGGGCTCTAAAGTAAGAGGGAATGAGAGTGTTGGATGAAACCTTATTGTTGTTTTCTCCTTGTGATCAGTAAAACAGTCATGAGCTATGATTTTTTCATTTCAAAAGAAATACAAAACTTAAGCTGTGTTTCCACCCCTTGACTCTCCTACCCTAGCAACTTATATGTATGCAGTGATACCAAGTATCTGGACTTAAATACCCAAGCATATCCATACTCCCCCTCCCCCACCCTTCAGGCAATGGATTAGTCTTTAATTTGGACGCTTATAACCAAGAGACATATTATGTAGATCACAGTGATCTGTTGAATCAGGCCAGGGTTAACAGTCATAGCAAGCTAAGAAATTTCCCCAGAAAAATTGAAGAACCTTGTGGCCTTTCAACAGACCACAATTTTTGTTAAAAATTTACTCTCTCCTCTATAAATAGGCCAAACTTTTCCCTTCTTAAGGAACTTCTACTCAATGGCTAAGATACCTGAGCAAAAAGTGAAAACAATGAATGAAAATGAAAGAAAGAGTGAGCATACAAATTCAAAGAACCAACTGGGTTGCTGTTGCTGTTTTTCCACATATGTAAAATTACTTTTACAACAGATATATATTTGTGTAACACATTGAACAAACTCTCTAAAGTTATTTTCTCTTTTTTGGCAGACAAAGAAGAAAACCACATGGATAGAAGGTAGACATTTGTGGAAAGTAGAGAACCTGGACTGGAGGACAGCAAGGACAAGAAGAATCCAGATGAGTTCAAACACTAAAGGATTGGTTTGAATTTTATAGAGCCCCAAGATTACTTTTTTATTAACAATTAAATTTTTTTCAAAGCTTTAGAAATTTAAATGAACTCTGACCCTGCCTGGGAGGTCTTTGAATGTGGGGTACAGCTGGCCCGGGGTTTTCCTCTTAGGAGCAAGTGGACGTACGGGGAGGTTTTTCACCCAGCTGTTGTTCCACAACCCCCATTCAATTTTGCTGTTGCTTTGGATTTTTTTTTTTTTCACTTTATGTATTGATAGTTTTTCAGCCCGTTACTATTTAACCAGCTACAAAGTTTTTGTCTTACATACAGTTTAGAATTAAGCCAACATCCTATTTGATTTTTGCAATGCTTAACAATTTCTAGAACACATAATATCGCAATTAAGTCATTCATCTCAGGAGTAATGGCTCAATGAAAGCAATTTCTCCTTTTTTATCCGTAAAATTACCACTAGCTAGTAGAAAAACAAAATAATATCATCTTCCTTCTGTAGCTGGTTAGATAATACTGAGCAAACCCAAGCTTGCCAACCATCCAAGGATGATGCAAGGAATTACCTGTACCTTATTTCATCCAATGATTCAAATTTGAATTAACCACTTTTACTGGATGTTTGGGCTCTAAATTTAGCAAAATAAATAAATAAATAACTAAAAAATACAATTTCCAATCTTGGAATGTACTCAAATGCTGCTGCATTTGTGACTAAATTGTTCATAACTTGCAAACTTTAGCAGAAGCCAATTGTCTATTTTTTTTCAGTAATTTTTTTTGGTTTGGTTGGCAAGTTTTTTTTTTAAGCCTTCTCAAGTGAGTGTGCTGCCATCAATTATACAAACAAGTGTCCATTTTTGTTTGATAGTAATTTAAAAGGTTAATTTACAACTAAGAAATAGACAGATCTTTTCTTTCCCTTAAAAAACAAGGTATGGAAAATTACCATGCTCCTTCACAGCTTTCAACTAAACTCAAAGCATTCCTTTGCTTTTTTAGAGGTTTTTCTTTTCCTACTATGAATACCCTATAGCACAAATTTGCAGAATTCATAAATTTACCTTGGCTGGAAAACTAGAAATTTAACACAGAAGTGAGACACTTGTTTGTACCCAGTTGGAGGAATAAGTTCATTGCTCAGACTAAATTTTCGCTGACATTCCAATTTTCATTTTATTTTAGTGCGAAAATTTATTCTTATCTCTGGGATGTAAATTAATGCGTGTCAATTCTTTTCTTCGGAGAAAAAGGTTTTAAATTTGGAGCTTTTGCTTCAATTATAGAAGCTTCATCAGCAAAATGAAGTGTAAAAACACATCTTATCATCTCTGATTAAAAAAAATGAGATAAAAAGATGTGTTTTTACACTTCATTTCAGTGATGAAAGTCTTCTGCTATAGAAGTGAAAGTTCCGAATTTAAAACCTTATTCTCCAGAAAAAAAAAAGAATTTACACATGTTAATTCATTTTACTGATTAAGAATGTTCAATGAAGACTTGACAGCTGGCCTTCATTTTAATTCTTTTAATATGCTCAGAGATTTGCCAAAATCTTATTCCTCCAACTTCTGCGCTAAACTTTATTCAAAACAGTGATGGAACTGCTGAAAGGGATTAACATTTATCAGGCCTTTTTCAACTTCTTAAAGGAAAATAATTTCTTTATAATTTTTTGTTGCCAAATTGAATAAGTCTTAAACTTCACTGAAAAGCCAAAGTGGAGTGCAAATTCTTCTATTCAAAATCCAACTGACTGGGAATAGCCAACAATTTTTATTGCAAAAATTATTCAATTATTGTGTTGACAACCAATGGAAAAGAAAGAGGACAAGATACCTTGAAACTCACAAGCCTTTTGAACTGACAGAACAAACTTTTAATTGATTCTCCTAAATAAGATCAAAATCTTTACATGTTAAACATAGATGTTGGTTGCAATCTTGAAGTTCAGAGTTTCCCTGTTCATGCCATTTATCATTCAAAATTAATGTAAATAGCAGAGTCCATTGTTGTTTAAAATTTACATTTTATTACAACATACATATTTCAGTCATGATCATGTTGAACAAAAATGAACCAGGCATTAAGCAATAATAAATTGGGAAAGGAAATGAGTTTGGACAGTGCTGAAACAATGCAGCATTCAATGGTGGTGACAATAATTCTTTTTTTTTTTTTTTTTGGCTCTACTGTGAAATTGTGAAATGACATCTCATAACTTGTTAGGCTATTCCACACTGATGTCAGATCAGTATTTTCATTGTATGTCCTTAGTGTTACATGTCAAACAGACTCTGCTGTCGTTTACAGTAATTCTACTTAATACTCAACATGATCATGATTGGGTAGTTAGCTTGTCTAAGTGCTGTTTTACTCATTTCAAAACAAAGGAAGCAGCAGCTTATAAATATATTAAGTTATTGCTGTTATGCCAAAATGGAGCACTAGGTAACAAATTTTAATTTTCTTGGACACATTATTCACATTATTTTACAAAATTTTCTTTTAGTTTTCAGTACTTCAAATTTTTTCCTCTCCCCATAAGGGCTTTCCAGGATAATCAAGCAAATTATCTGGAAACAATTTTTTCCATACATCTAGACACAATAATTATTCTGCTTCCTTTGTTTTGTAGAACTCAAGCTCATTGACACTGAAATTATTTTAAGCTATTATAGGTGTTAGTTTTAGGAAGAAATGGTTTATTTTGGGTTTTTCATTACATAGATGATATCTTTCAGCCACTTTACATAAATTACACACTGTATACACAGTACTTTTGAAGATGAAATTTAGTGTTGGCCTTGGCCTCTGCTAATCAAAGAAATCAATTTCAATTGTTTCAAAATATTATTGCTGGCTTTTCTCTGGAAAACCTGTAAGGATTTGGAAAATAAAACTAGTGGCTGAAGGATCTTTTCTGATTTTTTGTTGTCAATGAGCTTGATTTGTATCTATGATAATTATTTATTGTTTTTGCTAAGCTTTATTAGCAGGTAACACAAACTGGCAGCACACTCACAATCTAGCCAACCATCTTCCTGCCACTGGGTTGCGGAAACTCTGGCTCTGAGAAGGTCTGTGTTTCTGGCGTCCTCTGCAATATTCCAACCGAGAATCCTGGAGGGTTTATTCTGATCGACTGATTTCTGAGGGGTGATGTGGACACTGGGAGATTCACTGTTGATTCACAAGAGGACATGACAACATGGAGGCAGGTGAGGGTTTGTTTCCTTTGTCTTCTGGGTTTAATTCAGCTTTGCTTGGATACCACATTGCTAAATTATTTCGGGGGAAGTTATTTTGGTCAAGATGCTTGTTTCACTTCCACTGTCATGGATGAAAAACTTAGGTGTTTAAGGGATGGGGCTATGGTCAGGCTACTCTGATGGATGGTGATAGGGGGGACATTAAGGGGCTGGGGACCCTGCACGCCCCTCTCTGTCGACTAACATGTAGCAATTCAGATTGAGCTCGAAGCCTTGTTGAGGGGATTCTTTGCTGTTTAGCCTTGTAGTCTGTAAGCAGGGTGGGGAACTCCCCACCTCCGGCATGCTTACAGCCTACTTGCTGTGTGGCTGCCTAATCAAGTTTTTTCTGCGCATTGAGCATTTTCTGCAGTCGCAAAATCCTTGCAGTCCAAATTCTTAACTTTGAACCAAAACATTTCCAAAGTTTTTCATTAGCAAACCTTAAAGGGTACTGCCCTTTCAAATTTTGTTTATATTATCTCCAAATTTTTGCGGAAATTTTATTGATCATTTCCTTGCGATGAAAAATTATGAACTAAAATTTAGCAACCAGTTTTCTTTAATAATAAATAAAATAATTGTTTATCTCACAATGTAGTCACTTAAGTGGTAGAAGATTGTAATCTACAACTTAAGTAACAATGTCATGAGACAAACAATTGTTTATTTATTTATTGTAACCCACTGATTAACAAAACACGTCACATGAAACAAAATTTGACAGCGTTTATCAGATGATAACCGTTGCCTAATTTTTTTGACGAGAAAGACAAAGAAAACATCACAGTTTTAGGTTTTAGATGTTTCAATCCAGACCAACAAACTAGTCAGCTTACATTTATTTCCCTGCAGTCATGCTTTGGCTAGCATTGGCTGTTTTTTGTTTTCCACTCTAAAGTGTACGTGTTTAAGGAATTAATCAGTAGGTTATAGAATAAATAAACCCCTTTCTGGTTTACTGGTATGTAAGATGATAATGCCCTCAATTTTAAGATTGTCCTCAAAATTTCACAGTTGCCTTGAAGCTTTTTTTCTTGGCCAACTGTTTACTTTTTTAGACAATCTTTTAGCCTTGGGCATTATCCTTTGTTTTTATTTGTTTTGTTTTTTTAAATATTCTCTGATATACCAGCTGCCTGAATGGGGTTCATTTATTAAAATTAATATATTCCACCAACATGATCAATAATTATTGTCCTTTTCACAAATTTTCTATCTAAAACATCTTTCAGTTTCGTTGAAAATGAACCTTTTGTCTCCAGTAATAATTCTTTTAGGAACATGGCTACCGTATTCGTAAAAAAAAATTCTTGATGGATTTTCTTCAGATTCCAGGACCCCAAGTACACAATACAAGAATCCTGCACCTTTCAAGTGTTCCTGTTCTTGTATAGTGTTTGGGCTGCCTGTGATCAGATGAAATTGACAGGGAAATGTACTATGACATCTGTGACATAACAGTTTAAAGAATTCAATTGGTCCTACCTTGTTTCTATATTATTATTGTTTTTATTAAAAAAAACAACAACAACAACAAAACAAAACAAAATGCTCATAGGCGCACTGTTGTCTAATGATGTCACAGTTCAAATTTCTTTCTCAAATCATTAATAATTCATGAACAAAAAGGAATCATTACCATGAAGGCGGTTTGGCAAATGTGATCTTAATTATTATAAAGTTTGGTAAACTTTCTCTCTGAATTTCTCCAAGAATTATTAATGGTTTGAGAAGCTATATCAAACACTCGAAAGAGCTTCACCCGATTTCCTAACATCTCGAAGTTGGTCTGAAAAAACACTCGGCTTCGCCTCGTTTTTTCAAGCCACTTCTCGGGTTTGGAAATCGGATGAAACTCTTCCATTGTTTGATATATGATTCTAGAAAATTGATTTTCAATTAGCCAAACTTTTCATTTTTTTAAAATAAACTGGCTAAGGAAATCGTAACAAGAAATTTATTTTCACGGCCCGCACAAAATTACGCATGCTTTCAAATTTACAAAAAATGCATTCAGACATTTGACACCTTTCATAACATTTCTTGACTTCGCTTAAAACCATAAATAGTTTTTGTCAAAATGCCGATATTTGCCTTTTGTTTCACGCCCAATGCTGAGACAACATGCACATAAACCGAGTTTTACCGCAGCCTGGCGAACACCAAAAACTGATTTAACCAGAAAAAAAAATTAGGTCGGCTTTCTTTACAATTTAGCGCTTTCACACATTAAAATTATTTTCTGCTTGGATTTTGCGACTAAATGGCGGGATTAGGGGCGGAAAATTTCGCTTTTGGCAGCTTCACAGATAGAACTACCTTCCACGAGACTTTATGTGCTCTTTGATTTGCTATATGACAAGGTGCGGCCGGGGAAATGGTAGACGGCACGCTGAACCGGTCTCGTCCTCCTCCTCCTATGATGAAATGCCGACCTTGCTCTTGAACAGCGACGCTTATTTTTTTCATCCAAGACAGTGGAAGATTTAAAACCAAACATTGAATCTGGGGAACATATGGCCAAATTATTAAACAAGCATTTTTCAAACACTTTCAAACTGATTGGCACTTAAACAAAAATTTAGGAATTGTGGTATCCAGGCAAAGTTGGATTGGACTCTAGAGGACAGGGAAACAAACCCTCACCAGCCTCCATGTTGTCATATCCACTTGTGGATCAACAGGGAATCTCCCAGTGTTCACATCACCCCTTAGAAATTATGAGATCAGATAAAACTTGACAGGATTTCAAAGTTGGAATATTTAATGAGGACAAAAGAACACAGAACAACTCAAGACCAGAGTGGAAGCAACCCGAAAGGCAGGGGGGTGGTTGGCTAGATTTTTTTTTTATTCATTTTTTTTTTACAACTTGATAAGCAAAATAAACCTTTTTTTCACTGCAAACTTAGTGCGTGTTGTTTTGTCTGGTGAACCAAGCAAACTTAAGATTACACTAAACCTTTTTGACTGTGTTATTCGCAAAGACCCTTAAGTGCTCAGCTAAAGAGTAAAACAACCAAAGCTGTACATCATTTTCAAGCTTAAAGAATGGAGAAATACAAGAAATCAAACTTCTTAACACAAAAACTGTACCCACTACAAGACCTTAAGTGCAAATTTACTGAGATTTATAAACATGAGCTACTCACACAACCAATTCACTCTACTGAACATCCAGTGGTTGCAAAATGTTTAAGAGATGTTGGCCTCTAAAACCGTGTCTGGGATTTTTAAAGTCTACTTTGGTTTTGAATTTACAAGCTCAGGCACAAAAAATGGCAGACAGAAGTCGTACATCAAACTTCAAGTCACTTTTACTTTGTTTTGAAAACAGATGTCAAAAATTCCTGACAGAGTTTTCAAAACCAAGTTAAAGCTACTTAAAGTTTGATGAATGATTTCTGGACTGTCATTTTTTGCATTTGAGGTTATAACTTCAAAACGAAAGCAAACTTCAAAATCCCCAACACTATTTTAGAGGCCAATAACTGCCAATCATTTTGCAATCAAAGGATGTTAAGTTAAGTGAAATGGTTCTGCGGGTAATTCACGTTTACATTCCTCAGTAAATTTTCACTTGAGGTCTTGTAGTGGGTACAGTTTTGAGTTAAGGAAGTTTGATCTGTTAGGTTTCTCCATTCTTTAAGCTTTAAAATGGTGTACAGCTTTGGATACTTTACTCTAAAGCCGAGCGCTTACTGGTCTTTGTGCATAAGACAGTCAAAAAGGTTTAGTGTAACCTTAAGTGTCTATATGACCCATTACTATTTGTTCACTTGACATCTCCACAATGTGTAGACAAGTGTCCCACCTAAATTGAAAGGCTCAGTGCATAACAAATGGACGCTATACTGAATTGTCAAAAAACATCAGAATCAAACAGGCTTGGGACACTTGCCTACAAATCATAGAAGTATCAAGAAAAAGAATAGCCAAAGGACATATACACACTTAAAAGCCCTTGGGATGGCTACATAAACATCAATGCTGGGCTTATGCTAACAAGAGACATTCTGGCCCCAGTTGTTCAAAGAGTGGAATACTTTGTCCAGCAGAAAAAACACTATCTAGCAAATAAAGTGTACTCAAGTCACATTTTATCCACTGGATAGCTACTTTTCCGCTGGATAATGTTATCTACTGTTTAAACAACTGCCAACAGGTCTTCATGTCTAATGTAAGCATATTACAGCCTGGCAGTGATAACATAACCAGCCCCATTTTAATAAAGAGCAGATTGATAAAGTTGATGTTATCAAAAGACAGCCCTACATCAAAACTCATAAAAAAAAATTGTTTTTTCTGTCTTGATCTCAAACTGCCACGCATTGATTTCAGCTATAATACTTTTGTCGTCATCAAAGGAACATTTCACAGCTGAGGATTTCCGTAATTTCTTTTGCCTGTTTTCATGGCAATACTGTGTCTTTAGATATTTTGTTTGTGACAAAGTAATTTCGTGAATTTTTACCAAAAATACTGACTGGATTGCATTTCAAACGTTAAATTGAATACTGTTATAATCCAGTGAAAGCCTCACTAGACATAACAAATGTTCTAATATTCATATTCATTCCCTGATACCTCTTACACTACAAATGGTCACGCATTAGACTTAGTTTGTTTGGCTTCCCTGTGTCAACAACTGACACAATCAGAAGACTTTTGAGTTCAAGAAAATTGGCTTACAAGCTATAGTCCTACCACAAAAAATTCTTCATGGAGTTTATCGCTTGGCTCAATTTTTCCATACTCTTTGGTCCAACTGAGTTTTTCCGGCATTTTGGTACCAGAATTGTTGGAAGAATGGCAAGTCAGTTTACTTCTTTATAAGGCTTGACAAGTTTGATTGTATCTTTTGACTTTTTTTAGGGAAGACCTTTGCCAAACGTGTTTTGATTTTCAAGGTCACATAGCAGTGAAATCGATGCTAAATTGAAATAATTTTGACAAAATAAAATCTAAGCTTTGCTTCACTGCCAACAGTCTCTTTGCTTTTATTATGGTTTCATCTTGTGATCTGATTTATGGCAGCATAATAAAAACACATACTGGGAATCAATGAACATTTGTTATTTCGCATAAGGCCAGACGTGGACAGTTATAACATTCGATTAATGCTAGAAGAGAAAAAAAAAAAAAAAAAAAACACTACAGTCTGTTCTGGAGTAATGACTGTAATGTTATTCTAAAATCAAGCGCTTATCTTTAAATTCTGAGAAAAAAATTTTGGTCTCTTTGGTCAAAATATCAATCTGCTCTTTATTAAAATAAACACACATAAGCCAAGTAAAGTTCTGCTTGTCTAGTTGTACACCCAAGTTGACTTATATCCCACATACACTTTTAATGCTAATTTCAATTTGTAGTGATTGGCATGATGACATCATGTTTCTTATACGATGATAAAACTAATGTCCTACAGTGTGATGCAGCTTTGCAATGTGTGTAGTTGGTTGGTTTGGGTTGGGTTCCAGAGGACTGATGCTATCTTTTTAATAGCATACTATTTATTTGATTAACCGCCTGTCCTTCGAATAAGTGCCCACCTCGATTAAGCTCCCACACTAAAAGCCCAAAAAAAGAAAAGTGCCCATCCTCAAATAAGTGCCCACCCCACCCCATCCTACCAAAAAAATTTCTGTACTAGCCCATGGCCAGTGTGAAGTAAGAGGAGAGTCAGTTGTGTCCCCAAATTGGTTTTTGATCAATACGGTAGTCAACGAACTTTTATATTGTTTTTGGCTTCTTTATGTTAGCTTTTCCACTTTGTTTTGTCTTGTTGAAGTGAAATAAACTTGTTATCCCTTGTTTTGTTATTCTCTAAAAATGTCCTTGCTTGCAGAAAATGTTGGGAAAATAATAAGTGTCCAACCTTATGGGACCAAAATTAAATAAGCACCCAGAGCGGTTAATTGAATAAATAGGGTAATTCCAATGGATGGAAAATCAAACAATCTTTCTTTTTTTTCATCATTTGTGCAAAACAGTCATTGTGCTGCATCAGCATTTTTTGTTTCTAAGAGCTCACTATCTGTGCATGAAAAGCATCCATGTCATATTTGTGAAGTAAAACAGTCTTCAGAGTGACGAAGTGTCTGTTTGTTTAAGTTGAAGATTGGGCAAACTTTTAATGTCACTTTCAAATAATTTGAGCCTAATTGGTACAAATTTTTAATCATGAGAATCTGAAGCTTGACATCCTCTTAATCCCCCTTGATCATTCTTAATTTTTGCATGCCAAAACTTCAATAAATACCATTGTGTGGTTCCAGAAAATATCCATACCCCCCCACAGAAGGTTTTTCACTTTAGACCCCCCACCCCCTTGGAATTTCCATTCCAGGGGGGGTTATTTGAAGACCCCCCACCCCCCAGGAATTTCCAACTTTTCTTTTTCACCTTTGCAAATTCCATATTTTCGTAATGACCTCCACAAAAAAATGTTTGCGAAGTTTTACCGCGAAGAAACTGCTATGAACCAGTTTTACATCCAATATACGACGCAATTATAATTTATCAAGCAGTATGAAGGACTTGAAACTCAGTTGAAAACTGGCTACATGCACAAGAAAGCCACTCTGCTAGTTGGATGATTTGTTGACAGTTTTAGTTAATAATCAAAACTTCAAATGAATTAGAACGCAGTTCATGTCTCGGCCCTTAATAGTCATCTCTGTACTGAGTTCTTGAATGAAATGAATTTGAGAAGGCAAACAAGTTCCTATTTTCAACGTTTTTAGTACGTAAGGTTTATATCAAATAAATGTCGCTATTTTACCTCCGACGGAATGCAATCTTGACCGAAGTTTGTATACATCAGGAAAGTTTTGTGTTCAGTGCTGGTTCAAATTTCAACTGCAATGTTCATTTAATGTTCACTGGATGGAAATATCTCTTCAGAATTCTTTCCCTTTTTTCCAGAAATCTTTTTTGTGAAAGATTGCATTGAAGAAAATAGACATTTTATGGTTGCAGCAAATTTCCCATGGGAAATAAATTCATCAAACACAAGAGTGCTGCATGTGCATAATTTGTACATTTCATTATGTCAGCAATAGATTTCAACCGCAAACTTGCCTGTGGAACTACGTACAGGCCATGCTCAACAAAATAGTTGCTGCATTCAGAAACCTTTTAATGTCCTCAATTGATGCTACAATATGAGTAAAGAGAGCTTTCATTTACTTTAAAACTTGAACTTTAAATGATCCTCAAGTTTAACCATGGACGATATGAGGCCGATTGATTGTGCCGTGAAGTTGAACTTGGAAAAATACCTGTGGTACAAATGAAAGTCACCACTTCTGCCATAGGTTGCGCTCCCTTTATCCTGGATAATAATTATTTTTCCACAGTGGCAACTGAAAATTTGTGTCGATTTTTTTCGTGAATTTCCTTATCCTCTGGAAGAATTATTCATATGGACATCCCCCAACCCTTCAGAAATTTCTGTCTTCTAACCACCCCCCTCCCTCCCCTTGGAATTTCCATTGACCTTCCGTGTGGGGTGGGGTATGGATATTTTCTGGAACCACACATTAAGTCTTCAAAATGCCTCTATTAAAAAAAGTTGGTCTTTTGTCTGATAATTGGATGCAGACGTGGGACAGCAGAACTTTACTTGGAGATGCAGCTACAAACCATAAGAAAGTATTTGATTACAAATCCACATTCTCACAGCACAAATTAACCATGAAAAATCACGAAACAAAAGCAATTTCAAGTTTTCCCTGTGCCCCTTACAAAGTTGCATGCCAGTTGAATGGTCAGTAGACATATAACAGTCTCTAGTGAAAACTTTCAGACTAATTGTGTTCACATAGCTGGGGGAATTACATGTAACCATACACTTTCTTTGTTAATATATAGCTGCATGCCTAAATATTTAAAAGGAGAAGTGTTGTTAGTACCAAAATCTGTTTGAAATTTTGTTGTTTGTCCAATTTACACAATAATTATTGTCCAAAGCTCAATTCTGATTGTTCAAACAAAAGTCCTCCAACCAATATATAGTACATGCAAATGCAATTTAAGCTGTTGAGATAGCAGAACAAAATTAATAGCTGCTAATTCTCAACATGCTTGCACATTTCACAACACTTCTCCTTTTAATGCTTGGTTCACCATTGACAGTCAGAACAAAACAAAAGATTATCTACACTGTCCAGCTGGTCACCACTTGAGCAGCGCACATCTTCCATCATCTCAACCATCATGCCTCTGATCCTGTCATACAAATATACGAACATTAATTAAAACATTGGGCCCAGTAACTCAAATTTTGTTTTATAGATTAGCTAGATGAATTTTTTTTAAGGAAACAAACCAAGGCAGACAAATCACAGGGTTATGCTCCAAATGCCAAGTCTGTTGTACTGTTCCATTACTGCTGAAGAACAAAATTGCACAATTTGAAATTCTGTACATAAACTCCTTCAACCCTTCAAATGTAACAATCAACAAAACGCAGTTTTAGTGCAATTGGTCAGCTTACAACAGCTTTCACATTTTTCTTGTTTGCAAAAAACCATTACAAATTAATGCCAACTCTAATGCATTTTTTCCTATGCCATGCCCATATTGTTATCATTCCATCATGCTCTTTGTCACACATCTCACGAATGGGGACTTACATTATGGCCTGCCATCTGCATCACCAAAGGGAGGGAGGTTACTCAGTGTTTTTTCGGTGGTGGTACACCACTGGGACTCTGAATACCTTACCCTACACCCCAGGGTGGGTACTCTCGATTTCAAGTGACGGGGATGATCGAATGGGGGCAAAAATCAAAACTAAAAAATCCCTGGACCAAACATTAACCCCAAAAAAATTCCATGCCGAATTTCCAAGCCTTAAAGGCCCAGTTTCACCCATTCGGCTTTGCGGCCGTTTGTTATTGTTTAAAAGCGCTTTTATTGTTTAGTCTTGCGATCTGATTGGTTTACCGGAATATTCCCGCTGGGATGAAAGTCCTGGCGCATTCAAAATAAATCAGACCATGCAAATCGGACTGGTTGATTTCGTTTCAGTCGCTCCGATTTATTTTAATTTTTATACCTATAAGCAATATGTACTCTCCAAAGCGCTCGAGTTCTTTGTACTCCTTTGTGTAAAATTCTCGGCGAACGAAATTCGAGGTTTGGTTTGTTTTTCTGCATTCATTCCTTTGAGCGACGCGGCGAAACAGTCGAACAGTTAAAGCCGGCAGCCCTCAATATTAAATAATTTTGTCCGAAGATTTTCATTCTATTGTTGTATAAGTTAGACAGTAATCTTAAAGTGTCCTTTCGAATATTATAAAAGTTGACATGAAATGAAATTAACAGTGCTGGACTCGTTAGCTCAGTTAATATCGCTTTCAAAATTATAGCGGGCTGCGCCGATCCGGTCTATCTTACTATCATGAGATTATTTCTACCTTTGATGATAAAGCAACGATGCTACGAATGAATCTGCAGTTTACTAAGCAAATGAGTATTTTAATTTATTTGCCTGTGCCGATAAGAAAAAACGAAGGAACGCCACCTAGAAAACCATACAGTTTATTACGTCTCTTCGCAACGCTGTTTACATGAATCGGGAGGATAAAATCGAATGGAGCTAAAAAACTTACGTGTTAAGGTCAGACATCCGTAGAATCAGGAACATCGCTACAACAGATGCATGCATGGAGACAACAAATCCTCCCGCTTCTTTGTTTCAGAATAAAAGCGAGACAAATACATTCCTTCGGAATAACAATTGTACAACCACATTGTCAACGGCGAGATGTTACTTAGAAGCGACCGACGATTTTCCAATTTTCCTTTCCACACGAAGACTTTTCTTGAAAATATCCACATAAATAAAGCGAGAGGATGTTATACAAAGCTTAGTGACACGAAAAATAGTGATATTCCAGGAAATGAGCGCAATGAATGGGATTACTTTCGCTATTTAGCGCTCGCTGGTAATTTTCTGAATTTTCGACTGTGCGAAATTCAGCTCGGCGCGCAATGTCTCTTGGGTGAACATGGGCCTTTAAAATTTTCAGAAGGCATTAAATGATATAACACGAAAAATAAAAACATTAGAAATTGAATGTTTGTGTTTGTTTATTCATCATACCGTCTGAAGTTATCTTTTCCGCATCTGGTAGTCATTCTAACAACACTCGAGACACCAAAGAACATCTTCAGTTTCAACAATAACATTATGCAGAATGACAACGCGGCCGGGATACGCGGGCACTGTAGATTGTTTTGAATACCCCAAAAAAATCACTACTTAAATCAAGCCACCCAAAAAAAATACTTGCCAAATTTTCCTACCCCAAAAAAATCCCAGAATCAAAAATTTCAAACCCCGAAAAAACTTTGATCATCCCCGTCACTAGAAATCCAGAGTACTCCCCCCCCCCCCCCCCCCGCCTGGACCCTACACCAAGCCATATTTTGCAACATTGTTTTAGATTAGAATATATGACAAAACCCTACCTCAGACTTGTTGACTACATTTTTCATACCAACAATAATTTTAACAGTAAATAATACACTATTTTAGACCAAAAGACTCTGATTTTAATATCCTTTCCCAGACTAAACTGCTTGAAAAAAACAAGACCAAACAAGATCTTCCAAACATTAGCCAAGCTTTATTTTCCCATTGGTGAAATTTGGAGAACGGATGAAACCTCCCCTCCCGATCACCAAAAATTGCGAGTAGTATCCCCCTCCCCTCCCCCCCAGGACTTCTCATTGTATATTCCCCGCGAAATTCAAACTTGGCGCTAACAAAGTTAATTACCCCAATTTTAAAAAATTCTATAGCTTTTATACTTAAGAAATCAAAACTCTGTCATTATGTTGAGCTTTAAACTCGTAAATAACTAAAAAGTTATCCCATATTTCATGTGTTAAGAAGACCTACCTTCGCGGTGTCTTCCAGGTGAAGCTGAGTCACGTCGCATTCAAACACAAACTTAGACCCTTGCAAACACCTGAAAAACGGCAGAAATGGTTTCTTCATCACATTTTAAATGCGTTAAAAACTTGAACCACAATTACAAGGACGTAAAAACGCAAAATTTTTCAAATAAAATACCTTGAAATTTAGAGATGAAGAAAGCTTGCGGCCACGTTTGGTTATGGGGTTGCAAGGCTTTGTGGGTCAACAAAATTTAACACGTGATGACACCACATGGCAAACACGTGACAAAACTCATTCCCAGGCCAAGTGAGTCAGGCGGTGATTATATATGGCTCCTGATTCAGATTTGCCGATAGAATCTACTAGTATCCCTCTGCTTACACATCTGTAACTTACTTTCACGCAGGTAGACCATAACTGCCTGCCTGAGTTTTCTTGATGCCATCGGAATGGGGGTGGATGGGAGGTAGAATCGGCCCAGAATCCTTCGATCCCGCACTCGAGAACAACACTGTGAGGGATCATTTCATTGAACACCCTTCTAGCAGAGCCTCTTCTTAGTTTTTTCAGGCGGGGAGTCGTCAAGAGAGGCTTTGATTGCAGGGTGGTCATGGGAACTGGTCATAACAAGTTTTTTCGAAGAGGAAACACTTACCACCGTGTCTGTGATGGAGGGGGGGGGGGGGGGAGGGGTAGTTATCGACAAACAAGAAAACTGAGGTTGGAATCTCATTGTCAACTTTCTATTGCTGGATAGAGGGGTGGCTATGAATAAAGACACCATCTTTTGAGGTTGAGGAAGGGGGATTGAGGCAGAATTTTGTGGATTGGTGGGTCCTGTTCGAGAACAGTACTAAGACAGACAGCCAACACGAACTGCGCTCACTAATAATTCCCTCTGACCCAGAGAACAGACCGTATGAAATAATGTCGATAATGGTGATGATGAAGATGAGAATCAGGGACGAGTTGCATAAAACTTAACGTCGGGCGTAAATGCTATCGTCAGACGTTAAAATACTGAATGTGACTGGGCTGAAGATCTGGCGTTAGCAGTTACGCCCGACGTTAAATTTTATGCACCTCACCCATGGTTAAGCCAAAACGTGATATACAGGCACGACACGAAGACTTCCTCCCCTCCCCCCCCCCCCCCCCCAAATCCACCCCATTAATGGAACCCCCATGATACATGGATTAGGCAACAAACAAGAATGTAATGAAAGAAGAAAGTATGCCGTAATATTATTTTGTTTTTATTAATTTTTCACCAAATTATAACATTTATCGAGTCTGTAACCCAAGAGCAATATTAACAACGCAGAATAGAAAGTTTACTGATTTCATTTGAAAGTTCTACTTTATCTCTGTTGGAGAATGCTTTGAGTGTTTGAGTGTCTTTAAGCTACATATTTACAGTCTTCAGGATTCATTGCCCATATAAATTACCGGTACTCTAAATTTATGTAAACGTTTCCTTTGACATATATTCGTTATCAATTCTCGGAATCTTATTCGCATTCGTTTTTTCAGGGTTACCTTACCTATCTCAATGTCTCAGTTCTATTAAACACATAGGCGCGTGGGTCGTGGGTCACGTGATCCATGGGGACTTTCAATGTATGATAAGGACGTCTTTCCTTAGATGATTCGGATTCTCTCCTCTGAGGGGTCTGAATCGTTCGGATCACAGCAGTCACTTGACTGGAGCCTCGTTAGGAATTGAAGCCTGTGCGACGAAGATCGTTCCATGAGGGTCATAGGCCCGAGTCTCGATGCCTTGGTACGGGTGTGGGGCTCTCAGTATACACAGAGGGTACAAAGTCATGGCTTTGCGCGCGACTTTTTCCAGGGCAACTCGGTATCGAGCTCAGAGCCGCCATCAGTATTTCCACGGAATCCCAGCACTCCGTTTCCTGGAGTACCACTGAGCGATCTTTGGACATTTGGGTAGATGGTATAGTCGTTCGCGTCCACGAAGCGACGCGCACGAGCTGTGGAATCCATATCGTCAAACGTAGGCCTGTGATAGACAGGCTGAACTCCTCCATGATAGGTTCTTGAGTAAAGAGCGCACGGAGCATGCTCCTGGCTAGACCGATCTCGGAACCGTACGTTGAGCGGATTGGCTCTAGTGACGATGACGAATCAGCAAGGTTGCCATTGGTTGAAGGGCTCCCTTCCGATTGGTCAGGATTACTTTGGCTGTGAAAGAATAACAAACAATTTTAGAATACAGCTGTGATATTAAAATGAAACAAATAAAACAGCACGGGGTGATGAAAAGAAGAATGATGGCTGCAGACAACTTTCTTAGTCCTCGCAATAGCAGAATGGGTTAATCTTGAGCAAAATTTCTTTCTGCCTTTTCGTGGAACGAGATCTCCTTAAAGTATACATAATACTCATGTAGTATTGGACTCCTGTTTAGGTGTAAACCACCAAGTTCTTATAACAGGTAAAACGCCCATTAAAAGATGTATTGCAGTCCGTTAGGGAAAAAAGTAAGATTTCGAATTCAGGACTATTGAATAGCATTACCTTTGATCGTATTGTTGACAGCTCTTCACTGAAGATTTTGCTTTTCCAGTATTTCCTCCAGCCTGGGAGAGAAAAAAGACATAAAAACCACAATTGAAAGTTGGCATAAACATGTACGGGAGACAGCCTGCTAGTTTTGCAAGTCTATAGCCGCAATCTTTTATGAGCAAAAGGGAACAGCAAACATAAAAATGAATGTGTCCTAAAACATCTTAATGCAGTGCTGATGCCCAAAATAACACGAAAGTTTACAAATAGTGCTTTTAGCAAAAAGTCGAGATCATTCGTCACATCTTGGACTTCACAAAAAGGCCGTGAACCGCGAACCACGCACACCGCTAAAAATTAATAAACGAAAGGCCTGGGGATAAGATACTTTCAAACTGAACTGTCCTGACATTATCAACATTTCATTCATTTGTATTTTTTATTTAATTATATTTCACCACACACGTTACAAAAATAAAAAATAAAAATAATAAAATACGAGCGGAAGATAAAATATCACGGAGAAAGTAGTGAGGAACCATGTGATAAGGGATCGATAACAAATCAAACATTCCCTGAATCTTGGCAACATCTCAGTGTCCTGCTCGGATTACAATAACGATCAAGGCACCAAATCCTATAAGTATCCCCAATAATGTAGGCTGGCGGTAAAACTGCGACCTCTTTGAGGTTGTTCCCTTGGAGTCTGTTTCTTCAACCTCTTTGAAAATGAAGCATCCCCATCTGTGAAAGAATAAAGAAATGAGAGTTGACCATGACTAAGAGAATCAATCAATCAATCAATCAATCAATCAATCAATCAACCAAATATACAATGCATCAGTCAATCAATCAATCAATCAATCAATTAATCAATCAACCAACCAGTCAAGCAACCAATCGATAAATCAGACAATCAATCAGTCGATCAATCGATCAATCAATCAATCAATCAATCAATCAGTCAGTCAGTCAGTCACTCAATCAATCAATCAATCAATCAATCAATCAATTAATCAATCAATTAAATTAAGCCCTAAACGTAAGAAAACTAACCCCCAAACGTAAAAATCCCTAACCCCAAATCCTAAGAATTACTAACCCCCAAACATATAAATCCCTAACCCCCGAACGTTACTAAAGTAAACCCCAAACGTTAGCATCCCTAACTCCCAAACGTAAGAAAAACTAACCCCCCAAACGTAGGAATTACTAACCCCGAAACGTAAGAAAACTAACCCCTTAACCCCCAAACGTAAGAAAACTAACCCCCAAACGTAAGAATCCCCAACCCGAAAACGTACGCATCCCTAACCCCCAAACGTAAGAATCCCTAACCCCCAAATGTAAGAATCTCTAACCCCTAAACGTAAGAAAACTAACCCCCATAGATAAGAATCCCTAACCCCGAAACGTAAGAAAACTAACCCCCAAACGTAAGAATCCCTAACCCCCAAAGGTAAGAAAACTAACACCCATACGTAAATAAACTAACCCTCAAACGTAAGAATTCCTAACCCCCAAACGTGAGAATTACTAATCCCTAAACGCAAGAAAACTAACTCCCACACGAAAAAATCGCCAACTCCCAAACGTAAGAATCCCTAACCCCCAAAAGTAATAAAACTAACCCCCTAACGTAAAAATACCTAGCCCCCAAACGTAAGAATTACTAACCCCCAAACGTAAGAAAACTAACCCCGAAACGTAAAAATCCCTAACCCCCAAATGTAAGACCACTAACCCTTAAAAGTAAGAATCCCTAACCCCCAAACGGAAAAAAACTAACCCCCAAACGTAAGAATTACTATCCCCCAAACGTAAGAAAACTAACCCCCCAACGTAAGAATTACTAACTCCCAAATGTAAGAAAACTAACCCCCCAACGTAAGAATCCCTAGACCCCAAACGTAAGAAAACTAAACCCCAAACGTAAGAATCCTTAACTCTCAAACGTAAGAATCCCTAACTTCCAAACTTAAGAAAACTAACCCTTAAAAGTAAGAATCCCTAACCCCCAAACGTAAAAAAACTAACCATCAAACGTAAGAATTACTAACCCCCAAACGTAAGATTTACTAACCCCCACACGTAAGAATCCCTAACCCACAAACGTAAGAAAACTAACTCCCAAACGTAAGAATTACTAACCCCCAAACGTAACTAAACGAACTCCCAAACGTAAGAAAACTAACCCCAAACGTAAGAATCCCTAACCCCCAAACGTAAGAATTACTAATCCCTAAACGCAACAAAACTAACCCCCAAACGTAAGAATCCCTAACCCCTAAACGTAAGAAAACTAACCCCCAAACGTAAGAATCCTTAGCCCCAAAACGTAAGAAAACTAACCCCGAAACGTGAAAATCCCTAACCCCCAAACGTAAGAATACCTAACCCCCGTATAAAAGAAAACTAACCATTAAACGTAAGAAAACTAACCCCCAAATTTAAGAGTCTCTAGCCCCAAAACGTAAACAAACTAATCCCCAAACGTAAGAATTACTAACCCCAAAAGGTAAGAATCCTTAACCCCCAAACGTAAGAATTACTAACCCCCAAACGTAAGAATCCCTAACTTCCAAACTTAAGAAAACTAACCCTTAAAAGTAAGAATCCCTAACCCCCAAACGTAAGAAAACTAACTATCAAACGTAAGAATTACTAACCCCCAAACGTAAGAAAACTAACCCCCAAACGTGAAAATTACTAACCCCCAAAACGTAAGAAAACTTACCCCCAAACGTAAGATTTACTAACCCCTAAATGTAAGAAAAATAACCCCCACACGTAAGAATCCCTAACCCACAAACGTAAGAAAACTAACTCCCAAACGTAAGAATTACTAACCCCCAAACGTAACTAAACGAACCCCCAAACGTAAGAAAACTAACCCCAAACGTAAGAATCCCTAACCCCCAAACGTGAGAATTACTAATCGCTAAACGCAAGAAAACTAACCCCCCAAACGTAAGAATCCCTAACCCCTAAACGTAAGAAAACTAACCCCCAAACGTAACAATCCCTAACCCTTACACGTAAGAAATCTAACCCCTAAACGAAAGAACCCCTAACTTCAAAACATAAGAGCTACTAACCCCCAAACGTAAAAACACTAACCCCCAAACGTAACAATCGCTAACGCCAAAATGTAGGAAAACTAAACCCCAAACGTAAGATTTACTAACCCCCAAACGTAAAAAAAAGTAACCCCCAAACGTAAGAATCCCTAAACCCCAAACGTGAGAATTACTAATCCCTAAACGCAAGAAAACTAACCCCCCAAACGTAAGAATCCCTAACCCCTAAACGTAAGAAAACTAACCCCCAAACGTAACAATCCCTAACCCTTACACGTAAGAAATCTAACCCCTAAACGAAAGAACCCCTAACTTCAAAACATAAGAGTTACTAACCCCCAAACGTAAAGACACTAACCCCCAAACGTTAGAATCGCTAACGCCAAAATGTAGCAAAACTAAACCCCAAACGTAAGATTTACTAACCCCAAACGTAAAAAAAAGTAACCCCCACACGTAAGAATCCCTAATTCTCAAACGTAAGAAAACTAAACCCCAAACGTAAGAACTTATCCCCAAACGTTAATAAACTAACCCCAACACGTACGAATCCCTAACCCACAAACGTAACTAAACTAGCCCACAAACGTAAGAATCTCTAACCAACAAACATAAGAATCCCTAACGCCAAAATGTAGGAAAACTAAACCCCAAACGTGAGAAAACTAACCCGCAAACGTAAGTTTAATAACCCCCAAACGTAAAAAAAAGTATCCTTCAAACGTAAGAATCCCTAACCCCCAAACGTAAGAATCCCTAACCCCAAAATGTAAGAAAACTGACCCCCAAAAGTAAAAATCCCTAATTCCCAAATGTAAGAAAACTAACCCCCAAACGTAACAATTACTTACCTTCAAACGTCAATAAACTAACCCCAACACGTAAGAATTTCTAACCAAGAAACGTAAATAAACTAGCCCCCAAACGTAAGAATCTCTAACCGCCAAACATAAGAATTACTATCGCCTAAAGGTAACCAAAAAAAGACCCAAACGTAAGAAACCTAACCCCCAAAAGTAAGAGCCCCTCACCCCCAAACGTAAACATTCCCTAAGCCCCAAACTAAGAATTACTAACCCCCAAACTTAAGAAAACTAACCCCCAAACGTAAGAATCTCTAACCCCCAACACAAGAATCCCTAACCCCCAAACCTGAAAAATCTAATCAAAAACGTAAGAAAACTAACCCCTAAACTTAAGAATTACTAACCCCCAAACCCAAGAAAAGTAATCCCCAAACGTAAGCATCCCTCACCCCCAAACGTAAGAATTACTAACCCCCAAACGCAAGAAAACTAACTTATAAACGTAAGAATCCCTAACCCCAAAAAGTAAGAAAACTAACCCCGAAACGTAAGAATCCCTAACCCCCAAACCTAAGAATCCCTAACCCCCAAACCTAAGAATTACCAACCCCCAAACGTACAAAAACTAACCCCTAAACGTACGAATCATTAATCATAAAACGTAAAAAAACTAACCACCAAACGTAAGAATCCCTAACCCCCAAACGTAAGAAGACTAACCCCCAAACGTAAGAATCCCTAACCCCCAAACATCAGAAAACTAACCCCCAAACGTAAGAATCCCTAGCCCCCAAACGTAAGAATTACTAACCCCTAAAAGTAAGAAAACTAACCCCGAAACGTGAGAATAACTAACCCCCAAAGGTAAGTAAAACTAATCCCTAAACGTAAGAACACCTAACCCCCGAAAGTAAGAAAACTAACCCCCAAACGTAAGAATCCCTAACCCCCAAATGTAAAAAAACTAACCCCCAAACGTAAAAATTACTAAACCCCAAACGTAAGAATCCTAAACTCCCAAATGTAAGAATCCCTAATTCCCAAACGTAAGAAAACTAACCCCTAAACGTAAGAATTACTAACTCCTAAATGTAAGAATCCTTAACTCCCAAACGTAAGAATCCCTAACCCCCAAACGTAAGAATACCTAACCCCCGAACGTAAGAAAACTAACCCCCAAACGTAAAAATTACTAACCCCCAAACGTAAGAATCCTAAACTCCCAAATGTAAGAATCCCTAATTCCCAAACGTAAAACTAACCCCTAAACGTAAGAATTACTAACTCCTAAATGTAAGAATCCTTAACTCCCAAACGTAAGAATCCCTAACCCCCAAACGTAAGAATACCTAACCCCCGAACGTAAGAAAACTAACCCCCAAACGTAAGAAAACTAACCCCCAAACATAAGAATCCTCAACTCCCAAATGTTCCAATCCCTTACCCCCAAACGTAAAAAAACTAATCCCCAAACGTAAGAATTCCTAACCCCCAAACATAAGAATCCTCAACTCCCAAACGTTCCAATCCCTTACCCCAAACGTAAGAAAACTAACCCCCAAACGTAAGAATTCCAAACCCCCGAACGTAAGAAAACTAACCCCCAAACGTAAGAATCCCTAACCCCTAAACGTAAGAAAACTACGCCCTAAACGTAAGAATTACTTATCTCCAAAAGTAAGAATTACTGACCCCCAAACGTAAGAAAACTAACCCCCACACGTAAAAATCCCTAACCTACAAACGTAACAAAACTAACCCCGAAACGTAAGAATTACTAAACCCCATACGTAAAAGATTTCACCCAAACATAAAAATCCCTAACCCCCAAACGTAATAATTACTAATCCCCAAACATAAGAAAAATAACCCCCAAACGTAAGAATCCCTAACCCCCAAAAATCAGAAAAATAACCCCCAAACGTAAAAATCCCTACCCCCCAAAAGTAAGAAAACTAACCCCGAAACGTGAGAATCCCTAACCCTCAAACGTACGAAAACTAACCCTCAAACGTAAGTAAACTAACCCTCAAACGTAAGAAAACTAACCCCCATAAAGGTAAGAATTACTAACCGCCAAACGTAAGAATCCTTAACTCCCAAACGTAAGAATCCCTAATTCCCAAACGTAACAAAACTAAGCCCTAAACGTAAGAATTACTAACCCCCAAATGTAAGAATACTTAACTCCCAAACGTAAGACTCCCTAACCCCAAAACGTAAGAATCCCTAACCCCCAAACATCAGAAAACTAACCCCCCAAACGTAAGAATCCCTAGCCCCCAAACGTAAGAATTACTAACCCCTAAAAGTAAGAAAACTAACCCCGAAACGTGAGAATAACTAACCCCCAAAGGTAAGTAAAACTAATCCCTAAACGTAAGAACACCTAACCCCCGAAAGTAAGAAAACTAACCCCCAAACGTAAGAATCCCTAACCCCCAAATGTAAAAAAACTAACCCCCAAACGTAAAAATTACTAAACCCCAAACGTAAGAATCCTAAACTCCCAAATGTAAGAATCCCTAATTCCCAAACGTAAGAAAACTAACCCCTAAACGTAAGAATTACTAACTCCTAAATGTAAGAATCCTTAACTCCCAAACGTAAGAATCCCTAACCCCCAAACGTAAGAATACCTAACCCCCGAACGTAAGAAAACTAACCCCCAAACGTAAAAATTACTAACCCCCAAACGTAAGAATCCTAAACTCCCAAATGTAAGAATCCCTAATTCCCAAACGTAAAACTAACCCCTAAACGTAAGAATTACTAATTCCTAAATGTAAGAATCCTTAACTCCCAAACGTAAGAATCCCTAACCCCCAAACGTAAGAATACCTAACCCCCGAACGTAAGAAAACTAACCCCCAAACGTAAGAAAACTAACCCCCAAACATAAGAATCCTCAACTCCCAAATGTTCCAATCCCTTACCCCCAAACGTAAAAAAACTAATCCCCAAACGTAAGAATTCCTAACCCCCAAACATAAGAATCCTCAACTCCCAAACGTTCCAATCCCTTACCCCAAACGTAAGAAAACTAACCCCCAAACGTAAGAATTCCAAACCCCCGAACGTAAGAAAACTAACCCCCAAACGTAAGAATTCCTAACCCCCAAACGTAAAAACACTAACCCCCAAACATAACAATCCTCAACTCCCAAACGTTCCAATCCCTTACCCCCAAACGTAAGAAAACTAACCCCCAAAAATAAGAATTTCTAACCCCCAAACGTGAGAAAACTAACCTCCAATTGTAAGAATCCCTAACCTCTAAACGTAAGAAAACTAAACCCCAAACGCAAGAATGCCTAACCCCCAAACGTAAGAATCCCTAACCCCTAAACGTGAGAAAACTACGCCCTAAACGTAAGAATTACTAACCTCAAAACGTAAAAAAATTAACCCCCAAAAGTAAGAATTACTGACCCCCAAACGTAAGAAAACTAACCCCCACATGTAAGAATCCCTAACCTACAAACGTAACAAAACTAAACCACAAACGTAAAAGATTTCACCCAAACGTAAAAATCCCTAACCCCCAAACGTAATAATTACTAATCCCCAAACGTAAGAGAACTAACCCCCAAACGTAAGAATCCCTAACCCCAAGACGTAAGAATCACTAACCCCCAAACATCAGAAAACTAACCCCCAAACGTAAGAATCCCTAGCCCCCAAAGGTAAGAATTACTAACCCCCAAAAGTAAGAAAACTAACCCCGAAACGTGAGAATCCCTAACCCCCAAACGTAAGAAAACTAACCCTCAAACGTAAGAATCCTTAACTCCCAAACGTAAGAATCCCTAATTCCCAAACGTGAGAAAACTAACCCCTAAACGTAAGAATTGCTAACACCCAAATGTAAGAATCCTTAACTCCCAAAAGTAAGAATCCCTAACCCCGAAACGTAAGTAAAACTAACCTCTAAACGTAAGAATACCTAACCCCCAAAACGTAAGAAAAGTAACCCCGAAACGTGAGAATCCCTAACCCCCAAACATAAGAATACCTAACCCCCGTACAAAAGAAAACTAACCATTAAACGTAAGAAAACTAACCCCCAAACTTAAGAGTCTCTAACCCCAAAACGTAAACAAACTAATCCCCAAACGTACGAATTACTAACCCCAAAAGGTAAGAATCCTTAACCCCCAAACGTAAGAATTACTAACCCCCAAACGTAAGAATCCTTAACTCCCAATCGTAAGAATCCCTAACTTCCAAACTTAAGAAAACTAACCCTTAAAAGTAAGAATCCCTAACCCCCAAACGTAAGAAAACTAACTATCAAACGTAAGAATTACTAACCCTCAAACGTAAGAAAACTAACCCCCAAACGTGAGAATTACTAACCCCCAAAACGTAAGAAAACTTACCCCCAAACGTACGATTTACTAACCCCCAAATGTACGAAAAATAACCCCCACACGTAAGAATCCCTAACCCACAAACGTAAGAAAACTAACTCCCAAACGTAAGAATTACTAACCCCCAAACGTAACTAAACGAACTCCCAAACGTAAGAAAACTAACCCCAAACGTAAGAATCCCTAACCCCCAAACGTGAGAATTACTAATCCCTAAACGCAAGAAAACTAACCCCCCAAACGTAAGAATCCCTAACCCCTAAACGTAAGAAAACTAACCCCCAAACGTAACAATCCCTAACCCTTACACGTAAGAAATCTAACCCCTAAACGAAAGAACCCCTAACTTCAAAACATAAGAGTTACTAACCCCCAAACGTAAGAATCGCTAACGCCAAAATGTAGGAAAACTAAACCCCAAACGTAAGATTTACTAACCCCCAAACGTAAGAATCCCTAACCCCCAAACATAAGAAAACTAACCCCCAAACGTAAGAATCCCTAACCCCAAAACGTAACAAAACTGACCCCCACACGTAAGAATCCCTAATTCTCAAACGTAAGAAAACTAAACCCCAAACGTAAGAACTTATCCCCAAACGTTAATAAACTAACCCCAACACGTAAGAATCCCTAACCCACAAACGTAACTAAACTAGCCCACAAACGTAAGAATCTCTAACCAACAAACATAAGAATCACTAACGCCAAACTGTGGGAAAACTAAACCCCAAACGTGAGAAAACTAACCCGCAAACGTAAGTTTAATAACCCCCAAACGTAAAAAAAGTATCCTTCAAACGTAAGAATCCCTAACCCCCAAACGTAAGAATCCCTAACTCCCAAACGTAAGAATCCCTAACCCCAAAACATAAGAAAACTGACCCCCACACGTAAGAATCCCTATTTCCCAAACGTAAAAAAACTAACCCGCAAACGTAACAATTACTTACCCCCAAACGTACATAAACTAACCCCAACACGTAAGAATCCCTAACCCAGAAACGTAACTAAACAGGCCCCCAAACGTATGAATATCTAACCCCCAAACGAAAGAATTACTAACGCCTATACGTAACAAAAAAAAACCCAAACGTAAGAAAACTAACCCCCAAACGTAAGAATCCTTAACTTCCAAACGTAAAAAAACTAACCCCCAAACGTAAACATTCCCTAACCCCCGAACCTGAGAATTACTACCCCCAAACTTAAGAAAACTAACCCCCAAACGTAAGAATCCCTAACCCCCAACACAAGAATCCCTAACCCCCAAACCTAAAAAAACTAACCCCACACGTAAGAAAACTAACCCCTAAACTTAAGAATTACTAACCCCAAAACGCAAGAAAACTAATCCCCAAACGCAAGAATCCCTAACCCCCAAACGTAAGAATTACTAACCTACGAACGCAAGAAAACTAACCTATAAACGTAAGAATCCCTAACCCCCAAACGTAAGAAAACTAACCCAAAAACTTAAGATTCCCTAACCACCAAACGTAAGAAAACAAACCCACAAAAGCAAGAATCCCTAACCCCCAAACGTAAAAATCCTTAACCCCCAAACGTAAGAAAACTATCCCCCAAACGTAAGAAAACTATCCTCCAAACGTAAGAAAACTAACCCCCAAACGTAAGAATTACTAACCTCCAAACGCAGGAAAACTAACCCCCAAACGTAAGAATCGCTAACTCCCAAACGTAACAATCCCTAACCCCCAAACCTACGAAAACTAACCCCCAAACGAAAGAATCCCTAACCCCAAAACGTAAGAAAACTGACCCCCAAAAGTAAAAATCCCTAATTCCCAAATGTAAGAAAACTAACCCCCAAACGTAACAATTACTTACCTTCAAACGTCAATAAACTAACCCCAACACGTAAGAATTTCTAACCAAGAAACGTAAATAAACTAGCCCCCAAACGTAAGAATCTCTAACCGCCAAACATAAGAATTACTATCGCCTAAACGTAACCAAAACTAACCCCCAACAGTAAGAGCCCCTCACCCCCAAACGTAGACATTCCCTAACCCCCAAACCTAAGAATTACTTACCCCCAAACTTAAGAACACTAACCCCCAAACGTAAGAATCTCTAACTCCCAACACAAGAATCCCTAACCCCCAAACCTAAAAAAACTAACCAAAAACGTAAGAAAACTAACCCCTAAACTTAAGAATTACTAACCCCCAAACTTAAGAAAACTAATCCCCAAACGTAAGCATCCCTCACCCCCAAACGTAAGAATTACTAACCCCCAAACGCAAGAAAACTAACTTATAAACGTAAGAATCCCTAAACCCAAAACGTAAGAAAACTAACCCCGAAACGTAAGAATCCCTAACCTTCAAAACGTAAGAATCCCTAACCCCCAAACCTAAGAATTACCAACCCCCAAACGTACGAAAACTAACCCCTAAACGTAAGAATCATTAATCATAAAACGTAGAAAAACTAACCACCAAACGTAAGAATCCCTAACCCCCAAACGTAAGAAAACTAACCCCCAAACGTAAGAAAACTAACCCCCAAACGTAAGAATTCCTAACCCCCAAACGTAAAAAAAACTAACCCCCAAACATAAGAATCCTCAACTCCCAAACGTTCCAATTCCTTACCCCCAAACGTAAGAAAACTAACCCCCAAACGTAAAAACACTAACCCCCAAACATAAGAATCCTCAACTCCCAAACGTTCCAATCCCTTACCCCCAAACGTAAGAATTCCAAACCCCCGAACGTAAGAAAACTAACCCCCAAACATAACAATCCTCAACTCCCAAACGTTCCAATCCCTTACCCCCAAACGTAAGAAAACTAACCCCCAAACATAAGAATCCTCAACTCCCAAACGTTCCAATCCCTTACCCCCAAACGTAAAAAAACTATTCCCCAAACATAAGAATCCTCAACTCCCAAACGTTCCAATCCCTTACCCCCAAACGTAAGAATTCCAAACCCCCGAACGTAAGAAAACTAACCCCCAAACATAACAATCCTCAACTCCCAAACGTTCCAATCCCTTACCCCCAAACGTGAGAAAACTAACCTCCAAACATAACAATCCTCAACTCCCAAACGTTCCAATCCCTTACCCCCAAACGTGAGAAAACTAACCCCCAAACATAACAATCCTCAACTCCCAAACGTTCCAATCCCTTACCCCCAAACGTGAGAAAACTAACCTCCAATTGTAAGAATCCCTAACCTCTAAACGTAAGAAAACTAAACCCCAAATGCAAAAATGCCTAACCCCCAAACGTAAGAATCCCTAACCCCTAAACGTGAGAAAACTACGCCCTAAACGTAAGAATTACTAACCTCAAAACGTTAAAAAAATTAACCCCTAAAAGTAAGAATTACTGACCCCCAAACGTAAGAAAACTAACGCCCAAACGTACGAAAACTAACCCCCAAACGTAAGAATCCCAAACCCCCAAACGTAAGAAAACTAACCCCCAAATACAAGAATTCCAAACCCCCGAACGTAAGAAAACTAACCCCCAAACGTAAGAATTACTAACCCCCAACGTAAGAATCCTTAACTTCCAAACGTAAGAATTTCTAACCCCCAAACGTGAGAAAACTAACTTCCAATTGTAAGAATCCCTAACCTCTAAACGTAAAAAAACTAAACCCCAAACGCAAGAATGCCTAACCCCCAAACGTAAGAATCCCTAACCCCTAAACGTGAGAAAACTACGCTGTCGCGTTCCCAGTACCGCAGACACGGGGTGTTGTGTACTGGAGTTCGCCAGGTCAACCACAGTGAAGTACACGGCAAGGGCAGCAAGACTAATGCGTTTATTAGGATCAGGCTGAGCCGTCTATTTACAACACTTGCGGTGAAAACTAAAAAGAATACAATTGTTTAAGTCTAAAGAAACGGAAAAACTACGAATTCAACGCCGTAAAAAACGAAAGGAAAGAATACATGGAATTTTACAAGCGTAACTTACGTCTGATCTTGACTCCGGGGTTGAGAACAAGTCACTCCACGTTCTCTTAAAGACTCCGTTAGAAATAGCTCCGTGAACTCCTTACAGTTTGAAAACTCCTCGCAACTGAGAAACGTGCTTACATAAAAAGGATCTTAATACATGTCTTTGACGTAAAGGAAATAGTAATGAAAAAAGCTTTGTGCGGCTAGCCAAAAAACGGATATTCGGTAATCATGCAATCAATAAAACAAAGCTACAAACATAAGAGAACAAATAGTCCCTGAGTGTTTCTAAAGTGCATTGTTCTTGTCAGGAACGTGACACTCCTCGCCCAAGGATGATCAATCCTTGCTCCATTAAACTTTACTTCGGTGTTCAGTAGGTTGCATTCCATCGGCTTGAACAGGTACCAACAGGACAAGCTCCTTTATTGGGCGTAAGAACGTCTTCTTCTTGCCCTCTCTCCACAGTAGGACTTGAGCCTTTCTTACTGCACCATCCTCGCTCTTGATAGCTTCGGATATCAGTCCCAGAGGCCAGTTGTTTCGGTGGGCGCCGTCTTCTTTGACAAGGACTATATCACCAGCGTTGAGATTTCGCTTTGAACTATTCCACTTGCTTCTGCTTTGTAGTGTCTGCATATACTCCCGCCTCCATCGCAACCAGAACTGGTCTGCCAGGTATTGGACTCGTCTCCAACGACGCCGTGAGTATAGGTCTACAGGTAGGAATTCTCCAGGCGGGGGACCGAGAGGTCGTGTTTTCATAGTCAGAAGCATGGAAGGTGAGAGGGGTTCAGGCTCCTCCGTATCAGACAGGACGGTGGTTATGGGGCGTGCGTTAACAATCGCCGTTACTCCTGCCATTAGTGTTACTAGAAGCTCGTGCGTGAGTTGCGATCCCCCGAGCTCCAAGAACATGGCGTCTAACACGCGGCGTATGGTTCCTATCTGCCGCTCCCATGTACCGCCGAAATGCGAAGCGTATGGTGGGTTGAAACGCCATTCGCAACCTTGTTCTTTGACATATCGCTCCAATCTGCGTTGGTCCATCTCCTTCATCGCTTCATCTAGTTCTGACTTCCCTCCTATGAAATTGGTACCTCGATCGCACCTGAGTAGCGATGCGGGGCCTCGAAGCGCGAAGAAGCGTCTAAGCGCACAGATGAAGGAACTTGTGTCCATAGACTCTAAGACCTCAATGTGGACGGCCCTGCTGCTGAGACGGGTGAAGACTAGACCCCAACGCTTAGAACCGGTGGTTCCTCCTCTCGTCTTTCGAGTCTGAATCAGCCAGGGTCCGAAGACGTCAAAGCCAACGTTGGTGAAGGGTGGGGTAGCCTCTACCCTGTCGGCCGGTAGATCAGCCATTCGCTGCTCTAGGCGAGGTCCACGTAGCTTCTTGCAAAGAACACATAGACTGAGCTCCTTTGCTACCTCGTGATTTCCATCCACTAACCAATAACCAGCTTGTCGGATGGCGCCATGTGTAATTTGTCGTCCTTGATGATGGACTTGACCGTGATAATGGCGTACTATTAGCTTTGAGACGTGGTAACCCTTAGGTAATAACACGGGATGTTTCTCCTTGTACTCCAGCCTTGCACGTCGCAAGCGGCCACCTATGCGAAGTATACCATTGTCGTCAACGAACGGATCCAATCGATATAGGGCTGACTTCTTCATTTCACTTTTCTTCTCACTAATTCGCTCGCGGCGGCTTTCATCCCCGCTGAGACGTTCACCACGATACAACTTGAGCTCCTCTCCGAAGGCTTCTTCCTGGACGGTCTGAATTATGACTGTCATGGCTTGTTCACCTGTGGGTAGCGAGGCTAGGCCGTCGTCTACATAGAAGTTACGGTGGACGAACTGAGCGGCTTCTTTACCAAATTTCTCCTCGCCGTCGGATGCCGTTCTTCTAAGGCCAAACGTGGCTACGGCTGGGCTGGGGCCGTTACCAAAAAGGTGCACGTTCATGCGATACTCCGTTATAGGCTTCCCAGGAGTGTTGTCTTCGAACCAGAGAAAGCGTAAGAAGTTTCTGTGGCTGGGGTCCACGTGGAAGGAGTGGAACATCTGTTCGATGTCGCACATTACGGCCGTTGTTTCCTTTCTGAAGCGAATAAGGACTCCCAAAAGACTGTTCATCAAGTCCGGGCCGGGAAGAAGCTCCTTATTGAGTGATACACCTCCAAATTCGGCAGATGAGTCGAATACCACTCGTATTTGAGTCGGCTTCTTGGGGTGGTAAACACCGAAGTGCGGTAAATACCATACTCGGCCAGACTGGGAGTTGGCTGGTTGGGCTGGGGATGCATGACCCTTGTCTAAGATCTTCTGCATGAACTCCAGGTAGTCTTTCTCCATTTGTGGTTTCTTTCTTAGCGTCCTGATAAGACCATTTAAGCGGTTGACTGCCTGACTTCGGTTGTTAGGCATCTTGGTATCTTTATGACGAAAGGGAAGTGGCATCTCCCAGTTACCGCTGTCGTTCTTGTTTATACCGGTCTCCATTATTTCGATGAACTTTCGATCTTCGCAGGAAAGGCTGACGTCGTTATCTTCTCGTGTGGTGCGGAAGATATCGTTCTCCGGATCCTCTCTCCGTTCTGAGAAGCTCTCCTTGATTCTAAACTGGTTGGGGCACGGTATCAACTCGTAATGCTCTGGCTCCATGTGTTTCTTCCAAGGCTCTCCGTTGTTGGCCGAGAGGAGACTGGTGCGGCAAGCGAGCACGTGTGCTGGGCCTCCGACGATGTCTAGGCACATCTGTCCGATTATCGTCCAACCGAGCGAAAGCTTTTGTGCCCAGGGGGCTCCTTTGGGTCCGTTTTTGAACTCCCGAACCTTGAGCAGCTCTGGGGCGTCTCTCCCGAGGAGTAGATGGATGTCTGCGTTTGGATCCAGGGGTGGGATTTCGCCTGCAATCTCGTGAAGGTGAGGGAATCTCCTCGCCATCTCCGGTGTAGGAATTTCGCGCTTATCGTGAGGGATGCTGTCACACTCGATCAGGGTGGGTAGATCTGACGTTACTCCATTAAGGGATTGTATGGCTACACCTGCGACTCGGCGTCCGTATTTGATTTCCTTCTCGCCGCTGCATGTGGTGAGAAGGTACTTCTCCTCCGGACCGACCGCTCCTAGCTCATCGGCGAGTTCGCTGCTGATCAAGGACGAGTTACTTTGTTCGTCAACGATAGCGTAAATTCGGTGGAGAGTATCTGGTTTCTCTTTGTTCTTCACGTCGACCAATAGCAATTTGCTGCATGATAAGCCACCCTCGATAGGCTTACAAGCGAGTGTACACTTGGTGTCAACGATTTCCGTGCTTGCGGCAAATCTCCTCGGCCTTTCCTTGTGAAGAAGCGCGATGTGGCGATCATCTTTGCATATGCTGCACTGTATTTTCTTCCTACAGTCGCTGGCCCTGTGACCTTCGGATAGGCAGCGATAGCAAAGTCCGGCCTTAAGGATCCAGTCAGTTTTCTCTTCCAGGGGCTTAGCACCGAAAGCCTTACACTCTTCTAAGCTATGACCACCTCGTTCGTGAAAGGGACATCGTTTTGTCTCCTCGATTTTGGGTGGGGCTGACTCCAGTTTGACGCTAGCTGGCCCTGTGTTCGTTTTAAGTGTTCTCTTACTCTGAACTCTCCGATTGGGTGAGGTTGATGAGCCATTAGGAGTGTGCGTGGCGCCTGCGAGAATGTTTGGATTGTTTTTAATCCTCGAATGCCTTAGGACTACTTTGGAAAAGACACGAAAGCCGGGGTACTCATCTCCATTTTTCTCCGAGTACCTAGCGATTTCTTTCTCCCATTTTCCGCGTAAAGAAAGAGGCAACTTCTCAGCAATCGGTTGTATGGTATTTGGAAAGTTAAGGCACGCGAGACCTGGTAAGTAGGTCAATTGACTGTCCACATCGGCGCAAAGATCGGCAAATTCTTGTAACTTAGCATTTTCGTTTTCGCTGAAAGCGGCGGTTTTGTTCAAACGCTCCAACAATTCTTTAGTGATTACGGCCGCGCTGCCGAAACGCCTCTCCAACTCCCCCCATAGGTCGTTCAATAGCGTGCCGGGGTCATGCTGTTTTCGCTTCCGGTAATTGTCAACCAGTTTTTGAGCCTCTCCGCTGGTGAAACTACGCAAGTAATTTATTTCCTGAACGGGGTAGACGTTAACATCGCTGATCATTGCTTTGAAGGCCGCTTTCCACGGATGGAAAAGCGTGGGATCTCCGCTGAAGGTGTCTGGATGACATTTCGGAAGATTTTGTCTCGCCAATCCCGAAACTATTTGTTGATTTGCAGATGTCAACGATTCAATTAGCTGACTCCCGGTTATGTTAATTGGTGTTGATGCGATAAATGACTGCGGAAGCACGTGCCGCGAATTTTCGCCGTTGTCTTCCCGCTGGTTTGGGGTCGAGCGCAATTTCGTGCGTGGGGTTCCGGAAATTCCCTTGAGAGGTGTGTTCTCTTGTCTCTCGGGGCCTCTCGCCAGAAGAGTGCTTTGTTCTGTTGAGTTACGTATTTCCGGCGGTGAGAAAGAATGAACCAACGTGGATGTTCTTTCGTCGCTTTTAGCCTTTGGAATCCCCTCGATTTCTATTTTCGCGTTTTCTTCATTTTCCTCCTCATTTATAGCTTGCTCGATCGCTTTGAGCTTCGCATGTGCTATTGCGACTTTTTTCTCCGCGGCGATAATTGCTAGCTCCTTTGCGTGTTCCGCGCGTTCTTGTTGACGTGTGCGCTCAATTTCTGCTTCGCGTTGTTTGCGCTCGTGCTCTTTTTCGGCGACCATTTTCTCATAGTCCGCGCTTTCTCGTGCCGCTGCCGCTTCGGCGAGCGCTTTCATTCTGGCGCTACTCGCTCTGGACGAGCCTGCAGAGGATTTGCTACGGCGCGAGTGACGAGATAAACGCGAGCTTGTCTCCAACAATTTGTCGGATTGTCTACTTTTTATTTCTTGTATTAACTTTAATGCTCGGTCGAGAGTTAGGCTCTCTTCCACAAGACGAACTTCTACGTCCCCAAAGTAATTGTGTTTATCTTGCGCGTAAAGGCTTCTTATTTCTTGCAATTTTATGTTTAATTCCCCAGAGAATCCCTCAAGGTCACGCAAGACTTCGTCCAGATCCGATCCTTCGTTTATCCCCTCAGTGGATCGTATGACGTCTTTGAGCATCTTGTGCACGACATTTGCTTCCCGATGTTTCTGATCGATTTCATTTTCTAACGCCTTTCTAGACAATGTTCTAACTCTTCTATCGGGATCTCGACCGACTACTTCTTGATCTGACGAGACTTCTCCTTTGTTTGGCGTATCGGCTTCCTGGCCACTCATTTTCGGCGCTGATTTAAGCTCTACTCAGTTACGGCTTACCTCAATCTGTTCTTGGTCAGACTTTTCACTGTCGCGTTCCCAGTACCGCAGACACGGGGTGTTGTGTACTGGAGTTCGCCAGGTCAACCACAGTGAAGTACACGGCAAGGGCAGCAAGACTAATGCGTTTATTAGGATCAGGCTGAGCCGTCTATTTACAACACTTGCGGTGAAAACTAAAAAGAATACAATTGTTTAAGTCTAAAGAAACGGAAAAACTACGAATTCAACGCCGTAAAAAACGAAAGGAAAGAATACATGGAATTTTACAAGCGTAACTTACGTCTGATCTTGACTCCGGGGTTGAGAACAAGTCACTCCACGTTCTCTTAAAGACTCCGTTAGAAATAGCTCCGTGAACTCCTTACAGTTTGAAAACTCCTCGCAACTGAGAAACGTGCTTACATAAAAAGGATCTTAATACATGTCTTTGACGTAAAGGAAATAGTAATGAAAAAAGCTTTGTGCGGCTAGCCAAAAAACGGATATTCGGTAATCATGCAATCAATAAAACAAAGCTACAAACATAAGAGAACAAATAGTCCCTGAGTGTTTCTAAAGTGCATTGTTCTTGTCAGGAACGTGACATACGCCCTAAACGTAAGAATAAGTAACCTCCAAACGTAAAAAAATTAACCCCTAAAAGTAAGAATTACTGACCCCCAAACGTAAGAAAACTAACCCCCACATGTAAGAATCCCTAACCTACAAACGTAACAAAACTAAACCCCAAACGTAAAAATCCCTAACCCCCAAACGTAATAATTACTTATCCCCAAACGTAAGAGAACTAACCTCCAAACGTAAGAATCCCTAACCCCAAAACGTAAGAATCACTAACCCCCAAACATCAGAAAACTAACCCCCAAACGTAAGAATCCCTAGCCCCCAAAAGTAAGAAAACTAACCCCGAAACGTGAGAATCCCTAACCCCCAAACGTAAGAAAACTAACCCTCAAACGTAAGTAAACTAACCCTCAAACGTAAGAAAACTAACCCCCAAACGTAAGAAAACTAACCCCCAAACGTAAGTAAACTAACCCTCAAACGAAAGAAAACTAACCCCCAAAAGGTAAGAATCCTTAACTCCCAAACGTAAGAATCCCTAATTCCCAAACGTGAGAAACCTAACCCCTAAACATAAGAATTACTAACCCCCAAATGTAAGAATCCTTAACTCCCAAACGTAAGAAAACTAACCCCCAAACGTAAGTAAAACTAACCCCTAAACGTAAGAATACCTAACCCCCGAACGTAAGAAAACTTACGCCCAAACGTAAGAAAACTAACCCCCAAACGTAAGAATCCCTAAGCCCCGAACGTAAGAAAACTAGCCCCAAACGTAAGAATCCTTAACTCCCAAACGTAAGAATTCGTAACCCCCGAACGTAAGAAAACTAACCCCCAAACGTAAGAATTACTAACCCCAAACGTAAGAATCCTTAACTTCCAAACGTAAGAATTTCTAACCTTCAAACGTAAGAAAACTAAACCCCAAACGGAAGAATGCCTAACCCCCAAACGTAAGAATCCCTAACCCCTAAACGTAAGAAAACTACACCCCAAACGTAAGAATAAGTAACCTCCAAACGTAAGAAAACTAACCCCGAAACGTGAGAATCCCTAACCCCCAAACGTAAGAAAACTAACCCCCAAAGGTAAGAATTACTAACCCCCAAACGTAAGAATCCCTAACCCCGAAACGTAAGAACTACTAACCCCCAAACGTAAGAATCCCTAACCTCTAAGCGTAAGAAAACTAAACCCCAAACGCAAGAATGCCTAACCCCCAAACGTAAGATTCCCTAACCCCTAAACGTAAGAAAACTACGCCCCAAACGTAAGAATTACTGACCCCCAAACGTAAGAAAACTAACCCCCAAACGTAAGAATTACTGACCCTTAAGAGCAATTCTCCAGGAAAGTGAAGCAAAGTTGGAAATGAAAATTTTTAACCCCCCTTCATTTTTTGTGTGGAGGTAGGTTACCTGGAGGGATGAACAAAAACAGCCATATTTGGATCGGCAGGTGCGTCGTTGCCATGGAAACCACACTTGATCACGTCGGCCTGAGGTCTATGTTTTGACCTAAGAATTTACTCTCAAATAGTACAAATAAACGAGTCTGGTTCTCGAGTACATGCGAACCAATTCAAATAAAATTCATACAGATGGTAGAACCATTCTCCCAGTTTATAAAATTTGCTGTTAGAGTATTTGGGGTTCTATAATCAAGAAGACAATGTTCGTATTACTATGTTGCCTGTCAGCCATTTTGACAAGAAGGAAAAACAAGCACAACCATATTCGTTATTTCTCCGAAAGTACTCTTCCTACATAAACCAAATTAGCAGTAGGGCTTACATAGATATTGAAGTTTATAAATATTATAAAATCTATTTGGGGAAAATTATATTCTGGCCATGGGTGTTGAAGACATCCGAGGCAAGTTGCAAAAAATCGCAAAATTGGAAATGTTGAGGTCTCCAGTATTTGGTTCAAACAGGCTTTAGATAGAGAATATCAGCTTCAGAGGTTTTCTCATTCATCTTATCTGTTATCTACATTTGATTGATTAGGTTTTGGCCAACGCATTTGATGAAATATAAATTAAATCAAAGCCCACCTTGCAACTTTTGGGAATTTCTTCAGGATGCTTTTGTCGTATAGGATGGGTCTCTCCTCAGTTCGCTCGCTCCATTTTCTTGACCAAATCTTGCACAGACTATAGCGGAAAGGACAATTCTAACTGCTTAGCCTCGCCGAACATCTACTTTTAGACCAAAGATGATGATGCATTAACCCGAATAAAGAACAGTCGAACAGGTCAAACAGTCGTGTGTCGAGTATCGAAATAATTCATCAATACAATCCATCCAGGAAGTTAAATAGATCCATCAGGATCACAGCTGAGCAAATGCATGCCTGCGACGATTCTGAATAAAGTCTTTGGCTAAATCGAGCCGTACATTCCTGGTGCATGGTTGAGAAGCGAAGAAATCGTTGTTTACGACCTGTTTACTACCAAACGTATGTAGACCGGAAATGCGAGTAGCAAAACTGCTGACCGGATGTAGTTTTAAATGCGATATACGCGCTTTTTGTTTGTTTGTTCGTTTTTGTAGCTTCGGCTAATTGTCGCAATGGCATTATCTCTTCTTTAGATATTTTTGGTACAATATATCATTGATAGGGGATAAAAGGACGACTTTTGATCCGCTTTTATGACTGTTTTACAGTGGTGAATAAAGAGGACAAAATAAAAGCGCTTCACTGATCGTTTTACGCAACCACATAAGCCATCCATGTTTCCTGGGTTTGTTTGTTTGTTTGTTTGTTTGTTTTTTTTTATTCATTGCTTATTGGATGTTAAGGATGGCCTGCATGTAAGATACGTCGCTGATCTGGGGCATTAGCGTACATATTAGAAGTTACGAAGTTGGAATTTTTGACCCACCTCTCCTCCAGAAATAAATAAGTCCTCTCCAAGCCGATAAATTTTCACATACAGTACCTAATACCTGCCCAAATTTTGGCATTCTTTCTGTTTATCTATCTATTTGTTTATTTATTTATTTATTTATTTATTTTTTGCTGTTGTTTTTTTTTTGGGTGGGGGGGGGGGGGGGTGACTGAACATAAATTTGTGCCGTCGATAAAAAACACTGTAAGGGAAATTTGCATATCGTCGTGCGAAAGAAAATATCCTGGTCGGGACAATGGAAAGTTGGTCTCTTTCAAATCCCAAAAGGGACGTTTCGGTTTGTGAGTACAGTGGAAACAATATAAAACTCAGTCAATGTCAAAGGGATATTTCCAGGCACGTGCAAGCCTACGGACTTAGTATAAACCGTGATGAAATCAGCGACGAAATGGATCTTATTCTTTGCCGTGCAGGTAAATAAATGTAACATTTCAAGCGCGAATTTTTCATTCTCTTGTTACAAATAGGTTATCTTAACTGAATTTGTAATTGCAGTTTCACAGTCTAAAGAGCAATCTTTTTTTTGGGGGGGGGGGGGGGCCGCTGTTATGATCGTGCGTTCAATTTTCACCCAAGCTTCAGTTCAGCTTCATTTCCTTTGTTTTTGTTTTCATTCGGTTATTCTGGTTTTTTTTTCCTTTTTGTTTTTTTTGGCTTTCTTCACCATTGCCATTGTGAAACAACCTCATTACAAGAGGATATCATTACACATACATCCGGTGTTACATCCCATTACATTCCGGTCAGCAGTCGTGCTTCTCGGACTTCCGGCCTATGCGTTCAGTTTATTTACCATTTTTGGGTTGTCGACTATCGCAATATCTGACTCGATTTTAGCCAAAGACGTTACTTTGGATTGTTCAAAGGCATGCATTTGCTTTGTACATCGATCTCGACACATTTACTTTACTTCCTGGCTGAATAATATTGATGAATTTAGGTGCTCGACGGCAGAAATTGCAAGCATTACGACCATGTTTTGGACTTTGTCAACTATTCTTTGTCAAGTGTATGCGGGCTACTTGTATCATCATCCCTGGTCTGAAACACAGCAAACTGGATATTCGATGGGAGTAACTGTTAGTCTGCGCTAGATTTGGTCAAAAAGACGGAACGTGCGTGAAGAGAACCACGCGACGAAAGCATCCTGAAGAAATTCCCAAAACCCTCAAGGTAGGTTTTGTATCAATTTATATTTCATCAAATTTGTTGGCCTAAACCTTATTTACTAAATGTAGGTAGCAGACAAGATGATAAAAGATACTTTTGAAGCTGATTTTCTCTCTCTAAAGCCTGTTTGAGCTAAATACTAGAGCTCTCAAAATTACGAATTTTGCATTTTTTTGCAATTTGTCCCAGGTGTCTTCAGCACCCATGGCCAGAGTATAGTTTTCCCCAAATTGATTTTATGATATTTAGAAACGTCAATATCTATGTAATCTCTGCTGCAAATTTGGTTTATGTGGAAAGAGTACTTTCGGAGAAATAACGAATATCGTTGTGCTTGTTTTTCCTGCTTGTCTAAATGGCTGACAGGGAACATAGTAGGACGAGCATTTCTTCTTGTTTATAAAACCCAAATTATTGTAACGGCGAATTTTATAAACTGGGAGAGTGGTTCTAACATCTGTGTGAATTTCATTTGAATTGGTTCCCATGCACCCGAGAACCAGACTCGTTCACTTTTACTTTTTGAGAGTGTAACTTTTGCTCAAAACATGGTCCCAAGGCCGACGTCATATAGTGCTGTTACCATGGCAACGATACATCTGCCGATCCAAGTATGGTTGTTTTTGTATATCCCCCAAGGTAACCTACCTACACACAAAATTTGAAGAGGGGTTAAAATTTTTCATTTCCAACTTTGCTTCACTTTCCTGGAGAATTGCTCTTAAATGTAAGAAAACTAACCCCCACACGTAAGAATCCCTAACCCACAGACGTAACAAAACTAACCCCCAAAAGTAAGAATTACTAAACCCCAAACGTAAACGATTTCACCCAAACGTAAGAATCCCTAACCCACAAACGTAAGAAAACTAACCCCCAAACGTAAGAATTCCTAACCCCCAAACGTAAGAATCCCTAGCCCCCAAACGTAAGATTTAACTCCCCAAACGTAAGAAAACTAAACCCCAAACGTAAGAATTACTAATCCCTAAGCGTAACAAAACTAACCCGCAAACGTAAGAAAACTAACCCCGAAACGTAAGAATGCCTAACCCCTAAACGTAAGAAAACTAACCCCCAATTGTAAGAATCCCTAACCCCTTAACGTAAGAAAACTAACCTCCAAACTTAACAAAACATCAGCGTCATGTAATTTGAGCATCACACCCACTCTTCAACTCTCACGAGTGTATACAATATGCGAGCCAGCGAGGCGTGCGAGGCATGCGAGGCAGACGTACGAGGCGTGCGAGGCATAGGCGAGGCATGAACAAAACAAGCGAGGCATGCGAGGCATGAACAACCCCCAACATAAACTGCTAACCGTTAAGCTAACCGGGGAGCTATTTAAGCTAACCTGAGTGCTATTTGGGCTAACCGGAGTGCTTTTTAGGCTAACCGGAGTGTTTTTTAGGCTAACCTGAGTGGCTCGCATGCCTCGCTGGCTCGCAGATTGTGCATCCCCACTCTCACGTTTCCTCTCACCAACTGACATTTCCGTGAGGGGTTGTCATGCACTAGACAGATCATCATGATCCATCAAAATATTACACCCTCTCTTCAAACCCAATGTCATGGTTTTTTTTCGAAGTCTCTCCCAAAATGACATTTTCGTAAGATGGGATGACTTTTCCCATGATGTGTCATCATTAAATAGTCAGATCATCACCACCTATCAACATTTTTTCCCCCTCTTCAGATCTCACATCACGTTGGCATAAAGGGTCCAATATCAAAATTTAGGTGTTGGGTTTTTATCAAGATTACACCAGAACTCTAAGGAAGAAATAGGGCTAGGTTTCCTAATCAAAATATCAAAGGCCATAATATTATACAATGCACTGTAACAAAAATGAGAGCAATTCAAAGAAAACAAATAAATACTGTCATATCTGTCGCCCCTACCCAATCGTCAGTTGATGTGACACCATTAGTATGAATTTAACGCAGAGCTAAAACTGATCTGTTGTTCTTGTGGTTTTTTCCATAGTGTGAATTGTTCGTGTCTGTGAAAGTGTGAACCAGGCCTAACTGGTGCAAAGTTATTACCGGTAGTTATAATGGGGTAATGATTATAAACTGTTTCTGTGTAAAAATTGTTGCTCACATCAACATTCTCCTGAAGTCACCCAATGCCTTTTCCATGCAACCTTTTAACATTAGCCCTTCTATCTCAACTCTCTTAAACAAAAGAGTTTCTTAAACTAATATCACCTGCAAAACTTGTTCTCTAGTACAGTGCTTCCAAAGGCTTTCAAAGCTTCCAAGCCACTTAATCTGAAGGGTTACTCCGGGCATAAAGCATGCAACAAAGGATCCTTCCTGAAAAACAAAACAAGTCATATAAAAAAATAATCTTACTAGCTTGTAGAGATTGTCAATTGTGAATTTGACTGAATGTTCTTATTTCTAACTTTTTGGTTGGTTTTCTGTACCCTGCAGTCTAACAGGGGTACCACATGTAAAAATTGAAATTAATCAATGACCTGGATTGCAGACATTTTCCTGGAATTGGAACTGCATACAGTAGCTTAAATCAGTACATGCACAAAAATTGTCATGTTAAACTGCATTAAGTTCTGGTTGCCTACTGTAATGTTAGGGCTGTAGAAAAAGACACATGTTGTTTCTCAGTTGTTAATGCTCTGATAGTTGATTGTCAACTGAAGGTGAGAATGGCCATGCCTGCATGGCCCCTTTTATACCGGAACTTCCTGTTTAAGGGTTACCCAGAGTTTTTTTTCTTGGTCAACACAGCACCCTTTCTGGACATTTGGTGTTGTTTTGGTAAGACCAAGAACATGGCATAAGAGGAAAGCAACGTTTTTGGCATCTGTTACTGTAGAGTTGTTGTAACACAATTGATACACTGTATTTTTTTGGTTTCAGAGATGTCATTTACTACTGAAATGGTACTGTTTTTTGAGAGCAAACAGGATCAGAATTCAATGCACGCATGAATGACTGTTGTGCTCCATATCAGTTAAAAATACTGAGGCATGTACTTTTCCATTATTGTTACATTATTGAAATGAATAATGTGTCTTGGCATGTTTAGGGGATTTCCCAGTCCCCACTATACAATGATCCTCAGCATTCTTGCTAGGGATGGTCAACAAAAATGTCAAAGGTATGCTTTTAATTTTTCCAGGTATAGAGAGATAATGTTAGATTTATTACAGATGATTTGGTTGTCTGTATGGGATGAATACTTTGTTTTGTTGTTACTGTATAAAAAGATGTTTTTATGTTTCAAGACCAGTAAATATTTACAACCCTTTTTGTTTGTAACCTACAGAATAGTGTAAAATAATTTTACAATAAAATTATTATTGTGAGGAAGAAACGATTACAGGGTGAGGAAGAAACGATTACAGGGTCAACTTTCCGCATGAATTTAACCGCTGGTATTTCTCTGAAGAACTGCACTGCGTATAATGTGACAGCTCTTTGACAGCTGATTGAAACAAGGCGTGGTGGTATTTGGAAGGTGTTTCACTGCCTCCAATGAAGAAAAAAGTGAAGCTGCTCTCGCTATTTCGAATTTCGCCCTTTGTCTAGCTAATCGATTTCAACTAAGATGGTGAGCTGTTGTGTACCGGATTGTAAGAATCATTCAGAGAAGACAAAGGAGACAAGGTCACTTACCACAGTATGCCACTGGACCACCGTACAAACGCATGGCTTGAACGACGGAAAATATGCCTCCCCTCGAATACAGCACTAGGTCACAAGCACTCTTACGACTCCGCTTAGGGCTCCGACTCCGAATCCGTCGCTAGTGAAAACCAGCCTTTAACCTTGAAAACACAAAATCAAAACAAACTTCAATTCCACAAATTCTTGCAATAAAGGGACATTGATTACTGGCTCCAAAGCAAAACTGAAAGGACTTGAAGCCTTCTATAGAGCACTCTATAGTAATCAAGACTTTGGGGGGGGGGGGGGGAGGATTTGAAACATATGAAAGCTAATTTTCTTAATAACGATCAAATTCTGAAATTGAGTGACGAGCTGCAGATGTTCTGTGAAGGTAATCTTTCACACAAGGAGTGTTTATAAGCCTGGAGAAGATGGCCTTACAGCTGAGTTTTATAAAATGTTCTGGCCACTCCTTGATCAACTCCTGGGCCCAGTTGTTTGAAAGCTGATTAACGCTAATCCACGATTAAAAGTTAACCGAGGTTTTCAACTCGCTCATTAAAGATTATTTTAAAGCCTCATTTTTATCTAATGGTAAAGAAAAGTCTAAGGCAAAACTGAGGGACAAAAATCTTTTGGACAAATCCTTACAGATTAGTAAATATACTTTGAATCAAAGTTCATGTTAACCCAGGATTTGGTCCTTTTGTGAAAGTTCCAAAGAAACCCTTAAACATACTTTTATACATTGTCAATTTAGCACTACATTCTGGACCCAAGTTATTTATTGGTTGAATTCCGTCAATTAAACATCGAAAAATTAAGTGATATCATTATGAGAAAATTTTTGGTTTCATCAAGGGTAGACCACATTGGATGCTCCTAAATCATATTATCATTAATGCTAAACAAGTAATTAACTATAACCGTAGAAGAAAAATAAAGCCATTATTATTTTATCTCATTGCATTGAGCATATTCAATATTTTATGGCTAAAAGAAATAGGAGGCTCGCTTTTCATCAACAAAAGTGCCAAATTCTAAATGAAGCTTTTTGTTTAAGCTCTTGCACAACAGTATCTACATATAAGTTTTGTTTCCTCATACTTGATTCTTTAGTTAATTTAAGCTAATTAAACCTAAATTTTTAATTTAACTTAGTACTTTTCTGTTTTGTATGTACACTGTACTATGTAATGTAAACTACAATTTTGTGTATTCTAATAATAAAAAAAGAAAAAATGTTGCTTGCACTCATAGGTCATCGTCCCACTAGTAATTAATTATTGCACGCTCTCTAGTGACACGAGTTTGGGCTGCCTGTGTTGTGAATAACTGCTGTGTTCCGTATAAGTCAGAAAATGCTGAAGCATGCATATGTAGTTTTAAGTGTCAGGTCATCGAGATAAATCATGTTTTTATCTATACAGGGGATGCCCCCAAACTATTCCACTAGCTCACTATCGGATGATTACAATATTATGACCAGGATAGCTGGATGGTAGGAGGTGGGGGGGGGGAGGGGGAACAGGGTTTAATAATCTAAGGGGTGTAGAGTGGGGCAAGGGGGCACGGTTAAGAAAAAAGTCTATGACTTAGAACTTTCTTGTTAGCTTATCAAGTGAGCAAGGGGAAAATGCGAATACAGGGCCACTTATTTACATTGTAATAGCATCTATTGTGTTTAATGTGTCGTTCTATTGTGTTATGTGTCGTTCTTATGTGTGTGGACCAAAGTGGCCCTGTATTCTGTAGTTGCTCCAATGGGCCTTGTTAATTGTGCCCCTGCTAAAACGGTTTATGCAATCGAAGATTAAGGGCAATAGTGACATTGATGCTTTATGGATTAAACACTAACCTTCAAGAGTCGAAGCTCTGCCGTCCGTACTTCCCATCGGTCGTCCGGTGAAAATAAAGAGACTGCGGACAAAAAGACGCACGCTTTCTCTCACATCCATTTTAATCATCTGATGTTTTGAAATTTTCAGCTGAGTGTTGAACATCAAAGGTGTGTTCCTGGAGAGTAACTTATAAAAATAAAGACCATTGCTTTCAAACCTTCCGCCATCTTGGTGCGCGGGTTCTTTTTTGGTCCCAGTGTCCCCTCGACCAGGGTTGGGGTTGGGGTGTCAGCGATCAAGTGAAAAATATGGCTGCACACAAAAGTTGCTTGTAGGTCTGATACAATTTAGCACTATCAAATATCATTCATTTTACAGATAAGAATCAAATCTGCATTTTGGTAGACTGCTCAAAACGCTCAAATCTAACAAAACTTCACCACCATTGACCACAGTGTTCTTATACGAAAGCTTCACAAATACGGTCAGGAGCAGTCACAAATGGATTGAATCATATCTTTGCGACCGAAGCCAAAAATGTAGTATAAATGGCAAATTGTCAAGTATTGCCCCAGTTTCTTGTGGTGTCTCACAGGGAAGCAATCTTGGACCAGTTTATTCTTAGTCTACATTAATGATCTGGCCTCAGTTGTTCAAAGGGCGGATCATGTCCACTGGATAGTTCGCTATCCGGCAGATAAAATGTGCGCAAGATTTTCTCAATAGTCGTATAATTTATGAATAGAGTAGAAGCATATGTCAAATTTAAGAATGGGGTTATGTGGAAAACGAAATAAAGCCGTTCACGACATTAAATTCTTAGTTTTTGATTTTCCCTTCAATAGGGTGTCATTTTTTCGGGTTTGGGCCTCCATTCTTCGCTTGTCTCATCCTTAAATAGGGTCAGGGTTTAAAAGCCTGGGCGGCACACACCTATCCGAAATTTATGGAAGTACCCCCCCCCCCCCCCGGAGTTATCCGCTCTTTGCACAACTGAGGCCTGCCCAATTGCCTTAGTTTAGCCCCTCCGAGGATGTTTGCCGACGACACAAATATATAACCTTCGCTACCAGTACTATGGCTGACCTCGAAAATGCCATAAACTCAGAGCTAAGAAACGTTAATTGCTGGCTTTTAACCAAGTCTAAATTCATGGTAATTGGATCTAATCAGCGTTTATAAGCTCTTTCGAATAATCAGATTAATATCGAGATCGACGGCAAATCGATCAAAAGAGTTAACGAGACCAAATCACTGGGCTTATTAATTGACGAACACGCGTTTCATGGACAAAGCATATAGATGAAAAAAAAGGACAATATCTTCAGCTACAGGCGCCCTTTTGACGCATAAGACCATCCATTTCCGAAAGCTCCCCTCTCCAAGTCTACCAAGTATTAGTTTTACCCCACTTTGACTATTGTAGCTCCTTTTGGGACGAACTAAACGATAAACTCCAAAAACACCGGCCTAAATATGGCTGCTAGGGTCATTACCAGATCCAGTTACGACACAACTACCAGTTTCCTCCTAAAGAGGCTCCACTGGGACAAGTCCCCACGCGCCGCAAGAAGCCAAGAGTACTTCTATATTCGCAGGCTAAAAGCCCGGGCAAGTGATAACGTACGTGTCTCTTTTGTTTGAAGTCATCGAGACATCGACCTATGAAATCCACGCGAGTCAGGAGTTATTCACATTAAGAATAGTGGTTTGTGGTCGCCCCTTGTCAGATTACCGTATTTACTCGAATAAGCGCCGCCCCCGAATAAGCGCCGCCCTCGATTAAGCGCCGCACATGGAGCGGAATGGTTAATAAGCGCCGCCCTCGAATAAGCGCCGCAGCTCCGGTGCGGCGATTATTTGAGTATTTCCATAAGATGATAAAAATACACTGTAATCGCTGCAATGCGGTTCTAAGCCAACAATGGGAATTTATTTTCATCAATAGTGATGTTTTCAGTTCGAAGTGAGTATATCTTGATGCTCTTTCATTTAGTTCTCTCTTCAAAATGTTCGCGTTCTTCAGTTCTTGCGTGAAGGCTGTAAACTTTGCCGGTAAGAGAAGCCCAACCTCCCTCTATCTCTTCCCTGTAACTAATGCAGTAAGGAGATTGTCAGCGTTTGCTTGTACAATCAAAATGTTTTGGCTTTGTGGTGTGAGCCTTTTAATAAGCGCCGCCCTCAAATAAGCGCCGCACAGGAGACACGAAAAATTAAATAAGCGCCGCGGCGCTTATTCGAGTAAATACGGTAGTTTTTTTTTAATATTTGGAGCTAGAAAGGGCCCTGTGAGCTCGGCGGACTCATGGCGCACTGTGAATGGTGTCCAGGAACTGCGGTCAGCCTGAAGGCGACAAAAGTACCAGGGAGAAATCGCTGAAATCGGCTCTGAAGACAACGAAAAGGTGAGCAAAATTTTACGTCTCACTCAGTACGCTATTCACCAAAGCTCGTTTTAACGATGTTCCTGATATCATTATTATTATATCTCAGCAAAAAAAAAAAAACATCGTAATACTTGCGAACTATTTTACACAGAATATCACCAGCGCTTTTCTTCCACTCGAAAAGGCCGTAAATACACAAGGGCCTCTCCAGGAATTTTTGTCCAATACAATTACCCTCTTCCGGAAATTTGGAATATCCTCCCAATTTTTCGGTGACATTTACTGAAAAGATTTCGAATCAGTCCCGAGTTTTAATACCCTGCTGTACCGTAACTATTTCATGTTTCCCTGACAATTTACCGAAAATCTCTCCAGATTCGCGGAGGAATTTCCTGAGAAACAGTAGTCTGAAATATCAGCCGTCTCCTCCCCCTAACCCACAGGGGGTACGGGAGAGAAAGAAGGTGCCGGCAGGTTGAGCAGTCGTTCGCGCATTAGGTCGAGATCTTAGATTTCAAACAAAGAGAGCTACGGCCCGTTTCTCTAAAGTCGCCTCGACTTTCGAGAAACAAAACGTTACCACGGCGGTAACTTACCGGGCCCGATAAGTGTCTTTAGTGATAAATGTTTCTTAACAGAAGTCAACTTTTGTTAGCTTTGAATAGTAAATTTTAAATTCTTATAATTCTATGAAAACATTGCCCAAGTACCGTGTCTGTAATCACTTTGTAATCGGGGACTTTCGAGAAACGTCCATCCCTACTCTTCCCAGTCTTCTTCTCGTCATATAACCTAAGACGGCGACAAGACATTCAGCTAATGATTTGTAGTGATATTGTTTCTCTGATATTGTATGGACGATGAGAACTTGTCAATATGTTTTAGTGGATTGTTATTAAGACGATTTACGGCGCAAGTTGTAATCTTTATTAAGTTGGCTGTTAACTGCATGTTTAACAGTTCACGATCTCAATTGATATCCTAACGAATTAGTAATTATTTGGGGGGCTTCTTAGTTTTGCTTTCCCGATTTAAAAAATAATTGGCACCGAATCACTCTGAATAACTGATGATGTATTTATGTAGTCAGGCAGCTGAATTCACTTCTTTATGTTAATAAAGTTGAAAAGTTATTAATCCCAAATCGGAATGTTTTCCTATTTGTCTTCTATCGCGTGTTTTTAATGTGTTTTTCCCAGCTGTGTAGTCCTTTCATCACGGATATGCGCTAATGAAGAATTTCGACACGACGCGGAAAATCTCATTTATTTCTATCCTTTTACCTTGTTCGTTTCAACTGAGGGGCGACTGAATTGGTACTGAAGAGCTGGGCTGTGAATATAACCACTTTTGGTTCAATTAGATCACTGCAAGGTAAATATACCAAAAGAATTTTATAAGAAAAAATTAAGTAATCAGATAAATTCTGAATTTTAATGCTAACTTGATGGGATCCTTCTTCTTTGTGAGAGTGATACTTCAAATTAGATGTCAGATCCATTTGGTAAATGCAAATAGCAATAGAATTTTTGTTTGAAACGATCATTCAAAAATTCGCCGTTAAATTGACTCCTATGTGGCTCTTAACACGAAGAAACAAGTTCCAAGATTTAGTGATCTAGCGGATGTTGTTATCCCTGTTAGTTTCTTGAATCCAAGTAAAATAATCAATAACAAAAAAGGAACATTCAAGCCAATCATCCAATTTTAAAATTATTTTTTCTTTTCTCGGGACGTATAAATAATGAAACAAAATAGGTAAGGACTGTAGATATTTTAAGGACGAGAAGAAGTTCTGAAATGGGAAAGATTCTGACTGGAGATTAATACAATTGTCCTCTCTATCACGCGTTTTGTTTGATTACAAGAAAACACTTCTCAAAGACGAATTTTAGTAATTTATTGCTTTTTCACCTTCTACATTCTACTGCATGTCAGCATCTCGCTTTCATAATTCTAAATATTTTATAAATAAGAAAATTGAAACAAAATTCACTCCTCAACCTGGATTCATGATGTGTAGACAGCTTTTTTTTTTAACGAACCTATTCGCATATGAGACACCAACATAACGGTTTTTTCTTCATAAGGGAACAGCTTCTCTAGTTCCATTAAATCGCACTGAAAAAGTTTCAGATCCAACTAAATATAATGGCATTATGGTAAAATTCGTTGAAAGCACTGACTACTGCAGTGAACTCGCGTCTTGCTGATTCATTTTAACATAACACGTTCCTCGAGGGAAACAGTCTTACAGCTGTTTGACATCAAAATGCAATAAAATTATTATGAAAAAGTTGTCTTGTTCAAACTGCGATATTATGATTTCGACCCGGCCTTCTTGCTAAAACTAAATATCAGCGAGGTCGACTGAGGTAAATAGAATGTAAATAAGTCCAGTTGCTTCGGTGGAGGAAAAGTGCAACCCTTAATACCATATATCACAGGAAAATTGCGTCGACATTAGTTTTTTTCTTTTTTCTGATATCTATTGCCTATTGGACGAGAAGCAATCAAGCCCGGAGTTTGAAAACTTTTAGATATCACTATCTTATTTCCCGTGTGTTTCCTAAAAAGCTGTTGACTAATTCAGGTTTTTTTTTGTTGTAGAGTAACAATGGCAAAGTTTACTTTTGTTTTGATGGTTGTGGTACTGCTTGTGGTATCGATCACTTCGACTGATGGCTGGTTCAGTGGGAGAAGGCGCAGAAGATTTAGAATCCGGATTCCACCAATTCCACCAATACCGCCAATACCAGTGCCGGCCACTACAAAGGCTCCCACGACAACTACACAACCTCCGACGACAACTACGCAACCTCCGACGACAACTACACAACCTCCGACGACAACTACACAGCCTCCGACAACTACACAGCCTCCGACGACAACTACACAACCTCCGACGACAACTACACAGCCTCCGACAACTACACAGCCTCCGACGACAACTACACAGCCTCCAACAACTACACAACCTCCAACGACAACTACACAGCCTCCAACAACTACGCAGCCTCCGACGATAACTACACAGCCTCCGACGACCACCGAGCCACCGACGACTACACAGCCTCCGACGACCACCGAGCCACCGACGACAACCACGCAACCGCCGACAGTTACTCAAGCCCCAATTGACCTTGATCTAGTCGATCAGTGTGAAGATTGAGACAAAAAATGAATAAATTGATACAACTGAACCTACTTGTCACAATCTATTCTAAAAGACTGGAAGAAAGAGCCCTTACTCAGCCCAACCTCAATTTAAAAGGGTAAAAATACTGTGAATTATTTTTGAGACTGTTGGCTAATTACTGCCCCATGTTTACTGATAGAAACAAAATAATTGACAGGGTATATCTGACACCAAGACTAAAGACAGAAAAAACACTAAATTCAAAGTCTGGGAAAACACTATCAAGCATTTAATACAAATCACAAATCGGGATCGAGGTCGAGAAGAACGCAGATTGTATATTTCATAATGTTAAAAACTGGATCATTCTTTAATGCAATTCCAGGGTTTTGACTGGCTGAGCGGCCATGGTATACTATAAATTGTTTTCTGGTTGCTCTTGAAAAGGAAATCAGCAAGGCCTACCAATATTACTTGATTGATTTTAATAAAACAATTATTCCACTTGCGCTTGTTGGATATGAGAAAATTATAGCCAACTCGACCCTGCGCGCCTCATTGGCTATTTATCATCTCATATCCAACGCGCGCTGTGGAATAATTATTAATTATCTCGGCCTAAAACTAGTAAGTGATCGGGCTTTTTATTTTCCTTTTGATTTGAGAAGTATTATTTTATAACACACTCGCTTGGTTGTAGGCTGTATCTCACAAATCTTGTTAACAAGTCACATGATTGATAGTGCGATATCCCTCAACTAAACGACCTTGTGTGACAAGCATGATGCACAGTTCCTATTTGTCTTGCCGATCTTTCGTTATATTCTTGTATTTTTCTGGTATGAAATTTAGCTGAATAATATTGATTTTTTTTACGTTAATTTAGTTGGTCAGATCAATTCAACTTTCACTTCAAGTTACAGTTGAACCTTAATCAACAGGTTTAGCAGTTCGCGTTTGAATATCTCAACTAGTGATGTTATTCTTGTGGAGAGGAATGGGCAACAATGCTATATAAAGTCAAAAATACAAGCTCCGAATTCAAATAAATTATGCCGCGCTTTCATGCTCTCGCAGCTGAACTACTTGCTTTATGTTAATACAGTTTAAACTGATTTAATCCCACGACTGAATATTTTATTTTTGACGTCTATCGTCACTTTTGTGTGGTTTTCAAAGCTGTGTTGTAACTTCGTCTATTCACCCCATGTACTAGTGACGAATTTCCTAACCATGCAAAAATTCTCTTTTACATCGTAAATATTGTCCTAGTTTGCTCCTGCCAACTGACATGAACTGAGATGAGGAATTGATAACTAGTTAGCCTTCCATATACAACCTATTTAATTCAACACAGCCATAGTATATACAAAGAATTTCCTTTTCCCCTATTAGAAAAACTTAAGCAATCACATTAAGTCGGAACTTTTACCGTTAAATTGATATACATGCCATCGACCGTATTCCAAAATGGCGGCCGCGCGGTAGACACTGGCGAAAGTAGCATGAAATCGAGGCGAAGAAGGCCAAAGAAATAACTTCCTCACCTCGAGCAACAGTAAGTGCTCAGTGAAAGTCATGGCAAATGTTACGTATGGTCCGCATTTATTAACAAAGGATGATATACGAGGTGGTTCTCTTGCCGGAAGGCAAAACGGCGAACTCAGATTCTGGCTACGAACAACGGCAACGAACATGACGAACATGACGAAGGCGCAACTGGTCAAAAGGTAGAGCGAAGGCAAATCAAGTCCTAATTTCTAAGTTTCATGCGATTTTTTCCAACATATCCAGGGTGGAGGAATACATTGACAGAAATGTAGACCAAAATATCTTTACACCAGATGTAAACATGATTTATACAAGGTGAAAATTTCATCGCCTCGAAGCTTTGGCGGACGAGTCAAGCAACGCCTGTGTTCATCCGGATGAGATACTATGACCAGAAATGCACGCTAATGGGATGCGTGAACTGTATGATAGAGATCACAAGGTGTCCCCTAACCTTACTTCTTACTAAAACTGAAGTAATTCTGTCAATGACAACAAGGTCTATCTTATATCATAGTAAAGTAGCCAAATCCAGAGTTAGGTTCATTTTCTGGACATAAGCGAACTGGTTTAGCCAAATCTAAGACAAATCTTCACGGCGAATATTTGCATGAGATTGAAACGAATAACGACCAACGTCACCGCGCAAAATGTTTTCACAGTTTTAAAAACTACCCACAAATCAGATCTTGTGTTCTGCTTTGTCAGTGGTGATGTTGTGCGTGCAAAGTGCTGCCCTTCGTGTGCCGCTGGAAAGTCAGGGTTTTGCAATCACATGTCAGCTTTGATGCTAAAAGTTTACAAATACACACATTATAACTTCAGCAATGTCGAAGAACACGAAGGAGATCAAAACTCTTCAACAGTGTGCATTCAACCCCGCAGACATGGCGCAATCCGAAGGTAAGGGTATTTTGCCCTATCCTGTCACGGCTGTTTCTAAAACAAGGCTACAAGACCAGGAAAGTGCGGGTATTGTCTGTCAACTATATGAAGTCAGGAAAGTTATCAGACTTAAAATTAATGCAGACTTTTGATGTTTGCAGCGTTGGTGAGGGGGAGGGGCGAAATAAGATTTGGAAAAAGCCCAGTTGAATCATTTGGGTCTTATCAGCTGGCCTTCCAAGAATCCAGCTTCAAAATTACAAGTAACATGACAGCAAATCAAGGACAGCAACACAACACACCGTTCAATGACACACCAAAGCTTCAATGACTTCCCCTTGATGATCTTAATGATGATTTGGTGTTGAATATGCCCAATGGTTTTGATTGTTTTAAAGAAAAACTTACACATGATCTGAAAGTAAACGAGTGTGGGAAAAAAATATAAAAAAAAATATCCGAGTCTATGGCGAGAATCGAACCCAGGACCTTCCGTGCTGGGGTGGATCCACTAACAGGAAGACTTGTGCCTAGCGAGTGCATTTAGTAGGTGCAACTTTCTTTAAATCTTTATTATTTCACTTAATTAACTTTGTGGGCTAAAAAAGTAATACGTGAACTGGCTATAAAAGTCTGTGGCCTCGGCTTGTCAGACGAAAATAGATTTTATTCTCAATTATTTTTTCATAATCTTCGTTTTTATCTTGTAAGAAGGTATCAATAAACTAGCGTGTAATGAGTTATTACAAACGTATAAAATAAGACATCCATGCAAAAACTACCATACGAAGGTCTATGAACATACGATACAACCACATAACAGCAGGCGATTTTCAGCTTATATGCATTTCGTAGAGTTTCATGATGACCGGTAAGTTGAAATTAACTTTGGCTCTTTAATAGAGGAGTATGCAGTAATATATTGAGCGAGAGTGTACGCTGCAGTTCTTGACCAGATGCATTCGCCGTTTACTTTTGGTCAGTAACTTACGACATAATTAATAAGCTGTCCTTGAACCTTAGCTTAATTCAGTAATGCTTCTCCAAAGAGAAAAATGAAGTGATGAAGTATAATCTTATAGCCTTAAGTTCAAAATAAGAGAAAATGTCATTATTCTGTTCATTATCGCTTAAATTCATGCAAATTAACACTGTTTATTTACAAATCAAAGTATTGTAGCTTTCTAATGACTACCCTGCCTTCACCTCATTGACACCTGTCTTGGAAACATCGTTAATTTGACTGATTATAACACGTTCTCACTTTTTCCAAATTATCTTTCAAAAAATTGACGAGAGTCATATGAATTAATTTAGGTCTCGTTCGATTCATTTGATCGAATTCCGATAAAACGATAAACAGATAATCTTTAGATATGTGTATGTGGGGAGACACCAGTGAGCGTCAAGACGAAATTTAAGAGGCATTTTAACCTCTACTTGAAATTTTAGGTAAATCTGAGTGTTTTCTTATTTATTTACTATCGTTTTTTTTTTTCGCAGCTGTATTGTCCTTCCATCAGGGACTTGCATTGATGAAAAAATTTCCATTTACCTCAGTTGCTCGTTCCAACCGAAGTGCGAAATTGTGAAATTGCCGTACTGAAGATCTGGTCTCTGGATATAACTATTTTTGATTCAGTAAGCTCACTGCAAGGTAAATATATCTGTACAGTTTTGTTTGAAAAAATTGTTATCACAGTAATTTTGAATTTCGAATGCTCACTTGTCGTGAAAGTGCTATTTCAGAGCAGCTATTTATTTGGTACATGTAAAGAACAGACGAATACTCATTGAAACTATTCAAAAAAAATTCCCCGTAAGGTTGTCTTCTATGTCAGCTCTTTAGTAGCATGAAGAAATAAGTTCCAGGATTTTTAGTAATAATTTTTAGCCTTGTTAATTTCTTGAATCCAATTGAAATAATCAATTACAAAAAAAATAATAATAATAATAACATTCAAGCCAATCATCAAATTTTAATATTATTTTTCTTATAACGACAAGGAGGCTGAAGCGTCCCCGAACTTTAACTATCAGGAAGCGGGTTAGCACTGAGAACTATTTAAAGACTTTAAGTTTGACTTTACGTCTGCATCAACCACACGTTACAGACAACGGAATTTTTTCTACTATTAACTATTATTATACCTGAAATATTATAAAATAGCGTGGATTAGGTTAGTTTAGGCATAAACGCACGACCCCACAAGCTTACAGCTTTGAAAACCATCGTTTTTAAATGTATGTATGTTCTCGGGACGTATAAGATGATAACTGAAAATAACGAAAAATAATAGCTAAGGACGTGAAGAAGTTCTAAAATGGGAAATATTCAGATTGGAGAATAGCACAATTTCTCTATCCAGCGTTTTGTTCGATTACAAGAAAACACTTCTCATTGGCTAGTTTTAGTAATAAGGAAAATTGCATAAATAACTGCTTTTTTTTTCTGATATCTCTTGCCGCTTGGACGAGAAGCAATCAAGATAATTGAGGGGCTCGGAGGCAAAGTGGACCAATCCACAGAATTGCCCCTGATAAAAAACCAAATAGCCGCGTTAAAGTGTGTGACTTCAGAAGCAAAAAAAACCAAAATGCTGTAAAGAAATAGACTGTTTTCTATTTCTATTGTGGCTTCACATTCTTTAAAAAATCCTTTTTAGTCTTAATCACCATTATTTCATATTTGAAACTCGCTATAGATTAACAAATGTTTTTTATGCTAATTATTGAAATCTTCCAGCTGCAAGCCAATAAAGTTTATTTATTTTAATTTCGTGTTGTCCAGGGTTTGAAAGCTCTTTAAGATATCACTGTCTTATTTCCAATGTGTTTTCTAAAAAGCTGTTTACTAATTGCCTTTATTGTTGTAGAGTGACGATGGCAAAGTTTACTTGCGCGTTGATGGTTGTGGTAATGCTTGTGGTATCGATCACTCCGGCTGATGCAAAAAGGCTATCACTGGGGAGGGGGCGCAGGAGATTTAGAATACGAATACCGCCGATACCACCAATTCCACCAATACCGCCAATACCGCCTAAACCAGTACCGGCCACTACAAAGGCTCCAACGACAACTACACAGCCCCCGACGACAACTACACTGCCTCCGACGACAACTACACAGCCTCCAACGACAACTACACAGCCTCCGACGACAACTACACAGCCTCCGACGACAACTACACAGCCTCCGACGACAACTACACAGCCTCCGACGACAACTACACAACCTCCGACGACAACTACACAGCCCCCGACGACAACTACACAGCCTCCGACGACAACTACACAACCTCCGACGACAACTACACAGCCTCCGACGACAACTACACAACCTCCGACGACAACTACACAGCCTCCGACAACTACACGGCCTCTGACGACAACTACACAGCCTCCGACGACAACCACGAAGGCTCCAACCACAACTACACAGCCTCCCACGACGACCACCGAGCCACCGACAACCACACAGCCTCCGACGACAACTACCGAGCCGCCGACAACCACACAAGCACCGACGACAACCACGCAGCCGCCAACGACAATCACCGAGAAGCCGACGACAGCCCCACCTCCAGCAGTGATAACCGGAACCCAAGCCCCAATTGACCTTGATCTAGTTGATCAGTGTGAAGATTGAGACAAAAAAAAATTCAATAAATTGATACAACACATTTTGCATTGCTGCTGAAGACCTCCTTAAACTGTTAAGACTGAAAGATTTTCGAAAGGCCCCTTACTCAGCCAGACCTCGATTTAAAAGTGTAAAAATATTGTAAATTTTTAAATCGTTTCGAGACCGTTGGCTAATCACTGCCCCATGTTCATTGATAGAAAGAAAATAACTGACAGGATATATCTGACACCAAGACTGAAGACAGAAAAAGTGAGAATTTTTCGGCACCAAATTCAAAGTTTGGGGAAATGCAAAACTTGCTTAGAGGGAAAATTAATCTCGTACCCAGAAATCCCACGGTCAAGCTCACATTTCGACACTTCCCGAACCAACTGAGATCTGGCTACGAGATTAAAGTGCTCCTAACCCTTCAATTTGTTTTCTTTTGGTAGATTTCCATATCTTTCAAGAACTCATTTTCGAAAAAAATTTTGAGAAATATTGAATCCTTTTTTTCTTTTACGAGCGCTAGAAGTGAAGGCAGTCTTGTCGATATTTTCACCTATCGTTCGCATTAGTCCCCCACTCGGCCAAATATTGAGCGTGACGTAAGAAAAGGACATCGTGCAAAAATATCCTAAGATTCGCGGTAATGCTTCAATTGTAAACAGAGAAAATGGTTGAAAAATGTGTGGTTTTTGGATGCAACAACTCTCGAAATGTAAAGATAGGAATCAGCATGCATAAGATTCCTTCTGAATCCTTCTAGTGTCCTTTTCTTACTTCACAGCTAAGAAAGTGTCAAATATCGGACGCTTCTCATTGGCTTGTTCCTAATGAGCCCACGAGACAAAAATTTATCCAGCGGGGCTTAACAAAAATGTAAAAATTTCAGTAACTTTTAGTGCTCGTAAAAAGAAAAAGATTCAATATTAAAAAAAAAAAGAAAATTCAAAAAATGAGTTCTTGACAGATATGGAAATCTACCAAAAGAAAACAAATTGAAGGGTTAGGGGCACTTTAAGGGAAAATAACACAGATTGTATATTTCATATTATCTCGGCCTAAAACTGATAAATGATGGGCCTTTTTATTTTCCCTTTAATTTGAGAAGTATTATTTTATAACACAGTCGCTTTCAGTCTGACAGGTTGTAGGCTGTTTGTTATCAAGCAATCCTCTCTCGTTATCAAGTCAATAGTGAGATAACTCTCATGCAACAGGAAGACGTTGAGTGACAAGCGTGACGTGCAGTTCCTGGCCTTGCCGATCTTTTGTTATATTCATGTATTTTTCTGGTACGATGTTTAGTTGAACAATGGTCATTTTTTTTCTTTTTTTATTTTAGGCTAGTTGTCAGATCAATTTATTAAGTTTCAGTTCAAGTAACTGTTGATCCCTTATCAGTAGGTTTAGCAGTTCACGAATAAATGTTTCAATTAAGGTTACCGTGTACCTTCGGGGGTGGCTTCAGTTTAACGGATGTAGCGCCACTCAGTTGCATCACAGATACCCTAGACTGCAAAACAGCCGTATTTTTGCGTTTGCTCGAAATGCGAGGTCTCGTCAAGCGAAAGGTCTGGAGCAAGGGTGGAAACGTAGAGTGAGACTGGGGAAAAACCTCACACGCCCTGCGGGCGTGGGAGGCTCGCGCTTCGCGCGCGAGAATTCGCGCACTCACAAAAGTTACAGAACATTTTCAAAACTGCGAGAGAAAAATGCGGAGTGAACGCACGGAAATGGCTATCAAGGAAAGAATTTTTAGAATTATCCCATTCCCCCACACCTTTTAGTTGATTATATATTTTTCTAGCATCTCGCCAAATTTGACTGAAATTGGCCAAATCGTTGATGAGTTGTAACTCTTGAAAGTGTCCCCTGCAAACGAAATTAAAAGTTTGAGAAAACAGCACTTGAAAAAAATTCTCGCTAGACAAACAAGTACCGCCTCCTAACGCCTTTATGGAAAATTGCAAGCTACTTTTTCTTCCAGTCACCTCCTGTGAACATTTTCTCGCAGTTTTACACGTACTCGCGTTCCAGAGTAATCAACTCCTTCACCATTTTGCTGGAGGTGTTTGTTGTACGTTGATTTTGTAATCTGTAATGATTATGGGAAAAACAAGATGGGGACCGCATCAAGCAAAGCTGTTGGGCCGAAGCAGAAGCGGCTGAGGTGGGCAAAATTATCAGCACAAAGCGCTATGGAAATATCGGGGAACCACTGTAACCGCATGTATTGTCTCAGTTAAAACGAAAATTCTTGCTAGTCTTCAAGAAGCCGGCGAATACATCTATTCGAGCGAAATATTGTTGAGAATATCGAAGTTTCGAGATTGTTTATCGAAAGTTGGGGTGAAAATTCGCTCTTGAATGAACATTCCAAAACGGCTGCAAATAGGAAACAAGTATCCGTTTGACGCTTGAAAGAAAACGTTTAAACGGAACTGTTTAAAAGAGTTGACTCTTTTTAACGCTTTGGAAGTTACACTTGTACAGTAAGTCTTTATGAAAACGCTTCAAGCAAAAGCGGCGAGTTTCTCTTTACCAGGAGCCCATGGGCTCCTGTCTTTACTAATTATCTTATAGCGACGACCGAGGTGAGAAAAGATTAACACATAGAAATTATTATGCTTCTGATTCTCAGCGTTATTTTTCAATTGGTTTTTTGTTTTGTTTCCGTTTACCGAGACTTATAAGTTTTACGCACCCGAACACGAGATTCAGAAATCTGATAACGTTCAGCCGCAAATAAAAAAAAAATGAAAAATAAAAATCAAGGCAGCTCGTGAAGTGCGATCCACGGACTCGCGAATTGAAATAAGCGCGTCTCCAAAATATTCGATTGACAAGAAGATTTTTTAAAAGACCTTTACCTACTTTCAAGTTTAGCTTAAAGCTTTTGTCTTCTTTTAAATCTCAGTTTCGTACTGGAAAAAATACAAGTTCTACCACTTAACACAGGATATTCGAAGTGCAGGAAAGTTCATGCAGTTCATGCGCTTGGCAGGACTCCGCTGACCAATTCATGTAGCGTGGGTATTCACTTGATTAGAACATATGTCATTCAAATCCAAGTAATCATCAGCGTAATCAGGATAAAACACTTCAATACTTATTCCAAAAAGGTAATAAAAACCGAGGATGTTAAAACTAGAAACATCGATGCAGGAGTAACATTGTGATACATTATGTGGTGTCATTTTGAGTCAAAGTAAATAATTTCAATACAACCAAGAGAAATCGTATACATAGTAATGAAATAAAACAATTATTTTCACTATAAAGAAGATTTCAAATGTGCTGTTTTTTTATTTGAATTTGTGGAAATAAAAACGTGAAAATGGATGATTTTCTTCAGTCGCTCTGTGAACCGTTTAGCTTCAAACCATTTATGATCTACGCAACAAAAAGAAATAAATTACAAAGCGATTACGGTAAATATAGATGGTCTCACCTCTTCATTAATCAACTATTTCAGTTTGCATTTTCTAAATATATTTCCAGCTGTGTTGTAACGTTTTAGCTACTTCTGTTGATTTTAATCTATCAGTGTGTGGGCCAATCAGAGTTGACAAGTAGTTCGTCATTTTCTTTGTTTTATGTACGGCAATTACAATTAAGTTGAGGGGTTGCAGCTCAAGGGATAAGTCGAACGGTCAGCAAATCAGCAACATTCACTGTTAACCACTTCTCGTGAAGGTTTTTTGAAAGCCATATTTGAGGTAAATCGATCTTAAGAAAAACACATAAGATATCATTCATTTTTCTACTTTTCGAAGGTTTATCTAGGGTATTCTCTCTAAACCTACCACATATTGTCTTTCCTTTTATCTCCCTCCAAGATGACTGTTCTCACAAAGGTATCCTTATCTCAACCACTCTGGTATAGATTATATGGAATTTAGTTAGAGTTGGTCTAGAAAGTGTCCGTTGGGAAGGGCGAGGATTTCACGGGCGAAATCGGGACAAGCGAGTCTAGTCCCGATTTCGCCCGTGAAATCTTCTCCGAGGATGAGTTGGAAGGAGAGTTAAGGTTTATTTACTGGTACCAATTTATCGGCCCGGTTAATAGGTACAATCGCATGAGCAAGTTCACGCGTTACAATATTTTTTTCTGTTGTTGTAGCAGTTTGGACTTTCGTGTCATAGCTCGGCCGGAGAGAAGACCAGCTTGTTAGCGGGCTTCTCATCACAAAAAAAAGGAAGGTTGGTACCATTAGTAGAATTTTACAGGGCTGACAAAAATAAAATAAACATATATATTTAAAACATCGAGACAGTTACTTGAAAAATGGAATCACGTCAATAATTAAGTCATTCCAGAGGAAATTTTACTTTAGGATTGCATTCAAATGTATCAAAAATTTTGTGACACTGGAAAACTAATCCCTTCTGGATCAAAGGCACAAATACGGCTTTAAAAATGCGAATAAAGGTCCAGATAGCATTTCGTAAAACCAAAAACTTCTCGTAAATCCGGGAAATAACAGGATTCCTTCCCCTTAAATCTTCTGAATCTTAAATTTTCTCTTAGAGCATCCTGAACAGATCAAACTGTATAAGCTTACAAAATTATGCCGTCTTTGAAAACAAAATGATGCTGTAAACACAGCAGATTGTGCTTAATCTTGCAGTCATTGAGCCTGGTGTCCAGCACTGTGATTATGATTATTCGGGATCAGTTCCCGTTGATTGTTTTTGAACTTTTGGTCAATGTATATCTTGATGCAACTAGCGGTTGAAGTTTATCGAACGCCTAGCTTCTCAAAATTATATATACTTGTAATAACAGTCAAAAAATGATCTTAATTCTGCTTTTCTTTCCTGGTTAAAGCCGACTTCTTTCCTTAGAAAACTTTAATGTTGGCTCAGTTTAATTAACATTTGTCACCAATGTTAGTTTTTATTGCTTTATTCTCGGTTTTGATGCTATTAGCATTGATTTCAGCTTTAATTTCAGAGTGAAGATGGCAAAGCTTATTTGTACTTTGATGATCATGGCCCTTTTTGCAACATTGATTACTTCGACTGATGGCTGGTTTAGCGGAGGGCGTCGAAGAAGATTTAGCATACGAATACCGCCAATTCCAGCCACAACGAAATCTCCGACAACAACACCTCAGCCTCTGACGACAACTACACAGCCTCCGACAACTACACAGCCTCCGACGACAACTACACAACCTCCGACGACAACTACACAACTTCCAACAACTACACAGCCTCCGACGACAACTACACAGCCTCCGACAACTACACAGCCTCCAACGACAACTACACAACCTCCGACGACAACTACACGGCCTCCGACGACAACTACACAACCTCCGACAACAACTCAGCCTCCGACGACAACTACACAGCCTCCGACGACAACTACACAACCTCCGACAACAACTCAGTCTCCGACGACAACTACACAGCCTCCGACGACAACTACACAACCTCCGACGACAACCACACAGCCTCCGACGACAACTGCACAACCTCCGACGACAACCGAGCAACCGCCAGCGACAATCACCGAGCAGCCGACGACAACGCCTCCTCCAGCAGTAACCCAAGCCCCAATTGACCTTGATCTAGTTGATCAGTGCGAAGATTGAGACAAAAAAATTCAATAAACTGATACAACATATATTGCATTGCTGCTGAAGACCTCCTTAAACTGTTAAGACTGAAAGATTTTCGAAAGGCCCCTTACTCAGCCAGACCTCGATTTAAAAGGGTAAAAATATTGTGAATTCTAGGATGCGTTCGATTGACCCAATTCCGGAATAAGAATACATCCCGGATTATTCCAGAATAGCCATTCCATCCTTTCGTCAATAAAACGATTATTCCGTTTCTGGAATAATGCCCGCGACATAACACGCAGACAGCGGTTTCCGAAGGAAAATACAAACTTCCGTAACATCGTGAACAGCAACATGGCGGCGACATTGAAGGTCATTGTGGGAGGTTTTGCAACTTTTGTTGAAGAATTTCTCGAGGAGGAATCTGTACAAGAGGAAGGAGATGTCTTAGAAGAGTTTCTGCCCCTGTTTTATGCAAATAACTTGTTGTCAGAGCGGTGTAAAGCGGTTCGCATCGAAGGTTATGCGGAAACTGTTGTTCCCAATTATAATTTGTCAGAGTTTCGCAGCCATTTTCGCATTTCGAAATATTTCGACCACTCTCGACACTCTCCGCTTGCATTATCGCCGCAATCACTTCCCAGACTTGTTTCTTCTTGTAATTAACATTTTGAACATCTCTTTCTTTTCTTTGTACAAGGAAATGAGGGGAAGGGTCTCTTCCCGACTCCAGGAGTATCCTTTTTTGAGTAAAATTTCGTTATGCTCGCACGCAGCGGAAGCCATTTTGTTTGTTGATTTGAAAAAAACCGCGAAGCATGACGTCATTATTCCGGATTATTCCAAGTATTCTGCTCTCTGGAGCAGAATGTTTGGAATACATTCCATGTATTCCGGAATTGGAATAGCGTCTCAATCGAACGGTTGTTCGGGTTTATTCCTATTATTCTTATCCCGGAATAGTGTCAATCGAACGCACCCTTAAAATTGTTTCGAGACCGTTGGCTAATCACTGCCCCATGTTCATTGATAAAAAAAATAATTGACAGGATATATCTGACACCAAGACTGAAGACAGAAAAAGTGAGAATTTTTCGGCACAAACTGATTCAAAGTTTGGGGAAATGCTAGCAAAGATTAATCTAGATCACAAAACTTGTTTAGAGGGGAAATAACACAGATTGTATAGTTCAAGTAACTGTTGATCCCTTATCAGAAGGTTTAGCCGTTCACAAATAAAAATGTCAATTAAGATTACCGTGTACCTTCAGGGGTGGCTTCAGTTTAATGGATTTAGCGACCTCTCGGTTACATCACAGATACCCAAACACTGTATCAAAATAAAGCTTATAGAACTGGGGATTCAAACATTTCATTGCTTTTCCAAGAAAATAAATTTCCAGGTTTTTCCGTAAAGTCGAAACTTGAAGGTCCAGATCGTCGTTCAAGAGTTCCAACTCAATGCGATTTTTGTATTTTGGAAGTTTTTTTAGTCCAGTTCAAGATCCCAAATGCTTAAAAAATGTGTCGGGGGTTTTCCTTAATTCGATTGCGTTAAAAGTTACAGAACATTTTCAAAACTGCGAGAAAAACATGCGGAGTGAACGCACGGAAATGGCTATCAAGGAAAGAATTTTTAGAATTATCCCATTCCCCGACACAGTTTTGCTGATTATATATTTTTCTAGCATCTCGCCAAATTTGACTCAAAATGGGCCAAATCGTTGTTGAGTTGTAACTCTTGAAAGTGTCCCCACCAAGCGAAAATTAAAGTTTGAGAAAACAGCGCTTAAAAAAATTCTCGCTACACAAACAAGTGCCGCCCTCCAACGCCATTATGGAAAATTAGCCAATCATTTTGCAAGCTACTTTTTCTCCCGGTCCCCTCCTGTAAAAATTTTCTTGCAGTTTTACACGTACTCGCGTTCCAGAGTAATCAACTCCTTCACCATTTTGTTGGATATCTGCAGTGTTTGTTGTACGTCGATTTTGTAATCTGTAAAGATTAATGATGGGAAAAACAAGATGGCGACTAAAGCCGACGTCATCAAGCAAAGCTGTTGGGCCGAAGCAGAAGCGGCTGAGGTGGGCAAAATTATCAGCACAAAGCGCTACGGAAATATCGGGAAACCACTGTAACCGCATGTATTGTCTCAGTTAAAACGAAAATTCTTGCTACTCTTCGAGAAGCCGGCGAATACATCTATTCGAGCGAAATATTGTTGAGAATGGCGAAGTTTCGAGATTGTTTATCCAAAGTTGGGGTGAAAATTCGCTCTTGAATGAACATTCCAAAACGGCTGCAAATAGGAAACAAGTATCCGTTTGACGCTTGAAAGAAAACGTTTAAACGGAACTGTTTAAAAGAGTTGACTCTGTTTAACGCTTTGGAAGTTACACTTGTACAGTAAGTCTTTATGAAAACGCTTCAAGCAAAAGCGGTGAGTTTCTCTTCACTAATTATCTTATAGCGACGGCCGAGGTGAGAAAAGATCAAGACAAAGGAATTATTATGCCTCTTGATTCTTAGCGTTATTTTTCAATTGGTTTTTTGTTTTGTTTCCGTTTACCGAGACTTATAAGTTTTACGCACCCGAACACGAGATTCAGAAATCTGATAACGTTCAGCCGCAAATAAAAAAAAAATGAAAAATAAAAATCAAGGCAGCTCGTGAAGCGCGATTCACGGACTCGCGAATTGAAATAAGCGCGTCTCGAAATATTCGATTGGCTAGAAGATTTTTTAAAAGACCTTTACCTACTTTCAAGTTTAGCTTAAAGCTTCTGTCTTCTTTTAAATCTCACTTTCTTACTGGAAAAAATACAAGTTCTACCACTAAACACAGGATATTCGAAGTGCGGGAAAGTGAGGGGTTTTGCGCTTGGCAGAACCTCGCTGACCAATTCATGTAGCGTGGGTATTCACTTGATTAGAACATACCTTTATGTCATTCAAATCCAACATTGTCCAAGTAATCATCAGCGTAATCAGGATAAAACACTTCAATACTTATTCCAAAAAGGTAATAAAAACCGAGGATGTTAAAACTAGAAACATCGATGCAGGAGTAACATTGTGATACATTATGTAGTGTCATTTTGAGATAAAATAAATAATTTCAATACAACCAAGAGAAATCGTATACACAGCAATGAAATAAAACAATTACTTTCACTATAAAGAAGATTTCAAATGTGCTATGTTAGTATGTGAATTTGTGGAAATAAAAACGTGAAAATGGATGATTTTCTTCAGTCGCTCTGTGAACTGTCTAGCTTCAAACCATTTGTGATCTACGCAACAAAAAGAAATAAATTACAAAGCGATTACGGTAAATATAGATGGTCTCACCTCTTCATTAATCAACTATTTCAGTTTGCATTTTCTAAATATATTTCCAGCTGTGTTGTAACGTTTTAGCTACTTCTGTTGATTTTAATCTATCAGTGTGTGGGCCAATCAGAGTTGACAAGTAGTTCGTCATTTTCTTTGTTTTATGTACAGCAATTACAATTAAGTTGAGGGGTTGCAGCTCAAGGGATAAGTCGAACGGTCAGCAAATCAGCAACATTCACTGTTAACCATTTCTCGCAAAGGTTTCTTGAAAGCCATATTTGAGGTAAATCGATCTTAAGAAAAACACATAAGATATCATTCATTTTTCTACTTTTCGAAGGTTTATCAAGGGTATTCTCTCTAAACCTACCACATATTATTTTTCCTTTTATCTCCCTCCAAGATGACTGTTCTCACAAAGGTATCCTTATCTCAACCACTCTGGTATAAATTATATGGAATTTAGTTAGAGTTGGTCTAAAAAGTGTCCGTTGGGAAGGGCGAGGATTTCACGGGCGAAATCGGGACAAGCGAGTCTAGTCCCGATTTCGCCCGTTAAATCTTCTCCGAGGATGAGTTGGAAGTAGAGTTAAGGTTTATTTACTGGTACCAATTTATCGGCCCAGTTAGTAGGTACAATCGCATGAGCAAGTTCACGCGTTACAATATTTTTTTCTGTTGTTGTAGCAGTTTGGACTTTCGCCGTGTCATAGCTCGGCCGGAGAGAAGACCAGCTTGTTAGCGGGCCTCTCATTACAAAAAAAGGAAGGTTGGTACCATTACTAGAATTTTACAGGGCTGACAAAAATAAAATAAACATATATATCTAAAACATCGAGACAGTCACTTGAAAAATGGAATCACGTCAATAATCAAGTCATTCCAGAGGAAATTTTACTTTAGGATTGCATTCAAATGTATCAAAAATTTTGTGACACTGGAAAACTAATCCCTTCTGGATCAAAGGCACAAATACGGCTTTAAAAATGCGAATAAAGGTCCAGATAGCATTTCGTAAAACCAAAAACTTCTCGTAAATCCGGGAAATAACAAGATTCCTTCCCCTTAAACCTTCTGAAACTTAAATTTTCTCTTAGAGCATCCTGAACAGATCAAACTGTATAAGCTTACAAAATTATGCCGTCTTTGAAAACAAAATGATGCTGTAAACACAGCAGATTGTGCTTAAGTCTTGCAGTCATTGAGCCTGGTGTCCAGCACTGTGATTATGATTATTCGGGATCAGTTCCCGTTGATTGTTTTTGAACTTTTGAACTTTTGGTCAATGTATATCTTGATGCAACTAGCGGTTGAAGTTTATCAAACGCCTAGCTTCTCAAAATTATATATACTTGTAATAACAGTCAAAAAATGATCTTAATTCTGCTTTACTTTCCTGGTTAAAGCCGACTTCTTTCCTTAGAAAACTTTAATGTTGGCTTAGTTTAATTAACATTTGTCACCAATGTAAGTTTTTATTGCTTTATTCTCGGTTTTGATGCTATTAGCATTGATTTCAGCTTTGATTTCAGATTGAAGATGGCAAAGCTTATTTGTACTTTGATGATCATGGCCCTTTTTGCAACATTGATTACTTCGACTGATGGCTGGTTTAGCGGAAGGCGTCGAAGAAGATTTAGGATACGAATACCGCCAATTCCAGCCACAACGAAATCTCCGACGACAACCACCGAGCCCCCGACGACAACTACACAGCCTCCGACGACAACCACCGAGCCACCGACGACAACTACCGAGTCACCGACGACACCTACTGAGTGCCAAGAATGATATGCAAGAATGATATGCAATTGGAAAAACAGCCGACATTTAGACATTTGTTTCATTTTACACGCTAATATCAGTGGAGTATTATAGAAGCATTTGTGAGGTCGTGCGTCTGGGAAAAAAGCTGACCTTTTAACATCAGCAAATCATGGGCGTATGTGCATCGTATCATGTATTAAGTTCTTCCTTGTTTTTACTTTTTATTTTTCAAAAGATCAGATGGGAACTTTAGTAAACGGGAGATCTTTCAACTTTTTTTTCGATGAATAAAGTTTTGCTGAATGACTGACTGACTGAATAACTGAATAACTGAATAACTGGAAAACTGATTGATCAATTAATTGAATAGCTGACCGATTATATATCGTTTTTAAGGTTACTTGAACAATTGTCCTTGTATTTGGCCCCGGTCTGCATTTTTAATATACCCGGTCGCTATGGATGTTACTGACACTGTACTGATATATAACCAACGTCACTAATCTACAAAGCGAGATGTAAATAAATACCTTGTGACAGTTTTAAATAGTTAAAAAGTAGAATTCTGTCTTCTGACGTGAAACGAACTTTTACTTTTGTTTCTCACTCGAGGCGGAACAAATTCAAAATCGATAAGTTTCACCATTGTAGATTAAACAGTGTACTTTGAAACAACAGCAAACGATCTCAATTGGAAAGCATAACCAGAAGGTTCATAAACTCCACTTGCGCCAAAAACTTCCCATCTAAAGTTCTGAAAAGTTTCCAAAGGAAGATCGGTCCTATTCCTCCGATAGTTTACCGCCCCTAAATTATTCCAAAATTTCACTGCTTTAGGAAAAACGACGAACAACACCAATGGTAATCAACCTTTTATTTGTCTATTTATTTATTTGCTTAATGATTTATTATTTTATGATAGATGTAACGCCTTCAGCGTGTTAGCTAAGCGTAGCAAACGTGATTGGAATAATAAAAATTAAACATTTTATGAATACGGTTAAAAATTTAATGGGCTTGTCACTCCAAGATGTATCCTATGTATCGCTTTTTTACAATAGCCTACAGTTGGACCAACAATAGACGATTGTTAAGAAGCAATACATACCGTCGATACATCTTAACTGAGAAACGTTTCGTGGATCGGACCCCTGATCCTCGCAGCTGTTCTTAGTGTCGTCGACACTAAAAGCGGTTGCGAGGGAGACCACTGATTCCCATGACAAAACATTACCTTTCAGGTAACATTATGGGTCACTGTGATTTTAAATTTGCACGTTACCAGTTTACTTAGACGGGAAGAAGTCTCAAAGAAGTTTCTACTTCCAAAGAATTTATCGCGTCAGATCATATGCGCATGCGTCTGGCTAATTCTTTCTATTTTCACGACATATGTTTTCAACATTCTCGACTCCACAGCTCTTCCCTTTTGCGCATGACTGGCGCATGACGTAGTCAAAGCCGAGCGGCTCTGGGATCGAGAATGATGTTATCAACATTCACGCAGCACATTGACGTGGTTAGAGTTAATTAGCAGAGTGATGAGAATACATCATCTCAAATTTATTTCCCGAATATTCTAAAACCAGCAGCGTTCAACTCGCAATTTCAATGAAGATATAAATTTGGATCAAATTAGGTGCTGTCATATTTTAAGCCGAAAGTCAGCTATATTTTCTGAATGTCAATCATGTCACAAGTTAAGCCATTTAAAATTTAGAAATTAAAACTTTGCCCTCCAGCAATAATTATAATTATATTGAAACAGATTTGTTTGAGGTCTTCAACATATATTCATCTCGAGAAAACTTCTACTTATGTGCTTTTCGCTATAACCCCTTATGACTTAATAGATATCGAATGAATTTGTGGAAATAAAGAAACGATGAAAACTTTGATTTCCTAAAATTGTGTTGTCCACCATTTAGCTCAAACACTTGCGGCCTTAAATATATGAATAATAAAAAACAAAGCTGGATAAACTGTTTCTTGCTCTCGCATCTTTATTAATTACTTATTTTTGCGAGATTTTTAGGCTATGTTCCCAGCTGTGTTAATTATAACTTCTCCGTGTCTGTCATCCGTCAATTTAAATATTCGAAACTCATCAAACCGCGCCAAGCAGTTATTAGCTTTAATTTTATTTTGGTAAACTAATATTCAGCTTTTGCGGTACCAAAGGAAGGAGCTGAGTGTTTAGAAAACAGCATTTTTATCGATAACCATTCACTGTTGGGGAAACCAGATTTGAGGTAAGTCAGCAATGAAACATCCCTTAGAAGATACCTTTCTAAGGTGCCTCAGTTCTCACACGGTGTTGCCTGCCCTATCTTACTCTTCTTTTCAATTGAACATTTCCTTTCTACAAATGTACACAGCTTCAATAAGATTTAGATTTACAGGGCGAATACACAACTATTACTTAGTTAAAGATTTTGCATCAAGTTAGCACATGCACGTGATGTTACTGGCACTTACTGTAGATTTAAAATGGAAGTATCACGAGGATTTGATGTCCTGTCAAAACCCACAAACATTTTCCGTCAATAAAAGCAAAAAAATAATTGTCTAGTTTTGTTACAAATTATCACCCCAGTGCAATAAAACTGTCGATTAGTGCCTCTGGCCAGAGACAGAGTAGCTCAGAATAGATTGAAACTTGAAAAATGCTTGGCTTATGTTTTTCAAGTTCTTGCATTTTTGTTTCCAGAATGCGCTGGAACAGATCAAGTGTTCCTTTTGAGAATTACGTTGATTTCTTTCCTCCGTAATTGTTCTAGAATTATTTTGTAAGTAACTGAAACTCTTATTTCACCATCCTAAATAAAAGAGGTTAAAAACCCCACGATACTAATCAAAAGATTTTAAAAATAAAATTGACACGTTCATATCCACTGGTCAATAACAAACTTGTTCATTTCTTATGAAAGTCACGGAAAGATTTGATGTTGGTTTAACTCTACTTAATTGCGCGTCCATCTTTGAGGGCTAAATTTTATCCTCAGCCAACTGACGCTATTCTAAATTGAACCTTACCTGACCTAGAGATGCAGACTCTTGAAAGTGAAGGTGTCGTACTTTTGCTACTTTGACTGTATCAACTTCTTAAGGACGCTCTTGAGCGAAGAAGCGTAGCAACTTTTAGAAAACCATGTTCATTCATATTCAAATTTTATGAAATCCTATGTGAGTTTAGATCATTTTGTCTTTTAGGGAAAATACTTAAATGGTGTTACTCGCTTAGATCTTTTTTCTGCTAGATAATATATTTTTGTGATAGTGCTTTTATTTTGTTTCCCAATATTGAAATAATTTTAGTCATATACGTATTTAAAGGTTACAGAGATTTCTGTTTTTACTGCTACGTGCTACACCCTCGATAAATAAAATTGTTTACTTACTTACTCACTTACTTACTTACTTACTATTTTCCCATTTAATAGAAAAAAATTTCAGTTCTATCTTAATCAATATCTTCCCTCAAACTCTCAATACATTTTATTTTTCTAGAACTTGACTGATTTGAGAACTCGTCTTATTAATTTAACTTTAGGCTATTCGAATGTCTTCCTCTTGCCTTTCTTTCCTTTCCACCTACCTATGATCATGCCCTTCATTAACGAGCTGTTGGTGTTGGGGTGAAGCCTCCCCTGCAATGCATTGTCTTGTCATTGTTTGACGTATTCTAGTTTTGATGTTGATATCATTGATTTTCAGTTCAGAGTGACGATGGCAAAGTTTACTTGCGCTTTGTTGGTTGTGGCATTGCTTGTGGTATCGATCACTCCGGCTGATGGCTGGTCATCAAGCTGGGGGAGGAGGCGCAGAAGATTTAAGATACCGCCAATACCAATACCGCCAATACCGCCAATACCAGTACCGGCGACAACAACACAACCTCCGACGACCACACAGCCTCCGACGACCACACAACCTCCGACGACCACACAACCTCCGACGACCACACAGCCTCCGACGACCACACAGCCTCAGACGACCACACAACCTCCGACGACTACACAGCCTCCGACGACCACACAACCTCCGACGACTACACAGCCTCCGACGACTACACAGCCTCCGACGACCACACCGCCAGAGGCAATCGTGGATGAATGTGAACAATGAAATAATAAGAATAATCTTCATCGTAGATAGAATATCATTATGGCCTTGATGGGGCAGCAACCTATGCCTCTTCGGAGGCAATAGTTTATTAAGTAAACAAGAAGGGTTTTCGGTAATAAAATATAATGTAACCTTGATAATAGCCTTTCGTAAGACACGATGATAAACATGTAAAGGACTCGACTCGTGGGGTCTCTCGTCAGGGATAAATATATGAACAGGAATAAATGAAAGATCTTCTTTCAATTTACTGTGTGAATGAAGTTTGGCTGGGTGATCGACTGACTCATGGAGTGATTGATTGATTGATTGATTGATTGATTGATTGGTTAATTGACTGACTGACTGACTGACTAACTGATTGATTGATTGATTTGTTAAATAGAAGGAAGATCCTCGCAGTTAGTACGCAACTTAAGCGAAAAGAAAGCCTAAAAAATAAAATAAAATAAAAACTGATTGATTGACTGACTGACTGATTGATTGATTGATCGATCGATCGATTGATTGATTGATTGATTGATTGATTGATTGATTGATTGACTGATTTTAGTCATCCCATTAGATCTTAGTTGGTTATTTGATGAACAAATACTTTTCTTACGCTGTAGTGCTTGCATTCAAAAACATTTTTAATCTCTGCACCTTCCAAACTTCCACAATGGCGTGATTAAAACCATGACTGCGCCAAATTTCTACTGTTCCCCAGCTCAATATACAATTTTAAAATAGAGGCTAGGAACAGATCTGACTTTGTCCAACCTCGTACTCAGGTCCTCAGGTTCTTTGGTCAGCGGTTGGTTGCCTGGAGAGACTTTGGGGAACTAGAATTTTTTCACCACAGAAATCCTGCGGAAGGCTGAGCCATTAACAGGGCAGCCAATCAAAAAATTTGAATTGCTCCGATTTCCCCAAAGCCTCCAGATGACCATCCGCCGGCCAAATAGCCTGTGGACTCTGGGGACCAGATTGAACTTTGTCCTACAGTTGTCCTATGGTGATTGCCGATTGGTCCCTTCATAAAGAATATTTGGTGGATTTGATTTACCAACTATTTCCTCCTAAAACAACATTACACCGAGATCGAAGGAAACGATACGATTTTTAACTTAAGCACTGTAACGAGGATTAGCTTGAGGCCAGTTTGAGTCGTCATTACAATAAGAAAATGACGCGAGAGGTTAGCTGAGTTTGCATTTCCTCTCGGCTTATTAAAGCCCGTCATCATAATACTAGGTGGAAATTCTTATTTGGATAGGAAATGTCGGTTTGTTTTGACTATAAATCCAAAGCTTAGCTTGGAGTTTAATTAACAGCTGAGGAATTAATTGTAAATTGCATATTTCTCTGTTATTTGTCTGTACATTGTTTCTTCAAACCCGGACGACTTAAAGGGGCTCAATTAAAAGTAATCACTTGACAACAGAAAAAATTACAGAACGAGTGATACAGGCTTAACGACACACAGTGCAGATTCAAGACTCTTCCGATTGGAGGTAGAAGTAGTGCGGGTTGGTGATACAAAACTTTCTCCCAAACGGTATGACAACACACATCTTTGTCAACTTAATTATCAGTATATTTAGCGTAATAATCGAGAAAACTGATAACTTTGGCTAAGAATTTGGAGCGCGTTCTTTTTCAGGACTGTTTTAGAATAGGAATACAAGGAATCGACTATCGTAATGAACGGAATAGCATTCTGTTCATTCTCGTCCTGAAAGCAGAATAAACAGAACCTACTTTACTTAGAGTAAGAGGACTGCGTTACATTCTCACTTCTGGGAACCGATATTATGTCTACTGTGTTATTTCTGAACCGAACTGACAAGAATAACTAGAACTGTCTTAAAAGAATGCGCATTAGCTGTCCACAAAAAGTTCAAAGTGAGATATGTTTTAAGGCCTCTTTTGAAGCTCTCGGTAGAGTTTGACTTGCGCAAGGCAAGTGGCAGATTGTTCCATCACTTAAGGGAACAAACACTAAAAGCCCTATCACCATAGGTCTTTATGAAAGACCGTAGCTGATCTAAAAGTTCATTGGTGACAGATCCCAGAGATCCCGAGTGAGAACGATAGTGAAGTTAAAAGGCCAAATAGCTATGAGATTCCCCATTAAGCGACTTATGTTATACACTGATCAGTTACAAAAGTACGGAATAATTTTCATTCCGCAGGCCCAAGGGATAACTTGTTTAGAGTTCGCTATAGACACTGAGACTGAAGAGATTGATAGGACCTTGAAAACTTGTTCATGAAAGGCCTTCTCTCATTAAAACGATAATTAAATTGTTTTCACCATAAATAAATTCAATCACCGTGCATGGAAAATGTAGAAATAACGCTTGTATCTGTTAGGCAGTGAAGTAGACTTGCCCGATCCTTAAAGTTTTCTAAACTTTCTAATCCCATTTTTTCCTGCACTTTGTGAATTAATTAAATAACCTCTTGTTTATTGTCAGTGTTGAGTAAATTACAAACGAGCCTTGCAATAACATCATCTTAATTCAGGAGATCACAGCTTAAGACAATTTTTTCAAGTCGCAACAAAATTTTGTTTTAGCCATCTAGGAATGCAAAGAAACCAAAAGTTGATTTGATATTTGGGGTCAAATTAACATGCTTTCCCTGCTTTTAATTCAGGTCAGGCCGGTTGTTGACTAATGATACTGTAATGCCTTGGGAACTATTAAAATAGACTGCTTTTCAGCAATGAAATTATATCGTCCATAGAAATGAGCAATAAATCAGTTAGTGCAAAAACTATATTTTTTACGTTATTAATCATTTAAAGGGACAGCTGGGGCACATGCGCAGTAGAGTCCGGTTGAGACCAATTTTCATAAAACTCGAGTTCGTTGCGGGATTTTTGCTTTTCCGCCATCAGAAAAAGCTTTCAAAAATATCACAACAAGAAGCTTCTGTAATTACTAAAAAACGTTTGTAAATCAAAAATCGAGCTAACTTTCCTGAGACGGAACGCGATTCAAACAGATGGAAACAGCTTCCTAAACTCTCTGACGATATTTGAAAAAGTTGGGCCAACAATTTCAAAGTCCTCCTCTTCAAAGCGCGCATGCGCCTGGGGTGACATAGTCCCTTTAATTAATTCCTTTAATTAATTTAGACTTTCTTTAACTTTTTTGGCCTCTCATTTTTTTCCTCCTTTCTGTCTCTCTTTTTATGAGCAAAAAAACAACAACAACAACAACAAGCGAAAACTGTTTTCGAAATTTATCTAAAAACTGCTTTGTATCTTTAAAACCTAAGTGAATAGCAGCCGTTTCTTGTTCAACCAGAAAACATGAAACGTGGAAGTGTGCTGTTTTGGCTGTGTCTTCTTGGTGGATTAGTTTGCTTTTCGTTTGCCGCCAAGCTTGGCAAAAAAGCTGCTGAAAAAGACGATAGTGAGAAGTCAAAGAGGGGCTCAGTTTGCAGCAACAACAATGGCGGACAATGGATCAACGAGGCGAGAGCCCACTTCATTTATGAGTGCACTGGAAGTAAGCTTTAATTTAATCGTTACTATAAGAAAAGTCTGGAATCTGATTGGCTATCACCAGTCATGATTTGGGCATTTTAAAATAGGACAGTGTAATTGGGCAGTCAGACATGTCATGCGCGGTAGGTAACTGAACAGTACAAGCCATCTTGCGCGCTGTAATAGGACAGCTGAACTTTACCTATCTCACAATTAAAATTGTCGTCTGTTCATTCTCAGCTCGGAATAGTTTTCTTCCAATTTCCCTCTCGAATTTTGTCGTAACATAACAGGACTTCTTGTCGTCCAGTTCGGTTTGTAAGCTTGCTCCTGATTAAACAAATTGGACTCGCGTTGATTTCTTAATCACTGATTGCAGACCGAATTGAACGCGATAAAGATGAAGAACAACATTTTAAAGTCTCCATGACCGACTATCATATTAACAGCAACGTTAGGAAGATACTGAAACCTTGCCATTAATTGTTCTCTATTTTTGTCTGTTTAATTATTATCCCTAAGTAACCCTATGTACATCGCGTTAGTTTAATGTAAATACAGGAGTCCATTTAAACCAGCCCTGCAGAACATTTTCTGTATAAATATATTTCTCTCAATAAAAAATAAATAAATGGTAGTATTTCGCGCTGTTTTACAGCACGTTTAAACTTTTGTGTGAACTGTATAGAAGCAATGTAACTAACCCTAACCCAATGTATAAATTTATTTTATTTTATTTATTTATTTATTTTTTGCCATCTCTCTATTATCAGGAAATTCCATCAGCTCCATCGCCTCCGCTTATGACCAGCCTCATCGCGATCGGCGCTGGAAAATGGCCTGTGGTTTCAACAGAGCCGTGAAACAGTGTGCGTGGACAGCTTACAAGAACGACTGGGATAAACCGCTGAACATTGAGTGTCCGCATTACGGATTCATTGTCGGTAAAAAAGAAACTGCTAGATTATCATTTACAACAGCGTTATATACCTTGTGAATTTCGATAGCAGCGATGAAATTTATAAAGAAACCGTATAAAGTATCATATATTTTGAAGTTAATGTGGCTCACTACGGTTTCCAGCACTTCCGGCCAGCGCTTATAATTTGATGAATCATTACTAACTTTCTTTATCAGTTAATAATACAATAATGTTATCAATGAAATTCCTAAGCAATACAACCTGTTGGAAAAAACATTAATTAAAGTTTTAAATAATTATAGCTCATAAACAAGCTTAACACCCATTTTTAATATTGAATTGTAATCATCATGATAAGACGCAACTTTCTTGCTTAAAAACGTTTTTTAAGCCTCAACACGCTGATTACAATTTGATAATGTAAATCATGTAATATTTAATCGCACTAGAGGAGTAATACGGTTGTTTAGCTCCTCTATCTCAGTATCATGGTATCTGACTTTCAATTTTTTCTGTCTACCTATTTTGTGATATTTGAATTCATTCATATATTTTCTCATTTAGGAATCGAAAGCCTGTTTAAAAGTGCCAATTATGATCGCAGGTTCCGGTTCAAGTGTTGTAACGACAGCAAACGCTACATCACCATAAGATGCATTACAACCGCCTTCATCAATAGCGGAAAAATGCCCTTCGTTTTTCACGTTCAACGGACAAAAGGGTACTATCTTGTTGGAATGTACAGCGAGCATGAGAACAAGTTTCAGTAAGTTGGTTACCTACACGAGTTAGTACGCGAATTCTCTTTTCATCATAAAATGTATTTTTGTACTAATGTCCAGTGTCCTGACAAGTTGCGCGGTGTGATGAGCTCAGTGATAACATGTTAGTAATGATGATGATAATGTGGTACACGTCCCCGTTTGCTATAAACATCACCTCCAATAAACACTTTGTATCCGACCAACAAACGTCTCTATCAAGTAATTATGGAAGACTTTTCCGGACAACTGTCTGGACAGCTTTCTGAGTTTGGATGAGCAAAACTGTTCAAAGCTCTTCCTTAACCGAAAGTGGACGATATGACCGAATTCTGCGTATGAAAGAGTTAACATATAACATAAAGTAGATTGTTGTTTCCAGCGCTTTCACGAACAAATCATGGCATGACTCACCGGTTTGTTTTACCGTTTCATCTTGTGTCATTTTATTCCTGGTTTAGTTTAATTTTTCCTTCTTTTTTTTTCTTCTTCTTCTTGTTATCACTAAAGTTTGCTAATCTATACAATACTTCTTCTTGTATTTTTCAGGGATCGTCGGTGGAAGTTTAAATATTGCAAGTTGAGGTTCTACCCCCACTAAAGAGCCGCGACCCGATCACAGGCCCAAACTTCCGCGGACAAGTCACATGAACTGTTCATTTGCAATGTGTGATGTTGATTTTTGTAGCGTTGAAACAGAACATAGAAGCTTTAAATTATACACTTGTTAATCCTTTCACTCCCCAGAATGACAGAGCTCACAACAGGAAATACCTCCCCCCGCCCCGAGGGGGGTGTTCGAAAATGAATAATGAATTATTTTTGCGTTGTAGTTTCTGCCAGAAACTTCTCCTCAGTTATTGGTAACTAGCTAATACTTGGGTTTAGTTGCTACACTTTCGGTTCAGAAACATTTTCACGGCCATCAAAATGCTAAAATTTGAAATTGCGCGTTACCTTTTCGCGTACTACGAGGAGGGCGGAAAAGGTATCTCTTTCGAGCGGAGCGTTTCCGTTTTGCCCAAATGCAGTACCTCCTGGAAACATTCTCTAATATTGTTTCCTGAAGTAACGAAAAGGAATCAAGTCAAGAAGAACTGGACTGCTGAACAGCTTTATCTTGAATAGCCAGGACTTCGTGTACAGATAATAAAAGATGAAACGTTCGAAATCGAACCACTTGTAGCTACTTGTGTAGAACAATATCAGCGAGAAAAGAACTCCTAAGTCGGCTTTAATTTGAATGTTTATACTTAGGATGTTATCCATGTAGACCCGAAAGAAACAATTGTAAGCAAAAACACGGAAACTAAAGTTCTTCTTACTTTAGGATTTCATGCAGCGACACTCAAAAGTTACAACCACCTAATACATCATACTGTAGTACCATGCACAGCATCATAAGCCTGACCAGGAAAGTACTTCTTAGATCAGAAGCTTTTTACTTGGATACTGTAAGAGTTAATCTATAGACTCAAAAGTTAGAACGTCATAACGAATTCAACGTTGGACTTCTCTGGGAGTGAAAGAGTTATTAGAGTCAAAGATGGTTTAGAAGTATAAACAATGGATGTAGTTAACGTTGGAAATCAATAATAAATGGACGAACTAAATACTGTTCGTCTATAATGAATCTGGCACTGCCGTGTTTAAATAAAGAGTTCATCATCATCATCATCATCATCATTATTATTAATTATCATCATCTTTTTAAACTGATTTTTAAACCATTGATGTGAAATAGTTGCTATGACCGTGCGTCGATGCTGTCAACAGGCTCCCAAGTAGTTATAAGGAGACGAGAAAAAATCGAGCTCTGTACCCCACTAGGGGGTCCTGTTCACAGGCTGCGACACACCCGTCAACTGACAAGTGAACACCCCCTTAAATTGTTCGAACGTTAACTATGAAATATCTCTACATTTTATTCATGAGTACAGGACAATAGCATATGACGTCACTGCACTTGGTGACCCCTTCGGAGAGTCCGTCTCATGATTTTGAGATTCCCTCGTAAAAAAGAGGTCAATTCGTTGCCTGCTAAACTGCTGATCAAAAATTCCCTTTCCAAATAATTTTTTCATTGCGCTTGTAATTTTTCTTAAGTAGAGTATTTGCATAAACTTCAATGTTTTCGTTTGCCTTTGCTGGAAACAGGTTAAAGGTTGAGACCAAAAGTAAGTTTGATGTAAGATTCAAAGGAACTGATCGTCTCACATTCCCTCTGGCATTTTCTTTTAAAATAAAGAAAACTAAGGTACTTTGAGCAAAAGCGGAAAATCCCCGTAACAATAGTCCCTTTAAATTTAACGACCATGACAGCCGCCGCAAGTCATGCTTCAACCTTTTTAGTAGAATACAATATCTTTTCATTTGAGACAAAAGGATTCACACCGAACACGACTCTAATGCCCCGCAAATGGTTAAAAAATATGGCATTAAGCGCCACTTTAGGTCCTAATATCGCGCCGCTGGCTTAGTTGTGACAGTACGGAAAAATAAATCGATTATAAAGAACAAAAACATCAAACTCTGAATAAACCTTGGTGGATTGCAACCATTTACTGAGAAAAAATATGATCCGGTCACCTAGCGACGCAGGAGGCGACGCATGCGCATGCAATCAAAAACTGTTGTAGCTCTCGCTGCAATTTCAACTCATGATGCTAGCTAAACGTTTTATATCTTCAAGCAAAATATCACATAAAAACGGTCGAAACACAATGAAATAACTGTTAAAGAATGATAAAGCATTTTCGTCAGCCATTTTCTTTCAGACTCTATTGATCAATATTTCAAAAGTATTCTACGATTATGATAAACTTATTATGAGGCCGATTTAATTGTTTAACCTCTGTTGGGTGCGTTACTGCAGATTTACTTGTAAAGAATGAATTTGTTTATTTTGTTGAAGGAAAATTACTTTTACAAAAAAGGAAGTACGATCACAAACAGTGCTGAAAGCAGCTGAGTTCAGTTTCAGTTTATACTCCATTCTTAAAAGCATTATTCTACCAAGGTTTTTGTATGAAAATTTGAGGATTTGTAGTTTAAAATAATCAACGAAACCTTTTCCAATTAACCGTGTTTACCTTTTTAAAGGCAATAACATGTAGGTGTAAACTGTACAATTGTTTCCATTGCAGATTTAACACCCACTTGTAATAACCCCTACTGAATAGAAGCTGTTTTATTTAAATTTAATTTAATTGAACTGATGGCTTTCAATTAGCTAAACTTTCACTTTCAGCAGAGAAATGCTGCGTTTTTAACTAAAAGCTTTGAACAGGACCCCATGATGATTAAACTAATGGCTGATTTGTGGCCTTAAAATGTTAACTAATAGCTGACAAATGGCCAAAAGTTTAACTGAAAACAGAGATTTCAGCCCCCATCCACACCTCCGATCCAAGGAGATTTGTTTGCTTTGCATCGGCGATTGAACAAATGTATTTAGCACCGGTATCGTGTGACTTTATTGGAGTTGTTTACATTATTCGAACACCACGACTTGACTTGTTCTCTAGTTTGCTGGTTTTGAGAAATATAGGTTTCGTTTTTCGAACATCGTGGTATTGTAGGAAACCATCCAGTTCATACACGTTGATGAGATGTTCATGCTTCACTGTGATTTCTGCTAAGTGTGATTTAAGGTGGCCATTGTAAAATATCCATTTTCTATACTCTTATTGAAAGGTACTGTGTACTTAAATCAAATTGCGAAATTTTATGCTAACAAACGAATTACCAAATACTTTTAGCCTCATAGCTCTGTAATCAAGCTTCGAAAGCGTTTCGGCAGCAAAGTTGACACCACTTCCAGTGCTTCGATAAAAACTTCATTGAAGGTGGGTAATACTCAGGGGGCCCCAGTGGTACGTTTAAGTGGAATATCTGCTCGCAAGCTATTATCTTGTCCGAAATTTGGATTTAAACGCAAAGAAAACTTGCGTTTTCTTAAGCAAAATGTCACCTCAAACTTTCTCAACACTGAAAACTAATCCCTTTTAATTTTGGAGGCGCAAATGTGCCGATTTAAACTTTAAGCTAACGAAACAGAGCGGATCAAACTGATTGGGAAACCGCAGGGATGGCGCAGTGGCGAGAGCACTCGCCTCCCACCAGTGTGACCCGGGTTCGGTTCCCGGTGTTGATGCCTTATGTGGGTCGAGTTCGTTGTTGGTTCTTGTCCTTTTTCCGAGGGTTTTTGGTCGTTTTTCTCCGAGTACTCTGGTTTTCCTCCCTCCACAAAACTTAACACTTTCAAAATTCCAATTCGACCCGGAACGAACGGACACTTTTGAAATAACTTTCACACTTGGAGAGCACTTGGTGCTCCGCCGTGGGTAAACAAATTTTGTCTTTAAATTTATCTGCCATAAAACGATTGAGGAATACAGGAGACAATATGTTTGAACATTTTGCCTCTGAAGACTTTTTCAGGCCCCTCTCAACCTTAAGGTTTTATTATTCGTTTTGTGCTTTTTCATAAAATATGATCTGTCTTCTATTTGTTTTTACCCTGAGCTAGGAAAACATTTTCAGCGTTTCGGGTGTGTCAGTAAGCATTGTAAGAACTTTTCTTTAGTCCAAGGCTGGGAAATTGTTGCGAGTCACATGCACTTTTGGCTCTCAGTCCAACATTACCGACTACATGAGGTAGATGTGAAGGTCAAGCGTTTTACTTAAAAGTTAATTCTCTGATTTCAAAATGACTATCAGAAAGTCTTCTTTAGAACTCTCACTTGATGAATCATCAAACATAATCAGGATTTCAGTCATTCGGGCACGCAACATAAAATGACTCTTTTGTTTGACTACGGGGAGGGAATGTAAAAATTCGTGAAACTGAAAAGTGAAAGTGCTGGCCGTTTCGACACAAAGTTACCAAATCACCCCCTGCATGCCAAATATTTCATATAGAAATGCCATACCTGCCGGCTCTAAGAGTTTTGTGGTGGACATGATCTTGAGGAGGCGGCGTGGTCCAGCGGTTTAGGGCGCCGGACGCCGCAGGTCCCGGGTCAGTTCAAGCCCTGTCCTTGGCCACGCTTGTGTATAGCCAGCTGGTTTGCCTCCCGCCAGTTTGGGATTTTTTTTCACCTGTTATGTTTAATTTGATTATTTGTTTCCCGTCATGTCTGAGTGGAATACCTGTAAACTAGCTTTGGGTAACTACGCGCATCTCCACAATAAAAATACGTATTTCTATGATCTGTTTAACTAAAATGTGGAAAACTATGCTATTCCCTATGGTTTTGATGCCTTCATATTCCGCCGCGAGTGCTCTACCTATCATTGTGCGTGGTGGTCTTAACTCCACCCTGTGCCTTCGTACCTCGATGCGTGATTGTAAAAAAAACAACGGCGACCATTTTATAGAAAAGGCCTATCTTCCTAATTAATATCAACAAGAGCTGTTCCGGGTTTTTAGCTTCACTTTGGCGCTGCTCTGCTTTATTTAAATACTACTACAAGTTCCCCTTAATAATTCGGTGTTTTTCACGCGTGAAAACTATCTGAGTGAGTTCATGATAAAAGAAGTAGGTAATACATGATATCTATTTCACAGGTTACCTTAAAGAACATGGCACGCTGGACTTTGTTATGGCTGGGTTTTGTTGGCTTGATGTCAGTCATGATGGCTGTCAAAGTGCCATCACCTGGGAAAGACAGCAAGTCAGATTTCAAGCGCATCTTCTGTAACAACAACAACAACAACAACAATAATAACAACAATAACAATAACAACAACAACAATAACTGGGGGTTGGTCAAACGTGTGTTTTGCAACAACAACAATAACAACAACAATAATAACAACAACAACAACAATAATAATAACAACAACAATAACAATAACAACAACAACAACTGGCTGAATATCATTCACAAGCCTTTCTATTTTGCTTGCCCTAAAGGTAAATTGTAAATAGCTGACAACGTGCTCGTTCAGTAAGGTCACAATTTTCCAACAAAGAGGTGAATTTGAAAATAAGTATTCATTTTTCACGAGGGCTTGATCTAACGTCACCACTTTGCAAGTTAAGTTTGTTGATGCCTTATACGTCTATCAGAGCCATTTCTCCGGGCCATTTTAACGAAGCACGTTCTCACATTATCGCTTATTTATAACGTTTAACGCGATCAGAATGCTTTCCATTTTGAAGGTTCACCTATCATCGAAAGTGTGGGAAGACTACTTCTTCTTCTTCTTCTTCTTCTTCTTCTTCTTCTTCTTCTTCTTTTTCTTCTTCTTCTTCTTCTTCTTCTTCTTCTTTTTCTTCTTCTTCTTCTTCTTCTTCTTCTTCTTTTTCTTCTTCTTCTTCTTCTTCTTCTTCTTCTTCTTCTTCTTCTTCTTCTTCTTCTTTTTCTTCTTCTTCTTCTTCTTCTTCTTATTATTATTATTACAAAAGGGGCCATTTGAGAGATGCGTATTTTGTCAATTTTTTTTTCTTTTCTTTTTATCAAGTGGAACTGAACTGATTTTAAAATGCCGAATTTCAATTTTTTTAGAACTTCATGACATTTTTTTTCTTTTTCTTTACAAAAACATTATGCTTGGAAGTAGTCTCAGTTTTATTTTTTGCAATCGAATATTTAAAAAAAATTATTACTGAAATTTTGCTTAAAAATAGTCTCTTTTTTAATCGAAATGAATTGTAAATAAGTTTTTAATAGCTCTTTTTTTATATACAGTACTGTATTTTTAACTTGTAAATAGCAATTTGTGTGGAATATTTTAATAAAAAAATTATTATTATTATTATTATTTAATTCCGTTTCAACTGTATGACTAGCCCCTCCTCCCATCCTACGTGATAAGCGATTTTGCTCCGATCACACAGTAAAAGGGGGTCAAAGTTTCTTTCGTCCACTTTTCAATTTCGAAATCGTCTTCATTGTTTCTCACGTATATTCTTTAGCAAATATGTTACACTGGCTGCTACCTGAAACTGTTTGTAGTCTAAATTTCTAGTTGTCATCTGTCTTTCCAGTATATTTCCTAACACAACGAGATGACAAGAATCACGTTTGTCGCGTGTTTGGGCGCCCTATCTTGTAACCATGTTCTTGAATATTTTCAAACACCGCTTTGTTGTTGTTCTTCTTAGGTCAATCCGTGATCTCTATTTACGCTGAGTATAGCCAAGCAGGGCATGACAGACTTTGGAGGATACAGTGCGGAATAAACAAAGCAGCCGTGTTCAGCCCGCAGTGGACGTCATATTTTCAAAGTTCCTTTAAGTACGAGTGTCCCAAAAATGGTTTTATCACTGGTACGACAATCACAGTAAATAGGGGACCTTTAAATGTGAGCACGAGTACAAGATTGAGTACCAGTACGACTCTCAAATTTCAAACACATCCGGCGTCACCAGCACGCTCCTTCCCGGTTGCTTTCCAGCAGATAAGGATAGCGTACGCAGAATCCAGAAAAGTCGGACAAGTGCTTATCCGAACCACGCGAACTAGCTTTAAAAAGTGGTATCACAAGCTCATGGAAACTTACATTTGGCTGTTTCTTTTGGTCTCTCTGGGAATCGAAGAGACAAACTGAAACTTTGACAAATTTACGGTTTTGGCCAGAAAGCCTAAAGCACGCGATCCGGAGAAGGGGAGGGGTGCTGGGAGAATCCAGAGGGAGAGTAAATAAATAAATAAATAAATAAATAACTTTAATAGTAACATCCTCGTGAGGTTTTTCAGGAACTATTTACAAACTATTTCCAATTTATAAAAGCAAAAATGACAATAAAAACTCGAAATCACAATTTATGCTGGTATTTTACTAAAAGTAGAGGGGATCATAGCGTCCCCCGTTTAATTTTAAAATACTCAAACAATATGAATCTCCTTGGTCTATTATACCCTTAAAATTACCAACCATTGAATAAAGTGCAACTTCAAATTTGAGAACATACTTCTGATAAGGCGAGGTTAAAGTTGTCGGGATTTTCGAGAAAAGGGAATTTTGTTTTATTGCTCTAAGAAACCCATATAATGAGTTTCATTTTTCGTTGTCTCTTGACAGGTATTCGCAGCTTCTATTCGAGCCAACAACATTACCGCGTATTCAGTTTTCAATGTTCTAACAACGTAAAATACGTCAAGAAACGATGCAAATGCCGGAGCAAGTATTTGAACGACTGGAGGGGTCATCTGATGTTTATGAAGCGAGGATATTACGTGGTCGGAGTGATGAGTGAATTCAGCTCAGCTATACAGTAAGTAAATAACTTGAGAACAGAAAAAAGAAAAAGAAAATGAAATGATGGAAAAGGAGAGAGTATAATTTAAGCTCGTTCAAGAAATACGGAAGGTACATAGTTTTAAGCATGTCACCATGGCGAAAGGATTTACATGGGGATTTAACTGATAGCTGAGAAATGGCTGTTTTTTAACTAATGGCTGAGAAATGTTAAGAAAACTATTAGCTAACATGTCTAATCTTTGTCCTGAGTGTAGTGTGAATTTTACTTGTCTGGTAAATAATTTCCCACAACTGTGTAATTAATTCCTGGAGAATGCGTTTCAACAAAGATGGATCTTAGTTCCTCAGAAGTTGTATCACAATGTTAAATAGCGTTGACTATATATGTATGACGAGAAAACTAGATTGCCCTAAGCCTAGGTCAAAGCTAGGTCCAACATTTTTCCAGCCTTTTCTTGTTTTTTTTTTTTTTTTTTAATTTGTAAAGGGGGAAAGACCGTGGGAACGAGGTTGGGTCAGCTCAGACGAAGCCAGTCCTCAAATTGCGTCTCTTTTATTTTCTGTTACAGTGATCGCCGTTGGAAGGTCAGATTTTGCAGGCTGAAGTACGTCAAGAAAGAGTGAAGGGATGAAGACTAAACACTTCGGCGCTAGACACAGGAGTTCTTATTTTAAATGACTCAAATTTGAGTCATTTATATTCTGGGCTGATTAGATCTTTTAAAGATCCTGCGTATACTTGCAGCATTTTCGTTTCCGATCCCTTGCTTATTGTTTACTTATCTTAAAGTTCCGTTTCTCTTTTTTTCTATCTTTCTTTTTTTTTTGGGAGGGGGGGGGGGGTTTAGCAGCTTTATACTTATTCACTGCTTGATCGTCTGATTTATAGAATAGTTCGAAATACTTACATCTTGTTAACCAAAACCGAACAGTATGTGACGGAATCACCTAAGAGTAGAAAGGCTTAAAAATCAGAACCATTGTCTTATACCAAATAGCAGGAGTTATGGGCTCCTGCTAATGTCACTCAGATGGGGAAATAAAGATATCAACTTAATGAGTTATTTGACTTCTTTTAAATTTCCAATATATTGCTTCTCCAGGCACTTTCAGATGATAATTTGTAGAAACATAATTCAGCCAGGTCTATTTGTTATTTTAAACTGAGACTAGTTATATGCAGCTCTCTTTCCCCCCCCACCCCCCCCCCCCCCCAAAAAAAGGAACCATCTCTTTTAACGCTTATCTAAGAACAAACGTTCTGAACCCTTGAGAGTATGGCCTCACACGCAGTCGTATTTAGGGGAGGTAATACGAGTCCCCTAAAAGTTTCTCACTTTGCTTGGTTTTTGTTTTTGTTGTTGCTGTTTTATTTTCTGGTTTGTTGTTTGTTGTTAGGATTACACTAACCCGCAAGTAGCCTTATTAAATCGTTACGTTTCACACAAAAATACAAGAAACGAAAGAAAAACATACGAAAAAATCAAGTGTTCACTTTTAAGACCAGTTATTGGAAAAGGAGGGAAAGATAGGTAATAGAAATATACAAGAACGGAAAATAATAAACAAACAATAAAATAACTAAGCAAGAGGTTGAGAAGGTCCAACAATACTTGGGCATTCTGTCGATTATCGAATCGTGGTCCAATCAAGTGATATAATCATCCTCATTTTATCAACATATTCTTCACGAATTCACCTTTGATTGTTTTGAGATAGAGGTCCGATAGAAGTAAGTGAGGACTCACAAACTGTACCAATACAGACTCTTCTCTCTCCACCGTTCACTGATACTCCTTAGATGAAGTCACTACTCCCAAAGCCTCTTGGGTGGGAAAATGGGGACGATGGCAACCATGGTAACTGTCGCTCGTCTATTTTGCTCGGTACCAGTCCCAACGATTCACGAGGGAAAAAGACCAAGGTCCCCGTGTCACAGCCTAAGCTGTAAGTTAACTCTCTCATTATTCGATGGTCCGATATGAAAAATGTTAAGTACTTCTTTGAAAAGGAAAGTTCGTAACGCTGGTCCATTTTTAGTGAAAATTACTATTGCATGTATTAAGCTGACGGGGAATGGCGAAGGTATAAAAACATTACAACTTGAAATCGTCGACCTTATTTTTCGGGATTTTCCCTTTTAATCTTTTCTTCGGCATTCCTTAGTTAAAATACACGTGATATTATACCCTTGTGTTCTAGAAGCCTTTAAAATATGAGCAAGGTTCCAAGGTAAGGGATTAGCAAACCTCTGACTATCACCATGGTAACCAAGACTGAATATTTTTATAATCCTGCACGCATGTTCCGTCATTCAGCTCTTTCGAGTGTGTTAGGCTAATAATGTTTTAAGAGCCAATGTCGGAAAATATCGAGAATCTCAAATCAGTTCTAAAAATTCGAATTTTGGCTGATACCACCCAAACATCCCTGTGGATGAACTATTTCAAGAAATGATATTAAGAAATCCCCAAGCGCTTTACATTTTGAGAATTTTAGAAAAGTTCGAAAATTCGCTAAAAATACATATTTTTATTCGGGAAATGGGAGCAAATTTCAACAATTTTCATCGACACAGCACAAGCGCGCAAGAGCTCCTATTGACCTGATATTACTCATGTATTTAGCAGACATCGAAAGCTTTAAGACCTCATAAAAAGGTTTTGCAAAATAACTATTGTAATATAGTTTCTGGCTTTTATTGTGTGCACCCTGATTGTGTGTTGTTTTGGCAGTCAAAATAACGCCCAACTTCAACCGTCAAAAGTCGATCCTGGTATGTCACAGATTGAAAAAAAATACTATACTAAACAAAAGAACTGTTATTTTATTAATTATACCTGAAGTTTCAGCTCTGCAAATTAAAATGCTTGCGAGTAATAAAATTTTAACTTGAGCCCCCAAGTCGCCGTGCGCGACAAGAACGTGGAATGTAAACAAAGGAAAACATATGCAAATCAAGGAGAAAATCACACGGAAGTTATAACTAGCCCATCAAAGCGCAGAGAATTGATGGAAATTATGTTATCTAAACAAGTATTGCCACCTGGGAAGCCAATAAAGCGCACTTGTTCGTCGAATAATCTTAAACAAGGCAATATCCTAAAACAAAGTAACAAAAAAAACAGCGATTGGCTTTGCACGGTCACGAAATCTGGTCGGGTGAATTCCCGGTTCTGAAGTAACTGCAGGCGTTCGGTCTATCAATCATTTCAACTTCAAAACCCCATCGGCAAACTATGTTTATTTTTTTATTTTATTAGCTTCGCCAACAGATAATAAATTTACTTAGATAAAAATGAACTATGAAATGAAAGTCAAAATTATTGTAGATGACCTCTCAACAAAATGGAATGACAGCGGCTATGAAGACCACAACCAAAACGGACCGTAATAATTGTATCCCAAATAAAATAAACAATAATTGTTTGTGCTCAAAGCCAAAAAGCATCAAGATGTAAGTATATCAAAGCAAACATTTACAATAATGATGAACACACCTTCCCGGCAGGGTCTGCTACAGACGTCCATCTCCTCCAAGCTTTGAGATAAGCCAGGATTTTTAGAAACTAATACCCTACACCCAGTCACAGTCTTAGCAAGTTTTCATCATCTTTCTCGTGATGTAAGGCGTCTGTAGCTTATCTGAATAAAATGACTTAAAAACTAGCGAGTAACTGAAATTGAACATATCAGGCCGTACAAAGGTTGTTGGTTCTATAATTTGGTGTCAAGTTACATGTATGGTCAGTGATTTGAATAAATTACCCTGCAGCCCCACCTAATTCCGTACAGTATTTCGAAATCCAAACAAACTACATTGCATAAGCGACACATGGTATAATCTACAGCGTTTATAACGCTGTGTGTGGAAAAAAAAATGCAGTTTTTCGACTCTTGTTGATGGAAATTCTAAATGCGATGTTAGCCAGGAATATCCTGGTCAATACGAATGTGTACCTCTTCTTAAATGTGAACGAGACATCTGGAAATGTATGGCCTTAGTGAAGATCCATCGTTGGAAAGTGAAATGAAACTGCTACTAGCTGGTGCAGGTAAACGACATTTGGTTTAATTTTTACTTTGTTTTTAATCTTGTTGTGTGATCAGATTGCGTGACAGTACTATAACGAAAGGTTTTTTAATCAGGATTTTTTTCGCCGGATGTGTCTCATGAACTCATAACTTTATGTCTCCGTCATCGGGTGGAATATGGTATAAGATGGAGAACAGGGAAAACTATGTGTATGTGTTCGGTTCCAAGTCCAAAGATTGCACATAAGCCAGCAAAAGTGAAAGGAACACGCAGAATAAACAGTCGACTATCTTCACTTATTTTGAAGGAAACAGGCCAGCTAATTGCTGTTGGATCGCGTAAGTGATTTTTACGTAATGTCTTGTAATTTTTACTGAAGTTCTCATGAGAGATCGATAGAACGGCTCTGGTAGCGTGTCTGGATGTAATCGCAACGGCATCACCAATCAGCGACACAGCGAAGATCCAAAATGTCAGTAAACTCAACAACTTTGAGTTTACAGAAGGCGGTATCAAAGCATGGAGGGCATATGACATTTGCAGAGGAAAAGAAATCAAGGCCGATACCTTGACAAAAGGTAACGTTCAGTCTTTTTTGTTGTTGTTGTTTGCATTTGGGACCCTCGACTATTTTAAATTTTCATTAAAAAAATCAAGCGGAAAGATCAACTCAAAACTAATAAGAGCAACAGAAAAAATAATAACAAAATTTAGCAATATACAAAGCTCTTTTAAAACTAGAACATAATACACTGAATGTATTCGTTTACCCATCGTTTTGACACTTATAAATTTGCCTAATTACAGAATCCGAAAACAGGTGGTTAGAATCTGCATTTTCTCCGGGGTAATTCAAGTCTCTCGGCCATAAAGACAAAAAGCATGTTAACGACGACGAGTCTCCCAAAACAGAAGAGAGTTCCAGTGACATTCAGGAGAGTTAGACCAAGCATGGTGTATACACTTGCCTAGAGAGTGGATGTACAAGGGTTTTCCAGAGATATTCGGCATTGACGAAACATCTATCCTCTGAGAAATGCATACGGTCCCTGGAAAAACACACTCTTATGGATCTCGCCAAGCTTGGCTATCAGCAGGTTTTAGAAGAGGGCGTTAGTGTTGTGCCAACCTTAAGAACCAGCGGTGTTGCAAGTAAACAATCCAGGGGACGTTTAACAGAGGGATGGGGGTTGCGACCAGCTAAGAAGGCGTATCGTTTTAGTGAAAATCAGAAGGCCTACCTCACTGATAAATTCAACATTGGTCAGTCCACTAGACGGAAAGTCGACGCAAGTCTTGTAGCACGTGATATGAGAAGTGCCCATAGTTCGAATAGCGAGCGGCTTTTTAAATCAACTGAGTTTCTGACCTCTCAGCAGATATCTTCATATTTCTCCCGCCTTTCTGCGACAACTCCCCAGCCCAGCAGACCCATGAAGTCGACCTTGCAGCTATTGAAGAAGAAATAAACTTTTCTACGGCCAGAGACGAAGTGATGGCGACTGTCACCCTCCAGCATCCAATAATGTTTGATCAATACAACATCTGTGCCATGGCAGAAAAAGACACATTGAGGGGTTGAAGGTTTCGTTGCTTCAGGTGATTGCCAAGGCCTCAATCTCGACATCCCTAATCTACCAATTCGCCGCAAAGCTCCATACCTGAAGTTGCTTAAAGAAACAATTAGTGATTGCAGTTACCAAAGCCAAGAAATTGACTACTGAAGAGGTGACTCTAGCAAGTCCTGTTCCTTAACATCGAGAAGGAGACCTCCTTTCAGTTTTTTACTTCCACCAATCTGTCTGTCATTTCTTTAACTAATATTTAATGTAAGTAAAGAAAAATAAGTGGAGATCTGAGCCTCGGTTTTCGCCGTTCTCTCGGGTTCGATCTTGTCCTTCCCCGAGAAGGGGAGGAGCGCGGGCTCATTTCCTAAACAGCTTCTGGTAATTGAGCCTACGAAAATCTCAAATACTTCAGTTGTAAGGGACGGACCATAACGAAAGTTATGGGGGGTGGGGAATTTAAGAGCGGCATAAATGTTTTCGCTAACATTTCCCTTTAGGTCAATGCGGGAGTATTTTTAAGGCTACTCGGCGTGCATGAATTTTTTTTTCATAAGATTTTCCCTTGCACGAAAATATTTTTATTTTGTACTTCGTCCCCACCCCAGAACCTTTCTAATGGTCTGTCCCTAAAGCCGGGGGATATTTCCCTATAAAAATTGCGCAGCGCGTGGCAGAAAATTTACAAAACACTTGAAGAGGTACTCTACATGTGTCCTCTTCAAGTGGCGTCCAACAGAAATGAGGAAACAAATGACAAGCATTTCTCATTTTTTAATGGATCAATGGATCATTGAAAGGTACCGCCAAAGCTCTCATGACTCTTGGAGTCTCTTCTTCTTACTTCCCTTTCTGTCTCTTTAACTCCAGGGATTAGAAGAAGAATGACCCTGGAAAGGGGCTTGAGGGCTCCGGCATGGGTGCGATTGGCACCCCTATTCATTTCTGGAGAGAAGTAGTATTTTGCTTATGAAGATATAAACGGAGATCGCGTAGGTGCACTAGGAGATTCTTTTAGTTCTGATTGCACAGTCCTCCTTTATTTAGTCCCCTTTATTTTACTACCCTAAAAAAAATAACTAAAGAATATGTTATATTTCATTTTCACAATACTGTGTACAGCAACACGTGACTTGAAAAACGTGACAGGTAACACAACACCAAAATAAACAAGATGAAGTGGCTTCTTCGTTTTCTGTGTTTATACGAGGATTATTTACTACCTATCTATAAATAGTTCTAATGAACAAATAAGTTAGTCTTTTTTTATGAAATGTTTAAACAAGACTTGGAAGACTTGCAAACTTGGAACACGGAACACGACACAAGGTCAGTGAGTAAACAATTCTAAAATGTATATAATTAGAAATTTGCGATGCGGGAAATCTAATCCCCAAGTGAGTATTGTACTTTTCTAAGATTATTTTAAACTCTGATTTATTTTGTTGTATCTTGTTACTTTTTGGATTTAATATGGCGTAGTATAACCAAGGGAAGGACCATTTAAAACGGAATCGTCGATGGCCCGTAATGGCCTCTGTCATTTCTTTATATTTCTAAAAATAAACTTACATTTTATGGTTCATTTCTATCATACCTCAAAATATCTACTTTTACTGACATTGTTTGTTTGCTCCATGGTCCATTTTGAAAGCTTCTTTAAGAGCGTTTGGACTTAAAATGATTGATTTTCTTTTACCTCGGAACCATCCGCGCTAGTTCATCCGACCCGATTTCATGACCCTTGGCCCTCTAGCCCTAAAATACCTTTTTTATTATTATTGTACGGATAATTTCGCTTTGTCAGTCTCTCAGATAGCAATACCTGTTTAGATAACAGAATTTCCATCAATTCTTTGCGCTTTGATGGGCTAGTTATAACTTCCGTGTGATTTTCTCCTTGATTTGCATATGTTTTCCTTTGTTTACATTCCACGTTCTTGTCGCGCACGGCGACTTGGGGGCTCAAGTTAAAATTTTATTACTCGCAAGCATTTTAATTTGCAGAGCTGAAGCTTCAGGTATAATTAATAAAATAACAGTTCTTTTGTTCAGTATAGTATTTTTTACAATCTGTGACATACCAGGATCGACTTTTGACGGTTGAAGTTGGGCGTTATTTTGACTGCCAAAACAACACACAATCAGGGTGCACACAATAAAAGCCAGAAACTATATTACAATAGTTATTTTGCAAAACCTTTTTATGAGGTCTTAAAGCTTTCGATGTCTGCTAAATACATGAGTAATATCAAGTCAATAGGAGCTCTTGCGCGCTTGTGCTGTGTCGATGAAAATTGTTGAAATTTGCTCCCATTTCCCGAATAAAAATATGTATTTTTAGCGAATTTTCGAACTTTTCTAAAATTCTCAAAATGTAAAGCGCTTGGGGATTTCTTAATATCATTTCTTGAAATAGTTCACCCACAGGGATGTTTGGGTGGTATCAGCCAAAATTTGAATTTTTAGAACTGATTTGAGATTCTCGATATTTTCCGACATTGGCTCTTAAGTAAACAGTTCACAGTAACATGTAAATTATTTATACGTAGGCGTAACTAACTGCCTTTCAGTTCTACTCGCCCCACTAGTCGAGATCGAAATAGTCTCGCTCTCCGAATACGGTTCACATCTTGGCTGTTGAAGGTATGTAACGTTTATCTTAGCCAGTTAATTTGATCCAAACGATTGCAGCAAGGCTGCCTTTAGCAGTAAAGAGTACTGTAAACCTAAAAAGTGTATGCTTGAATTTGTTTCATGTTTTCCAAGTTCTGTCTTTCTCCATAGCTATTTTTTAGTAGATGCACATACAACCTGCCGCACGCCATACTTGAAATCTATCGCAATGGTCGACAGCAACTACATTTTATCCAAGTTCTTGCATGCGTACAAACATTTTGGAAGCCTATAATATTATCAGCGAACCAGAAACTCGATCGATCAAGGGTGCTGTCATGTTAAATTCTTTCGCCACCTTGTCCGTGTTGTCGGTTTAAGTGTGACTCTTGATGTTTCTATACACTCACCGTCTGTCTTTTAAAACTTGAACGACCTACTTTAGGTTAAAATTTCATTATGGTCAAATTTATGCATTCTTCTTTTTCATCTATCAAAGTGTCAGACTTAAATGGAAAAATAAATAATTGACACGAAGAAGATCATAGGTTTGTTCCTTTCCATGAATGTTATTCATCAATACCTCGGCTGTGGAGTTGAGTATTTTCCAAAGAAAAAAATTCATGGCTTATCATAAATGTTTATAATAAAAAAACTATCTAACCTTTAATACTTTGATTTTTGTTGCTGTTCTTAAATAAGCGTCCATTAACCATCCAGCGACAACATTTGTTTAGCCTGCAGACAACAAAACCCTCTAGCGGAGAGATTTCTCTAAATCTCTTTCATGGTGTTAAATACCTGAGGGTTTTTATCACCAGTTTTATGTTAAGAAGTAATTCTTATTTATTGTTGCTGTTTTTCTTTACGTTTTTTTCGTCTTTCTTAGTAACTCTGTAGAAAATAAGCGGACCGTACGTAGCCAACTTCACTGAGCTATTTGTGGTTAACGCGATCTCAAGCACAATTTTCAGTGCCCGCTTGATTTCGCATAGCTCCGCAACAAAGTCCTATTTCACTTCAATGTGTAATTAAATGTGAGCTAAGAATTATAAACTTTTACCGAAAATTAAATGTTAAGCAGACCCTTAGCGCAACAGGAATGTGCAAAATATTTAGGCATTTAAAACTGAGTGCGTTGAAAAAACTTGGAAAAACTTGTTTATTTTGGTGTGACATTTACCATGGCAAATAAAACTTTGTGAAATCACTGTCAAATGACACACATCTCTCCGGAATTTTTAAACCTTTAACCTATTGATAATCCTCATTTGCTTTTCAGCAGACCAAAAATTCATGAATTTGAAACGTTTTGTCACTAGTGGCTTTATTCTATCACAAATTAAGAAGTAATATTTCTGGGTTCTTTATTGTTGAACAGGGTTTCGGCAATGACAAAAGAGGTAAGTATCTTGACGTCAGTGAAAAACGTAAATATTTGTCCTTAGAAAACCCATTTCTTTAATTACATTTTGACACATTTTATAGCAGCAATTTTAAACTGAATGTCGAAAGAAATTACAAAGTTTTTTATCTTTAATTTTTGTTCAAAGTTTATGGGATATGCTTCAACTAAGGCTCAATCTTCTCGCGCTGAATGAGACTTTACAAGGCAACAATAAACGCGAGTGGAAAAGATAGCTGCCAATCAAGCCCAGCCCTTTCGGGGCAAATCAAATGTTAAACTAAATCAATTTTGAGTTGGGTAATCTTACTGGTTCATTAAGTTATAAGTGCGTTGCACTGGAGAGCAATGTTAAAGCAGCTCTATTTCTTTCTCTAGCAAACAATGATTCGTGGATCTACACTCATAACATTAGGCGTGGTCCTGGGGCTAGCGGGCGTGTTTGGCCAACGACTGGAATCTGAAAAACGCGAAGAGAGCCAGTCTGTGCTTGTGGATATCGACCCTAAAGTTAATGCGGCCCTTGATGACAAGGACCAAACAGAAGATAACGAAGACGACAATCCCGCTGAACAAGTGAGCGACCCATTCTGGTTCTGGAAATCTCGCAGAATAAGAAGGAAATGCAGAAGGTCACGATACCGATACCGACGCCGACCTTGCCCCACTCGTAAGCCATATCCCACTCACAAACCATACCCAACTCACAAGCCACATACTCCTACACAAGCCTGTTCTACGTCAAGACCAACCGGCATACAATGGGATAACGTCTGGAGGGGAAAGCTGTTTGTTGAGTGTCCAAGAGGTAAATCATCATTATTAGTATTGTTGGTCATGTCGAATATTTGTTCGGTAGTAATCACACAAACTTATCAATTGAGAGTACAATTACAAGCTGCAGTTTAATCACTGGCGCTGCAAATAAAAAGCGCGTTGATCAAAAGTGGTACTCAGTTTAAAATAGGTAGTGTTTTCAAGCGTTCAAAAACTAAGGGGGGTGTTGGTATGGTCCCCTGCATTCAGAAGTGTCCTACATTTTTCACATAATATCCCTAAAATTTCAAAACCAAGCTGACGCCTTTGTTTTTTCCACAGGCTACTCTCTTATCTCCATAAAGAGCGTCTTCAGAGACTGCCAGCACGACCGTATTTGGAAATTCGGGTGTGGCTATAACGAAGCTGCTAAAGAGCATTGCCACTGGAGCCATGGCTACGCTAACGATGAAAAAGAGGGCATCAGTTTCCGTTGCCCTAACAATGGCTTTGTATCGGGTGAGAATCACGCACAGTCAGGCACGAGAAGCATTGTATTCTACATCAGTGCTTCAGCCCCAACTTTTCTTTTATTTATTTATTTATTTATTTATCTATTTATATATTTATTTAGTTATTTATTTATTTTTTTGTATTTTTTGGCTTCTCCAAAACTGTGCGAAAGGTGTTGGATGGTTGTAAAGATATGGCGCCCGAACAAAAATTGTTTCAGATCTTAGAATAATAAATATTTCGACCTTCAAAGCCTTGTGCTTCTCGACACAAACCTTCAGCCCCGTGGCTTATGTTCATCCCCGATTTTAATAGTTTTCTCATCTCCTTTTCTATAAAGGTGTGATCAACAATTCAACCAGTAAACTCATATTTCTTTGTATATGGGTCAGAGAGAAAACTCGAATACCTCAGGCAAGATATGAGGTTTACTGGACTAAGAAAAATAATAAAAAAAAACCTCGTGTTTATTATTTTCTTCTAGGTATCGATAGTATCTATACCAACGGAGATCGACGCTTCAAGTTCAAATGTTGCAACGACGAGGGATTTGATCACACCGACTGCCACCAGTCGCACCTTCTGAACCTGCCTGGACAGGACTTCGAGTTCAAGGTGGATCGCGACAAGAGATTTTACATCACTGGCATATCAAGCTTTTTCAATCCCGAGAAAAGGTAAAGCATGAACTGTGGTTTGTTCGCCTTAGTCATAGCGTTTACTTAGTTTGAATTGGTATCACTTCAAGGTTTCTGGCTCTACTAACTGGTCTACTATGACTGTACCAGATCCGTTTTGCATCCGAAACGGAATTAGTAAGGAAAGCTGAAAAAGGGCCCTTGTTCGTATACAAAAGACCGCCTAACCTTGCAAGTGCAGTAAATTTCATACCTGCCCCAGCAGCACTGGAGCAGGTAGTTTTAGATCCATACCAGTTCCAAACCCACAAATGTATGGGGTAACTGCACATTTCGTTTGGTATAAACAAAACTAACACAGAATCAACTGTATACCTGTACAAATTGTAACCCTACAAATCTTGAATCAGCAAACTCAAAAGCTAGATTAAAAGCACCCGTACTCAAGAGTAATTAGTTAGTTTCTACTTAGTATAATTTGTGTAGTTTCCTTAATATTTTTCTTACACTGCTCACGATCATACTTGCTTTTCCTGTTGCCTCTTACACTACCAATCTGTGTAAAAGTTTAAAGGCATTACCATTCACACCATAATAGCTTTCAATTAAATGGTCTCATTTGAGCATTTCAACCAAACACGAAAGATATTAAAAATCATCCAATACATACCTCTTACTAACCGAGTTCGAGGTCCGTGCTGTAAGTTACGGACCGAGTTGTTTCCCGTTGATTTATGACGAGGATCCAAAACTTACAGTACGGACGGAGAAAACGAGGTTAGTAAGATATTTATTATATCTCTGAGGTTAATCGGGCGCACTTTCAAATTTAGCGGGCCGTACAGTAAAATACGGCCCGCAAAACTGACCAATCACACCGCGCGTACTGAGAGATATAATAAATACATAGTACAATAAACGGCGCCAAAATTAAGTTCTGTTGGATAGCGTTCAACTAAATAGCCACAGTGTACCATTACACACAAACTAATAGTGTAAGACAGTGTAGTGTAACAGGAAAAACAAGTAACATCTTCCATGGATGTCTCGGTATGGACTTCATAAGCGGAGGGGGTGGGGTGGGGAGGGGGGGGGCATGTTTATTTAACCATTTAGATGATTAAGAAAATAACTTGTAAAATGTTCATTTTCCTTTCATACAAATACGTGATGGGTTTATTTTAAACCCGTTTTTGGAAATCTTCGTACCTTTGAAAAGACTTGTATTACTCAAATGTACTGCGCAATACCGAGAGCTGCGTATTTTGTTTTTCGCTGTATATGCCGGCAGTGAGGTGAATCTGATAGAAGTCAGTTCCAGAAGGCTTGTTTTCTTTCTCACAGGGACAGACGGTGGAAGATCGCCTACTGCAAATCAGAGGCAGAAAAGGGTCAAGATTACTCCCAGAAAAAAGATGTCATTGAAAACTAAACACGACAACTTTCATGAGCACTCATTCATATGTGTAGCAGTATTTTAGCTCGTTTTGTATTTTGTGGAAATAGAATTGGGTATTAAATATATAGTTTTCAACCTCAGTGCGTGTTATGCCTTCTACTTTAGTTTACAGTTCCTAGAATTTATGTAGAAAGAAAGAAATGATACAACGTACAGATACTAAAGATATGTTTTATACAGAGGATGGAAAGTTACTTTTGTATAAGCCTACGTTATGAAAACTTCCCCTGAAGCACGTGTCTCGGTAGCGAACTGAAGGTGAGATATCTGACCTCATGGTCATACAGACACGGAATGCTTTATTATAAGCGTGACAGCATATGCTTTGAGCAATTGCTGGGTGCTATTTTATTGGAGGGAGGGGAGGGGCAGTTCTGAAGTCACAAATGTGCCCCACTGATATAATGACTTGCAATTCTTCAAGGAACTGCTACGTAGGCCGTATTTCATTGGAAACGCAAGCTGGGGTGACGGCAATGCAAATGAGGTTTCTCTCCCTGACTATTCAACCCAAAAGCTTGGGAGGTTGTATTTCAGAGTCCTCTTCTCCTTGGAGAGCTGCCAACCAAAGCTAACGAGCCCCTCCCATCCTTTGTGTTGTTACCCTAACAGGGGTGGCTTCGGAGTTGCTGACACTTGCCAAAGGTGTCACCCCAGACTCTGGTGGGCGGGAGCGTCCATATTCCCGTGGTAGGCTAAGGCACCAGCCTGTCCTACCCCAGTGCCCAGATCATCATTTGAGCTACTTCATGATTACTCCAACTTTGCCATCTTGCACAGTGTCGGAAACTGTCCTGAATGTAAAATTCACCCTCGTGTGTTCACGTTCTCCACAAAACTGTAAATTTTGTGATTTTGAAGAAGACGGCAAAGAAATAAAGTACGTGCAGAGTGATTGTTTAAGCCTAATACACCTATTGTTTGGTGGCGTTCTTGTCGCCGTCAAAGGCGGCTTTTGTATAATCGTAGACAAATCTCAGGGTTTTTGGTGGGGCTTTTATAAAAGCGTTACACTGGAAAACAATGACTCTATGGTCTGTATAAAAACGCCAGCATCTTTTGGCGACAATATGTCGGTTACATTGACACGGTTCGGCACGCTCGTGATTACAGTATGTTGTTGCCACGAGCGGTTTTTTATTGAGTTGTGTCAAGAGGTGGCCGTGAAGCGTTTTAATAACTTAGGCTAGTTCGTTAACACCCGATACGCTGTCAATGGAGTCCCAGAGGATGTCTGGAAAATTAAAGTCACCCGAAATTACCATATTGTCGAACTGGTCAGGTCACAAACTTCATGCAGAAAATTATCGAATACATTCATCCAACTTGGGTCTTCATTGGGTGGCCTACAGAATAAAATTAATTGACCAGTAAGCGTAGCAATTTCGGTAAAAAAGATCTCAAGCTGTTGCAGCTTGGCTTCCTTTTCAGCTTTAAATTTTTTGACAGCTTTGAAGGAGGCTGTTTTGATTGCGATAAGAACTCCACCACCACCTCGATCAGACCGATCTCTCCTTAATATTGTAAAGCCAGAATGCAATATTTCAGAGAAATATGAAATTTTGGTTCAACCATGTCTTACTGAGACATTGGAGTTTACACGCGGATTGCCAGTTTGTTATGCTGTCTTTGAGATAACGTTTTAAGCTTCTGGTATTCATCAAAAGGCAATTTTTCTTACCAGCAGTCAAAGCAGAAACCGGTCCAGGGTTAGGATTGTTGTCACCAGACATCAAGATGCGAAAGGTAGCATCTGAGTTGTTGTAGTAACAAACGTGGCACATTTTCATTGCATGGCACAGTAACAAGTCTTGACTTAATAACCAAAAACAGCCACGGCTCTCACAGAGCTCTTCGAGTGAAGACCTGATTCCCTTACCAATGGCAACAATCCATCGAAGGAGCAATCGTTTTCGGGAAAACGGCAATAAAAATTGTAAGAATAAAAAAGGGTAAGAGGAATCGAAGACTAGTGATACATCCAAGACTACAGGTCGTTTGACCACGAGTCATCCTTCTGTCATTATATCTTTTTAGCCCGTGCGCATGCTCAAACCTCAAAACGTACCACATGGAAAACAAAATGACTACATTGTCATGTATATACATGGCTGAATCTCAGTTTAAGTCAGTAAGGCGGAACTGAGGTGTCAACGAAAGGGATCTGTCGCACATTGTCTAGGGGCTGACTTTTCTCTCCCTCACTGTCTTGTCGGGGTCAAGGTATCGGAAAGCAGCGCTGAACCATCTCCAGCTGGCATAAGCGAACCGCGGACCGAAATCTCGTGGTGCATCGTCCCCGGGGCATCGTCATGGTACAACGCTCCGGCAAAGTGTCCAGAGGTACCGCTGTCGGCTGTATTTTTCTTTCTTCTTCAGCCATTTTGATGTTTAGGCTGGCAAGTCGAACAGTGCTTTCAATTGTGGTTCACACTGAAGGCAATGTTCGCATTCTCACATAATGCCAAGAGGTAAACAGCCAATTAAAATTCACTATCGCGCTAGAAATTTTTCATCTTAAAGTACACTCGATATTCCACATGTTTTAACTTCTGGAGGCAGCTTAGACGTGGTTAGTTATAATGCGGAAGGAGGGGCTTCACTTTCTTTAACTTTGCTTAGCACCAACTTAGCAGACACAACATCTTCCACAGCCATGCCTGAAAGATAAATTGAAATAAGTCAACTATCATTAAATATATATCTCTAGCTGGATTTTTGGACACGGACCCGCTCAAATCATGTGTGGGGAACAACACACAGTAATCCCACACTATCCCAGCTTTCACGTTTTCTAGAAGTAATCGCAGAACTTCAAGTTCTCTCTCGTACAAAACTCAACACAGGTAGCCCAAGCTCTAGGAACGTCTTAGGTCTTCATATATAAAGGTCTCATAAACGCTCCTAGAGCTTGGGCTACCTGTGACAGACCGACAAAAATTAACGTCTTTGAAATTTGATAGCTCGTTCAGTTATATTTTCCCTTCTCCTCTCTCTTATATATGAGATATGTCTAGCTGATTTTTTGAAAAAGTTGGTCAATCAAAATTTTAACACTTTTTGTGTAATGACACCAATAAAAGGACTGGTACATTGCACATATTTGGTCTTTAATATATTTTTTTCTCTTTTATTAGTTGTAATTATTGTAAACTTGTAACGCAGGTCCACATCAGCCAACGGCTGTCAGTCTTTTTAACCTGCGAGATCAAATAAAGTATGTATGTATGTATGTATGTATGTATGTATGTATGTATGTATGTATGTATGTATGTATGTATGTATGTATGTATGTATGTATGTATGTATGTATGTATGTATGTATGTATGTATGTATGTATGTATGTAATAATCATTGTAAAAAATATATTATTGCTCATGAGTGAAAATAAAAGGAAGTATTTCAGTTATTTCACTCTCATCACTCTATTCAACTTCTATGGGTATGTCATGAACTCACCAAATGACCTTATAAGCCAATATAAAGTCAATATTAGTACTTTTAAAATCAGTTTTCTTAAAATTATTGGTGACAACTTTCTTAGTGCTTCTTTTTTTTTTTCAAATGCGTTTCAAAGAATTGAAATGATTTTAAAATTTAGCTTTCAAAATCAACAAAATTTATTGTGATCCTCTGTTGAGATCACAATGTGCATGTAGTTTAGGGTGCATTCAATTCCAACAATTCTAGCTTTTGTAATTCCAGTCCAGTAGTTATTATACAGAAATATATCAGTTCCCAAAAGGAGGTTATTTCTCTTATTCTGAGTTAACTGTATTCCATTCATTCTGCCCCTGATAGCAGAAATATACAGTCCCCAAAAGGACATGAATACTCTCTATTTCGGAATAGTCAAAAGAATGCGCTGTTAGTGTTCCATCTCAGTAAGTTATTGCGACTTTGCAAGAAACAGCCCCTGCAGGTCCCAAGTGGCTTGCTAACTCACAACTGTCGGTCGAGAGCACTACACCGCTATCTCAGGGTTCGAATCCTCTTTCACTCTTTCTTTTTAAGGCTGCTTTAAAGCTGCGCTCATATATAACCATGATGGTCTTTCATTAATTAAGTTTAAAGTGAGTCAGCGTTAACTGTTAAATTTTGCAATAATTATTCCAATTGTACCCTGTGAGAGTCCAACAAGGGTGCACTGACCGGTTAATATTTTTCTCTGGCTCCGTACTTACCTAAAGATTTAAAGATCTTGGTTTTTCCTTCAGGAACAGAAAGTTTTCCTGAAATTACATCACCAATCTCTCCTGAAACTGTCGCCTAAGAGTAAACATTTTGGGTGATGCATGGCCAATTAGAAACCTCAAACTATAAAGTAACTCTTTTAAACTGAAGAAAACAAACTGTCTAATGATTTTTTATTGAATCTAGCTATTTTAAATGAAACCTCCACTCTTGAAATAAATGAACGTTTTAAAAATTGTTGAAAAAACAATCTAATTTCAAATTTCTTTAGAAAACATGGAAATCTTATTACTGCATCAGACAAAACAGAATTTGATCATCGACTATTTTTCATTTTAAATTTACCAGGTGCCACCATGTTGAATTTCATGACATAATACGGCTGCTCAGTTGTTTCACACAAAAGAACTTAAATGCTTAAGTCTGACAACAGCAAACAATAGCAGCAACCGTATGATATCATGAAATCCAAAATGGTGGTGCCCAGGAAATTTAAAATCAAAATAGGCGATAATCATATCTAACTTTTAGCACCCTTTAGTTCTGTTAGGTAGGAGATACAGAATCCCAGAACAATCACACTGTAATCAAGAGAGGTGCAGAAAACTTCAAAGTAAAGATGGTGGCCAAGGGCATCGCCAACTAAAGATTTTAATAGCACAAAAGACACTCCCCTCCAGCTTCCTCTCCCTCTCTCCCTCAGTTATGAGCTTCCCTGCTTAAGGGGTATAATCTAGCTGTCAAGGACTTATAGAAGCCTCCCCCCCACCTATCCCTCTGCTGCATTTCCAACAAAAATGGCCTATTTAAGACTAAAGGATCTCAAAATCTATATATTTCTTAGGCATTGAATATAGTTTTGTAGTTTACACAGATTCCACCCCTTCCTAGTGTTGCAACAGACTAACCTTTGAAAGAATCACGTCACCAGCTTCCGTAAGGGCAGCCTCACCGCTATCTGCCACAATAAAACTGTTGTGCATTACCTCATCATCAAGTTCTCGCCATGTTGGTCGAGTTGCACCAACAGCTGTAGATGAAGAGATGATTAACATTTTATAAGAATTAAGGGGAGACAATTGAGCAATGACTCATGCTAAATTAAGGTAAGTCTGCCAAAAATAAGCATGCAATTTATCCCTGACAGCCAATTTACAGATTTTTTTTTCAGGATTATCACAACTGTCTCACTTACTCACTCACTCACTGTTGTTGAGCAAAAGGATAAAAAAAGGAATTAGGTTGTAACTGTTCTTAATTATGACAAATGAAAATGAGGAACTAGCTGAACCTTGACAGACCTGGTTTCTAGAATTCATACCCATTTTCAGACTTTCAGACCAAAATGGTTAAAATCTACACCCTTTTTCAGACCAAAATGACACAAACAACAAACCCTCTGGCACCACAGCACATACCAGACCTATATAGCTAATGTAGGGGAATACCCCCCCCCCCCCCCTACCCGGGATAATTTATTACTTGCATGGAAATTCTTAGTTTACTGTTCAATGACAGAACAAAGGGCTGTTTTCTATAACCATGTTAGGTTACTGCAACTGCATTACTGAACCTACGTAGCACAAATATAAAAAATATATATATTACATCACATTTCCCTTCAATATCACCTTATTTAGAAAACATCACCACACTCACAATTTATTAAAGCTCCAGGTTTGACGCACTTTCCACACAGAATGGGAGTGGTTGCTAAGCTAACAGTAACTATGACATCAGCTCCTGATGCTGCCTCTTCCACTGTTGAACAAGCTTTTGCACCAATTTCATCTGCAAACGTCTGTGCATTGGCAAAGGCTCTACTCCATACTCTTACCTGAATAAGTCACAAATAGAATTTGAGACAACAGATAATTAAATTAGAACATGTTATAATGCTTTTTGCCTTTATTTCTAAATAATCCAGAAATATTAGGGACTATTGCTATGAGTGTGAAATGGAAGGCTGCAGTGAACCCTCAACAATAAAATTTATAGCTCATGATTCCCAGATCATTAGCTTTTACAATATTGTTGCTTTCAATCGTCAAAAAATTGATTAACACATTTGGTTCACTTATAGTTAGGTTCTAGTTGGGGTGGACTGATTTGTACCTCTGAAAATGGTCTCACAAACTTAAGAGCCTGAGCATGACTTCGCGCCTGAGCACCAGATCCCAGAATGCACAGCACTTGGGCATCCTTGGCAGCTAGGTACTGAAAGAAAAAAAAATATCCTTTAATTTTTTTAAGGAGATTTTTTAAGGAAAGATTATAGTGCATATTTTAATGCTATATAGCTGACAACTACAGTATGTACTAAAACAAAGTCAGCATAAAAGCAACTGTACCTTAAGGGCTGTATTCTAATATTATTTACTGTGATCTTTTTTCTACCTTGGCGGCAGATAAATGAAGCTGCAGCAGCTTTCATTTGTTTAACCATTATCTTAAATTAAATAAAGCCAGTATGAAGGCAGAGCGGTAAGGCTTTATTAATCTAAATATAATTTACTATGATCTTTTTTCTATCTTGATTGCGATAACTGAAGCTGCAGCAGTTTTCATTTCTTCATCCATTATTTTAAAACTAATATTTTATGAGAAAGAATGTTACCTTGGTAGCAACAGCAGAAGCAGCAGCAGTCCGCATCTCGGTTATAACAATTCCATCCATTATCTTTAATAAAAAAAAATATATTACATAAAAAACCCTCATGCACATGTTGCATTCTGTGCTATTTGTATGTTAACATTAAGGAAAATAGTCAATTTTCTTTCCAACCTGCTAGTAAAACTCACAGCCAAAAATGTACAAATTATGGTGATCAAATTATCCTCTGGATGCAGGAATATCTGAATAGTGACCATAAGTAATAGCATGATTAGTAGTTTAGTAACTTACTGCTTGCGATAAACCATTTGAGGGATCTAAAACCATAATGTTGCTCATGGATGTAGGAAGGCCTTCTTTCTTATTCCCCGGGAATCTTGTGACCAGTTTGACTACAAGAGCGTTATCTTTGGCTGAATATGCAGGCATGACAAGGAGAAACCTGCAAAAAATTGAAGTCAATTATCAATACAGGCAGGTCCTGTAGGAGGTAACTTAGAACTTTTCCCTTCCTCCTCTCCACGGTCACCCCATATCAGTGATTCCAGACCCATCATGACCTGGTACCAATTCCCTTCACCTCAACCAAGCCTGTAACTCGATATCCAGTTATCTAAAAGAATGAGTAAAAACGTATGATTGGTGAGTGGGGAGGGAAGGGGTCGCCATAGAGACCTATTGGGACTAATGTCTGGGTCAATTCCAAAAGCGATCATGCCCCCCCGGGCAAACCCCCGGGCATTTGACTTTTTTAAAAATGCCTGATCAAATTCCCCGCTATATGGGCCGATTTCTAGGTCAAATGCCCCACTGGTTGGGGCTGAAAAGTCATCGTGTTGGTTTTTTTTGTATTCGCTAGCTCTATTTATATAAAAATCAACGAAATTGATACATTCACAAATTTAAAACAATTTATTATTAAAGATAATGCATAACATCACATACAAAACTCAACAAACAGAGAGTTGAATGATATATGTACCGATACTCGCTTTTCTTTTATATTAAATGTACATGAAGTTTGCAAATACGTGTCCATTTTTCGCAAAATATTTGACTGCATGATTTGTTCGATAGTTTACGCATTGATTAAATAAACTGGATGATAATCATCTCTTGTTGCAATACAATGGGCATTTATGTTTACGTTTACCTATAAATTTAAAAGCATGCAACTTTATCACAAAAAAAAATGTAAAGCACATTCACTTCAGGAATATATATTTCTATTACAAGTAGAACTGTGAACGGTTTGTTAAAAAACAGTGACAACAAGAACAATAATAAAAAACACTATGTTATGAAACCTAGACATGCCAACAAGTCGAGCTTCGAACGCCAACCAAAGCGAGAACAAAGCTTGAGGGAACTTGGACATACCACTGAAAATGAGAAGCGAAGGGCAATATGTAACCCCGCCATGCCAAAAACAATCTCAGATATATTTGTTGGAACGCTTCTCTATGGTAGTATTAAATGGCTTACATGGAATACAAATCATTTTTAAACACGACCGCTGACCAACATTTTTTTGACGGGTCAAATGCCCGATGGGTCGGGTTTCTAATCGCGTCAAATGCCCCACTATGTGGAGCCGGTGCCCGGGGGTTGCCCGGGGGGGGGGGGGGGGATGATCGCGCTTGGAATTGACTGATACATAACATTGTTCTGAGTACTGATTATATAGAGGTGCAGCTCCCCTCCCCTCTCCCCTCCCCTCTGACAGCTCTGACTTCATGAGCGTGCAGGTTAGTCATTCGTTTGAAAAAAATTCCCTCCCTTCGCTATTTTTCGAATCAATCAGTACCAGCATATGAAAATTACATATGTACAAAAGCGTCACTGGTCAGTTTGTACGTAAGCCTTATTGAGTTACCCACGGTCTTCCAATTGCACTGCAGTGCGCACAGGTTGAAACATTCCACCGCTTTCTCGGGCTGAAAAATTCACCAGAGCTTCTTCAATGATAGGAATGAGATCCTGATATTTGAGGACCTCTTTCACCCGAGAGGCATCAATATACCAGGGCTTCTGATATTTCGCGCGGTCGCGGAGCCGCGAAATTCGGGTATATCCGCGGAATCCCGCGGAATTCACAAAAAAACGCGTAATACCGCGAAATTCGTTAAAAATCGTACTAAATACCTGTCGGTACAACATATCTGAAACTTATCTTGGCTACTGGGGCTGCTTACTTTCCATAAATGCAAATTTACCTTGAAATTTCGTCACTGCCACGAGCCGAAACATAACGTACCATAACTACCAGGCGTTCTTAGATTAATGTTGCGAAAAACTGGGCACGAGAAATGAGAAGACTTTTCGGTGACACTATACGGACTGGGAAAGGAGACTGCTGTCTGTAGTAATGTAGGCACATGTTTAGTCGTACGTGCAGGGCACGATCGAAGACACAACAAATGGTTGACTTCACAAATGGGTTTGAACCTTCGATCACGAACAATCTTGCCTTTTAAACTGCAAAGCAACACAAGAGACCAAGGAGAGAAAAGAAATTTATTGCGTTGCTGTGTTCGGCTCTAAATTGCAGCTGAAAAAATAGGTTAACCGGCGCTTATGTTTTTCTTGTAGCTCGAAACAAGTACAATTGCCTTGAGAACTGTGTTGGATGAACTTTTCTGTTTTTTTTCTTGCCCTGAATTTGACATCCTTCAAATATATCTTTTTTTTCTGGAATCTTTCTTCTTGGCTTTCTTCTTTGTTTTTCGGCGAAATTTGCCCCGAAACTTCCCGCGAAATCGGCCGTTTTCTCCGCGAATGTCTCCAAAAATCCCGCGAAATTTGTTTTTTTTTCTGCGAATTATCAGGTTCCACCGACGAATGTGCCATTATAATTTGATAATTTCATGCGAAAAATGCAGCTTTTGTGTTCAGCGGTAAAAAACAAAAAGGTAAACAGAACCTTCGACATGATTGGTCCGATTTTTGGAATAAACAAATCAAAGAAGACGTACAAAACTTTTCAAAAGCCACGCCCTAGGGAAGGCGGATTGTTTGAAATAACTTCTTTTTAGACTGCTTACTAATGTACTAACCTTTTTACTCGCTGGAGATGTCGAGGCAAGTTGTCCATCAGACCAATCACTTGTTTTGTCTTCAATAAGGACTGCAGTCATTAGTTTTACGACGATATTTTTACTTCCGTTTCTTTTTTTTTTTTTTTTCGCAACGAAGCTGCTAAAGAGCATTGCCACTGGAGCCATAGCTACGCTAACGATAAAAAATAGGGCATCAGTTTCCGTTGCCCTAATAATGGCTTTGTATCGGGTGAGAATTACACACAGAACAAGAAAAGCCTTGCTGCACTGTATTCTACATCAGTGCTTCAGCCCCAGCTTTACTTTATTTATTTACAGTGGAACCTCTCCTTACGGACACCTCTTTAATACGGACACTTCTCTATTACGGACAGTTCACTTGGTCCCTGAGAGACCGAAACCTACCTCTCTAAAACGGACACCTCTATAATACGGACACTTATCCCTGTCCCCTTGGTGTCCGTAATAAAAAGGTTCGACCGTATTTACTATTATTATCATTATTATTATTATTATTATTATTATTATTATTATTATTATTATTATTATTATTATTATTATTATTATTATTATCACTTTTATTATTTATTCTATTATTATTTCAACAAGAAAATTAACGATAGTAAAACAGCATGACGTTTCGACGACTTCATATCGTCATTGTCAAATTAAACGAGTAGAATGGAAATAACGGAAAGGCATATTAATTTTTATAGGTATTGAAAGTGAGGAAATAAATTCGCATGAAAGCATTCAGGTAAAGAGATGCTGTGAATCAAGAACAAAAGACCGAAACTGAACACGCAAGCGGATAATAATAATAATAATAATAATAATAATAATAATTATTATTATTATTATTATTATTATTATTATTATTATTATAACATAAAAAATCTAAATGCACTTGTCAAGAGACACCGAATTGTCTTGCCAAACGACTCGACAGCCTGCAAAGAGTATCAAAAACTTTTCTAGATATGCACAGGTGCTCTAGACTTGGCTTGCTTTCGGTGGGAACGAAAATGTTATCAGAGCTGGTAACGCACGTCCGCCCTACTCGCCGCCATGATGAGTATTAAAACTCGCAACATTGCTCGCATGTTAAGATCGCAACGGGAACACTCGCGAAGAGTCAGTCGCCAATTGGGCCTTTTTACTTGAGAAAGACATGTTTTAAATTTTACTTGATCTCCTCTTTGTAATTAGTTTTTAATAGTTTTTATTCACTTTATAGCCAACGGGTTACGCTGCTTTAGCGCCTCGTGATGCTTCTAAACTGTATACAGCATACAGACGTTTTAACTGCTAATAATAATAATAATAATAATAATAATAATAATAATAATAATAATAATAATAATAATAATAATAATAATAATAATAATAATAATTTATTACTTATGGAGCGCTAATCAATAGCGCTTTACAATCAAAATTACTAATAACAACATCTCTAATTCTAATTACGGATATTAAAATGTCAACTCAAACAAATATAAGGATTTACAATACAATTCTGGTTGGTTATATCAAATTGAACCACTGCTGAAATGATTTCTTAAAAAGAAAAGTCTTAATAGAACTCTTAAAAAATTTCTATAGATCTAATAGTTCGTAACTGTTATGGGAGCTCGTTCCACAGATGCAGCACAGCCGCCTTTAATGCACGCTCACTCAAGGATGCCAGCATCTTACCCCTAGGAGGCTCTAACAAAATGCCTGAGTTGGATCTAAGATTATACGAGGAATTGCATTTGATAGCTAGAAGATTGCTAATGTCTGCAGGTGCGAGGCCATGAATGGCTTTGAAAGCTAATAATGGAATCTTTAAATGTATGCGCGCTAGTACTCAGTGGTAGCAAGTGTAATTCGTAGAGTGCTGTGTGATGTGGGAATACCTCCCGATATCCATGTAACTTAGCTATTTGCTCTTTGAGAAAGCCATACAGTAAAGCATTACAGAATCTAACCTGCTCGTGATGAATGCGTGCACCAACGTGAGCAAGCTATCTCTTGATAAATACTTCTTAATGCGTCTAATGTCAGTTATGCAAGTAGAAGAAACCTGCCTTACATATACATTTGTAATATGGTCACGCATATACAGGTTCATGTGTCAAGCCAGCACCTTAAGTTCTCAACTTGGGAGCTAGGCTCTATCTCTGAACCCCCCCTTTTAATATTCTTAGCCTGCAATTTGCAATTTGTCCCCCGAAATTGCCATATTGTCGAACTGGTCAGGTCACAAACTTCAGAAAATTATCGAATACATGCATCCAGCTTGCGTCTTCATTTGGTGGCCTATAGCAAAAACAGAATGAAATTCTTTGACCAGTAAGCGTAGTAATTTCGGTAAAAATGATCTCAAGCTGTTGCAGCTCGGCTTCCTATTCAGTTTTAAATTCTTTGACAGCTTTGAAGGAGGCTGTTTTGATTGCGATAAGAACTCCACCACCACCTCGATCAGACCGATCTCTCATAAACATTGTTAAGCCAGAATGCAATATTTCAGAGTTGCTGATATTTTGGTTCAACCACGTCTCATTGAGACATTGGAGTTTACACACGGATTGCCAGTTTGTTGTGCTGTCTTTGAGATAACGTTGTAAGCTTCTGGCATTCATCAAAAGGCAATTGGTCTTACCAGCCGCAGTCGAAGCAGAAACCGGTCCAGGGCTAGGGTTGATGTCACCAGACATCAAGAGGCGAAAGGTAGCATCTGACTGAGTTGTTGTAGTAACAAAAGTGGCACATTTTCATTGCATGACACAGTAATAAGTGTTGACTTAATAGCCAAAAACAGAAAAATAGCAACAGCTTTCACAGAGCTCTTCGAGTGACGACCTCAGGATTCCGTTTACAATGTCAACAATCTATCGAAGGAGCAATCGTTTTCGGGAAAAAGGCAATAAAAACTGTAAGAATGAAATAAGGTAAAAGGAGGCCAAGACTAGCGGTATCTCCAAGACTACAGGTCGTTTGACCACGAGTTATTCTTCTGTCATTATATCGTTTTAGCCCCTGCGCATGCTCAAACCTTAAAACGTGCCACATGGAAGACAAAATGACTACATTGTCATACATATGCATGGCTGAATCTCAGTAAGTCAGTTAGGTGGAACGAAAGGGATCTGTCGCATATGGTTTAGGGGCCGACTTTTCTCTCCCTCACTGTCTCGTCGGCGACTGGGTATCGGAAAGCAGCGCGGAACCATCTCCAGCTGGTATAAGCGAACCGCGGGCCGAAATCTCGTGGTGCATCGTCATGGTACAACGCTCCGGCAAAGTGTCCAGAGGTACCGCTGTCGGCTGTATTTTTCTCTCTTTTTCAGCCATTTTGATATTAAGGCTGGCAATTCGAACAGTGCTTTCAATTGTGGTTCACACTAAAGGGCATGTTCGCATTCTGACAAAATGCAAAGAGGTAAACATCCAATTAAAATTTACTGTCTCGCTAGAAATATAACATTAAAAAGTACACTCGATATTCCACAAGTTTTTCAGCAGATGGACAAGCTGCTATTCGCGATCGGCATCGTTATTTACAAGATGACTCGATAGCAAAAATATTATAGTGTAGCAAAAATAAGTTGTTTCTATAACTGTGCATTTTATGCAAACACTGATCAAGTTATACTTGTGTTATCTTTACGTCTCTGCTAGCATACTTGTTGCAAACTCGCTTTTCCAAGAACTTCTAACTATGTAAAGGACTATGACTAGGACTATGTAAAGGACTTTTCATTTAGCTTGTTGACTTTCAAAGAAAGCCACCTCTTGAATTTTCTTATATTATTTGACCATTTTGACAGAAAAAGAAAAAAAATATATTGTCTCTCCAAGTGAGGGGTGTTTGGGAAGCCCTGTTTACACGTGCGATTTTTGTCGCATCATGTGTGAAAATTCAACGATGCCGACAGTATCGCCGCGGTATCGCTGGGTTTCAAACAGTCATGTTTGAAACTAGATGCATATTTACAGGATTTCTCAGAAAAATCACTGCGATATCGCGCTGAAATCGCAGCTGGTTTATACGTCACAAGTCGCAGCCTTGCACGAGAAAAATTGTAGTTACGTGCGACAAAAGTTGTTTCAAAAATTGCATGTGTGAACGGGCCTTAACTATTATTTCGTTTTAACTCTAATACTGATAAAATTTATTGTGGTTAACGGACTTCTGGGTGCAGCTTAGACGTGGTTAGTTATAATGCGGAAGGAGGGGCTTCACTTTCTTTAACTTTGCTTAGCACCAACTTAGCAGACACAACATCTTCCACAGCCATGCCTGAAAGGTAAATTGAAATAGGTCAACATTAAGTTAATGAAAGGGACAAATGAAAGGGACAACTATCTCTAGCTGGATTTTTGGAAATGGACCCGCTCAAATCGTGTGTGGGGAACAAGACGTAGTAATCCCACACTATCACATTTTTCACGTTTTCCAGATGTAATCGCAGAACTTCAAGTTTTCTCTCGTACAAAATTCACTCCGTCACCATAGATAATTTTTTCCCTCTAACGACCAGAACTATGATTAAACCGACCATTATTTCTTACGACACCTTGAATCAACTAAATCTGATTGGCTTAAACGATATTTCTAGAGAGAGAGTCTTTCACAATCATATCAGACAGAACACAGGTGACCACAGGTAGCCCAAGCTCAAGGAAGTCTTAGGTCTTCATATATAAAGGTCTCATAAACGCTCCTAGAGCTTGGGCTACCTGTGACAGACCGACAAAAATTAACGTCCGGCTTTGAAATTTGAAAGCTCGTTCAGTTATATTTTCCCTTCTCCTCTCTCTTCTTTCCTTTTTTTTTAGTTCACTCATGAGCAATCCGATAATATTTCTTATGATGATAATTATTATTTTTTCCTTTTATTGGTGTCGTTACACAAAAAGTGTTAAAATTTTCATGGACCACGTTTTCAAAATATCAGCTAGATATATTTCATATGTATTTCAGTTATTTCACTCTCATCACTCCATTCAACTTCTATGGGTATGTCACGAATTCACCAAATGACTTTACGCATGTAAGTAAATATAAAGTCGATATTAGTATTTTTTAAAATCAGTTTTCTAACAATTGGTGATAATTTTCTACGTACTTTTTTTTCAAATGCGTTTCAAAGAATTGAAAAGATTTTAAAGTTTAGCTTTCAAAATCAATAAAATTTAATAGTGACCCTCTGTTAAGATCACAATCTGAATGTGCATGTATTTTAGGGTGCATTCAGTTGCAACAATTCTAGCTTTTCTTTTCCAGTCCAGTAATTATTATACAGAAATATATCAGTTCCCAAAAGGAGGTAATTTCTCTTATTCTGAGTAAACCGTATTCCATTCATTCTGCCCCTGATGGCAGAAACGTTACCAAAAGAACATGAATACTGTCTATTTCAGAATAGTCAAAAGAATGTGCTCTTCGTGTTCCGGCCCAGTAAGTTATTGGGACTTTGTGAGAAACAGCCCCTGCAGGTCCCAAGTGGCTTGCTAACTCACAATTGTCGGTCGAGAGCACTACACTGCTATCGCAGAGATCATCATGGGTTCGAATCCTGTTCAAGCCTGATTTTTTTTCAATCTTTCTTTCTAAGGCTGCTTTAAAGCTGCGCTCATATATAACCATGATGGTCTTTCATTAATTAAGTTTAAAGTAAGTCAGCGTTAACTGTTAAACTTTGCAATAATTATTGCAATTGTACCCTGTGAGAGTCCAACAAGGGTGCACTGAACAGTTAATATTTTTCTCTTGCTCTGTACTTACCTAAAGATTTAAAGATCTTGGTTTTTCCTTCAGGAACAGAAAGTTTTCCTAAGATTACATCACCAATCTCTCCTGAAACTGTCGCCTAATGCAAAGAACAAGCAACAGAACAATTCCCTGATACATCATTAAAATTCATTTTTCACTAATAAACATGAGTAGCTTATGTGCAGTACATTGCCATATAGTAATTGAGAAATACAGGCAAACTCTCCTTTTAGGTATTTGGAGTAAACATTTTGGTTGATGCATGGCCATACAAACCTCAAACTGTAAACTCTTTTAAACTGAAGAAAACAAACTATCTAATGATTTTTTTATTGAATCTAGCTATTTTAAAGAAAACCTCCACTCTTGAAATAAATAAACGTTAAATAATTTTATTGTTGGAAAAACAATCTAATTTCAAATTTCTTTAGAAAACATGGAAATAATATTACTGCATCAGACAAAACAGAATTTGATCATCGCCTTTTTTTCATAATTTTTAAATTTTCCGGGCACCACCATGTTGGATTTCATGAAGTAACACGGTTGCTCAGTTGTTTCACACAAAAGAACTAATGCTTACCTGACAACAGCAAACAATAGCAGCAACCGTATGACATCATGAAATCCAAAATGGTGGTGCCCAGGAAATTTAAAATCAAAATAGGTGATAATCATATCTAATTTTTAGCACCCTTTAGTTCTGTTTAAGAAGTTAACATACCTTAGGTAGGAATTACAGAATCCCAGAATAATCACACTGTAATCAAGAGGGTGCAGAAAATTTCAAAGTAAAGATAATGGCCAAGGGTATCGCCAATACAGCACAAAAGACATTCCCCTCCCCCTTCCTCTCCCTCTCTCCCTCAGTTATAAGCTTCCCTGCTTAAGGGGTATCATCTAGCTGTCAAGGACTTATATAAGCCTCTCCCCCCCCCCCCCAACCTATCCCTCTGGTGCATTTCCAACAAAAAGGACTGCATTCTAGATAAATAACCCTTAATGGCCTATTTAAGACTAAAGTATCTCAAAATTCATATATTTCTCAGGCATTGAACATAGCTTTATAGTTTACACAGTACCTCCATTCCACCCCTTCCTAGTGTTGCAACAGACTGACCTTTGAAAGAATCACATCACCAGCTTCCTTAAGAGCAGCCTCACTGCTATCTGCCACAATAAAACTGTTGTGCATTATCTCATCATCAAGTTCTCGCCATGTTGGTCGAGGTGCACCAACAGCTGTAGATGAAGAGATGATTAACATTTCATGAGAAGGGCAGGCAATTGAGCAATGACTCGTGCTATGTTAAGGTAAGTCTGGCAAAAAATAAGCATGCAATTTATCCCTGAAAGCCAATTAAGGGATTTGTTTTCCAAGACTATCGCAACTGTCTCACCACTGTCCTGAAACTGAAATTGCTCCAAATAAGCTCCATTTTGACACAGTTGAACCTTCACAAACCTGGTTTCTAGAATTCCTACCCATTTTCAGACTTTCAGACCAAAACGGTTAAAATCTACACCCTTTTTCAGACCAAAATGGCACAAACAACAAACCCTCTGGCACCTGACACTTACCAGACCTATATATAGCTAATGTAGGGAAATACCCCCCCCCCCCCCCCCAGGATTATTACTTGCATGGAAATTCTCAGTTTACTGTTCACTAACAGAACAAATTAAAGTGCTGTCTTCTATAACCATGTTAAATAACTGCAATGGCATCACTGAACGTAGCACAAATATCACCTTTTTCAGAAAACATGAACACTACTCACAATTTATTAAAGCTCCAGGCTTGACCCACTTTCCACACAGAATGGGAGTGGTTGCTAAGGTAACAGTAACTATGACATCAGCTCCTGATGCTGCCTCTTCCACTGTTGAACAAGCTTTTGCACCAATCTCATCTGCAAACTTCTGCGCATTGGCAAAGGTTCTACTCCATACTCTTACCTAAATAAGTAACAAATAGCATTAGAGGCAACAGATAATTAAATTATAACATGTTATAATCCTCTTTGCCTTTATTTCTAAATAATCCAGAAACATTAGCGACTATAGCTATGAGCGTGGAATGGAAGGCTGCAGTAAGCCCTCAACACTAACATTAATAGGTAATGATTCCTAGATCATTAGCTTTTACAACAATTATTGCTTTCAATAGTCAAAAAATTGATTAACACATTTGGTTCACTCATAGTTAGGTTTTAGCTGGGGTGGGCTGATTTGTACCTCTGTAAATGGTCTCACAAACTTAAGAGCCTGAGCATGACTTCGTGCCTGAGCACCAGATCCCAGAATGCACAGCACTTGGGCATCCTTGGCAGCTAGGTACTGAAAGAAAAAAAAAATGTCCTTTAATTTTTCAGTTTAAAGAGATTTTTTAAGAAAAGATTGTAGTGCATATTTTAACACTACATAGCTGACAACTACAGTATGTACTAAAGAAAAGTCAGCATAAAAGCAACTGTACCTTAAGGGCTGTATTCTAATATTATCTACTGTGATCTGTTTTCTACCTTGGCAGCCGATAAATGAAGCTGCAGCAGCTTTCATTTGTTTAACTATTATGTTAAATTAAATGAAGGCCAGTATGAAGGCAGAGCTGTAAGGCTTTATTAATCTAAATATAATTTACTATGATCTTTTCTCTATCTTGATTGCGATAACTGAAGCTGCAGCAGTTTTCATTTCTTCATCTATTATTTTAAACTAATATATTAAACAATCTTACATGTATAAAATTAAGGGATATTAATTTATAGGAAAGAATGTTACCTTGGTAGCAACAGCAGAAGCAGCAGCAGTCCGCATGTCAGTTATAACAATTCCATCCATTATCTTTAATAAAAAAAATACATAACATTAAAAACCCTCATGCACATGTTGCATTCTGTGCTAAAAATAGTCCAACCTGCCAGAAAAACTCACAGCCAAAAATGTACAATGGTGATCAAATTATTCTCTGGGTGCAGGAACATCTGATTAGTGACCATAAGTAATAGACGTATGATTAGTAGTTAACTAACTTACTGCTTGGGGTAAACCATTTGAGGGATCTAAAACCATAATGTTGCCGATGAATGAAGGAAGGCCTTGTTTCTCATTCCCCGGGAATCCTGTGACCAGTTTGACTGCAAGAGCATCATCTTTAGCTGAATATGCAGGCATGACGAGGAGAAACCTGCAAGTCAATTATCAATACAGGCAAGTCCTGTAGGAGGTAACTGAGACACACCCCTTTCCCTTCCTCCTCCCCACCCCCTCTCAGTGATTTCAGACCCATCATGACCTGGTACCAATTCCCTTCACCTCAACCAAGCCTGTAACTTGATATCCAGTTATCTAAAAGAAATTATGAGTAAAAATGTATGGTTGGTGACTGGTGAGTGGGTAGGGAAGGAGGGGAAGGAGTCGCCCAAGAGACCTATTGGGACTACTACTGTACGAAGTACTGATAAGAGGTGCAGCTCCCCTCCCCCCACCCCCTCCCTCCTCTCACAGCCCTGGCTTGATGAGCGTGTGGGCAAGTCATTCGTTTGAAAAAAGTTCGCACCTTTCGCTATTTTTCGAATCAACCAGTACCAGCACTATGAAAATTATAAATATACAAAAGTGTCACTTTGTGCCTTATTAAATTACCCACGGTCTTCCACTTGCACTGCAGTGCGCACAGGTTGAACAATTCCACCGCTTTCTCGCGCTGAAAAATTCACCAGAGCTTCTTCAATGATAGGAATGAGATCCTGATATTTGAGGACCTCTTTCACCCGAGAGGCGTCAATATACTGTGGAGGTTCCACCGACGAATGTGCCATTTTAATTTGATAATTTCCTGCAGAAAATGCAGCTATGACCTAATTGTGCTCAGCGGTACAACAACAAAAAGGTACACATAACGTTCGACATGATTGGTCCGATTTTTGGAATGAACAAATCAAAGAAGACGTTCAAAACTTTTGAAAAGCCACGCCCCCAGGGAAGGCGGATTGTTTGGTCGCCATCTTGCTGTGTAGACTGCCCAGAGTCCGCAGCAATTCATTGAAATAACTTTCTTTTAGACTTCTTACTTGCCTTTTTACTCGTTGGACATGTCGGGGAAAGAAGTTTACGAGTTGTCCATCAGACCAATCACTTGTTTTGCCTTCAATAAGGACTGCAGTCGTAAGTTTTCCGACATAATATTTTCACTTCCGTTCAAGCTAAATTCTTGATAAGCTAAAGCCTTGGCTATAGCTTAAAATTTTAAGGGTTTATTTTGATTTCACGCCGATATTCTGGATTTCTGATGTAACTTTTAAAGGTAAAATATCAACTTTCTTGTTTGACGTATGCAATACGTATTTCCCGATTCAGAAATTGCCTTTTCTCCAAATGACAATACCGTCCACATCCACAAGAAGGCGGGCAAGAAATGGGACAAAGGGTTTGTTTTGACTGAGGTGAGATTAGCTATTTGCACTCATTTGGTCTTCCTGTAGTCCGGAAAAGTTTCCGGAAAGATTTCTGCACAGTCCCATAAATTAATTATATATGCATTTAATACTGTCATACTCACCCTCTTTACATACAATAAGAACGAGCATGAATATAGTTTTGAGTTGCAAAATGTTAACATAACAATATTATTATTCATGTATGGGGCTGTGCGGAAATCTTGCCAAGTTTTCCTTTAGAATGTAAACAGTGGTGTTGCAAATGAAATGTGGTGATGGATTTTTTCATGTTATTTGTACCAAACTTCCTGGTCCTTGGACTGCTAAGGAAAGGTCTGTATAAAAGGTGATTTACACATTACAACTGTGTCACATGCGACAAGTTTACAACAGGCCTACGACATGAATTGTTTCGTGTAAATCAAACCTAGAACTCGCTTACAACTGTCGTGTACATCACAGAAAGTGTCGTAGGATTTTAAAACGTTGTATAATCCTACAACAATTGTAGGTATAGGCAATGTTGAGTGACAAGAGTTGTGTGCAATTTTTTGCATGATGTGAGCAGTGTGCGCTCTAGAAATCGCATGCGACAGTGTTAAGCAAAAGTTGTACCATCTAAATCAGCCTTAAGATTTTTTGATGATGAAACAAATATTTCTGAAGAGATCCACTGAACAACCTCAAAAGTAATGATGGCATCAGACCTAGTGCAGAAGAATACTTGCAACTAGCATGACAGATGTTAGCTATTTAACCCTAACCTTTTCCTAGAAGCATTTTTTCCTTATTTCCCCTAACGTAATAGAGCGGCAAAGTAGCAACCACAACCTCTCATTTCTGTTGTCACTGCTTCATCACCAAGTTTTGTTTGAGAAGGTAGAAGAAAGACAGAATCTCTCAGACCATAACCCAGGAGACATGTCTGTTGATAAGGAATTAAACTTGATTTTAATTGCTTATTCTTAGCACCCATCACATGAGATTAGTCTACATATATTTGTAACAGTTGAATTAATCTGGGACTTTAAGTTACTGTTGTTTTTCCTTTATTCTTTAGCATGGTCAGCGTGTGACAGGGATGGCTTGGGCCCCGGAAAGCAACAGGCTTGTGACTTGTGGAGCTGTAAGTGAAGCTACTACAACAATTTTACTAACTGAAATCTGTCCTTTTTTATATTATTACTGGGAAGGTATCTAAATAGATTTGATTGTTGTGGTCAGGTACCTTACATTATACTAGGCAAAACCGTGGACACATTGTGTGGCTCATATATTGAATGTTACATAATAATATCTACATTTGTGCATCTACCAGGAAACTGCATGCTCTTTATGCAAGGCTTACATGCCTGGGCAGCGGCAGATCTAAAACAGGAAGGTTAAAAGATGACTATAGTCGCACTAGTGAATTTTGGATCCTCTATGGCTTATGGGCATATTCTATTTTATTACAGTCTTCATAGAACTCTTCCTGGCAAAAGCCTGAAGTTCGACGGCCAAACATAAACTTTTAATGAAGGATAAAATGCTGTAGAGCTATAGATAAGCATTTTCACTACTTTTTGACTATTTACCCTTAGGACAGGAATGCCTATGTGTGGAATCTGGAAGATGGTAAATGGAACCCAATGCTTGTTATTTTGCGCATCAATCGTGCAGCAACTTCTGTCTGCTGGTCCCCTCAAGGTGAGAATTAATGGCTGTTAACTTTCATGAAGTTGAGGCAGTAGGTCTGTGTGAGTCAATTGTATTGACTACTGTATGTGTTATGAATCCTACATGTAGTTGTCTGCCCTATCTCATCCAGAAGAGTTTTAATTGAATGAAGACAGTGCAAGAAAGGCAGCACCTATTGAAGAGGCTGCAGATTCATCCTTGACCATGACATTTCATGTTGTCCTTCATGTCTGTTAGCTTGGCAACTGCACTATTGTTAATTGTTTGCATTGTTTGTTTTCAGAGAACAAGTTTGCTGTAGGAAGCAGTGCTCGTCTCATATCTGTCTGTTACTTTGAAAAGGAGAATCATTGGTAAGTGCTATTTTAGCCCAAAAGTGTTTATTAGAATCATATATATTGTAATTTTTTTTTCTCAGACTACAGGTTTTTAGACTACAAGCATTCATTGTAATTCATTACTTTGCTATATAATGATTTTAGGTGTATACAGGGCCCCTCAGGATAACAGCCCTGTAGCTGATTGGGCCACCCTGTCTTAAATAAAGTTCACTTACTTACTTTCTTACTTATGTGAATGTTGGTTATCATTAACTTTTATTGGTGATTTATTTGTAAGCCTTCATTGAATCATTATCAACTACATAATATACTCTCTGTTTATTGTCCGTAGGTGGGTTAGTAAGCACATTAAGAAGCCCATTCGCTCAACTGTCTTATGGTAGGCTTTGCTTTATTTAATTTTTTGGCTAGAATGCCATTTGGACAACCTTTAGATGACCACGTCTTAAAGAAATACGACTTGTTGTTATGAATCCAAAGAAATTTGAGTAATTTCCCTTGGGTGATTGTTAAGTAATAGATCAAACACGAGGAAGAGTGTTTCCTCCGATTTCCAAACACTGAGAAGTAGGCTGGAAAAATGAGGTGCAGCCAAGTTTTTTTTAACCAACTTCGAGGTGTTTGGAAATAAGAGGAAACACTCTTTCGAGTGTTTGATATAGCTTCTCAAGCTATTGATAATTCTTGGAGAAATTCGAAGCAAAAGTTCACAAAATTTTATGATAATTAAGATCACATTTCCAAACCTCCTTTCCTTTGTTTTCTCTTCATGAATTATTAATGAATTTAAGGAAAAAAATGCTTTGCCCGTGTTTTTCATAATAATATTAATAGAAAGACTTGTAGAAGTTTAGAGAACTTTAAATTGGCTTGCATTATAGGACTGCTGGTAGCAGCTTACAGCTGGCAACTACATTGAAACTGGCTGGCTGGATGCTGGACATACTCTAGTTGAAATTGCAACTCACCAACTTTGTAGATCTTTCTTGGAGACATTAGTTTAAATAAATGAAATAAAATAAATGGAAATTTCAGTGGAATCCACAGACTGGCTCTTCCCTCCACTGTTTCCGAGTAGAATTGGAATTTGGAAATGTTGGCTTTTGTGGAAAACCTGAGTACCCGGAGAAAAACCCTTGGAGCAGGGACGAGAACCAACAACAAACTCAACCCACATTTGACGCCAAGACCGGGAATCAACCCCGGTCACATTGGTGGGAGACAACTGCTCTAAAGATAGTTTTTCTGTTTTACAGAAAGTCTTCTTGGGGTGGGGGGTTAAAAAAATGCCTTGAAAAATGGAAAATCCTGGGGGGGTGATGGGGGAGTACTATATGAAATTCCCTCCCTGGTGGGGATTTGGATATTTTCTAGACTCACAATGCTGATTTTTTTGACTGATTTTTCAGCCTTGACTGGCATCCAAACAACTTGCTGCTGGCAGCTGGCTCTTCTGACTTTAAGACCAGGTACAGTGATATGGTTCAGAAAATTACTGAAAAATGTTTTTGCAATTATGAACATAGACCTCCTGAAAATCACATTTTGCTTTGCACAACTTTGGCATTGTGTTTCTTTTTTCTTTTTTTTTTTTTTTTTTAACATAAATTTGTTATAATTTTTCGTAAAGAAATAAATATATGTTAATGAAAAGTAGTTAAATCAAGAGTGTTGTTTTTTGCTGAGAAGTGGCGGCATGTGTTCCTGGAAATCGCGACTGTGCTTCAGAATACAATAGCAAATAAAATCAACTAATGCAGTTTTGTCATGAATGGGCAGTTAAAAAGATGTAATAGTCTTCATGTAATGAGCCTGGGAAAGTGAAAGACTCTTGAGACCCCAATGGGAATTGAACCCAAGGCCTTCTCTACACCAGCTGCAGTCCCATCCTGTTCCCCCACACACACTGTAACTTTATTTTCCAACAGAAGCAGTTGTAAGTGCATGGTGATGTAGGTCAACTTGGGTTCTAGTTCTTGTTTTTTGACATGCCTGCACATGGTCAATACTATGGAACCCTGCCTTACCACCACCTTATTAATACAGCCACTTTGTTGTCATGACCACTTTTTTGTGCCCTGAACAAATTGAAAGCCCAGTCATTTGTTTAGGTTTAGAACCTGGTTAATAATAATAATAATGATAATAATAATAATAATAATAATAATAATAATAATAATAATAATAATAATAATAATAATAATAATAATAGTAATTTATGCATTTGTATCGTGCATGCTTCATGGATATATGATCGCCAGCACATTACAATAAGTTAAAATTATATAAAATCACATAAAAAACTATTTTACAGTTACATGAGCTAACTTAAGATAAGATCCTAAATTTAATAAAACTATAATATAAGCAAAGTAACAATTTATTATTAAAACAATTACAAAAAGCCTCCTCAAATAAATGCATCTTCAATAAAACCTTAAAAATGTCAAGAGTTCTACTGTTTATAATGTTATTTGGCAAAATGTTCCACTTTAGGCAATATTATGGTCAAAGCACAATAACTAAGATGTGCTGCTGTGTGTTGAATACGTTGTAACTTAGGTAACTGTGATTGTGGTAGGCCATAAAATAAACTGTTACAATGGTCAATTCCATTAGTTAATTTGTTAATCTGATCACATTTTCACAGCAAGATGGTGGTCGTATTAAGGGGGTTCCACTGTACATCAATGTTGTTATTTTGTCGTTCTACAGGGTGTTCTCTGCTTTCATCAAGGAAGTTGATGGGAAGACCAATGCTGACACTATCTGGGGCAAGAAGGCCAGCTTTGCAAATTGTTTGGCAGAGTTTTCTAATGGCACAGGTACTGTGCATTGGCTATTCCAAAGTTCATAAAGGGATTGTGCTCTAGTTTTCACATTTTTCAAATTGCATCATATGAACCCCATCACCAGAAAGATCACATAAAAACTAGTCAGTTAACCAAATTTGGTTATGTCAAAGGTTGCCCAAATTCCAAACAAAATATTAATGTCTCTAATTATTCTGAGATGGTGTCCCCCAAATCTATACGATGTCTCTTCTTTTTCCAATGTTTGAAAGCTTTATACTGTCAGGGTTGCAATTTAACAGCAGAGCCTCAAACCAGGTAAACTGACTGATTTTAATGTGATCTTTCTCGTGATGGACTCCAATTTTAAATTTAAAAACTTGTCCCTAGTCTCCATTTGAACTTCGGAATGGGCATACAATTTTCTGCTTTATACATATTCATGGTATTTCTTATTTAATAGACTCTTACCACTGCCTTTTGGAGGACTGCCATTGGTTAGACAGTCACACTACATAAAGCAAATGGATTTATTCGTTCACAGTTTTACTGTAGTGCAAATTTATCTGAATACATCGCTAGTAATCTGATTGATTTTTTTTTTCAGGTGGCTGGGTGCATGGTGTTAGTTTCTCTGCTTCAGGGAACAAGCTTGCCTGGGTTGGCCATGATTCCAGCATCAGTGTGGTGAATGCAGCTAATGAGTGCAAGATGGCCACCATCAAAGGAGATTTCTTGCCATTCATGGATTGTGTTTGGGTCACTGAGAACAGCATCATCACTGCTGGTAAAATGAGCAGTTTTAAAGAACTATTATTTACCATTAAACTAATAATCTTGAGTAAGGCCAAATATTGTTATGTTCTCAGTGGTTATGTAAGTAAGGTAAAAAATCATTCTTCTGTTCACAGGGATGTAGTAAAGAGAAACCTCAGCAGGTTCATTGATAAATACAGCCAGCTCTTTTGGACAGTTGACCTTTAAAATTAGCCTTAAGTACTTGTGTTCTGTTGAAAGTTTACATGCTACAATTCATCGGTAGCCAACTGTTAGCAATATCCCTGTGCTCATTCTTCAATGTCCAAACTTCTGAAATGTCTGACTTGTTTGGGTCCTTGTCCAATAATAATGAAGCTGTCAATTTATCTTTAGATGGGGATCAATAATATTACTATAAAAAATTTTAATGTACTACAATATTGTTACTTTGGTTGTGAAATTGCTTGATACATACCATATTTTCTAGTGTATAAGTTGACCTTTTAAGTCTTGAAAATCACTCCAAAAAATTGACCTTAGCTTATACACTGACCAAAACTCAATGGTCGCTCAGCGAGTGGAAAAAATAACACTTCATTGGCATAACAATAGACTTCAAAGTGAAGCACAAAAAGGCAACTGCGTAATTAACTTAAAGAAGAATATTTAATAGTAAATGGTACAGTATTGAATAAAGAAAATATTTAGAAATACATGGTTTGTTCCATGATTTGTGTCGCACGTTACAGTTGACCTTAATTGACTTACACTGTATACATGGAAAATGCAGTACATGTAGGTTGTTGTCAAAATACTGGTAGTTATTTAATGTCATCACCATGGACCAGGGGCCAGAGTCAGAAAGTGATGTTAAGGGTCAATACTTATGATGTATCTTAAGTTAGAAGGGCTTTGTAAATCTGGCCTCTGGGTTGCTTCATGCCACAAAAACTGTAGCTCAGAACCGGCTATGTGGTTCAACTTTACCTGCGAAGTAACATAAACATTTTGTTATCATAGGATATGATTATGTCCCAATACTGTTCAATCATGATGACAATGATAGTCTGACTATGGGGCAGAAGCTTGATGTTCCTAAAAAGAAGGAATCTTCAGGAACTGTGAGTGCTATGGCAAAGTTCCGTACTATGGATAAACAGGCTCAGAGTGCTGATGAAAGTGGTGCCGGTTCAGGTGTGCAGACCACCCATCGGAATGCCATCAAGTAAGTATATACTTCCCTGCTCAGAGGCTTATTTTTACACTTTTAGGATTTAATCCAAAGACTTGACAGTTAAATAAAATAATTGAATCAACTTTATTTAACTGGAGTTGCACTTAACAGTCTGTTATGACTGACAAACCTGTCGCCTTCAGATTCCGGATTGATTTGGAAGTTGGACATCTTGGTTTTTTGAGGAGGGGCGAAAACCGGAGTACGCAGAGAAAAAAACCTTTGGGAGCAAGGATGAGAACCAACAACGTACTCAACCCAAATATGTCATCAAGTCTGGGAATCATATGCAGGCGACATTGGTGGGAGGCAAGTGCTCTCACCTCTATGCCATCCCTGCTTCCCCCTCCCAGCTTGAACCGAGGGAGAGAACAGTTACTAATCTCTGAAGCTTTTTGTTTTGTTTTTTTTTTTCTGTTTTTAAGGCCTTTTGAAGTGACATGGTTGGGGAGGGAGAGCTTAAAGGGAAATTGTCAGCTAAAGTAGAGTTGTTACATTGCCTCTTTGATACTAGGCATTTTTAGGTTACCATCTTTGGGTTATTTTTGCTAGCAATGAAATAAAAAAACACTATTTTTGTTTGCTTTTACAGCCAAGTACAGATCTGTGGTGGAACTAAAGATGCTGCCACAAAGTTTGTGACCTCAGGAGTTGATGGCCGTATTGTTGTCTGGGATATCAAGGTATTTTGCATAAGTGATTTGGCTGCATTGTGTTCTACATATGCTTACTGCTGTCACACAGTATCTACCTACCCCACCCCACCCCCAACCCCAAGTTTTTGCACCAGGCTGCTTTGTAGCAAATAAAACATACCTGCTTATTGATTGAAGTTAAGCCCTGGTTGCATGGGTTGACTGTGGTTTGGTAGATATTGCAACAAATATTATCCACCTTTCTTAGGCCCCGTTTATATGGAGAAAAGTTGTCCTGGGTAGAAGGGTCACTCACCTACCCGAGCTACCCTGGGCGAGCCAACTTTTCCTACATTTCCTTACAAATCTTGGTGAACCGTTTACATGAGAAACAAAAAGTTGGCTCGGCTGGAAGGGTGACCCACCTAAATTACGATGGTAGGGTCCCCCTTCTAGCCGGGCCAACTTTTCTCCATATAAACACTTTGGCTTGCCCAGCCGGGTCAACTCCGTCAGGGCGAGACAGTCAGAGCATGCGCGAGCGCTGTTGGCTCGGGCAAAGGGGTCAACTTTTTTCTCATATAAACGCTCGCTGAAGTTTACTCGGCTAGGAGGGTGACCCTCTCTCCCGGGACAACTTTTCTCCATATAAACGGGGCCTTATTGTCCATCTGCTTGATAGTGCATTTAATTAACCATTTTCTGTTTGTGTTTGTTGCAGTCTTTGGAATCTTCCATTGCTGGTCTGAGGATCCGTTAAGCAGTTGAAGAGCTGACTCAAGTTTTGCCACTGCCAGGCCTTGCTGTTTTATTGAAAAACTCACTTCAGTTGAAATAGTGATTAGTCAACTTCCAGCTTGAAAAAATTATCAATAAAAGCTTCTTAATTTGTTATTTGTTGTCTCACCTTTTCCACAGTACCTTGAAATAATAGTATCTTTAACAGCAATTGATGAAATTACAGTGTGGACAGGGGAGGCCTACAGTTCTACATGTCATGATTCCAAAATCATCAGTGAGTCGAATCGTCAGGACTTATACACGACTCGACTCAGGTTGGGTAAATTAAAATGCCAGACACTACTACTACTACTACTACTACTACTACCACTACCACCACTACCACCACCACCACCACTACTACTACTACTACCCGTTTCATTTGAAGTTGCTGACTCTTGCAGAACTGGAGCCCGTTTCTCGAAAGTCCCGGTAATTTACCCGGCCCGATAAGTATATCTTTAAATGTTTTTTCGCCGATTACACAGTGATTACAGACATGGTACTTGGCCAAATTTTACATAGAATGATAAGTTTTTAAAAGTTAGTTTTCAAAGCTAACAAAACTTGACTTCAGTTAAGAAAGACAGTTATCGGGCCCGGTAAGTTACCGGGACTTTCGAGAAACGGCCCCCTGGCACTCCAAAAGTAAATGTATTTGTTACCAGCGTCCCCACTGTTGCGAGACTGAACCTATTTGTGGATTACATCGCACCCGAAAACCTAATATTAGGCTCGCAAACAAGGCATCTCCCCCCAGCTACCATCCCTGCCGCCGAGCTCTCCCCCCGGGGAGGGCACTCCCTTATATAAGCTATATAGGTATGTGCCACCCCAAAGGGTATGGGGTTTGAGCCGTTTTGGTCTGAAAACGGGTATAGATTTTGGCCATTATGGTCTTAAGTCAGGTATGGTTTTCAAGGGAACCCGAGAGCGTGTAAAAAACGTATTTGTGTTTTCTCCAAATGAGAAGTATCCAAAATATATCACTCGAGGTGAATTTACAGGCGAATTTTACCAAGTCTTGACTTTGGCACTGATGCGAAGCTAAATTACGCTACAAGCCAGGTCTGAAAACGAGTACGGATTTTAGAGAATCCGGCTCCGGTTGTTCAAAGAGCGGATAACGCTATCACTAACCAGACGATAAAATTTACTCCAACCGATACATTTTATCCGCTGGATAGCGATTTATCCGCTGGATAAAGTTATCCGCTCTTTGAACTGACAACCGAGGCCAGGTATGAAAACGGGTGTGGAAAATGGCATGTTTTAGTCTGAAATAGGGTCGGGATTTGACAGGGGGCATAATTTCAAAGGAACATCCTCAGAAGACTCGCCCTTGCCAAAGACTACTGCTGTGTAAAGCTCTCATACACTCCATGCTTCTATGGATCGACGGATCCATTCCGCCTGCACCGACATATATACCGTCTTCCCAAATTGAAATAATCGATCCCACTGAACAAGCTTCATTTTAATGAAAAACAGAACTTCTTTTGAAATGAAGGCAAAAAAACAATTTAAACTGTAAAATCATGGAATTTCATCCCTTATTTCAATAGAAGATACTCCGACAACAAACCTTAACCGTTGTACTTTAAAGCTCCGACCCCCTCTATGGATCGACGAAACGATTCGTTTTTCATTGATTTAAGGATCCAGGTATACGGTTAACAAGCTTCACTAATTAAACAAAAGGTCTTTCAAAATGTACGGGAAAAAAACCCTGTAATATTATGGGTTTTCATGCCTTATCTCAATGGAAATTCCTCCGACAACATTCCTTAACAACTGTACTTTAAGGTCTAATCCACTCTATTCGTCGACGGATCGATTCCTTCTTCACTAATAGCAGCAATCGGACACAAAAAAAATTAAAATGTTGGATTATGGTATTCAAGAGACTATGAGGTAAGAGAGCGAATCCCCGTGCCCCATGATATTTATTTATATATATATATAATCCGCCACTGAGTTTAAAATTAAATGACGTCACTCTAACTGACCAATAAAATGTCGACATTAAAAGAGAAACGGAAACAAAAATAGATTGAAAAAAATTTTCATAGGAAGATGGGCATGTATGGGGGATTCGCTTTCTTACCTCATTATAGTCTCTTGTGGTATTTCATTCCCTATTTCAATGGAACATCCTGCGCAAGATACAATAACAACTATACTTCTGATCCGATCCACTCTATGGGTTGACGGATCGATTCCTTAATATTCGCCAATTACAGGAATCGATCCGGCTGAATAAGCTTCATTAAAAAGAAGATCTTTGGAAAAAAAGGAAAAACAACAATTTAAACGGTAAAATTGTGGGATTTTATGCCTTATTTCAATGGAAGTTCCTCCGACAACATACCTTAACTGAACTCAGTACTTTAAAGATCTGATCCACTCTATGGGTTGGCGGATCGATTCCTTCTTTGCTAACTACAGGAATCGATCCGGCTGAATAAGCTTCATAGAAAAGAAGCTCTCTGCAAATGAAGGCAAAACAACAATTTAAACTGTAAAATTATTGGATTTCATGCCTTGTTTCAATAGAAGTTCCTCCGACAACAATCCTTAACTTGAACTGCACTTTAAACTGATACCATGGATTAACGGATCGATTCCTTTTTCTCTATTTGCAGGAATCGATCCGGCTGAATAAGCTTCATTAAACAGAAGTTCTTTGGAAATGAAGGCAAAACGCGAGTTCAAATTGTAAAATTATGGGATTTAATGCCTTATTTGAATGGAAGATCCTCCGACAGCATGCCTTGGCAACCGTGCTATAAAGCTCTAATCCACTCTATGGGTAGACGGATCGATCCCTTTTTCGCTAACTGAAGGAATCGATCCCGCCGAATAACCCGGCATTAAACAGAAGGTCTTTGGAAGTGAAGACAAAAAAAAAATTAAACTGTTAAATTTTGGGAATCCATGACTTTAATATTTCAATGGAAGACCCTTCGACAACATGCCTTAACAACAGTACTTTAAAGCTCTGATCCACCCATAATTCGTAAAATTAAGTATGCTAAAAATCCTGTTTCCAGCTGGTTTTGACCACTGGGCCCTGTTCCTAACGATTGAAAATGCTCTTAAAATCAAGGATAAAGCTGGTTCTTTGGAAATGAAGGAAGAGCAAAAATTAAAATTTAAATTGCGGGATTCCATGCTTTATTTTATTGGATGATCCTCCAACAACATGCCTTAACAACTCTACTTTAAAGCTCTTATCTACTCTATGGATCGACGGATCGATTCCTTGTTCTCTTATGGAAGGAATCGATCCGGCTGAATAAGCTTAATAAACTGTGGGTATCAAATAGAATGAAATGTATTAGCAATGTATTAACAGTGAAAAATTCGATAAAATGCAAAAAAAAAAAAAAAAAAAGAATGAAATCTAACCTTTGAAGACGAGGAAATGTTTTTTACTTCCATATTGATTTAAACACTCTACATATAAATAACTGTAAATAACATTACCTTCAAGTCCCCGCGAAAAATGTTGATCATTATGAAACATATGAAACAAACACATTGTCACGCCACGAAAATATGCGAGAAGCTGTCACCACACGTGATGTCACGACATGCCCTCTTCGGAACGAGGCAAAAAACATGTCGGATCGATTCCTGTATTTAGTCGGAAGTGAGACGGTGGAAGATGAAGGTAAGTTCTTGGGTTTTAAAAGACTACTGCATCTCAAGTAAATATTACGTTTGTTAATTTTAAAAGTGCTGTTTGAGAACACAATGAATAGACCAATTTTGATATATCAAAATTCGTACTTGGAGGCTAAACAAATGACATTGAGGCTCAGAGATGAATAATTTATTTCTTTTGTTTATAAGCCTCGTAGCCAAGCTAGAATTTTAATATATGGAAATTGGTCTATTCAATTGCCATGCTTTGGCTTATGTTTATTATGTAAATAAGGATATTAATATTTTGTCCCTCTATGGAAAGACTTGCAAATTATTTCCTCACAAACAAAATCTAATTGTTGTTGTTGTTGAATTTCAACCTTCATTCCAAAGTTGTCTTGCCATAATAGGAGATCACGTGCATGCATCCAAAAGATATCTAATTGTCTTGGGAATTGCAATATTATTGTTGTAGGATCAAGTGATCTGCCAGGGTCTTCTCTTAGTCACAGTTCAGAATGTTTATACACTTTGTCCTATGGTTATGAATCAGTCAATTCCAGCTGTGCCCATTCCCCCCCCCCCCTCCCCGGGCAATAGTGGGGTCATTTTTCCCACACTGTCCATCCCAGAGGTCGGGCATTAGCCTTCCACCCAATTACCCCGGGGCATTTGGCCATCTCACTTATTTTACCTTATAACATTTTCGCTTCTTCTAATGACCAATTCATTGGCAAATTCAGTAAGTTTCTTCTGGAATATGTCTAGATAGAATGCAAATGGGATGCTAGAGCTGCAGAATGACCTATTTGGCACTTAACATACGGGAAACAAGACCTAACTGGGACTAAATTTGGCCTGAATTACCTTAGATTTTATTGCAAGTCAGCCGAGAGAGGAAGAAAACAAAACATTTTTGAGCCCCTACCCCGGGCATTTGAACAACGTTTTGCCTGATACCTATGATTGTCATAGGATTTTAAAACATGTTACGCGAGTTGTAGGTTTGATTTACATGAAGCAATTCATGTCATAGGCCTGTCGTACCATGTTAATTGCCCTTTAAACAGGTAATATGCACAAATTATACAGTAGCTCTCCTTGCGACCAGCTCTAGCTACAACCATCATTGTGAAACCCCGTTTGAATATTGTCACATAAACTCTGCAATCAATTAAGCTCTCCACCCCTATAAGTGACCACCCCTATAAGTGACCACAACCACTTTTGGGAATTACCATCTGGTCTTTTCCTTTGCTTTTTTAAGCTCTCATAAGTGACCACTCAAAGATTCTGATATGAATCACAACAACTCTTTAATAAAAGTATACACTTCGTGATCACATTTAGTGATATAGCACTGCCTAATAATGTTCGTAGATTTAAGATCTTGAATCTAAAATTCAAAAGTGACCACAGCACGACTGAAACAAGAGTGTTACCCTGACACCCAGGTAGAAAGCTTTATGCTAAAAGCTCTGTCTAGTAATCAGCTTCTATTATTTCAGCTTTTGGTCGCTTATAAGATTGCGTTCTCTTGAGCGAGCAGCTCTAGTTACGGCCACTTTTTCCAATTCCTGAAGTAGTCACTTATGAGAGCTTCAACTGTATGTTGTAAGTTTGTGAACAGTGGGTAAAATTGCCTTGGGTATAGTCTGTAAAGCCACAGCATAAGGTACACAGACCTATCTCTGAGACCAACTGAAGTGAAATTTGCAGTTATTAGCTTTGGATTGGCCTTATCACGGTTTTTGACGCCATTTTGATGAGTAGGCAAACACGTCTTGAAATAACAGTGTTTGTATGAAAATCTGATGTCAAATAATAATTATTTTCATAAAAGATCACTTCTGAAAAATTCATGAATTGGAAACTTTTGGCATGTAGCTGTGCCAGAAAGTGCCCAGTCGTGTTTTGAACTTTCCATACATCCCTGTATTTTTTTCCTGCGAACTTTTTTCAGTAGCAGTTCACGGCTGGCTTGCTACAGACAAATGAAGGAAGAGATCCTTATAATAAGGTTGAATAAATTCAAATACACAAACCAACAACCCATTAGAGATCTGACAATGTTACATTTATTTATTTTAATAAATATTTAACAATTTTTAATGCTTAGCCTATAAACAGATTGTAATGTTCAGTGAATTTTGCCGTCACTACACAACTGAGCATGCTCAAAATTGATTAAAAAAAAAAAATGCGTTGATACCCTACATGTACCACAGCCAGACACGTAAACCCTAAAAACCACTGATTTGGAAAAATTGGGACCGTGTACCCCCGACCAGTGCTATGGTGCTACCTTTGGGGTTTTAAGGTTATAATCTAAGTGACAAAAATGAAAGATAAATTAAAGTTCGAACAATTAAATGACTGGATTTAATTTACACAAAACCAGGGCAAAAAATAAAAACTTATACAAAGCTTGGAGTGGCAAAGCTGACGGTAGAATGTAACAATAATATTAGTTTCTCAACTGTCTCTTTTTGCGAACGCACTAATCATGAGCCTTTGCTATTACACACAGTTCTCTGTTCCATGTCAGCAAAATATTGGTAATTGTCAATACCAATTATCACAAATTACATTTTCCATTACCCTATGTCTGTCAAAGTAGAAAAAAAAAATTTTCAGCTCACTTGTAACTTCTGTATCCCTTCTTGCATTAGTAGGTTATTGCTTGTTGTTAGAGCTTAAGTTTAGCATTAATATTATCAGAAAGAATTAAGATGTTCCAAGTCAAGCTGTTTTAAAACATCATTACTATTTTTCAATGAATTGTAATATTATTCATCATTTTATGTGTCTTCAAGCAGATGCAACAATGGAGACAAAAGTTTCACCATGTCTATTGTTGTTCTGCTTTTTCTAGAGATTTCATGACTTCACACCGGCTACCCTGACATACCAGTTTTCTCATGCCATCATCCAAAATTCTGGTATGAAAACATGTAGGAAACTGACAAACCAGGGTGTGATTGATTTGGGTTGCTTCTTTTACTACACACTTTGGACTTTAAGATATAATGGTGCTGTAGGTGAGTGGTCAGCACACTGGACTTTTGACCTGAAGGTCAATAGCTCAAGTTCTAGTCACAACCATTGTGTTGTATCCTCGAAAAAAGGCATTTAATTACTCCACATTCTCCCACTCCACTCAGGTGTACAAATGGGTTCTTATGAGCTGCTTAGGGACAGCTAACAGAATGCTGGGGGTAATCCTGTTTAGGACAATCACTCCCATCCAGGGGGTAGGGGGTGGGGAGGTTCAATAATGTTCCTACTTGGAAAACCAAAACCAAATACAAGCCTGATGGACCACAAGGCTCCTGATTGACACTAATGAAACAGACTTGAATAAAGAGACCTACTAAAATTAATAATTATGATGGTGTTAAATTTGAAGACTAGAAATCTTCCCTATCACTTTGAACATGTAAGAACCTGAGCTCAAGAAAATGCTGGGACTATCTTGGGGTATCATGAATAAACAATCTATAAACTTATGTTTACATGACCTCATGAATGCATTCCTAGCTGTAGGGGCAATTGAATTATGACCTCATGTTCTTGAGTTGTTGAAGGTCCCACACTTCCTTGAGTGACAGGAAAATACATTGTCGATGAATAATTTTGAATGAATTCCTAGGTTAATCTTTGCCAAATTGCCGCAAATGTGTGCTGAAATTGTGAAGTAAATTTAAATACGATGGTGTCTGTTCCAATCTTGTACTTCAGGGGGCTAGCAGCTCACCAGGGTGACAAAATATCTGTTGTATAGAAATGAATGTGATCATTACTACTCCCCTCCCCCTAGCCTGGAGGGATTCAAGTTCATTATCGACAATAAAACCCTTAACACTTTGTTAAGTTCTCCCAAACAGTTCAAACATGGCCCCATCTATACTCATGAGTGGAGAGGGGCAATATGGAGGAAGTGTTTCTTGTCTAAAATCACACCTTACAAGGGCAAAGACCAAGGTTTGATGCAGAGAACTACTGATCTAAAGTCTTGCCTGCTAACCACTGCAACACCTCACCTTTTACTAATTTCAGTGTACAAGTACTGTTTATCTAAAGTAGTCTTGAAGGTAATTTCAATTTCAAGATTCCATTGCTGATCTTCATGTTGGTACTAGTTTGCTGCAATTTGAAAGAGTCACTCAGATCCTGACAGAAACAGAAACAGTAAAACAAAAACCAATAAACAAGTTAACAGCTCAATAAGAAAGAGAATGAGTTATTGATCATTTAATAATTATTTCATGAACAGGCATTGGATGTAAGATGATAGATAGCCAATGGCTGTATAATCATCACATATTCAACAGGCAAGAGGTAAGAAATATTGCTAGATCTTGCTGATTTCGTTTTGCAAGAACAAATTGTTGCTATTTCTTGGGCATGGTATAATGGCACATACACCATGGCCACTAAGCCAATCAAATCCCTAGAATTGCATTATACAATGATCCAGTTTTCAATAAAATGACTTATTCCAAACTATTATTTCAGTTGTTGAGAATTGGTTTCAGACATTTCTGCTTGTTCACCACATATCATTAGTTGAAACATGTCAGATTGTTGATATGGTTACTGCTCATCAGGTCCACATTTTGCTGGTTTGTGCACCACTGTATCCAGACCTAAAGGAGTTATGAGGTCTTTTGAATGTTTCATTTATGGTTACTCTGCAACTTTACAATAGTAGAGTTTTCCATACATTACTGTTACTTCATCCTTGGTTTGTTTCGTTTTCTTATAGGCAGATCCCAGGGTCATGATGCTTGGCCACCTGTGATAAAACATGGAGCAGACTTCTGTTACTGAAATAAAACAAAGAAATTGTAAGGACTATTAAGTAGCTTCCATTAATTTATTACTTACAGTTACTATAATTCTGTAATAACATATTTTCCTTTAATTTACTGACAACACCAACAATTTATTTGTACCAGAAAAACAAAAAAATCATAATTATTTGAAAAAAATTATAATTTATCAATTTTGATTTGAACAAAAAAGTTGGTAGCAGGGTACCCGAAATAACTAAACATAGTTTAGACTGGCAAGTCTTGGATGTGTAATTATTTTTTTGTAGTTTTGATCTCATATTGTTCGATGTAGAAATGTCCTGATGGTAGAGTGCCTTTAGAAAACCAGTCACAAGACATAATTAATTTTTCTTAAAGCAGAGTCAGCAACTCCAACAGTCTTTTTTTGGTAAGGCTGTTTACTGATTGTAAGGGAGAAATTAAGGATAGAAGATTCAAGAACAGAATGGCAACAAACTAAAATTACTCACCTCTGTTCCTCAAACAGACACCAGTGCTGTTAATAGTATACACGGTTGGATTGAACCAGGCTTTGAATCTTTAAATCTTTTAGGTCATCCTCAGGACAAGGGTACTTCAAGCTGTGGGAGTGATCAGCAGCTGGTAGAAGGAACTTTTCACTGCTTAACTTGGACCTCAGGAAGTGGATCCCTTTTCCATTGCATAGCAACCATGGCATCTTGATTTTCGTGTGCTTAAATGCATAAACATCTCAAGAGAGCAAGTGTTTAAGTGTTTTTTAGCATTTGAGTGTCAATGAACAAATTATCAATTTCCATGACATTCATCAGCAGTTTGCTTCACAATCTAACTTTAACAGTAAATTGAAGTAACAATGAGCAAATTCATAATCAAATAAACTTACAGTCCAGTACAGTAATGTAATACAATTTAATACTTCCTGTGCATGTGGCCTCTGTTACTCTGTTCTTCTCTATCCACTGTTGTTCTTCCGTGCTTTGTTTTTCTCTATCCACTGTAATTCGTCTGTCTACCGTCATTCTTCTCTGTCCTCTTGTCCTGTGTTATTCTTCTTATTCTCTGTTATTCTTCTCTGTCCTCTGTTGTTCCCAGTTCTCTGTCTAACAGTTTCTGTTATTCTTTTCCCTTTGTTTCCCTTGCCACTGTTTGTATGTTCACTCATTTTCACTGTTCCTTGGGTTGATTTCTTCCTGATAGTATCATAAAATGGAAGCCAAAGGGGAAAGAGAAAATTTCTGAAAAATGTCTCCAGCAACTCCCAAGTCAAGTCCAAGCACCAAGTCTTATTGTCTTGGGTGCCTAGTAAGTTCTCACTTGTAGAAGTTCAGGGAATTCAAAGGCAGGAACTGTCCTAGAAGCGGAGGCTAAAGAATCATTTTCCTGGGGGAAATTTAGGATGTAAATGATGTCCGAAGCAACCACATGACACAGTGGACTGCCACACTCTCTGTAAACAATAAACCAGCTTAAGCAATGGAGTGTTATTTAACCTTGACAGTGGTGATGACATCACAGTGTTTCCATATGATACCTTCCTTAAATTGGAATCTCGGACAAAGCTCAGAAATTCCAAATGCGCTTATAAAATGGACGACAAGGGAGTATTCACGGCTCACCTTACCAGAAATTTCAACTTCTTAAAAGGAAACATCTATGTAGTGGAGAGTCTAACACAAGCACACCTTGGTAGAGATGCTCCAGAAAACCTGAAGGTCATCAGCACAGTATGCGAACTAACCAGTGATGAATACAAAGCAAGTACAATGCCTAATTACCCAAACCTGTTCACAGGCCTTGGAATGATGGAGGAAGAGAACAGCATCAAGTTGAAAGGTGAAACAAATCATCTGCCACCTTACGCAAATTAGAAAGTGGAGTAATTTCTGTCACTAGTAGACAAGCCGACAGAAAAGTGTGCCCTGAAGATCGTTATCCCCAAACCTAATGGGAAGGTCAGGGCATGTGTTGGCCTCACAATGCTAAATCAATATTTTTAATGTGAGAACCACTGACTGCAATTCGGTTATGCTACCCTGGGAAAGCTTGCTGGAGACAAATATTGTAGTTTTTGGTAGATAAAGCTGTGAGAAAACTCAAGACTACTTATAATTATCACCTTCATTGCATCCCAATCCCTGGGGTCAACGTTACTTCAGTGTTCTTCCATGTGGAATTAGCTCAGGGAGTGAAAAGTTCTAGAAGTGCATGAGTAGGTTCATTGAGGGACCTGAAGAGTTGAATACAACATTGATGATGTGCTCATGCATGGCTGCACTTAAGAGCTACACAACAGCAGGTTGAAAGTAGTGTTAGAGAGCCTCTCCAGGTGTTACACTGAACATATACAAGTGCACTTTCAGTGTCGCTAACATCATCAAGTTCTTGTATCGTAAGCACAGATGAAACTGAAGCATACCCAGAGAAGGTGGCAGCCATGGTCAACCTAACAACACCTAAAAACATTTGTAACATCTGTGCATTCTTAGGGATGGTGAACCACATGTGGACAAGTTTGTAGAGTACCCAGCTGACAAGACCAAACCCATTTGAGATCTGATGCAGAAAGACAGACAGTGGGTCTGGGGACCACCCCCAACAGAAAGCCTTTCAAGAAATCAAATCACAGTCCTAGCTCTCTACAACCCAACAAGGAAACAAATATCTTGGCAGATATGTTCTTGTTTGGACTGTGGTATTCTACTGCAAAAGCCAGATGACCAGAGCTGGAGACCAGTAGTGTTCATATCCAGAGCACTGACTCCCGTGGAATGCAGGTACATACAAGTCAAGAAGGAAGCCCTTGCCTTGATCTAGGTGTTTGTGAGTGGTGTAATGGCTACATATTGGGTAAATCCGTCATCACAGAAATGCCGGTCACAAGCCTATAGTTCCCTTCCTTACTAAGCATAACTTACGTGATGTTCCCCCAAGAATACATGCAGTGTCATAGATGCAACTCATGTGATTCCACTTGAAAGCGGTGAACCATGTTCCTGTATGTTGCAGGTACACTGTCCAAAATGCAACTAAGTAATCCTGGCAAGACAAGTATGATTCCTGAAGCAGAAGTGAACTTCTATTTTCAGTTGATAGCACAGTTGACTCTCTACCTGTGTCAGATACTATTAAAACTGATTGAAATTATAAGAGAATCCCAGGATGATTGAAGACCCTTATGAAGAGTTGCTGTACAGAAGGCTGGTAAAAGTTCCACCTTTACAATGCCATAAAGCCTTATAATGGTCAGATAGAGGAGAGCTCAACATATACTCCATGGCATATTGTTGAACTTGCCAAGAATTGTTGTCCAATCTGGTATAGGTTGCAAGTCTTTGAGAAGATTGATGAGGGGCATCAAGGAATAATCAAGCGTAGAGTACCTGCAGAGTATTCTGTTTGGTGGCCGGGTCTCAGTCTTCAAGTACAAGATATGTTAGACAAATTGCAAGGTCTGAGCCAAACACCGACAACAAGGTGGGGAACCGCTTATTCCAACACCCTCTCCAGTATGTCCATGGCAAACAATCACAACTGATTTGTTTGAGCTTGAAAACCAGCTCAGCTGTCAAATAATTGCAGACCACTTATCTTTTGGAGGTTTAATGCAGAAAAAAAAAAACAACCAAATCTTCAGAAGTTTGGAACAGAGTGCTAATCGAAGGCAATCTTACAAGACATGGAATTCTAGAGAAAGTCAGAAGTGACAAAAATATGGGCCACAAACAGCTGCCTCAGCAGAATTTACCCATTTCACAAAACTGTGGGGCTTCAAGTACACAAAGAGTAGCCTCCATTTCCCTCAATTATATCAAATGCAGTAGAATAAGTAGTGAAAACCACCAGATCTCTCCTCGAGAAAGAAAAAAGGGAGTGTTAGCATACAGTTCCAACCACCAACATGTGGATGCTCAGCAGCTGAGTTACTCAATTAACTCATAGGAAGAACAATCCTAACCACCATCCCAACTTTCCACACCAGGCTCAACTTCAATCAGTGACACAGAGCTGGTACCCTGTATTCATCAACACTGAAGATACCACTGACCACAAATCACCAAAGTGTAATATAAGAGTTTGTATAGCATAAAAACTTGATCGAAAATTAAACAACAATATTCCCTTGCGAACCTACAAAAATTAAAGTGAAGTCCAAGAAAGCTCACCTGGTATGGTTTGTGGCTTTTCAGAGCTCCTATTGTAAGAAGCTGTTTTGAGCAGTTTATCTCTCAGTGGCTGGTCCACATGCAGCACCTGATACTATGCAAATGAGAAAGTTGGAAAAATTGAAGTCCAATTTCATCTGTCATTTGAAGAGAGCACTTCGAAAACCTCACTAAAATTTGCTTGAAACTCAAGCACACGTTTACCTGCCTTACCACATACCAAGAAGGATGATGTGTGATCCTTCCTGAGCAACTCATTCTCGGAGAACTTCATGAGACACAGGCCTTTGTTGAAAACAAAGTTGAAATCCAATCCAGTGACCATTTTTGCTGCGGACAAGCCGTGTCCCTGGAATATCATGACAAACTCACAGTTAAACCTAGGCGTGAGTATCTAAAATTTGCCTGACCAGGGAAATCAATGTGAAACCTTTGGCACGCATCAAGTAAAAACACCTCCTCCTGGGTAAGTACAGTTTTGTACCAACCAAATGTGCATGGCATAACAGCTTATTAATTTTTTAATGTTTATTGTTTAATATTTAATATTTTATTATTAAATGTTTGTTATTTTTAATATTTACTGTTAATTATTTTATTTATTTTATATGAATTGACTTTATTTGAACTACTTCATGATTTTTCAACTCATAAATCTTGTGCAAGCCAATGTGTTCAAACAATCCAGCTAGGGTAATTGAATCAGTAGGAACAATGTCCATGTCAAGAAATGAAAATGAAACTTTAAGCAAAACATCAAAAACCAAAATTTCTAATGACCAAACCAATGGCACTCAGCAAATGTGCAAGAAACTTTTAAGCGTTACATTTCTGTGCTGTCCCTGGTGCTGTCCTCAGCAAACAAAAAAATGTCAAACAACCAAATTGAAGGTTTTGTGGAGAATTAAGTCACCCAGGATATAACCCGGACACCATTGCAAGATTTACGAGTTGGAAAATCGCAAATTAGTTCAAGTATAGTCAATTCACAAAAAAATAGTACTAATAAAAAATTCAATTCATATTCTCAAGAGACATTTCTTGCCATTACGCCATGCACAAAAGGCTGGTACAAAACTGCACTTACCCAGGAGGGGGGAGGGGGTGTATACTTTGTTGTGAACCATTAAGGTTTCACCTGGATTACCCCAGTCGGGAAAGTGTTAGTACTCATGCCTCAGTCTGACCGTGAGTTTATCCTGACACTACAGGGACACAGCTTGTCTGCGGCAAAAATGGCGCCAGATTTGAATTCAACTTTAATTTGTTTTCCACAAAGGCCTGTGTCTCAATAAATGAACTTCTCAGAGAATGAGTTCCTCAGGAAGGACCACACATCATCCTTCTTGGTATATGGTGACGCAGGTAAGCGTGTGCTTGAGTTTCAAGCAAATTTGAACAAGGTTTTTGAAGTGCTCTCCTCAAATGACAGATGAAATTGGACTTCAAGTTGTCCAACCTTCTCATTTACATAGTACAGTGCTGCAGGCATGGACCAGCTGCTGAGAGGTAACTGCTCAAAACAGCTTTTGGGAGCTCCAAGAAGCCATGAAAACACAACAAAACATAGCAGGCAAGCTTTCTCAGACTTCACCTTAAATTTTGAAGTTCTCGAGGGAATATTGTTATTTAATTTTTGATCAAATTTTTATGCTATACAAACTCTTATATTTACCCTTCGGTGATCTGTGGTCAATGGCACCTTCAGTGTTGGTGACCTGTGATGCCACAGGAATATGCAGTCACAATTAAACACAACAGAAATACCAAGATCCTAAAGAGAAAAGCACAGCAAGACTAAACCACTTCTGGATTTGCTAACATTTTCCATGCTTCTTGCTCATTGGGAGTAACTGCTGTTTAGAGAAGAGGATTTTGATGACTCTAGCTCCAAGAATTTTCTCAGTGTCTTTTTTGTCTTCATCTTGTAAGGAACTTCATCTTGTAACGAAATTTCTCTTGAGTGTGGTAATCACTGATTATGTCATCTTTATCAATCTGTCTGATAGCTGTCCATCCTAATGGGCAGAGTCTTGCACTTGGTATGTTCACTTTTCCCTATCTTCACTGTGACATAAGGGTGTGGTACCATCCTGGGACAGGTGGATCTGATTGGCAGCTGGTGTAGATTCTTTGCTCACTACACTTGGGCCGTCTGATCATGAACTTAAAGGTCTTGTTTTTTGATGATGCAAAGAAACTCTACGTGCATGTAGAAGTGGGTTGGTGGGTATCTTTGCACCCATGAATGCTACATTCTTTATATAAGTTTAGGCAAGAGTTACCAACTGAAGATGATCAATATTTCTTCAGACATCTGTAGTATTGCCTTTATCTTCTCTCTGCTTAATCTTCCTTTATGCAAGGCCAAATTGGGTGACTGTAACCACATAGTTTACACTTCAGAATCATTGTTTCAGCGTCTTACCACCAAAGGATTTCAGTACTGTTTTGCTTCATTTCCAGGGTACTATCTTCTCTCCTGTCCTTTTCCCAAAACCAATTCCTTTTTTTAATCTGCACTGAGCAGCTTGCACCTGATATTCAGCGTCTTCTGCTACCTTATATTTTAGCTTCTTGAGTGACTCAATCTTGCTTTGGTTTTCCTTTATCCATCTACAGGACTGAGGTAGCATCTTTTCTTGTATTTTAGTGTAGAAGGTTCCGTCTTCTAAATCTAATTGGTGATAATTCTCTTTCAGGGTGACCACAATGTTAGCCAACTTCTCTAAGCACCATCATGATGCCAGTACCATCTTAATGATGTAATGATGTACTCTTCATGGTGACCCTGTGCCTGTCTTCTACTTCCTCCAATTTACTTTCTCCACAGTTGCATTTGGCTGTCTCATACACTGCCTCTGAGTAACCCAGTCCTTTGACTGTCTCAGCCTAACCTCTCCAGCAAGACAGTTTTTAGCCTCAACATCTCAAACTGTGATGAAAAGGAAGGTAAACCTATAAAGCTCGACCATGCAGGATGTCATTGGCGAAATTCTATCTTTGTTTCTACCAAATAATTATGTGGATTCAAATTTGCTCAAGTTGTCCATTGACTGCATTACAGGAGACCTCAATCAAGTAACCAGCCTGTTGTTAGCTCCCATCTGTGTTCCTCTAAAGTATGTGATGTGTGTAGCTGAGCTGAATCATCACTGTCTTCTATCACTGATTCTTCTGTCTTCACTTTGTTCTTGCTAATGACTGACTCTTTTCATTCACACCCAGTACCTGTTTAACTGAATCACTACTTACATTGATTTCTTCTGACGTGGTAATGTGGAAAAACAGTCAACAAGTATATCAGCAGCTTGTCCGACAGTCCATTGAAGTAATTTGGAATAAAATAAGACAATTAAATCATCTGCTTGACTGACAGTCCATCACAGTAATTTGGAATAACAGTAAACAATTAAATCAGCTGCTTGACTGACAGTCCATCACAGTAATTTGGAATAATAGTAAACAATTAAATCAGCTGCTTGACTGATGGTCCATTGCACTAATTTGAAGTAAAGGTAAAAATTAAATAAGCAGCTTGACTGACAGTCCATCACAGTAATTTGTAATAACAGTAAACAATTAATCAACTGCTTGACTGACAGTCCATCACAGTAATTTGGAATAACAGTAAACAATTAAATCAGTTGCTTGACTGACAGTCCATCACAGTAATTTGCAATAACAGTAAACAATTAAATCAGCTGCTTGATTGACAGTCCATCACAGTAATTTGGAATAACAGTAAACAATTAAATCAGCTGCTTGACTGACAGTCCATCACAGTAATTTGGAATAACAGTAAACAATTAAATCAGCAACTTGACTGACAGTCCATCACAGCAATTTGGAATAACAGTAAACAATTAAATCAGTTGCTTGACTGACAGTCCATCACAGTAATTTGCAATAACAGTAAACAATTAAATCAGCTGCTTGACTGACAGTCCATCACACTAATTTGGAATAACAGTAAACAATTAAATCAGCTGCTTGACTGACAGTCCATCATGCTAATTTGGAATAACAGTAAACAATTAAATCAGCAGCTTGACTGACAGTCCATCACAGTAATTTGGAATAACAGTAAACAATTAAATCAGCTGCTTCACTGACAGTCCATCACACTAATTTGGAATAACAGTAAACAATTAAATCAGCAGCTTGACTGACAGTCCATCACAGTAATTTGCATTAACAGTAAACAATTAAATCAACTGCTTGACTGACAGTCCATCACAGTAATTTGCAATAACAGTAAACAATTAAATCAGCAGCTTGACTGACAGTCCATCACAGTAATTTGCAATAACAGTAAACAATTAAATCAGCTGCTTGACTGACAGTCCATCACACTAATTTGGAATAACAGTAAACAATTAAATCAGCAGCTTGACTGACAGTCCATCACAGTAATTTGCATTAACAGTAAACAATTAAATCAACTCCTTGACTGACAGTCCATCACAGTAATTTGCAATAACAGTATACAATTAAATCAGCAGCTTGACTGACAGTCCAGTCCAGTAATTTGCAATAACAGTAAACAATTAAATCAACTGCTTGACTTATGGTCCATTCCAGTAATTTGGAATAACAGTAAAAATTAAATCAGTTGCCTGATTGACAGTCCATCACAGTAGTTTGTAATAATGGGAAGCAATTAAATCAGTTGCTTGACTGACAGTCCATCACAGTAATTTGCAATAACAGTAAACAATTAAATCAGCTGCTTGATTGACAGTCCATCACAGTAATTTGTAATAACAGTAAACAAAATTAGCAGCTTGATTGACAGTCCATCACAGTAATTTGTAATAATGGTAAACAATTAAATCAGCTGCTTGACTGACAGTCCATCACAGTAGTTTGTAATAATGGTAAACAATTAAATCAGTTGCTTGACTGACAGTCCATCACAGTAGTTTGTAATAATGGTAAACGATTAAATCAGTTGCTTGACTGACAGTCCATCACAGTAGTTTGTAATAATGGTAAACAATTAAATCAGCAGCTTGATTGACAGTCCATCACAGTAATTTGTAATAATGGTGAACAATTAAATCAGCTGCTTGACTGATGGTCGATTGCAGTAATTTGGAATAACAGTAAAAATTAAATCAGTTGCTTGACTGACACTCCATCACAGTAATTTGCAATAACAGTAAACAATTAAATCAGTTGCTTGACTGACAGTCCATCACAGTAATTTGCAATAACAGTAAACAATTAAATCAGCTGCTTGATTGACAGTCCATCACAGTAATTTGTAATAACAGTAAACAAAATTAGCAGCTTGATTGACAGTCCATCACAGTAATTTGTAATAATGGTAAACAATTAAATCAGCTGCTTGACTGACAGTCCATCACAGTAGTTTGTAATAATGGTAAACAATTAAATCAGTTGCTTGACTGACAGTCCATCACAGTAGTTTGTAATAATGGTAAACGATTAAATCAGTTGCTTGACTGACAGTCCATCACAGTAGTTTGTAATAATGGTAAACAATTAAATCAGCAGCTTGATTGACAGTCCATCACAGTAATTTGTAATAATGGTGAACAATTAAATCAGCTGCTTGACTGATGGTCGATTGCAGTAATTTGGAATAACAGTAAAAATTAAATCAGTTGCTTGACTGACACTCCATCACAGTAATTTGCAATAACAGTAAACAATTAAATCAGTTGCTTCACTGACAGTCCATCACAGTAATTTGCAATAACAGTAAACAATTAAATCAGCTGCTTGATTGACAGTCCATCACAGTAATTTGTAATAACAGTAAACAAAATTAGCAGCTTGATTGACAGTCCATCACAGTAATTTGTAATAATGGTAAACAATTAAATCAGCTGCTTGACTGACAGTCCATCACAGTAGTTTGTAATAATGGTAAACAATTAAATCAGTTGCTTGACTGACAGTCCATCACAGTAGTTTGTAATAATGGTAAACGATTAAATCAGTTGCTTGACTGACAGTCCATCACAGTAGTTTGTAATAATGGTAAACAATTAAATCAGCAGCTTGATTGACAGTCCATCACAGTTATGTAATTTGTAATAACAGTAACGATTAAATTAAAATCAGCAGCTTGATTGACAGTGCATCACAGTAATTTGTAATAATGGTAAACAATTAAATCAGCTGCTTGACTGATGGTCGATTGCAGTAATTTGGAATAACAGTAAAAATTAAATCAGTTGCTTGACTGACAGTCCATCACAGTAATTTGCAATAACAGTAAACAATTAAATCAGTTGCTTGACTGACAGTCCATCACAGTAATTTGCAATAACAGTAAACAATTAAATCAGTTGCTTAACTGACAGTCCATCACAGTAATTTGGAATAACAGTAAACAATTAAATCAGTTGCTTGACTGACACTCCATCACAGTAATTTGCAATAACAGTAAACAATTAAATTAGTTACTTGACTGACAGTCCATCACAGAAATTTGGAATAACAGTAAACAATTAAATCAACTGCTTGACTTATGGTCCATTGCAGTAATTTGGAATAACAGTAAAAATTAAATCAGTTGCTTGACTGACAGTCCATCACAGTAGTTTGTAATAATGGTAAACAATAAAATCAGTTGCTTGACTGACAGTCCATCACCGTAATTTGCAATAACAGTAAACAATTAAATCAGCTGCTTGATTGACAGTCCATCACAGTAATTCGTAATAACAGTAAACAAAATCAGCAGCTTGATTGACAGTCCATCACAGTAATTTGTAATGATGGTAAACAATTAAATCAGCTGCTTGACTGACAGTCCATCACAGTAATTTGCAATAACAGTAAACAATTAAATCAGCTGCTTGACTGACAGTCCACCACAGTAATTTGCAATAACAGTAAACAATTAAATCAGCAGCTTGATTGACAGTCCAGTCCAGTAATTTGCAATAACAGTAAACAATTAAATCAACTGCTTGACTGATGGTCCATTGCAGTAATTTGGAATAACAGTGAAAAGTAAATCAGTTGCTTGACTGACAGTCCATCACACTAATTTGGAATAACAGTAAACAATTAAATCAGCTGCTTGACTGACAGTCCATTACACTAATTTGGAATAACAGTAAACAATTAAATCAGCAGCTTGACTGACAGTCCATCACACTAATTTGGAATAACAGTAAACAATTAAATCAGCAGCTTGACTAACAGTCCATCACACTAATTTGGAATAACAGTAAACAATTAAATCAGCAGCTTGACTGACAGTCCATCACAGTAATTTGCAATAACAGTAAACAATTAAATCAACTGCTTGACTGACAGTCCATCACAGTAATTTGCAATAACAGTAAACAATTAAATCAGCAACTTGACTGACAGTCCATCACAGTAATTTGCAATAACAGTAAACAATTAAATCAGCTGCTTGACTGACAGTCCATCACACTAATTTGGAATAACAGTAAACAATTAAATCAGCAGCTTGACTGACAGTCCATCACAGTAATTTGCAATAACAGTAAACAATTAAATCAGCAGCTTGACTGACAGTCCATCACAGTAATTTGCAATAATAGTAAACAATTAAATCAGCTGCTTGACTGACAGTCCATCACAGTAATTTGCAATAACAGTAAACAATTAAATCAGCAGCTTGACTGACAGTCCATCACAGTAATTTGCATTAACAGTAAACAATTAAATCAACTGCTTGACTGACAGTCCATCACAGTAATTTGCAATAACAGTATACAATTAAATCAGCAGCTTGACTGACAGTCCAGTCCAGTAATTTGCAATAACAGTAAACAATTAAATCAACTGCTTGACTTATGGTCCATTGCAGTAATTTGGAATAACAGTAAAAATTAAATCAGTTGCTTGATTGACAGTCCATCACAGTAGTTTGTAATAATGGTATGCAATTAAATCAGTTGCTTGACTGACAGTCCATCACAGTAATTTGCAATAACAGTAAACAATTAAATGAGTTGCATGACTGACAGTCCATCACAGTAATTTGGAGTAAACAGTAAACAATTAAATCTGCATTCAGCAGCTTGACTGACAGTCCAGTCCAGTAATTTGCAATAACAGTAAACAATTAAATCAACTACTTGACTGATGGTCTATTGCAGTAATTTGGAATAACAGTAAAAATTAAATCAGCTGCTTGACTGACAGTCCATCACAGTGATTTGCAATAACAGTAAACAATTAAATCAGCTGCTTGACTGACAGTCCAGTCCAGTAATTTGGAATAACAGTAAACAATTAAATCAACTGCTTGACTTATGGTCCATTCCAGTAATTTGGAATAACAGTAAAAATTAAATCAGTTGCTTGATTGACAGTCCATCACAGTAGTTTGTAATAATGGGAAGCAATTAAATCAGTTGCTTGACTGACAGTCCATCACAGTAATTTGCAATAACAGTAAACAATTAAATCAGCTGCTTGATTGACAGTCCATCACAGTAATTTGTAATAACAGTAAACAAAATTAGCAGCTTGATTGACAGTCCATCACAGTAATTTGTAATAATGGTAAACAATTAAATCAGTTGCTTGACTGACAGTCCATCACAGTAGTTTGTAATAATGGTAAACGATTAAATCAGTTGCTTGACTGACAGTCCATCACAGTAGTTTGTAATAATGGTAAACAATTAAATCAGCAGCTTGATTGACAGTCCATCACAGTAATTTGTAATAATGGTGAACAATTAAATCAGCTGCTTGACTGATGGTCGATTGCAGTAATTTGGAATAACAGTAAAAATTAAATCAGTTGCTTGACTGACAGTCCATCACAGTAATTTGCAATAACAGTAAACAATTAAATCAGTTGCTTGATTGACAGTCCATCACAGTAATTTGTAATAACAGTAAACAATTAAATCAGCTGCTTGATTGACAGTCCATCACAGTAATTTGTAATAACAGTAAACAAAATTAGCAGCTTGATTGACAGTCCATCACAGTAATTTGTAATAATGGTAAACAATTAAATCAGCTGCTTGACTGACAGTCCATCACAGTAGTTTGTAATAATGGTAAACAATTAAATTAGTTGCTTGACTGACAGTCCATCACAGTAGTTTGTAATAATGGTAAACGATTAAATCAGTTGCTTGACTGACAGTCCATCACAGTAGTTTGTAATAATGGTAAACAATTAAATCAGCAGCTTGATTGACAGTCCATCACAGTAATTTGTAATAACAGTAAACAAAATTAGCAGCTTGATTGACAGTCCATCACAGTAATTTGTAATAATGGTAAACAATTAAATCAGCTGCTTGACTGACAGTCCATCACAGTAGTTTGTAATAATGGTAAACAATTAAATCAGTTGCTTGACTGACAGTCCATCACAGTAGTTTGTAATAATGGTAAACGATTAAATCAGTTGCTTGACTGACAGTCCATCACAGTAGTTTGTAATAATGGTAAACAATTAAATCAGCAGCTTGATTGACAGTCCATCACAGTTATGTAATTTGTAATAACAGTAACGATTAAATTAAAATCAGCAGCTTGATTGACAGTGCATCACAGTAATTTGTAATAATGGTAAACAATTAAATCAGCTGCTTGACTGATGGTCGATTGCAGTAATTTGGAATAACAGTAAAAATTAAATCAGTTGCTTGACTGACAGTCCATCACAGTAATTTGCAATAACAGTAAACAATTAAATCAGTTGCTTGACTGACAGTCCATCACAGTAATTTGCAATAACAGTAAACAATTAAATCAGTTGCTTAACTGACAGTCCATCACAGTAATTTGGAATAACAGTAAACAATTAAATCAGTTGCTTGACTGACACTCCATCACAGTAATTTGCAATAACAGTAAACAATTAAATTAGTTACTTGACTGACAGTCCATCACAGAAATTTGGAATAACAGTAAACAATTAAATCAACTGCTTGACTTATGGTCCATTGCAGTAATTTGGAATAACAGTAAAAATTAAATCAGTTGCTTGACTGACAGTCCATCACAGTAGTTTGTAATAATGGTAAACGATTAAATCAGTTGCTTGACTGACAGTCCATCACAGTAGTTTGTAATAATGGTAAACAATTAAATCAGCAGCTTGATTGACAGTCCATCACAGTTATGTAATTTGTAATAACAGTAAACAATTAAATCAGCAGCTTGATTGACAGTCCATCACAGTAATTTGTAATAATGGTGAACAATTAAATCAGCTGCTTGACTGATGGTCGATTGCAGTAATTTGGAATAACAGTAAAAATTAAATCAGTTGCTTGACTGACAGTCCATCACAGTAATTTGCAATAACAGTAAACAATTAAATCAGCTGCTTGATTGACAGTCCATCACAGTAATTTGTAATAACAGTAAACAAAATTAGCAGCTTGATTGACAGTCCATCACAGTAATTTGTAATAATGGTAAACAATTAAATCAGCTGCTTGACTGACAGTCCATCACAGTAGTTTGTAATAATGGTAAACAATTAAATCAGTTGCTTGACTGACAGTCCATCACAGTAGTTTGTAATAATGGTAAACGATTAAATCAGTTGCTTGACTGACAGTCCATCACAGTAGTTTGTAATAATGGTAAACAATTAAATCAGCAGCTTGATTGACAGTCCATCACAGTTATGTAATTTGTAATAACAGTAACGATTAAATTAAAATCAGCAGCTTGATTGACAGTGCATCACAGTAATTTGTAATAATGGTAAACAATTAAATCAGCTGCTTGACTGACAGTCCATCACAGTAGTTTGTAATAATGGTAAACAATTAAATCAGTTGCTTGACTGACAGTCCATCACAGTAGTTTGTAATAATGGTAAACGATTAAATCAGTTGCTTGACTGACAGTCCATCACAGTAGTTTGTAATAATGGTAAACAATTAAATCAGCAGCTTGATTGACAGTCCATCACAGTTATGTAATTTGTAATAACAGTAAACAATTAAATCAGCAGCTTGATTGACAGTCCATCACAGTAATTTGTAATAATGGTGAACAATTAAATCAGCTGCTTGACTGATGGTCGATTGCAGTAATTTGGAATAACAGTAAAAATTAAATCAGTTGCTTGACTGACAGTCCATCACAGTAATTTGCAATAACAGTAAACAATTAAATCAGTTGCTTGATTGACAGTCCATCACAGTAATTTGTAATAACAGTAAACAATTAAATCAGCTGCTTGATTGACAGTCCATCACAGTAATTTGTAATAACAGTAAACAAAATTAGCAGCTTGATTGACAGTCCATCACAGTAATTTGTAATAATGGTAAACAATTAAATCAGCTGCTTGACTGACAGTCCATCACAGTAGTTTGTAATAATGGTAAACAATTAAATCAGTTGCTTGACTGACAGTCCATCACAGTAGTTTGTAATAATGGTAAACGATTAAATCAGTTGCTTGACTGACAGTCCATCACAGTAGTTTGTAATAATGGTAAACAATTAAATCAGCAGCTTGATTGACAGTCCATCACAGTTATGTAATTTGTAATAACAGTAAACAATTAAATCAGCAGCTTGATTGACAGTCCATCACAGTAATTTGTAATAATGGTAAACAATTAAATCAGCTGCTTGACTGACAGTCCATCACAGTAGTTTGTAATAATGGTAAACAATTAAATCAGTTGCTTGACTGACAGTCCATCACAGTAGTTTGTAATAATGGTAAACGATTAAATCAGTTGCTTGACTGACAGTCCATCACAGTAGTTTGTAATAATGGTAAACAATTAAATCAGCAGCTTGATTGACAGTCCATCACAGTTATGTAATTTGTAATAACAGTAACGATTAAATTAAAATCAGCAGCTTGATTGACAGTGCATCACAGTAATTTGTAATAATGGTAAACAATTAAATCAGCTGCTTGACTGATGGTCGATTGCAGTAATTTGGAATAACAGTAAAAATTAAATCAGTTGCTTGACTGACAGTCCATCACAGTAATTTGCAATAACAGTAAACAATTAAATCAGTTGCTTGACTGACAGTCCATCACAGTAATTTGCAATAACAGTAAACAATTAAATCAGTTGCTTAACTGACAGTCCATCACAGTAATTTGGAATAACAGTAAACAATTAAATCAGTTGCTTGACTGACACTCCATCACAGTAATTTGCAATAACAGTAAACAATTAAATTAGTTACTTGACTGACAGTCCATCACAGAAATTTGGAATAACAGTAAACAATTAAATCAACTGCTTGACTTATGGTCCATTGCAGTAATTTGGAATAACAGTAAAAATTAAATCAGTTGCTTGACTGACAGTCCATCACAGTAGTTTGTAATAATGGTAAACAATAAAATCAGTTGCTTGACTGACAGTCCATCACCGTAATTTGCAATAACAGTAAACAATTAAATCAGCTGCTTGATTGACAGTCCATCACAGTAATTCGTAATAACAGTAAACAAAATCAGCAGCTTGATTGACAGTCCATCACAGTAATTTGTAATGATGGTAAACAATTAAATCAGCTGCTTGACTGACAGTCCATCACAGTAATTTGCAATAACAGTAAACAATTAAATCAGCTGCTTGACTGACAGTCCACCACAGTAATTTGCAATAACAGTAAACAATTAAATCAGCAGCTTGATTGACAGTCCAGTCCAGTAATTTGCAATAACAGTAAACAATTAAATCAACTGCTTGACTGATGGTCCATTGCAGTAATTTGGAATAACAGTGAAAAGTAAATCAGTTGCTTGACTGACAGTCCATCACACTAATTTGGAATAACAGTAAACAATTAAATCAGCTGCTTGACTGACAGTCCATTACACTAATTTGGAATAACAGTAAACAATTAAATCAGCAGCTTGACTGACAGTCCATCACACTAATTTGGAATAACAGTAAACAATTAAATCAGCAGCTTGACTAACAGTCCATCACACTAATTTGGAATAACAGTAAACAATTAAATCAGCAGCTTGACTGACAGTCCATCACAGTAATTTGCAATAACAGTAAACAATTAAATCAACTGCTTGACTGACAGTCCATCACAGTAATTTGCAATAACAGTAAACAATTAAATCAGCAACTTGACTGACAGTCCATCACAGTAATTTGCAATAACAGTAAACAATTAAATCAGCTGCTTGACTGACAGTCCATCACACTAATTTGGAATAACAGTAAACAATTAAATCAGCAGCTTGACTGACAGTCCATCACAGTAATTTGCAATAACAGTAAACAATTAAATCAGCAGCTTGACTGACAGTCCATCACAGTAATTTGCAATAATAGTAAACAATTAAATCAGCTGCTTGACTGACAGTCCATCACAGTAATTTGCAATAACAGTAAACAATTAAATCAGCAGCTTGACTGACAGTCCATCACAGTAATTTGCATTAACAGTAAACAATTAAATCAACTGCTTGACTGACAGTCCATCACAGTAATTTGCAATAACAGTATACAATTAAATCAGCAGCTTGACTGACAGTCCAGTCCAGTAATTTGCAATAACAGTAAACAATTAAATCAACTGCTTGACTTATGGTCCATTGCAGTAATTTGGAATAACAGTAAAAATTAAATCAGTTGCTTGATTGACAGTCCATCACAGTAGTTTGTAATAATGGTATGCAATTAAATCAGTTGCTTGACTGACAGTCCATCACAGTAATTTGCAATAACAGTAAACAATTAAATGAGTTGCATGACTGACAGTCCATCACAGTAATTTGGAGTAAACAGTAAACAATTAAATCAGCAGCTTGACTGACAGTCCAGTCCAGTAATTTGCAATAACAGTAAACAATTAAATCAACTACTTGACTGATGGTCTATTGCAGTAATTTGGAATAACAGTAAAAATTAAATCAGCTGCTTGACTGACAGTCCATCACAGTGATTTGCAATAACAGTAAACAATTAAATCAGCTGCTTGGTTGACAGTCCATCACAGTTATTTGTTATAACAGTAAACAAAATTAGCAGCTTGATTGACAGTCCATCACAGTAATTTGTAATAATGGTAAACAATTAAATCAGCTGCTTGACTGACAGTCCATCACAGTAGTTTGTAATAATGGTAAACAATTAAATCAGTTGCTTGACTGACAGTCCATCACAGTTATATAATTTGTAATAACAGTAAACAATTAAATCAGCAGCTTGATTGACAGTCCATCACAGTAATTTGTAATAATGGTGAACAATTAAATCAGCTGCTTGACTGACAGTCCATCACAGTAGGTTGTAATAATGGTAAACAATTAAATCAGTTGCTTGACTGACAGTCCATCACAGTTATGTAATTTGTAATAACAGTAAACAATTAAATCAACTGCTTGACTGATGGTCCATTGCAGTAATTTGGAATAACAGTAAAAATTAAATTAGTTACTTGACTGACAGTCCATCACAGTAATTTGCAATAACAGTAAACAATTAAATTAGTTGCTTGACTGACAGTCCATCACAGAAATTTGCAATAACAGTAAACAATTAAATCAGCAGCTTGACTGACAGTCCAGTCCAGTAATTTGCAATAACAGTAAACAATTAAATCAACTGCTTGACTGATGGTCCATTGCAGTAATTTGGAATAACAGTAAAAATTAAATCAGTTGCTTGACTGACAGTCCATCACAGTAGTTTGTAATAATGGTAAACAATAAAATTAGTTGCTTGACAGACAGTCCATCACAGTAATTTGCAATAACAGTAAACAATTAAATCAGCTGCTTGATTGACAGTCCATCACAGTAATTCGTAATAACAGTAAACAAAATCAGCAGCTTGATTGACAGTCCATCACAGTAATTTGTAATGATGGTAAACAATTAAATCCGCTGCTTGACTGACAGTCCATCACAGTAATGTGCAATAACAGTAAACAATTAAATCAGCTGCTTGATTGACAGTCCATCACAGTAATTTGCAATAACAGTAAACAATTAAATTAACTGCTTGACTGATGGTCCATTGCAGTAATTTGGAATAACAGTGAAAAGTAAATCAGTTGCTTGACTGACAGTCCATCACAGTAATTTGGAATAACAGTAAACAATTAAATCAGCTGCTTGACTGATGGTCCATTGCAGTAATTTGGAATAACAGTAAAAATTAAATCAGTTGTTTGACTGACAGTCCATCACAGTAATTTGCAATAACAGTAAACAATTAAATCAGCAGCTTGATTGACAGTCCATCACAGTAATTTGCAATAACAGTAAACAATTAAATTAACTGCTTGACTGATGGTCCATTGCAGTAATTTGGAATAACAGTGAAAAGTAAATCAGTTGCTTGACTGACAGTCCATCACAGTAATTTGGAATAACAGTAAACAATTAAATCAGCTGCTTGACTGATGGTCCATTGCAGTAATTTGGAATAACAGTAAAAATTAAATCAGTTGTTTGACTGACAGTCCATCACAGTAATTTGTAATAATGGTAAACAATTAAATCAGCAGCTTGACTGACAGTCCAGTCCAGTTTGGAATAGTAGTAAACAATTAATTTAATCAGCAACTTGTCCGACAATCCATCACTGACAGTAATTTGGAATGACAGTAGACAATAAATGAGCTGCTTGACTAACAGTCCATCACAGTAATTTGTAATAACAGCTAGTAAACAATTAAATTAGCAGCTTGACTGACAGTCCATCATAGTAATTTGTAATAACAGTAAACAATTAAATCAGCAGCGTGACTAACAGTCTGTCACAGTAAGTGGAATAACATGTACAGTACACAATTAAATCAGCGACTTGTCCCGTAAACCAGCACAGTAATTTGGCATAAAAGTAAACAATTATATAGTTATTTATTAAATCAGTCTGACAGTCAATCACTGACAGTAATTTGGAGTAACAGTAAACAATTAAATCAGCTGCTTGTTTCACAATCCATTGCTGTAAATTTGAATAAATAACAGTAAACAATTAAATCATGATTAGTAGCTTGGCTGACAATCTGTCGCAGTAATTTGGAGTTACTGTAGCAGTAAACAGATTATTGGATCAGCAGTTTGACTGATGTTGCATTAATGACAGTTACATGCAATTTGGAAGCATGTTGTGATGTGTTGATTGTCATTAATATTAGAGGTCTTGAACAACAGTCCATCACATAATTGCTTCCACTTGCTGAATGATAACTATTAGCCATTAATTTGGAGCATGTTGTGTTAATTCACTCCACTTGAAGCCATTAATTTGGAACAAGTCAAGGTAAATCATTTCACATGTCAATTCCTGACATTAATTTGGAGCAAGTCAAGACAAATGTTGATTCCACATGTCATTATATAGTGACGACAGCATTTCATCCTTAATTTGGAGCATGTTGTGTTAATTCACTCCACTTGTAGCCATTAATTTGGAACAAGTCAAGACAATTCGATTCTTCCTGTTGAGTAAGAGTTAACAACCATTAATTTGCAACAACTCAAGGTAAATCATTTCACATGTCAATCGATCCCTGACATTAATTTGGAGCAAGTCAGGACAAATGTTGATTCCACATGTCATTATATAGTGACAGCATTTCATCATTAATTTGGAGCATGTTGTGTTAATTAAATAAATTCAATAAATTCACTCCACTTGTAGCCATTAATTTGGAGCAAGTCGAGACAAATGTTGATTTCCACATGGCATTTTATAGTGACAGCATTTCATCATTAATTTGGAGCATGTTGTGTTAATTCACTCCACTTGTTGAGTACAGCCTATCGTCATTATTTAATGGAACATTAATATTGTCATGTTAATTTATTCAACACTTAATTGACATGTTAATTGACTCATGTGAGTTCACTGACAGCAAAAATCAATTTTAGTTTGGAGAAATCCAAGCTTCTATTGTATGTGAAGCAATAATACACAAAGATCACAAATTTTAAGGTGACTGCTAAACACTTTAAATCTGGTGTGAGTTGTACTTACCATTCAAGTGCCTCAGTCATGATCAGGAGATTGCTTTTTTGCACTTCTCTGGGGAAGCTAAGTAGGAGTTAAACTGCAAACTAAAAGCACAATACAGGTAAGAATAGAATCTGAAATAAGGAAATTGCATTGCTTACCTTCATAATTAGAAAACTTTTATCCAAGCCGTTGTGTATCCGATATGTAGAGGCAATCATGAGTATCTTCATTTGTCGTCGAATTGTAATGAAAACTTGCTGTGTAGCCTTAAATGTTTACAAGTACATTAACTTAGCTGAAAATAATTTTTTCAGTTAGTACTGTTTAGAGATGACACTAACAACTCTTTTTTGGTTCTTTTATTGTGAGTAAATGGAAATGATATTACAACAGCTCAATTGAACACACTTTCTCTACATTTTTTTTCATACATACATAATATTAGTCTCTAAAAAAATGGAGATTTCCTGAAAAAGAATTGTTAGTATTGATGTATTTTATTTTTGCACCCTTGCAGAATAAAGGGAAGACACTGACAACAGTTTTGTCATTTCTTTTATTCTAAGGAAATGCAACTTAGTAACAACTGTTTGGATAAGCAAACTTCTTCCTTTGGAATTTTTGTGCATATCCTGAAACAGAATTGCTATAGTTTTAAGGTATTGTGATTAGTACTTCATATGTACAGATTTTTTGTTTTAGTAGTTGGTGTGAAATCTTATCAGGATTTTTACAGACTTAATAAAGATGAGATGTAGATGTACTTTTGTGGAAGAAAAAAATAGTGTGTAATTCGGATGACCCTGAAATGGAAACTTTCGTTAGTATTCAATTGTTTAGTCAACACTACAGTACCAGTTTGTTTTAGAATAAAGATGCACTGACAGCAATGCAGTTTTCAGAGTTTTATTCAACTTTATTCCTAAGTTACAGTTTGTAGAATTAATTAATCTACATATGGGACCTTGGTAGGTCTGCCATGGGGTGCGCTCCTACACTAAAGATTTAGCATCCAGTGAAACCAAGAGTGTTTCTGTGTCTGTAAAACATAACACTTCAACTGAAACACTCAGGGTCCCCCAGACACAATCAGGTTTCGCAAACTGCTTGCTATAACAATGAATTATTCATTGTCAATACCAAGCTTCTAAATTGTATTCATTGTCAAATTTGAACCGAAGATGAAGCCGATAGTTTTCGAAAGCCGGACTTTGAATCGCCGGAAAACAATAAAACTCCACATACCTGATATTGGAATGCTGTCACACTGTTGTGCTTCTTCATGTCTCCATGGAACCCAGGCCCAGTTGTTCAAAGCGCAATATGTTGCTCTTTAAGAAAGCTAATTATTTTTAAGGTTAGTGTAAAGAAAAGGCAAAGCTCGTTTGGAAAAATCTTGAGTGATTTCTTATAAATTAAAACTAGAATCAATGTTCACCTATTGTGCTTTGAACAACCAGGCCCAGCTGGACTTATATAATCACAACAAACACATATGATAGCTGTTCCAACCAACATTGCCAAAAAGTTTTTAATTTATAACTCACATTTTGGTATTATTTGTTGTATCCATAGTGCCAGATGCTTTCTGATTATTTTGTTTGCAACAGGCAATAATTTAGAAATGTTCATCTGGCAGCTGGCCAGCTTTTTGATAAGTGTCAGCAACAACAGACAAAAATAATTATTATTGCATGTAACTGTTTTATCTTGCAACTTTCCATGGCTGATAAGTTTGATTGGCAACATCAGATAATTTGAGTGACAACAGACAACTGGATAAATATTTTATCTGACATCAGTGTTCTGATAATTTTGAATGGTATCAGAGAAATAAGTGACGTTTAATCTCACAGTTTTTCATAGCTGATAATTAATGCACAATAAATGATTATTGGCTAAATTTTTTGATACAATAATAATATTATCAATGGTAGTTGAAACAGCTCATTGTTAACTATTTCCCGTCTACTCTGATCTAGGGTGTGTGCATTGTTTGTCCCTTTATGCCCAATATTATGTGCCTAGCTTAATCCTTATCAACTAAATTCTTATCTGCCTGTAACCAGAAAGACCATTAAACCTGGAAGGAGTTGCCAAAACTGGTCTCCTTCCAGAAGTTGAATGGACATAAGCTCCAGTTCCTAAATTAAATCTGAACATAAAATCTGGTTGAACCTTACCAAATGTTGCTTCACTTAATCCAGTGCTAACAAACTGTCAAGTGAAGTGTTGTATTTAGAAAACTTATGCGCAGCTAAGCAGGAAAAAAGCATCCACAATGAAGAGCCTTGAAGAATATGCGAAGTGAAGCCACAGAGTGAAGACATCTTGATCTTGCAGAAGAACCGAAAATAAAATCGAAAGATCGATGGAAAAAAGTCGAATAGCAAATCCGAATTCCAGTTTATGGCCGAACAACCTGCAAAGGAACCCACATGGGAGCCTAAGGGTAGGAGCCCCCCAACCCTTGGGGCCCAATTAACTAAACCTTAACTACAATTAAGTTAAGCCGAATAGCCAATCATCTGTGTATCGTGTGCTTTGTAAGGTTCATCCAGAGCTCTTATTTACCCCCCATTCCCACCCAGGTTTGACTGACCAGCTTCCATGGCTTGTTAAGGCGGAGCTGATTCAATGATTTGTAGTCTGTTCTGAATGAAGTGGGCATGCTGTGAGTCTCAGTCTGGGTGTTGGACATTATTGCTCATGTGGTGGAATTAGCATTTGGTTCTTGCAGATCTGTCAGAGGTGGTCTAGGGGCTGAACTGTTGCCAAGGAAATTGAAGACAACTGAAACTAAAAGAATAACATTTAGCAAAATCTTCCCCAATGGTAACAGAGAATTTGAAAAACGAGTCATTCTATACATTACAAAAGTTCTTAACTATAAAAGATGAAGATCTCTAGCATTTCTTAGTAAAGCAAGATTGAATTCCAAAGAGCAAAATTTGCAAAGCAGACTGTAAGACAACCCTCTTCTCTCAGTGTAATCTTAAAGTAAAATAAATAACGTTGTCGTATTTAAAGACGCGGAGGCTTATTCTTTTTTAACCCCCCCCACCGAAGGAAAGGTTTTGTTTGATTGTTTATACAGGGTAAAAATTCATCAGTAAATTACAAAATCCTATACCTAATACGTACTAAGTCTACGTATTAATTACAAAAACAAAACTAAACCATCTCGTTTTGGGCTAAACGATGTTTAACGTAATATTTCCCGCAAAAAAAAAAAACAACAACAACAACAAATAAAAACAGAAATGTGACATACGAAAATCCAGTCCCCGATGCTTCTTTGTTTAGAAAAGAAATATTTTGTACGTTTTAAAACAAGGAAAAACTCGCAAACATTTAACACAAGCTTTTTATTCGCAAAAAGTGTAGTTTTTGTGTGACCCGTGTTTCCCGCGACAAATGACGAATTTGGGCTAAACGATGTTTAACGTAATATTTCCCGCAAAAAAAAAAAAACAACAACAACAACAAATAAAAACAGAAATGTGACATACGAAAATCCAGTCCCCGATGCTTCTTTGTTTAGAAAAGAAATATTTTGTACGTTTTAAAACAAGGAAAAACTCGCAAACATTTAACACAAGCTTTTTATTCGCAAAAAGTGTAGTTTTTGTGTGACCCGTGTTTCCCGCGACAAATGACGAATTTTGCAGTGCCTTTGCAAAAATTTTCTTTTCTTTGTTCCTTTTCAACAGGGAACGATTTTGAGGGAAAAATACCTGGTATCATTCTTTACTACTTGTAAGTGATTTTTTTATGTTTCCCTTTATTGAAATAATAGTTCAACAGAATAATTTTCTCCTTTAATTTACACTCCTTTGTAATACTGGTTACTAAAGAAATCATCGCGCACGAACGCCAAGACAGTGAGTTTTGGAAAAAACAGCTCGAAGAAGTCTTGCAAAATTTTTGTCGTTGAAGCTTGAACAAAAAAACTCGTTTTAAAAGCTTTACTTAAAGTTTGGAAGCAAAAGAACGATAATTACCTTTTGCTTGAATTCCTCCAACTTGAAAAAGAAGCTCAGTGTTTCAAGGCCACGCGTGTTCTCGGCAATAAGTTGCTTCAATCTTGTTAAATTTTCTTGCCTCGACAAAATATTTCTGCTGCAAAAGAAATGATAATTGAATTTCAGTTACGAGAAAGATAATTTATTTATTCCAGACATTTTACAAAAAAGAAAACAATTTTAATTACCAGAGACACAAATTTTTAACAACTGATGGCAAATTATGCAAACTTAGGCGTGTGGTGCAAAGTTAAGCTCAAATAATGTGTGAAAAATAAAAGCTTACCTTTTTCCCAGCTGAGTGGTCGTTGAGCTGCCCAAAAGTAGGTCTTCTTTACAAAGAAGTGCAGGAGAAGTAGGCATATTTATCACCAAAAACGTTTTCTTTCTCCTCCTACAAAGCCGTTGCTTGTTTGTCTTCCTTCATGCAGCTCAATGAGCTTTTTTGGGGAAGACGGCGCAAACATTACATTCACCCCACGTGACTTTTTATCACGTGGTGTAAAATTGTGTTATATGATTGGTCTATGGCATTGCCGCCGGGCGTCATTGGCGGGAAATGGCGCCCCGCGGGTGATTTTTTGGCGGGAAAGTGTCGGCTTATCGTTACAAGAAAAATGGGGCGCCTAAGGGCCTTAGCAAAGTTTGCATTTAATAAGAGCTAAAATTTTCGGTTTTTAATTCTGTAAACTCTACCTGTCAATTGGAAGGGCTGTACTACTTTTCATCAGGAGCTCATGCCGCTCCTGTTTTCATCCCTTTCCAGGCGAAAAGCCTCTTATTCAGTTACAAATTAAACTTCGACTCAGGAGCGCGACTCTTGGGGTCTTAGGTAATGCCTATTGTGACCCCCCTCCCACCACCAGAGAGTGTCCTTTTGCAGCCCACTCTTAGAAATTCCCCTTCAAATTAGAGTTCCAACTCAGTTGATAAAACCAAATATTACTTTCATTTCCCACCAACACATCACTATAGTTTTAGAAACTAACCCCCTCAGGCCCCGTTTATATGGAGAAAAGTTGTTCCGGGTAGAAGGGTCACTCGCCTACCCGAGCTACCCTGGGCGATAAATACAATAAAATCTGCAATTCCACAGCGAAAAACCGATGAGTGGTGCCGGATCACTTGTAGACCTGGATCAGCAAATTATTTCAAATACAAAATACTTACGGCAGACTTATCCCAACAGCGGAGGTGGGCAAGCCAACTTTTCCTACATTTCCTTACAAAACTTGGCGAACCGTTTACATGAGAAACAAAAAGTTGGCTCGGCTAGAAGGTGACCCGCCTAGCCGGGTCACCCTTTTTTGATGGTGGGGTCACCCTCCTAGCCGGGCCAACTTTTCTCCATATAAACAATTGGCTCGCCCAGCCAGGTTAACTCCGTCAGTCAAATCAGAGCATCAGCGAGCGCTGCTGCCATTTGTTTCCTTGACGTTTTTTCATTCTTTCCCATTGCATTCGAGAAAGAGTTCTGTCTGGGAACAAGTGTGCAAATTTGCCCGGTAACAAAGCTAAACGTCCACTACACGGCCTCTCTCCTCCGCAGAGGCCGCCTCAGGTTCGCGCTCGACCGGAAGTAAATAAGTCCCCCGCGCCCCCTTGTACTCAACTTCCGTTTTTCTTCCCATTTCCGGCTTTTCGCTCCTTTTTCTATGAAGGAACCTCTGCAGAGGAGAGAGAGCAAGCCACGAAGGAGAACCCACGCGCGTTTGTATTGGCCTGTTCCAGGCGTTACTGGGTAAGCGTTGAAAGTTGCGATGAGTACGGATAGCAAACTGCGAGAGAAGACTCGGGGGAGAGGAGGCGAAAAAAACCCTCGGCTTCTCTCTCCAGTTCTGACCGTTCTACTTATTCCTCTCGAGCTCATCAAATCTAATTTTGACAGTGTACGCAAAGCTAGACACGAATACCTCATCGACAGAGGTCAAACTCTTGAACCCTTATGAACATTTTTCCCATCTTTCATCCTCCTAAGTTATGTTAATTTCTCATTGTTACCTATTTTTTTTTTCACGTTGTAACGTTAGCTATTTTGCTCATGCCTATTTACTAGTTGTATTTTAAATTTCAAATTGTAACGTTTTTGTTTATGTAACTTGACCCTATTTTTTTCAGGTATCTATTATAACTGCTTTAAATTGTCTCTTGCCACAGGGTCAGTCTCAAACATACCCTGAAGAAGAAAGGCTGTGCCTTTCGAAATATTGGAAAAATATGCTTCCCTGAGCGTGAAATTAGCCTTGCTCTTTTTTTAGATTATTTGTTTAACCAATCTACTACCAGGTACTGGCTAGTCTCCATTGCAGCCGTTTTTAGTGTCGTCCCCCGGGGCGTGGGGAGGAGCGTTGCAGGGATCAAAGACAGCTCATGACGTCATAAACTGTGGTACGTAATATCCAGTTTCTGCCCCTGGGTCACGAATATTACACGCTCTCCAGTCAGGCGCACTTGCTGCCTGTGGGTACACAAATATATTCGAGCAAACAACCTGTCATGGAAACTGAAGGGTTCAGAATCCGTCTTATCACAACAGAAACGGAGTTTGAAAAGGTCGTTATAAAATCCATGTTAAAGGAACGATGGCGGCCAGGTTTACAAGATGCCCAATTTTTTCTTACGTGTGATCCAACCGGAGCTTTTGTCGGTGAACTGCGCGGAAAACCTATAGGCTGTATAATACTGACAAAATATGGTGATAACTTTGGATTTGTGGGCAACTATATAGTGGGTGAAGAATACAGAGGCAAGGGATATGGAACGAAGATTTTTAATACGGCATTGTCGAGTGTGGAGCCATCAAGGAACATTGCACTGATAGCCGCGCCATATCTCGAGAAAATGTACGAGAAAAGAGGTTTTCGTGGATGTTTTAACGTGGTACGCTTCGACTTTCATCTTCCAGCCGCCCTTCATTGTTTCTCTGAAAGTTCGCGAAAGGCACCCGTGCGTATAAGTTCGGTTGATCAAGTTGACGAGAAAGCGTTACTTGCGTACGACAGCAGTGTATTTGGTTTTTCTCGTCACGCATTCTTGATGAAATGGGTTCGAGCGCGGAGTAGTCACGCACATGTAGCCATCGACGAGGAAGGCTCTATCGTGGGATATGTTGTTGCCAGGGCAGCATTTCTCAAAGAGCATGGATGCAAGATAGGGCCGCTGTTCGCAGATTCCGACTTTATTGCAGAGAAATTATTAAAATCATTGTTTGAAGAGCTTCTTCAACAGAATGATCCACCTCCAGTTGTGTGCATCGATGCTCTACAACAGAACTCCATGGAGCTGGCTGAGAAGCTTCAAGGGAAAATTGTCTATAATGCCGTTTATATGACTACAGAAGGCCTTCCTAATGCGTGTTTTGACAAGTGGTTCGGAATGACTGATCCTGACCTCGGCTGACTGTCATTGTCGTCCCCAGACCCAGCCGGTCCCTCATGGCAAGACAAAGACTGATTGATAAACTATGTATCTTTTCTGAGCCTGGTATTTTGAGTTACCTTCCGATCGTAACAGGTGCAGCTGGGACAAGTGTGAAGAGTCCCCAGTCTCGCTTTTTTTCTGAATAAATGCGAACATTCAAATTAACTGAATAATATATGTAGGAGGACTGAACTGTATTGTGGGTGGATTGAGTTCAAATTTTTGGTGTATTGAATTGTAAAACGTATCGTTGTGGACAGTGAAAATGCAGTTAATCTTGTTTTGAAGGCTGATCATGCAAAAAGTCAAGTCAAGTCAAGTAAAGTGTTAGGTGTTTGATACGATAGTTATTTTCGAATCAATGCGCATCCCCTTCCCAGAATATCAAGCCACACCTACCAAATAATAGCCCCCGTCCTCGGACACTAGAATTAGAATCCGTCTGATAAAAGCGCTCAGAAATATAAGCCGATGAATCGTATGGGCAGCTGCTTCAAGCTGTTAGGTTAGTCTTTCAGTATGGATCGAGTCCTCGGAAGAAATGAAGCACCCAAGTCCTTTGAAGGTTTACGGTTAATAATCTGCCGGTATGAAATGCAGACTCTGCGCCAACTAGTTAGGAACTCTCCTGAGGTGAGATAAATCATTACACTGTTTCTAACCAAACCGGCTTTTGTAATCAACGGCAAAATAAGATTAAAATTGTTTAAATATAAAAGCTGCTATTAACAAACAAAACAAATGCTGCATCTTAACCCTCAAGTGTTTGATGAGTTCGGTTTCATAGTTTAACACTTTTTCGCTGTAGTCTGCAGTTTGCGTTTTCGACACTCCATGTAACACATCTAAGACCGTAACCTCTTACTCACACGTACAGCGCAAGTGTGGGATTGCGCGATCCATAAGAAACAAATTACATGCACACTTGGACAAAAGTAATAATGTCGAACGACTTGTGGTAAAAATAATTATTGCAGTTTGGATAAATTCGGCCGGCATATTTCGTCACCTGCGACAGTGCACAGTCTATCGACAGAATACTGCATTTTTTTAAACACAATTGGAGCAGAATATTGAAAAACCCAAAAAATATAAATTACTTGTGTTGTGTTTCGCATCTCACGTGAAACTAAAAAGCGCGCGGATCACAAACTCCCCGGGCCTCAGAATCATTGTACAAAAATGCGTTCATTTTAATAGTCCACCTAGAGCAAGAGGCATTACTATTAAAACAGATTACTTCACAACACCTTCTTAAATGAGTCCCAAAGATGACGCCAGTCTTCCAACATGTTAATACACAGTTTAATATTTACAAATCCTGATCGGAAAACAACGCATTTCCGCCGAAAAAACACGCTTCAAGTCTACGTTCGTAGTAAACAATTCACCAAGAGAAAACTGTACCGCAGAACTTCTAGTCCGCTTCTGTAACAGCGCATCAAGGCTATCTACTGAGAATTTCTTTTCTGCTTTCTTTAAATATACTTACAGAGATTACTGAACTGGAAATATAGCACCATTTGAGCGTTTTCACTTGTTTGTAGACAAGGCCACTGACAAGCGCTACAAGTACTCCAGCCTTCTTTAACACTTTAAACGCGCGTATTACTCGACCAAAACAAAAACCTTAAGTTACAGGAGAGAAGCTACAGATTGTAACAATATATTATGAGAATGGACAATGTACATGTAACAGAGTCTGCTAGCAGGATTAAGAAACAGGTATTCTGTTTTCCTTGGCCCATTTCTTCATCGTTCGAATGATGTACTCAACTTGAGGATTTCCTGTGTTTCGAAGAATTTGCAATACCTCCCTCAGCGTTTCCCTGTAATAAATTAGACAAACGTTCATCAACATGTTTATATTGCTAGGAGGATGCAGTGTTGACTATGGACACTAATTATGACCCTTCGGAGGGAGGAATAGGGGAGTTTCTATTATTCAGAGAATAGAGACATTTAGCACCAGGCTTTTCGGCAAAAACCTCAGACGGCGAACGGCTAGAGATCACGTGACAAGGCTCTGACCGTTACGTTTGCGGTTTTCAACGTGGAGAGGTAGGTTTTCACGTATAAGTCATTTACCTCAGCGATTTGAGTCGGATCGTACTTATCAATTTTTTGAAACGTTTAAGTGTCAGATTTGTATGTAGCAAGTCTTTATGTTGATGTTTAGGTGTAAACTAACGCGAAAGAGCGAACATGGAGCTTTTTGTTGCTGTATGAAAAACAGCACTGCTGCTGTTCGCAAATTCAATATGGCGGCCACTTCAAGTGATCGGTGTAGCTAAAGCGGTAGAAGCCATCGCCTAACCTGAAACTGCCGTTTTCGGTTTGCCGTTAACGAAAAAACCCTGGTGCTAAATGTCTCTAATAAGTACAAACGAACGCTCTTCAATACGTCACGATTACGTAGACTGCATTCAGTTTGCTAATAACGGAGATATGTTAGTATTAGCTCAAGAGCAATCGGATTAAAAGGAGACCAAAAGTACTGCCGGTTGAATTTGGTTTAAAATTACTGTGCTAGAACTCCGTCGTTATGAAGTTCTCCACTCCCCGTGTATCTTGGGTAAAAATATTGCTAAAAAGCAAAGCAAAACACAAAACTGAAGATGGTTTAATCTCCCTAAAAGAAAATAACTTGATATTTTCCTCGTGGTGTTCCGGGATAATTTTGTGTTGATAAAGAAGTGGGTATTAGAGAGATTTAGCATCACGTATACGTGAAACGCGTACGGCAAAAATGACCACGTGACCACGATTTCCCCGCCATTTTTCGCGTTTGCCGTTTGGCGGTTGCCGTTTCTACGTGAAAGCAGGTTCTTTCGCGTTGTCGTCTACGTGAGAACTACGTAAGTATTTCTTCCTTTTTTTCTTATACATATAAGTAGTTAATTGTTGAAAACGAATACCTCAATCATTTTTCCGGCAAGTCATACTAGGGCAAATTAAGTTTCATGTTTAAAAATCCTTCATAACTCACTCTTTACCGCACTTTTCTTCATGAACTCACCACAGTACGTCACGAATGAGCTTCATCGAAACTCGTAAAATTCCAGCTAAAGCCAAAAGTTTCACGCTGTTCTACGTGAAACGGCATTATGACGTTTGCCGTTTCACGTAAACGCGATGCTAAATCTCTCTAATATTAATATTTTGACCCCCAAAACGTGAAGATCCTTATGTCGCAGCGCCCGTAAGAAGGAAAAACTCGCCAAGTAAGGCGAGCTGAGTCCATGACCTCGCGAACGCCGGTCGGACTTCTGACAAAACTACTAAGAGGTTTCACCGTCAAAAGAGAGACTAAGAATCGCATTCACGGCAAACGCAAGATTTGCGTTCACGTTTTCTTGAAATAAAGAGTTCAAAGATGAGAATAGTGCAAACTTATTCTGATGCTAACGCAAAACTACTCGATTTGACAGAGAAACTGAAAACAGCAAGCGGCAAATATAGGATAAACATGGTCATGTGGTCATATCTAACGTTTGCCGTTTGCCGTAAACGTCCTTCTCACCCTCTCTAATAATTCACCCCGCTCCCTCCCCCTCCCTCCCCTCCCAATCAATGTTGCCCCATCGCTGAAAAGAGCCTGGGTAAATCGTGCGACCTTCAAAACAACATTGCAACATTGAGTGAGAAGGTGAGTGAGCGAACTACTATCCTGTCTGTGTTTCTTCAATTCCTCGGGTTTTTTTTAACTAGTTTTCTCGAAGATTGTAGGTTCTATTTGCTAGGTTTACAAGTAATTTGATCAAGTATGTGTTACCTTGGTTCATGTCCAGCAATGATTTGCTGAAAGATTCCAACACACGATCCTCGTTTTCCTTCCCAGTACTCCGGGTTAGGGTCCAGTCTCTCCAGGACATCAAACGCTTTAGCAGCATAATAGAACTGACCCATCTGTGAAACAACAAACACTGCAGAGTTAAAACTGCGTATACATAACTGCGGCGCATGCGCAATCCCTAACGTAGCGCGCACCTATCGTCAAAAGAAAAAAAAAAAAGCATAAAAAATGGCAACACCTGTGTTCCCGGTATAACGAACGATGTCATTCAGCCCAACCAAAGTTATAGCAAAATGTATGGAACAAAACCCCTATATAACGAGCTCCCGTAATCCCGACCACAATCCAAGGGCTAAAACTCAAAATCTACCATGATACGAGGAAGAAATGTCATCACGCGACTCAAGTTTTTGGCCGTTTTCCCAAAAATAAGTTAGAACGTATAACGAAACGGGCAAACCCCCGATATAACATTTCCCTGCCTCCTCGGGCACTTCGTTATATCGGGATTCCAAATTTGACGGCTTCATTTCATCTTAGCAGTGAGAAACCTTAAATTGCAATGACCTCTAGTGAAATTTGGAAGGAAACTTTGCAAGAAATTCAGGGCGACAAAACTTGAGGTAAAGGGTGGGTATCTATCTATCTAAGTGGGGATCTTATATTTAGTAACAGACGTATTTTCTTCGGGACAGTATCAAGTCCACCGATTCCTACATTTGATGTGTTGTTTGAGAATACCGTGTTCTGGATTTGTTTAAAATATAATATAAGTGAGAAGTGAGAAAAGTGAGCGTACAAGAGGTGAGTCTGAACGGTGGACGACTTTCATCTTGCTTCTGGAGTGAAAAGAGGGACTTTTCTTCGTTTGTTTGAGCTCTGAATGATGTGAAACTGTCCTCTTGTCATACTCAATATCTACGCTGAGGCATTTGAAGGTGTGCGAGGAAAAAGGAGGAATGTGAAGACAAAAATAGCTGGTCGCCTGCTTTGGAGGTCAAAACCTACCTTGTAACAGTCATTAGCAATAAGCTGTAGCAGACTAAATGATTCACCGGACGTCTCCATCTTCAAGTACAATTCCCACGCAAGTCGGGGCTTGTGATTCATGATGTCTGTAAAACAAAATGAACCAAGTAAAAAATTCGTTATTTTTACTGTTGAAGAAGTTGATTCTTAAGAAGGCTCAAGCCAGTTCTCTTGTTTGAGATTTGCGCGAATGCCTCGTGTGAAAGACAAACAGCAAGGTAAGACACTTGCTTGAGTAACCTGCCAGAAACTTGCTTTAGAGTAACTGTCTTATGACTGACCAAGCTATTTAGTAATCACTTACAGCATCGTGCCAGCCAGCTCAGGTATGTATAGTCATTCTTGATCTTCTCCGACTGAATAAGTAAAAATATCTGAAAAACAAAAAAGTAAAGAAAAGAAATGACGCTGTTACTACAATCACAAAAAATATTGCATGTCTATTTGAAGTTTCATATTGAAGTGAGAAGAAGAGAACTAAATCATACAGATCTAGGCAGTAATAAAACATCAGACTGACTCATTCTTGGGGAAACGGAAAAGTATTGCCACGTAAAATAAACCTTAAGGACTAACCTCTTCGGCTTCTTTGAAATTTCCAACCGCGGCCTTGGCTTGGGCGTAGTTGAAATTAAACGTGTCATCATTGTAAAAGTAACTCTACAATTAAAGAGCAATCAACAACATTATTCAATGGAGCTATCAGAATTAAGATGCAGAAATGGCTTGCTGTAAATTTTACCTTTATCGAGTTGAGATAAATAAGAACGTCTTCAAATTGTTTCAAAAGGAAAAAACAGGACGCCATGCATTGCCTTCCTGGGATGGTATCTACAACAGAACGAATACACCAAGCTTAAGAACTCTGTTGAGCTTTAAAGGATCATACTGAACTTTAAGACACATACGGTAGTTCCAAAAAAAGTAGGACCTTCAGATCAGAATACGAGTACGAGATTGAGTACGAGTACAACTTTCAAATTTCAAATCAGTCACATCCCCAGAACTCTCTCTCCTTCTGTTTGTTTATCAGCAGATAAGGAGGCCCTAGATACAAAATTAGTGTGACAAGCGGTTATCTAAACCACGCAAACTAGACAGGCGCGTAGGAGGGGGGGTTCGAGGGGTTCGAACGAACCCCCTTTGAAGATCAATAATGACGGAAGAAAAACTTTTAAATAAAGTTCCTGTGGTCGAAATACATCAACCAAAGAAAAATAGAGATATAAACCCGTTTTTTAGGCCTTATGTCTTATCCCTAGTAAAAATAAAAATTGTCAAGAACCCTTAAAGATTCAAAATTTTAATGACGTCTCATTTTTGCGGTAAAACTGCATCCGCCCGAAAAAGCCATAGAAAAGCATGCTTTGCGATACGTTTTGTTCTCTGAATGCGGCATTGTTCTGAAAGGAGATTCACTTTTTAATAGTTCAAGCCTTGTTGAGTTTCACGCGCAATTACGTACAAGTTCGTCTGAGAATTCCCACCACAAAAGCGGTAAGTCAACGATACACGTTTTTGTTTATTTTCAATATTCAAAAAATAGCCTAGTTGACTTTCGTCTTGTATACATGATCGTGTCTTTCCTTAACCTCGTGGCTTTGGCACACCGTTGAACAGATGTCCGTTGTCAGTGTAATAAAATTGAAAGGCATCATTTCAGTTTTTGAATCATCCGCCTGCTTTAAGTACAATAGGCCTTTTTACGGTTTTGACCCCAACGACTTCCCCAACCTGTACATGCTCCTAAAAATTGCTGCCACCCTTCCAGTCACCACTTGTGAATGTTAACGTTCCATAAGCACAATGAGGAGTTTGAACAACTACATGAGGTGTACCATGGGAGAGAGTAGGCTGTCCGCCCTGGCTCTAATGCATATCAAATATGATATGCCTTTTAATCTTGACGAGATAGTCAATTTGATCGAAGGCCCGCTAATGATGCAGTTTACCAGCTTAATGTATGACTATCAGCAGATCGAATAGCTATCAGAACTTGACAGGGCGCGGAATGTACATGTTTAAGTTGAAACAATTATGCCGTCGAAATGATGTATATAGCTTAAAAAGCTGTAAAACAAAGTTGTGATTTGCATAAAATGGGTCTCAAAATGCAGGAAATGTGGTTTCTGGGAACCTAGATTTTCAAAAATTTCCGGGGGAGCATGCCCTCGGACCCCCCCCCCCCCCCCCCTCAACGAACACCCCTATCGAAACCTTAGCTACGAGCCTGCTAGATTTGAAAAGTCGTACTCATACTCAATCTCGTTCTTGAGATCCTTGTCTATGGACCATGACGGGTGTCGTTACACAAACAAAGAAAAAACAATGTTTACCTCAGCTGCTTTTTGTTTCTTTAATGGACAGGAAAATAAAAACTAGCCAAAGTTACAATTTGAAAAACAAAACAAAAGGTATTTTAGTAGTCGGCTGCCAGTGAGTGTACAAAAGTCTGAGTGTTTTTCTCAAAATGTAGGTGGCTTGGAAAGTTTGTTAAAAACCTGGGGCTGCTGAAACCTGGTAAAGTAAGAGACAAAACAGAAAAAGAAACTGCACTTACCACACTCACTGGCTGAACCACCCACCAACTGAAAGTACTGCTGAGCAATCTTCAAGTGTTCTCTCTAAAAATTGAAATCAAACATGTCTTGGTCACACAATTTCAACCACCCAGCTACTGTCCATGGAGTGCTCCTTGGCATAATTATATTGTACAGCTCAGAGTGTTGCCTTCAGTAGGGTGTTCTAGGCTCTAACATGTGGCAAAAGGCTCAAATATAAAAGGGTTAAACGCGCATGTTTTTTGGGCTTTTCGCATCAGATTTTTCCTTATGATATCAATGCTTATTCAACCCATGAGGTCATGACAATTAAGGCTACGATAACCCAAGGTACATTTTCTCTATATTTCAATACCTTATCCCCAGTACTTTTACAAGAAAAGTATGGGGACAAATAGAAGAATTTATTCTTTGATATTAGAGGTTAAAGGGTTAATTTACAAGTTCACTTTTTGATGCTAGTCTTTCACCGTACCCACAATTTGAGAGCTTGGAATAGACCAGTCAAGGCATGTAAAGGATGACATGTTAAGACAGGTTAAGGTTGAAAGCTATCTAAAATTATGCCTTAGCCACAAGAAATGAACTCTAGTCAAGATCTTTAACAGCTGCAAAAAGACATAATAAACTACCAGATAGTCATTAAGACTTTTTGTCATGTAGACTCTGTTCCAACTTTCCATTGAAACAGATTATGACTCATCAATTAAACAGGGCAAACAAACACAACAAATCAACTTACAGAGCCCTGTTCCTGTCCTAAGGCAGCATTAACCACACCCTTTAGGATGTACTCCTGTAGTGGAATGAAGTAATAACAATATCAAACACAAGGATAAGCGTTTCTACCAATTTCTAAACACTGAGCAATGAGTTGAAAAAAACAACAACAAATAAACAAAACGAGGTGGAGCCAGCTTTTTTTTTTTACCAACTTTGAGGTGTTTTTTAAATATAGCTTCTCAAACCAATTCTAGGAGAAATTTAAAGCAAAAGTTCACAAATTTTTTGATCGATTTAAAATCACATTTCCAAACCTCCTTCACCGTACTGGTTTCCTAAGTTGTTTTCTCTTGTTTGTCAGAACGCATTGTAAAAATGAATGTGAATGTATAAAACATATATTTACATGTAAGCATTGTAATACATAAATATTAAATCAATACAAAACCAACTGTGCCTACACTGGTTTATCATACTTTAAAATACACTGCATTTTTTGCACTTTTGATTGATTAGTTTTTCACAATACTTCCTATTGTACCTGTGCCACAAATATTTTTTATTACAGGGTTAAGTTGTTACCTGAGGAGTTGTAGGTTCCAGATCTTTGATCAGATTATATGCTTCCACAACATCATCTACAAAGCAAATGAAATAAACAGCAGGATTAGCAGCTGATATATCTTCCACTCACTTACAGTATATATATTACTTGACAGCAACCAAGGAGAATGTAAAATTCTCATAAGAAAAGCTCCTCTTTGCTTACCTTGTCTTAGGTAATAAATAACCTGCAAAGAAAAAACAAAGGAATATTGTACTGTTAATATTTGTTGATTTTACTGACTTAAATCACTCCAGATAATGTCAGGATCCAGTGGAAATCACTCACCAAGTTCAGACGAGCTTCTGGAATGACATCAACCAGTGGAGGTAAAACTTGCAAAGCTCCTTCCCCGCCTCGGAACACCACCTGCAATTTCCCAGTAAGAGTTACCTCTTGTGCACAAAAGTTTAAAATTTGTGGTTTGCACTGGATTATGGAACACAAAAAAATACTGTAAATCTTTCTCTTTACCAGTAATTCCTTAAATTAGATAGGACCTGTAGATAAGATTGATCAGCTTACAGTTGGTATGACAGAAGATTCAGGCCATTGATTGTTCAGATAAATATAACAATTATAATAATATTTTGTTCCACACACAAAATATCCATACCCCTCCCGCAGAAGCATTTTAGATTTGTACCCTCCCACCCTTGTGGAAATTCCAGTTTAACTTCATACTTTTCTTTGAACGTTTTGGCTTTGGAAACCTTCTCTGGGGTGGGTATGGATATTAATTTTTCTGGAACTGCACATTTGCCACTTACCAGATTGTGCTTGATGAGATCGTTAGCAAAGCTGAATGATGGACTGGCTGTCTCCTGCAGTGTTTTAAGCTCAGCCTGAGGAGGGAAAGCAAGATTAAATATTATGAGACATCACTGACTCATCCTGGGCATACATGGAATGAGACCTACAGTAAGGAATACAAATAATGACCAGACAGGGAGGACCTCTGTATACCTGTCAACAGCAGTTGGCTTATCAGAACTGCAATGAAGACGACCAGCTAGTCAGATTTCAAATGTATTTTCTTGAGTTTATGACTGGCTATGTCCCCTTGTGGACCCAAACAACCCCAAGCATACAGCAATCTGACTCTACCAGTGAATTCTACGAACATTTGCGTGGTATTTCTGACATTGTCACTTTAAGCTACATCACACAAGCTTGCACTTCCATTTTAATTTTGTTAAAAAAATATTCAAATCTTGTGGTCTCCACGAGCTTTACCTAAATTAAGCCAAAGGGACTTGCATGTCTGCATGAGTGTCCTATCAAAATAATTTTTTGAACCTCATATAATAATATTATTACAATAATTATTATTTTGTAGTTCATCAAAACTTTCATGTTTTTTCTCTCACCTCAGCTGCTTTTCCATTATACAACCTAAAGTGGTTGCAAGCTTTTAAGTTAACAGCAATTGCACTGTGAATAACACCAAAAAGATCAGTTAAAATACAATACTACAAGTAAAATTACCCTTAATAGTTAAGAGTTTAGAATTCAACACAAAGCCCAATTGACACGAATAGATAATTATTTTATAGATTATAAAGAAAGAATTATAATATTGAATCTTAGCAGGATAACCAAATTTCACTTTTGTCTTTATCTTATTTATTTTTAACACTTGAAGCTCAATTTACCTGTCAGGATAATGTTGCAAATAGACTGCAAGGACTTCCTGCATTAAAAACACAAAGTAGTAATTAATTTAGCTCATTAGATAATTATAATCACATCATTTTTAATCCTTTAATTAAAATTTGTGTTACAATGTAAATATTTCTAAAAGATTACTGTCATATCATGTACACGTTCATCATTTACACTGAACTGACTACTTGCCTGGGAGACATCATAATAGTCCAGTTTGTAATAACACAGTGCAACATACACATTTAATGCCAGATAATCCCTGCAATGGATAAACATAAAACAATGACTAAACTCAGGGCTCGAAATAACGGCCGGTCAACGGACAATGTCCGGACTGATTTGGGAGTTGACCAATCAACCTTTCGTCTTGCCGGTCATGTTGACCGGTCACATTTGATTGTTTTGAAAATGAAATAAATTAAAATTTCCATGTTGTTCAGTTGTTTGTTGTAACAAGTCGTTGTGTATTGTCATTTGCGGAACTTTGATCTGAAATTCTGGGTGAAATGCAACAAGAACCGTTGTTTACAATCCGGGCATTGAAAACAGACATCGGGGTTCAAGCACTTCCGGTCACAAAGTTAAAAGTAATTTATTTTCTAATTCACTTTTATTAGTTAATTTTCAAGTTTTGCATTTCTCCCTGCATATAAAGTAATTCCTCAGCCCAGAATAAGTATAATCAAAGTACAAAAGCAAAGGAACTATACTTTATAAAACCAATAGTTATTCCAATCTTCGCAAGTTTATCTGTGTGTTTATCTTTGGCGTGTGTGATATAAACATAAAAGGTTATACAATGATAAACATCCGTGAACCTGAATCAATGTACAAACATTTTAACGTTTGCCAGATATTATTGGCCTATAGAGATAACACAAAATGAAAAACATTCAAGCAAAAACTGGTTGTGATTGTCATGGAGCATGTTACAGAAAACTATAAATTATATATCTAAAGATTTGCGAGTTAAATAAAAGCCGGATGTGTGTACAGTACGTCACGTCACGGGAACACGCGCAGCAGGCATGTGATCATACGTTGATAATCGCCAACTTCTTTGATTCTATCCTGTGCATTGTAATGTTACCGAGTGATATAATCAAAGTCTTCTTGTGTGAAATAATGCCCTCGAATATCTAAAAGTACTTTACTGTTAGTGTACTTCAACAGCTCAACAACACAATGTACGGAAAGAGCTTCTCGGTTGTGTGCCACACACAAAAGCTTGAGATGTTTGTGTTGCTTAAAGGGAGATATTTTATAACTTTCCTGAGAAATTTCTTGGCAGTTGTCAATAAATAACATTTCCAGACTTTCAAATTTTACCATATTTCTTGAACACTTGATGTGTCTTCCGATTCCGGCACACCCAAGTTAAAATGCCTGGTTACTAAGCTTTTCTCGATGAATCTCTTGTAATGAGGAGTATAAACATGGATTACTGGCGGAGTTTTAGGTTCAAGATCTCACACCGTGATACCTACACCAGAAATCATTATATTTGGAGGCATTTACTGTGCATTTACTTATTTATTTTTGGAATTGTATAACGCCAGTTTTGGTTCATGGGCCCCTGTTTTAAGAGTTATTTATTTTATATAATTTGACCGGCCAGAAACGGTACGTGACCAAGCTATAATGAATTGGGCCGGTCATCGTGTCCGGAGACTCTCCGGAAATTATTTTGAGCCCTGAAACTCCCTACATTTAAACAGATAACAGAAACACAGAGGATGGTGTTTATCAATAAAGATTACACAAGATCAGTTAATGAAGTTATTTAAAAATAAAGTAAAAACATTAGCACCTGTTGTCCAGGAGAATTCTCTTGTAGATATCAATAGCCTCTTGGTAGTGACTCCTCAAGTAGTGTATAGACGCCAAGCTCAACTGTTAAATGAGAAAATTTTCCAATATCAATGGTTATAATAATAATTAGAAAACTAAATGTACAAGATGATACTTCTTTTCTTTGTTTTCTTCACCTTGTTTTTTTGCTTGTAAGATTCAGATCAAAAAGTGTCATTAAAGTGCAAAATATAGAGTAAAATTTTAGTCAAAGAATTGGGCATACAGAGTCCAATGCAACTGGTTTTCAGACCAATTTTTGCCAAACTCGTTCCCAGGGTGTCTCCCCTTCTCGTCCCCCTTCTCTCTCACTCTGGGGGACAGGAAGAGGAGACACCTTGGGAACAAAGTTGCAATTTTTGCTTGGCTATAGTCTGCAGCTGTCATTTGAGGACTGGATTTCACAAAAATTATGTGACAAAACAAGACTTCACAAGTCAGGCTTAATCCTCTCTTGTTATCAGTTGGTTGAATGCAGTTTACAGCCTATCCCAAAAGAGCTTTTGTTATTAAACACCAACAGATACTATCTATATGTAGCTTGTTTATACTAACATTGGTAGTATGGTGAAATGTTACACATAACATGTGAGCTAAACTTTGATGCCAGCCACAAAGATGTGGACTGCAGTGGGTATTTATCTAATATTTATTTTGTTTTTCAAATTACTAGCTCCTAGCTACGATGTATGTAGATTGGCAAAGCTTCCCTGATAGTTAACAGAATGAGAACATTTATTTTACAAAAAATAGCAGTGTATGGAGGGGGTATGGGGTTTGTTATGGTATTGTGACTTAGGCCATTTTCCACTTTGGTTCGATAATTTCTATTTTGTGATTTCAGACATTATTATCTCTAAACGCAGTTTCTGTATGCCCTCCGCGGGCGTGAAATTAAACAAACTAAGTATGTTGCATCTACCTGGTCTTCAATAATGTCCTGTAAAGCCTGATGATAGTTCATCAGCTTCTTCTCATCATTGAACTGTTGAATACAATACGAAAAACATCAAAAGAAGGAACATTAAGGTGTCTTAGTTCTGCCTCATTTACGCCAAATATCATGCTTCAACCCGCAGGAGATTCCATAAGTTACCTTGTGTGAGAGGTGAAACAACAATCTGTTTTGTAGTCTACTCTTTGGACCTGAAAACAAAATAATTATATTTGTTTATTAAGTAAAAGCTACACAATTCCACACTAAGTTTTTAGCATGCAGTGTACAGTCAGATTTAATCTCATCCTGTTTTACACTTAGCCTTTCTTGTAATAGTTCAAGCAGATTGTTGGATCAGTTTAGTTACACATATTCTGCAGTCAGCATTTAGTGTCTTCCGTTATCAGTTTCTTTTTTATTGTTCTACATGATTATTGGTCAGGTTCATGCCAATATCATACAGGGGCATCGTGGATAGGTTAGGTGACTAGGCTGCCTGAGGAATGCCTTTCATCTTGGGGCTCTGGGGTTTTAGAACCAGGCTCGGCACTTGGGACACAGTAATGATGCCCATTCTACACTTACAATTAAACTTTACCTTCAGCAGAAGATACAGTATTACACTGGTGTATGTGTTGTGGTTCAATTTGATCCTTGGTTTCAATTTTATTTTCCATTGTTTCAAACTCATTATCACCATTACCATACCCAAGAACAATAGGAGGATAAAATTCAAACAAAGGGTAAATTTGAACTACAACATACACATTACATAGGATATTTGAGATAAGAATTGATGAAACACTTCTTCAGCCTGAAGCAGCTAGTTTATTTTAATGACTATGGAGTCAATTTTCAACTGAATATATATTCAATACAACTACCATAAGCAAAACCATACATGTACTCATAGGCCCGGAAACAAAACAAATAACACTAAAACTGTACCTTTTTGAGCCACCTCATCACCTTCCTTGTACATTCCAAGAAAGAAATAGCAGCAAGCTAAATTAACCCAAACATCTGGATGACAAGCTTCACTTTTTGTCAATGCCAAGTATTCCTAGATTAAAAAAAATACTTATTTCATCCTTTGGGAAATTATGTTAATAATGTCGATAAAATATGCCCAATTATTGGACAACTTTTCACATCTTTTCTGATCCAACTGGCTAATTGAAAATGCAACAACTTACAGGAACAGTCAAATTCCTCTCAGAAAGAAAACATGGAATTTGATTAGTCGCCTCCCACAGTTGATGCATTTGTTTGGCGAGACAAAATTGAAGCCATTTGGAAGTTGTCAAAATGTCAATTCAAAGTGTACATGATTGTAATAAAAAAAAAACCTTCCTTATTATTATCTTTTCAACTCTGTTGATAAAACCAAGCACTTATTAATAGAGCTGGGCTGGCATGACACATGTACAATGAATAATAGTGAGTGTTTCACCATGCATGCACATGCCATGCATACTATTCAGTAACAGTGTATTATGTACCTCCATGCTTTTCTTGTAATCTCCCAGATGGAAAGCTGTGTATGCAATCCAAAGATTTGTCTCCTCACTGGCCTTTCCAGTATTCCGGTTAAACTGAAACAGATTTAACAATAAACCTATAGCAAGATTGAGAGGGTTGGTTTCTAAAGAAACTGTGGTGCTAGGTCAGTGGGGAGTAGAAACGAATGTTTGGTTTTATCAACAGAGCTGATAAAAGTAATTTGGCCACCGTAAAGAGATTCGATTGCTGATGTTTTGAGCGTATATTTAGTGATTCACTCTAACAAAGGGCTAACGCTCAAAATGTCAGCACTTAAATCTCTTTACTGTGGCCAAATTATCTTACTGCATCAACCTTGTTGATAAAACCAAACATTTGTATAGCAGGATAGACTGTCTTGTCAACTACAAACTCAGCGCCATCAAACCTTACTTGTGGCCTTAAAGTTACTGCTGATTTACTTGGCGGAGCTTTATTCCTTGACAACAATTAGCATTCATCTATAAAATTGGAAACTGTTGATGAAAAACAGTGACTGTCAAACTTCACACTGTAGTTGATGTAGATGAATGCTGGTCTCTCCAGAAGAATGTGAAACGTTCACAACATGTACAGCAACATAAAAACTTGTCAAACTAAATTGGTTCTTCATACTGTAGGTGATCTAAATAAAATCAAGTGAAATTTTTGTAATAACTGGCAGGTCGACATAATGGAAGTGGCAGACCCAGTAGAAATTCAGCTAGAAGATTTGGTGGGGGGGCGGGGGGGGGGGGGGGGGGAAGCATAAATAGGGCTGGGTTGAAAACATTTCATAACTGGAAAATATTTCTGCCTGCACTATATTGAAGGCCAAGTATTTCTTCCAAAAATAGGACCCACAAGGACCATTACTAAACAGGAGCCCAGTATCCTGAGACACCCAAGAAGCTACTCTGGGCAGCTAATTTTTTTCCAGTATCATCTAATTTTTTGACAGGTTGGGCTCCTTCCTGCACCCTTCCTCTAGATCCACTACTAGAACTGCAAATGAACAATTTCTTTCATGTCAGTCTACAATAAGCAGGTGTTAAACCACATTGAGATGGTATATAACAAGTTGTCTACGACAATATTTGTTGCTGTCTACAATAAAACGGTTGTCCGTATAATCTTTGGATATGTCTACAATGTTATACATGTACATATAGCTATCTTGAAAATACCTCTAGCAGAGTGCTAGCCCCAGTGTAGTCCCTCATCTGCAAGAAATCTTCCAGTTTGGGTAATTTTCGTTTCTTTTTAGAGTCCTTGGCAGATGATACTGTGTTTCCAGAGCCAGGCCCGACGGCCGGCTTGGTCCTTGAAAGCATCTGTGAGATTCAGTTGAATTATTAACAGTAAGTAAATAAGCTTGAACAGTAAGCTCGCGCTGAAAGGAGTGCAGTTCCGATAGAATACAGAGAAACGAATTTTAGTTATACAAATAAATACTTTTTCTAAAGATGCAAGACATCAGGTGTTTCTTAGAGAGTAAAATCAAGTTTGTGGGGTATTAAGCTTATTTTTGTTGTCGGTTGCCATACAACAAATTGCGTTGACACAAATAAACAACATCTTACCATTTTGAAGACGAATTTTCTTGCACAGGTCTCAGCTTATACAATTTCTATTTCAATGAAATAAATTTGAAATTGCACAAGACGTTATGAAAGAAGTTTTCAGGTAAAATATCTCGTTTGAGGTTTGGTCGCTACCAGAGGAGGTTGGACACGGTTCGAAAGGCATGCTGGGACGAGTTGTCGGTTCGAGGTCAGTTGTAACAAACCTTCGTGCTGTGCGGATCTTAAGGAATGACAAATTTTCGCTTCAAAAAGGAAGAAAATCGGTTAATTCGGCAATTTATTCGATAAGTTTTCTCCGGTTACCGTTAGCACACATCGACTGACTAATTTAACGCTCAAAACGTTGGGTTTACACGGCGATCCTAGCGATTGATCGATCGAAAGCCGGTACAGCCGAAACTGCTCCATGTAATCAGTGCAATTACCACTTCCATACAATTGCAAAACCAATCCTGTCGTCCTTCTATGAAATCGTACCTTTTGAATTATAATGTACGATCACGGGCTCGAAAATCTGGCATTGAAATATTCAGAGTTCATAACTACTGGAATCCAATTCTGGTGGAAATAGCCGAATATTATAATACAAAATGAAGTAAACAAGGATTGTAGGGAAATGAAGATTCTCACGGCCTTTAATACTGGATAGGAATTTTGTTTAACCATTCTGTATACTGGTTGCCAATGAGACTGGGACATGGAAAAAAGCTCTCACACAAGTTCAGCTTGCAAGAGTCATAGATTTTAGCCACACAGGAGTACTAAATATGTTTGATATAACAAGTTCTTCAATAATAATTTGTTTTATTACATCACATGTTGCATGAGGGAAATGAAAACATCAAATTGATCTTGAATGAAATAAGTCAAAAAACCTTGTAAACAATGCCAAATACTCTACCTTCCTTTACTGGGCAGACCCTTACTTTGTATGAAAGAGTCAGTGTACTGTATTTGATCAAGGTGAGGGGCCCTGGGTGCATCTCTCTCTCTCTTAGTCCTTTGAGCCCCCAGTGGGGCATAGGGCCTGGGTGCATGCTCCCTCTTTAATTATATATTCAAAAGAAAATAAGCCCTTTTAATACAAACATCAATACACAAAACAATGTTATGGAGATTATGTACATTAGTACCCTCAAACATAGAGAGTGTGAAAGCCAAATAGTAAGTTGGTAAGGAATCACAAATGAACAATAAAAATTCAGAGTAAGTACAAATAGCTGCTCAAAAAAGGTATCTCATTTCCATAGTCTAACAAACTATGATAGCACACAATATAAAAATATTGACTTCACAAAAGTTCCCCCCCCCCCCCCCTTTCCCATTACTATAGTGGTCCAGCCTAATGAAAAACTCCAAAAAACCTGTGGGCAATATTCTCTTTAATCTTGGAGAGTTTTAGTTCAGTACTAACAAGACAGGCTACCAACTATCAAATCTGTTTTTATTTTATTTTAATAATAACAATCACATTAATAATGAAAACTGCTATACATATTGCACATGTGATTCATAACTTGGCAAAGGGGCACAGTATTATAGTCACACTAGATGTCCTCCTCTCCTTTACAAGTACTAGTCACTTTAAATCTACAACATATCCATTATCATTATGTTATTGGATATCTATTTGGAGAAATATTGAAATACAAATGGAGGGGAACTCTGCTCACAAGGCATGCCCCCCTACTCATAAACTAAGGGCCTGTTTACATCGAAGTGTATTTTGTACATCAATGGGAAGGTCGATGACTCGACATAGTTTGCAGAGCATACCAGAGATTTCAGCTACTGACAATAGTCAAGTGCAATTAAGATCAAATTAGCATACATCTACTTTGAAGGTCATCTTGCAAATCAGCTGTCAATCCCTTTTATCAACAACACAAATTACTTACAATATAATATACAATAAGCACAGAGGTAATAAGTCAAATCATCAATAGAGATTTCATATATGCTTGAATTTTGATGTAAAATACATGCCTGAAGTGACTAAATATTTTTTTTGTATGGGAATATATGGAAATTTATACAGTGCATAGACTGTATACAGCTCAGGCATGCAAATTGTTGTACAAGCATACAAGATATAGTTTAAAAGTATAAGTAGAATGTAATTTCTGCACAACTGATTCTTAATTTATGGAACTAAGTCGCAAGTGGTTCCCCTTTTTAGTTATTAATTTTTCTGTGGATCTGTGCTTGTGATAATTAACTTTAAGTTTCTCTCGTCAAACCAACGGATATGTTTGCCCACGTACAAGCAACAAAACAATGCTTCCAATTATTCCATCTATTCTCCTCGTAGTTGGTTAGCTTTTCCTCAGTTGGACTACCCACTGGCCGCTTGCTCGTCATGATTTTACCTGGTGAAATGAAGAACCGGTAGTTAAATTTGATTTTTTTAAACCAGGAGATTACGCGGACTGCATGCAAAATTCGCGGGTTCTTCGTCACGTTTCATGGCGTGAAAGGCAAATAGTGGCAAAAATCCAACTACTTCAACATCGTATAATTCACTAACCAAAGAGGCGCTTAGGGGCGCCTGATCATTTTCTATTAAGAAATTAACCTTCTTTGGAATGGATATTAATTTTGAAGTCTGAGAAGCTTGAGTTTGGAGAGAAATTGTCAAAATGTAACATCAACTCAAATTTCACGAAGCGCAACAAAGGCCGACAATGAAGCACCGAAGTCGAGCCCTAACTTGTCTTAGAAATTAAGTTTGGAGTCGAAAAGTTTCCTGCAACTAGACCAGTACCAACTCAAACGTGTCCTGTGGGGTTGAAATCGCAAAGCTAAAAACAAGTACGTTAAATGATTAATATTGATACTCACTTCTTCCTAAAAGCCCGCCATATTGATTTCATGACCACGATAAATGAGCGTTCGTGATTCGCTAATGCGACCAACAACAATGCCTTTCGAACCGTGTCCAACCTCCTCTGGGTCGCTACGACCGCCATCTTGCCTTCTTGCTCGCAGCCTCCATATCATGTGGTAAAATATGAACGCTCCCAGGTGAGGTGGGGATTCATGATTATTGGAAGCAAAATGGCGGCTCTTTCATTTTCACTTGTGTGCAATCACTGCAATGGATAAGAATACCTCAACTGGCGATGAACGAGACAAAAATAACCAGAAATTTAATTTTAAGGAAGAAGTATCCATTTCAGCTCATCGCAAAGGAGTCTCTTGTGTGAAATTTAGTCCGAACGGGCAACTAATAGCTTCATCCTCTGCTGATAAACTAATCAAAATATGGAATTTAGAGGGAAGTTTGGAGGCAACGCTGAAGGGCCACAAGTTGGAAGTGTCCGAAGTGTGTTGGAATTCAGAAAGCCGATTTCTTGTTTCTGCTTCAGATGACACTAGTGTTAGAATTTGGGATTGCTCCTCCAAAACCTGCGTTAAAACTCTTCTTGGTCACCAAGACTATGCTTTCTGTTGCTGTTTCAATTCGAGGACAACACTGGTCGCTTCAGGTTCTTTTGACGAAAGCATAAAGATCTGGGATGTATCTGAAGGTATAAAGCCTGAGTGAAGATGAGCCTGTTGCTAATTAACTGTTGCCCTTTTGTGGGCTAGCTATAAATTTCCCAGTCCAAAGGATGTCTGAGGGGAAACTCAATAAATTCCTTACTGCCTTACTGTTGATATCACTCAAGTGGTGAATTTATTGAGTGTTTCCACAGATATTCCATCCCAGTGTCAGTGTTTCTTGTGAAGCCCTTGCCAAAGATGGTGCACTAATTAAGGCCTGCTTCACACTGGCGACGGAAGCTGCGGAAGTGGAATCAGAATCAGAGACAGAATCAAAAGAATAGTCTGACCAAGTGTGAATTAACAACAAAATGGAAGCCTCATTTTCATTCAAAATGGCAGAAGGCTGCCATGTTTCGCATCCTAAATCTCGCATAAAGGGATTGAGAATGAGCTATGTGATTGGCTGATTCTTCTGCGTGCACTTATGATTCTGATCAACCAGTTCACACTTGATTGCAAG